>NC_091727.1:34435000-35635000 GCF_042477335.2 Ovis canadensis | reverse complement strand
CAGACAGCAAAACTGCAAATGGGGGGAAGGGTACAGTATTTTGGGGTAATGTCCCAAATGCTTACTTTACTGAGAAGCATTTTCTGTTAAAAATAAGTTTGAGGACCAACAATCTAGCCCAGTGCTTCTCATGCTTTAGTGTACATACAAAGTTACGATGAAACTCTTCTTAAAATGCAGATAAAACTGATTCTGATTCTGTAGGTCTGCAGTGAGGACAGAGATTCTGCATCCCTTACATAATCTCCCAAGACATGTGAAAACTGCTGGTCCTCAGACCATAAGACTCTAGCCAGACTCCCTGTCTTGGGAGTTAGATCAGAATTGTGAATTCTCTGAGCTAGAAAATTGAAAACAGAACCACAAGCATAGTGCAATCACTCATCCTTGTGTGGTCTAGACAAAGAGATAAGGAGCAAAAATCTGGGTTAGGAATTGGGCTGAGTATGCGAAATAATAAAACTGAGAAGAGGTGGTGAAGGGAAAGGAGGATTCCAAAAGGAGCCTGATTATAGATGTGAGACCATAGTAGGCAGAAGATAAGAATAGGTCAGAAGAGCGAGACAGATTAATGGGAGTAAGAACACAGACAAAACCAATATAACCTAGCATTTCTGGTCCATGTTTCATTAGGCAGACACATTGCCAAATGCCAGTTTTGCTGTGCTCCTTAGTGATTTTTTGTTTTGATGGATATTAGAAGAACTTGAGGAGGTGGGAGATTTTCTTATAATAGGGAAGACACAGGTCCAGCACACACTCACTGCTGCTCTGCCACATTTGGGAAATTTTCTTTTGAGAAGTATCCAAACTGATAGTAAAGTTATTGCATAAGTTTGGAAAATAGAATTATAAAAAAAAGTCCAGCCTATGCAAAACTATACTTAGTTATCTTATAAGTTAGTTGAAAGTAGAATAATTTCCAATGTTTTCTCTGTCAGAAGCTATTCACCATTTTTTTGTTTGTGTAGTTAAAACAGAAATTTGAGGAGGGTGTGGGGTCAGTCATTTTCAGTAGTGTCTTTTGAAAGAGCAAAGATGATGCTGGATAAACAAGAAATGTCCATGAGCAGGAGTTTTCACTGTTGGATTTTTGCATTCAGGCAAAACTGAACATGTCTGTCAAGATCTCTCATAAGCAACAGTGACAGAGCATCTCACTTACATAGCATATTCCCCACTTATAAATACATATATTGAGACAAATGGTTTAGGGGAAGCACTTTATAGGCACTACAATCAAGGATTAATGAATCAGTGTTTCTGGTCCAATGACATAACCAAAAAAGAAAAAGGAAACAAATGAAAGAAAAAAAAAAGTATAGTTTTAGTCTACTTACTGAACTAGAGAAAAAGATACTTTTATTTCTCAGCATTAAAAATATTTTACAATGGTTCTATTTATAAGAGACTGTGGGTTATTTCAGAGGCAACTTACCATCTTGAAAGTTGAGAAATGAATTTAATTCCAGCTAAGCAACATATGTGATTGCCATAAAATGAAAATCTTTACTAAAATATATATAACAACCCAAGACTAGTATTTACTGTCTGAAATCTATGCCTTGGTTAACTTTTTTAAAAATAATCTTTCCAGTCATTATATTTATATGCTGGTATCCTCATTATCGTTTCTCTCTCTTCTTTTGGGAACAGCATTATAAGTGGTTTCGTGATAGAAAAAATAAATGCAGATGAATCATGAAGATTCTTTAAATGAATCTTAAATCTTATTAAAATACTTGAGTCATTTGTGTTTCCCTCCCACAGGGGCAATAAAAGATTCATCTAATCTAAATCATTTTCTTTTTCTTTAACAGTTTCTGGATTTTTTTAAACCTGAAGAAACCTTCAGAACATTTCCATCTAAAGGACTGAGAACTTGTATATCTGACCCTGGACAGGAAGGATGAGATTAATATTCTCTTTTATAATCATATTAATTTCCTTTTACATAATGAAATACAAAATGTTTGAGAGGAGAAAATAAACCATGATCATATCCATTAAATTAACTAAAACCTTGAATTTACATATTTTTTCTTCATTTGCCAATTATAGGCTTTTTTTCTCCCTCTTCCTATCCACACTTGCCCTGATGACCCATTCTTGTCACAAAATGCCCACATCTATTGATCAACTTAATAAATGATTATTGATTTTGCAATTTTCAGCATTTTTCAAGAATTTCAATCATGTTGATTTGAGGACAACCTTAGAAGGGACCCTTTGGGGATCGATGTGTATGGCAAGTCATTAAAACCAAGACAATAAACACATTCGCAATCTATGTCCACATAATGATAGTGGGTTACAATAACAGTGGTGCTTAATGCTATTTCCGTTGAATATTTATTCATCCATGGGTATATAAGCCTACAGGCTATTAATAATTCTGAAGGAAAGAGTGTCAGATTTCTAGTTCCAATGTAGATATTAATTCTTTAATGTCTCTGGTGAAATTAAATTGCTTTAGAAATCTGAAATTGTGTTAATATTCTGTATTCTCTGTCTAGCTTAAGGACTGAGAACATCTGTAAATATTAAATTGGAAAATTACCAATATAAACTTGGGTTGGTAAAAACTATTAAAGTAACACTGCCTTTTTTAAAACTGAAGTTTAGTTGATTTGGGGCTTCCCAGGTGGTGCTGGAGGGGCTTCCCTGATAACTCAGTTGGTAAAGAATCTGCCTGCGATGCAGGAGACCCCGGTTTGATTCCTAGGTGGGGAGGATTCGCTGGAGGAGGGAGAGGCTACCCACTCCAGTATTCTTGGGCTTTGGTGGCTCAGCTGGTAAAGAATCCTCATGAAATGTGGGAGACCTGGGTTTGATCCCCTGGGTTGGGATGATTCCCTGGAGAAGGGAAAGGCTACCCACTCCAGTATTCTAGCCTGGAGAATTCCATGGACTGTATAGTTTGTGGGGTCACAGAGTTGGACACGACTGAGCAACTCTCACTTTCACTTTCAAGTGGTGCTGGTGGTAAAGAACTTGCCTGCCAATGCAGGAGACACAAGAGACATGGATTCCATCCCTGGCTTGGGAAGATCCCCTGGAGGATGGTATGGCAACCCATCCCAGTATTCTTGCCTGGAGAATCCCATCGACAGAGGAACCTGGTGGGCTACAGTCCATAGAGTCGCAAAGAGTTGGATACGACTGAAGTGACTTAGCACACACCCATAGTGGATTTACAATGTTGTATTAGTTTCAGATATACAAAACAGTGATCCAATATTTTTATAGATTATGCTCCAGTTAAAGTTATTATAACATATTGGTTATATTCCTTGTGCTACATGCTACATCCTTGTATCTTACTTATTTTTTTATGGTAGTTTGAACCTCTTAATCCTCTTATACTATTCTTGCCTCTCCTACCATCTCTCTCTCCTCTAGTAAGAACTAGTCTGCTCTTTGTATCCATGAGTTTATTTTTGTTTTTTTCATAGTTATTTGTCTTACTTTTTAGATTCCATATATAAGTGAATACAGATAGTATTTGTCTTACTCTGCCTGACTCCACCAAGCATAATATCCTCCAAGAACATCCACATTGTTGCAAATGGAAAAAATTTGTTCTTTTTTATGGTTGAATAATAATCACTGCAGATAGTGACTGCAGCCATGAAATTAAAAGACGCTTACTCCTTGGAAGAAAAGTTATGACCAACCTAGATAGCATATTCAAAAGCAGAGACATTACTTTGCCAACAAAGGTCCGTCTAGTCAAGGCTATGGTTTTTCCTGTGGTCATGCATGGATGTGAGAGAGTTGGACTGTGAAGAAGGCTGAGCGCCGAAGAATTGATGCATTTGAACTGTGGCGTTGGAGAAGACTCTTGAGAGTCCCTTGGACTGCAAGGAGATCCAACCAGTCCATTCTGAAGGAGACCAACCCTGGGATTGCTTTGGAAGGAATGATGCTAAAGCTGAAACTCCAATACTTTGGCCACCTCATGCGAAGAGTTGACTCATTGGAAAAGACTCTGATGCTGGGAGGGATTGGGGGCAGGAGGATAAGGGGATGACAGAGGATGAGATGGCTGGATGGCATCACTGACTCGATGGACGTGAGTCTGAGTGGACTCCGGGAGTTGTTGATGGACAGGGAGGCCTGGCGTGCTGCGATTCATGGGGTCGCAAAGAGTCGGACACGACTGAGTGACTGAACTGAACTGAACTGAATAATCTGCTTTATACATAAACTTTGGTCACTTCTATATCTTAGCTATTGTAGATAATACTGTTATAAATGTTAGGCACTACATCTTTTTGATTGAGTGTTTTCATTTTCTTTTATTATTATTTTTTTAAATTTAAATTTATTCACTGATTGAGTGTTTTCATTTTCTTTGGATGTATACCCAGGAGTGAAATTGCTGGATCATATGCTAGTCCTAATTTCAATTGTTTGAGGAACCTCCATATGGTTTTCCATAGTGGTTGCAGCAATTTACATTCCCACTAGCAATGAACCAAGATTCCCTTTTCTCCACATCCTTGCCAACATTAATTCTTCTCTTTCTGAGGACAGATATCCTAACAGGCGTGAGGTTGTAACTGTGGTTTTGATTTGCATTACCTTGATGGTTAATGATATTGAACATCTTTTCATGTGCCTGTTGGCCATCTGAAGGTCTTCCTTGGAAAAATGTCTCTTTAGCTCTTTTGCCCACTTTTAATTGGCTTATTTGATTTTTTCATATTCAGTTTTATGAACTCTTTATATATTTTGGATATTAACTCATTATCAAACATATCAGAAGATACTTGCAAATATCATCTCCCATTCAGCAAGTTGTCTTTCATTTTGTTGATTGCTAACTTTCCTCAAGGAAGGAAAAAAATACTATTAAACTTCTTTGTGGTTACCAAGCAGTTCATATATGTTGACCTATAACTACTTGTTTCAGGTTTTTTTTTTTTTTTTGGTTTGTTTTGTCTATCCTTCAATTCTGAAAGATAGCCTTGCTCAGTTGAGTATTCTAAGTTGTAGGGTTTTATTTTCTTTCAGCATTTTAAATATATCATGCCACTCCCTAGTGGCATATTTCTGCCGAAAAAGCAGCTGACTACCTTATAAGGGGTTCCCTTATATATGATTCTTTGTTTTTCTCTTGCTGCCTTTAGAATTCTCTCCTTAACTTTTGCCATTTTAATTATGATACTACTTGGTGTGGGTCTCTTTGGGTTTATCTTTTTCTGGACTCTGTGCTTCCTGTATTTGAATATCTGTCTTTTTCTTCACGATTGAGATATTTTCAGCAATACCTTCATCAGATACATTTTCTACCCTTTTCCTCTCTATACTTCTTCTGAGACTCTTATAATGCAAATTTTAGTAGTTTGATGTTACACCAGCTGCTGCTGCTGCTGCTGCTAAGTCGCTTCAGTCGTGTCCGACTCTGTATGACCCCATAGATGGCAGCCCACTGGGCTCCCCCGTCCCTGGGATTCTCCAGGCAAGAACACTGGAGTGGGTTGCCATTTCCTTCTCCAATGCATGAAAGTGAAAAGTGGAAGTGAAGTTGCTCAGTCGTGTCCAACTCCTAGTGAGCCCATGGACTGCAGCCCACCATGCTCCTCCATCCATGGGATTTGCCAGGCAAGAGTACTGGAGTGGGGTGCCATTGCCTTCTTCGTTACCCCAGAGATTCCTTAAAAATGTCTCATTTTTTAAATTAGCTTTTCTTTTTGCTGTTTTGATACAGTGATTTCTATTTTCCTACCTTCCATGAGAGAGAAACTTTTGAAGATTAGAAAATTAGAGAGAAACTATGAATGAACCAATGCAAAAGAAGATGGAAGGTGGTTTCCTGCCAATCTCTAAGATCAGTGATTTTTTGAATCGGCATGGTATGATAGCTGAAAACAAAGGTATCCACAAGAAATTTTGCTTACCCAGGTGTGTGTTTTCCCCAGGCTAACAAATGCTGGAGTGTCAGATTCTTAGGAAGGAGACAAGGCTTAAGCCATCCACAACTCGAAGATGAGCTCATTCCCATGAACACATAAATCTCAATCTGTTCTCTGTTAAACATCTACCAGTCAGTTCAGTCACTCAATCGTATCCGACTCTTTGTGATCCCATGGACTCCAGACTGCCAGACTTCCTTGTCCATCAACAACTCCCAGGGCTTACTCAAACTCATGCCATCCAACCACCTCATCCTCTGTTGTCCCCTTCTCCTCTTGTCCTCAATCTTTCCTAGCATCAGGGTCATTTCAAATGAGTCAGTTCTTTGCGTCAGGTCGCCAAAGTATTGGAATTTCAGCTTCAACATCAGTCCTTCCAATGAATATTTAGGACTGAAATCCTTTATGCTGGACTGGTTGGATCTCCCTGCAGTCCAAGGGACTCTCAAGAGTCTTCTTCAACACCACAATTCAAAAACATCAATTCTTCGGTGCTCAGCTTTCTTTATAGTCCAACTCTCACATCCATACATGACTACTGGAAAAACCATAGCTTTGATTAGACGCACCTTTGTTGGCAAAGTAATGTCTCTGCTTTTGAATATGCTATCTAGGTTGGTCATAACTTTCCTTCCAAGGAGTAAATGTCTTTTAATTTCATGGCTGCAGTCACCATCTGCAGTGATTTTGGAGCCCCCCAAAATAAAGTCTGTCAGTTTACATTGTTTCCCCATCTATTTGCCATGAAGTGATGGGACCAGATCCCATGATCTTCGTTTTCTGAATGTTGAGTTTTAAGTCAAGTTTTTCACTCTCCTCTTTCACTTTCATCAAGAGGGTCTTTAGTTCTTTTTCACTTTCTGCCATAAGTGTGGTATCTGCATATCTGAGGTTACTGATATTTCTCCCAGTGATTCTGACTCCAGCTTGTGATTCATCCAGTCCGTGTACTCTGCATATAAGTTAAATAAGCAGGGTGATAATACACAGCCTTGATGTACTCCTTTCCCGATTTGGAACCAGTCTGTTGTTCCATGTCCAGTTCTAACTGTTGCTTCTTGACCTTCATGCAGATTTCTCAGAAGGCAGGTCAGTTAGTCTAGTATTCCCATCTCTTGAAGAATTTTCCACAGTTTGTTGTGATCCACACTGTCAAAGGCTTTGGCGTAGTCAATAAAGCAAAAGTAGATGTTTTTCTGGAACTCTTTTGCTTTTTCAATGATCCAGTAGATGTTGGCAATTTGATCTCTGGTTCCTCTGCCTTCCAGCTTGAACATCTGGAACTTCACAGTTCATGTACTGTTGAAGGCTGGCTTGGAGAATTTTGAGCATTACTTTGCTAGCATGTGGGATGAGTGCAGTTATGTGGTAGTTTGAACATTCTTTGGCATTGCCTTTCTTTGGGATTGGAATGAAAACTGACCTTTTCCAGTCCTGGGGCCTCTTCTGAGTGTTCCAAATTTGCTGGCATATTGAGTGAAGCACTTTCACACCATCATCTTTTACGTTTTAAAATAGGTCAACTGGAATTCCATCACTTCCACTAGCTTTATTCAAAGTGCTGCTTCCTAAGGCCCACTTGACTTCTCATTCCAGGATGTCTGACTCTAGGTGAGTGATTACACCACTGTGGTGTCCCAGGTCATGAAGACCTTTTTTGTATAATTCTTCTGTGTATTTTGCCACCTCTTTTTAATATCTTCTGCTTCTGTTAGGTCCATACCATTTTTGTCCTTTATTGTGCCCATCTTTGCATGAAATGTTCCCTTGGTAGCTCTAATTTTCTTGAAGAGATATCTAGTCTTTCCCATTCTATTGTTTTCCTCTATTCCTTTGCATTGATCTTTGAGGAAGGCTTTCTTATCTCTCCTTCCTATTCTTTGGAACTCTGCATTCAAATGGGTATATCTTTCCTTTTTCCTTTGCCTTTCACTATAAGTATAAAGAATATCTGACTAATTTAGCTGATCTGGGTCCCTATTTGTCCTTGGGAGTCAGATTTGTTTAACTTTAGCAAGAAAATGTATTATAAATGTCTGCCATGAGTTTCTTCCTCTCATCATTCAATTTAATTCAGCACAGTTAAAAGTATTATTGGTAAGGCAACAAAGGAAAACTAATTGGGTAGGGTACCGCACCTTAGATTACAAATGAGCAATGCTGATTTAGGAATCTGTATTTCTTTTGAAACCTTTTCTAACATTATTATCCTGTGAACTAGAAGCTTTCTACCTGTGCAAGGTTTACCCCAAGATGTTTTTCATAGTTTCTGGTCCTGTAAGTTCTCTACAGTTCCCAAATGCTATTTAGGGAAATAGTGGTAATTTCTTTCCCCACACTTCACTCTATCCTGTGAAGACCTTGTGCTCCTAATACTTATCTCTCAATGCTGACCTTGACAGGTAGCTCCAATCTTTGAACTCTGAGGATTCTTTTCTGCATGCATAGGTGACTCAGACTCATGACTTACTCATGGTAACTTCCCATTTTATATACTAACTTCTCAGAGACAGTGCACTGTTTTCTTCTTGAATACTAAGGTACTCAAAATGAGAATAACTGTAAAAACACAAACCCACAATGTTTGAATAATTTTATCTCAAGTGATAAGTAATATTTATAGTGATGCCAATTTAGTTTACAAAGGGAAAGTGATTTTCTGACTAGTTTTAGAAGAAAGGCCAATTTTGGCAATGAAGCATATTAATGAGAAATAATAAAAACGCTAACATCCTGGCATAAAATTCTAAATAAAATCCACCATAAGATATTTTAAAGTGTATGGGTTTTGGGGAGGGGGGGTTGGAACAGAAGATTTGTGGGAGGAGATATGTAGGAGCCAAGTAGCACAGATAACACATTTTATTATTCATTATGGTTCTGTGGAGAAAAGATTACTAAAGGAGATGGGATACATCCAGTAGAAATAGCAACAATTCTTTGTGTTGAGGATCTAACACTGCATGGGAATGCATATTCTTGGGACTGTACTTTCAAATAAAGAATGAAATACCAACATCAAAGATCACCATTTAGTAGAGGTTTGTGGTTAAGCAGCACCTTTTTCAGAAGGAACTTAATTTTTATTGATGAATGTATAACTTAGTTATTTAAACATGCACTACTTTTTTAAATTATTATTATTATAGCTATACAAGCTCTGGGCTTATATAATGGCACTATACAGGTGGCGCTAGTGGTAAAGAACCCACCTGCCAATGCAGGAGACATAAGAGACGCAGGTTTGACCCCTAGGTTGGGAAGACCACCTGGAGGAGGGCATGGTAACCCAGTCTAGTATTCTTGTCTGGGAAATTGTATGGACAGAGAAGCCTGGCAGGCTACGGTCCCTAGGGTTGCAAACAGTCGAACACAACCGAAGCGATTTAGCATGGCATGCACGCATACAAGCTCTAGGCTATGCCAGAGAGGCAGTTCTTCTAAGTTTCCCCAGGTTGGCTGCTAACTTATGATGACTGACCAATAAGAAGACATTTTTAATTTCTTGGTCCTTAGCACCATCCAAAGACTGAGAAAGCTAGGATCCACTCTACAGCTGAAGATTCCTTGAGTCTCTTGTATTACCCTCCAAAATAAACAATGTTTTGAGACAAAAATTCTAAATGGTTGAAAGAATGATTTCTTCTGGTCTTATAAGGAGGAAAACCATATACACCTAATTTTTTAATATAATTAAAGAACCAAAACATCCAAAATAATGAGTCACTTGATCAAGTTTGATATCAATGGCAAGTTTAGATGACAAATTGAAAGACCTCATTATGAGCCAAGGAATTATCAGTGTTAACTGGAGAAAGCCTGGAAGAACAAAGATTTTAAGGTAATTTTTACCACCGAAATAAGTCTCCTCCAACGTTTAAATAAATGAAGGCAATAAGAGGAAATGAATGTGCTAAGAAATGAGAGCTCAAGGAGGAATAGGTTAGCTTATTCCTAATTTACAAAAATATTAAAATACATGTAAATAAGGGGATGTTGTCATGAGTACATGAAGATAAAAAGATGAAAGATGGTAGAGAAAAGAGGACTTATTGGACAATATCATATAGATGGTTAGAGTTCATGGAATGAGAAATATTAGTAGCTTTGAGAGGAAAACTGGAATACCAGACTACCTGACCTGCCTCTTGAGAAATCTGTATGCAGGTCAGGAAGCAACAGTTAGAACTGGACATGGAACAACAGACTGGTTCCAAATAAGAAAATGAGTACATCTAGCCTGTATATTATCACCTTGCTTATTTAACGTATATGCAGAGTACATCATGAGAAACACTGGGCTGGAAGAAGCACAAGCTGGAATCAAGATTGCCAGGAGAAATATCAATAACCTCAGATATGCAGATGACACCACCCTTATGGCAGAAAGTGAAGAAAAACTAAAGAGTCTCTTGATGAAAGTGAAAGAGGAGAGTGAAAAAGTTGGTTTAAGGCTCAACATTCAGAAAGCTAAGATCATGGCATCCGGTCCCATCACTTCATGGGAAAGAGATGGAGAAACAGTGGAAATAGTGTCAGACTTTTTTAGGGGGGGGGGAGCTCCAAAATCACTGCAGATGGTGATTGCAGCCATGAAATTAAGGAATGATTACTCCTTGGAAAAAAGTTATGACCAACCTAGATAGCATATTCAAAACCAGAGGCACTACTTTGCCAACAAAGGTCCATCTAGTCAAAGCTATGGCTTTTCCAGTAGTCATGTATGGATGTGAGAGTTGGACTATAAAGAAAGCTGAACGCTGAAGAATTGATGTTTTTGAACTGTGGTGTTGGAGAAGACTCTTGAGAGTCCCTTGGACTGCAAGGAGATCCAAACAGTTCATCCTAAAGGAGATCAGTCCTGAATGTTCATTGGAAGGACTGATTGTGTAGCTGAAACTTCAGTAATTTGGCCACCTGATACAAAGAGCTGACTCATTCAAAAAGACCCTGATGCTGGGAAAGATTGAAGACAGGAGAAGGGGATGACAGAGGATGAGATGGTTGGATGGCATCACTGACTCAATGGACATGAGTTTGAGTGAACTCCGCGAGTTGGTGATAGACAGGGAGGCCTGTAGTGCTGCGGTCCATGGGGTCACAAAGAATCGGACATGACTGAGTGACTGAACTGAACTTGACAGGAAAGTAGGAATCCTACTCTGCAAGGAGAGGGAAGACTGATATTCACAAAGGCACTTAGAGGTAATCAGGAGGGGAGGAGATTATAAAGTAGATTTTCTAATTATATAGACTCAATCTTTCAACTATTTTGTAGATATAGTCATTTATTAAGAGTAAGAGAACCTGTGATTAAATTATACCCTTGACGAGTGCATGAAGAGTTTGAAATGGCTTCCATGATCATTATAACAGGAACTCATCAAGAAGTATATATATATTTTTTTTATTGTCAAGGAGCAGTGCAGGAGCACTGAGGGCTAGAAAACATTAATTTGTAGTGGATGTTCAAAGAGAATGATCATAATTTTCTTCAGATCAACTCTTGGCAGCAAAAGCTTGGTAACTGGTAACACTGATCTGGTGGTTCAGAGTAAGGTTTCTAGGTGAGAAAGAAAATAAGAGGCCTGAGTCTTGGCAACTGGTAGATGGCCTTGTTGCTACCAGATAGGCTATAGTAGATTCTTGCTGAACATAATCTCACAGAACGTCAACATCAGACAAGGATTCTCTGGGTGATGTTGATAAAAACAAGACTACACAGATCCCTCCTGCAACAGAAATTTAAACAGCAACAACAAAAGCAAAGTTCCTGGACAACGACAAAAATGATCAAGAATTTCCCTTTCTCTGTTCATGTGAGTGATCACTACCAATGGCCCAGTGACAATTCCAGCCCTGTTCAGTTCCTTCTGTCACCTAGAAAAACACTGGTCTCTTTTTCTGTAGCATGCACTCTAAAACAAACATTCACTCCCTTGGAACTTCCTTAAAATCAATTAGCATAAACCCAAATCCTGGAATAATTGCCTATTCCTTCTTATTGGAATGTCTCACTGTTCCCCATGGGTTAGTCTCCCATGCTGCAAAAAAAAAGTTTACTTTGTTGACTAGAAATATTCCTAATGGTATCCTGCTGAAGGGCATTAACACAGGGTACAGAAGTAGGCACTTTCATCATTAGCACAACTAATCATAACTATTTTACAAGCTGGGAGGGCATAGGTGACATCAGAAAGCAACTGATAGATTAGAAGATATGGAGAGAACTCACAACAATGATGAAGAATTGGTTTAAACTGTGAGAGACTATGCACAGGGAACATAAAGAGAGGACAGACTCACTATGATGATGGCAATGTATACTGAACACTTACAACTTAACACCTCCAAGCACAGTTTCTTGCACTCAGTAAACTACTGATTGAAGACTAATGTTTATTTTAAATATGGAGCTTAGAACAACTTCTTTGATCTCAAGATGAGTAGACTTTACACAGCAATTCAGATTTACAGAGTATGTTAGAAACACAAGGATGCTGTAGTGTTTCCTTTCTTTCTCCACTAACATGGCAGGGAAAGGAATGGTGGATCCCTGGCCAAAGAGGTGAGCTGAGGGAATTACTTTCTCCCTTCTCTTGTGAGGTAAGATAAATTAAATGAAATTCATTTATTTGTTATCCAGATACTACCCTCAACCACCAAGGCATCAATGGAGAATAAATATCACTAAATAGCCAATCTAGTTTGAACTTACTCTGATGAAATAATATTGAGGTACATCTTCCAAAATGCAGATTATCAGATTTAGATTAAAATATTTACTTTTTCAGAGAGCCTCCCTAAGGCCCGCCCTAATTCTGTCCCTAAGGTGGAATCAAAGAATATGGACAAAAGGGTTTTATGGATCTTTCTGATGAGTCAAGGTACTCAGGTACTTATTCCTCTGGTCCCTGTGACAAGATTCCATGTAAACATGGGTGTGGCTAACCCTGCTATCAGTTTGACTGAAATTTGTGATGGGTTCAATGAGTGATCTGGTCTTTTTTAACTCGGTCAGAACAACTGGACCCCACCTCACTCCATCTGTTGGCTTGACAGCTACAGTGAGCCCCTCATCAGGTCAGCCAGTTCTCAGTCCAGTGCCTGTACCATATGGGAACTGAGATTGGTTCAGGAAAGGAAAAGAAAACTTTAGGTCTTCCTTCTGTCAGATTCCATTATAGGCCAACTTCATAGAGTCGTGTTCAAGGTTGGTGGGAGAGTGAAGTGAAATGAGTGTGGAGTGAAGGGCAGAGTGACCTTTCCCGAGCTCTCTTGGTGGTTAGTAAAAGCAATGGCCTCCTTCTCAGGCATTAATATCACCTTTATTTATCAGAAATACCTCCCTCTTATATCCTATATCTACAAACTGAGAAATTGGTGACTTCTTCTTTCTTTCCTTCTCTCCCTCCTTTTCCTCCCCCTTCCATCATTTCCCAGCCAGAAATGGACACTATTTCTCTACAGCTCCCCTATGCTCTATTTTCCTGTACTGTTGGGAAGTAAGTTTAAGAGCCCAGGTCTTACATGGATGGGATAAGGAATAACTATAAACAGATTTTGTTAGGTTGATGCCTCATAGCTTAAGATTTAGAAAATACTTGCTAAAGATGATGCTGGACTTTTAAGGCTGCCACCTAGCGTCATAATCCAATTTAGAAGAGTATTAACTATTATCTGCTATTGCTACTACTGCTAAGTTGCTTCAGTTGTGTCCAACTCTGTGAGACCCCATAGATGGCAGCCCACCAGGCTCCCCTATTCCTGGGATTCTCCAGGCAAGAACACTGGAGTGTGTTGCCATTTCCTTCTCCAATGCATGAAAGTGAAAGTGAAGTCACTTAGTGGTGACTAAGTCCGACTCTTAACGATCCCATGGACTGCAGCCCACCAGGCTCCTCCATCCATGGGATTTTCCAGGCAAGAGTGCTGGAGTGGGGTGCCATTGCCTTCTCAAACTATTATCTAGGTCTTCTGTAACCAGGCACAGTTACCTCTCAGAAGATGGATGCCTAAGGAAAACTAAGTCAACTATAGTTTGCTGCTGCTACTGCTAAGTCGCTTCAGTTGTGTCTGACTCTTCGCAACGCCATGGACTACAACCTATCAGGCTCCTCTGTCCATGGGATTTTCCAGGCAAGAGTACTGGAGTGGGTTGCCAGAGGTAAATAAAAAAATAAATAAACTAATCCATTAGTTCAAAAGAACTGATTGATAAATTGTCATGACAATGTAAATTTGTGATAATAAAACAGCAACCAAGAAGAGTTCTAGAGTCTCTGATATTGTGCATCTTGACATGTCAGACACATTTGAATATTTGGGGTGAAGCTGGGGTTCTCTGATTTTTTTCCTGCTGCTGGAGGGGCATTTCATGGGTAACTCTGAAAGAGACAGCACTATACAAAACTTTTATATTCCAGGAGATTTACTCTCTCTTTAATGTCAGTAAGCATAACACATTGTGGCAATATATGTTTTATATGTATATTTTGCATTTAAGAAACCTTGCCTATAGTCATCTCAATGAATTATTCTAATTTTCCAATCTGCAACCTGATTCACTTGCTCTATAATTCTCCATTGCGACTATTTTAGAACTACGATGAAAAGGCCAAGCATAAGATATAAGCATTTCCCTAATCAGAGCAGAGAAGTGAAGATTTTAATAAATCTATTTTAAATGTTCTGGAGTTTGGAATAAAAATGTTAACATAACACAAAAAATACTATTAAACATATTTACACACTAAATATCCCTTAAGTGTTAAGTAAGTAAGTGTTACTCGCTCAGTCATACCCGACTCTTTGTGACCCCATGGACTGCAGCCCTCCAGGCTCCTCAGTCCATGAGATTTTCCAGGCAAGGATACTGGAGTGGGTTGCCATTTCCTTCTCCAGGGGATCTTCCCAACCCAGGGATCGAACACGGGTCTCCTGCACTGCAGGCAGATTCTTTACCAACTGAGCTACAAGGGAAGCCCTTTAAATATCCCTTAATATTGTACAAATACTAATTCTTAACCAAAACCAGTTTATATTCTACATTACTGAAATTCCATTTTTCCTACTTCATGAATTATTTCAAAGGAAATTTTCACCAGCATGTGACTATAAAGTGCTGGTACTTTTAATCTTCTGTAAATACATTCAAAGTTTAAACACAGTGGGAAGTTTCTTCTCTGTTGGAAATTTCATACAGCTGTGTTGAGCAAAAGATATTGAGCTGTCTTTCAAATTGGATGTATTAATTTAACTAAACTAAATTAAATTCCATACTGTAGGACACCAACCTGATTTAAAATCTTATAGTTCAAAGGTTAAAAATCACACTTGTTTCAAATAAGGCATTAAATTGTAGAGTAACAAATAGAATTATCATCTTAATATCAGTTAAGGGATCAAATTACGTGCATTTGGAAATGACTGATTTCTACAGATGTGCCATACCTGGATCCCCAACCTCCAAGATCTGATGATGTGAGGTGGAAATAAAGTCATAAATTTAAAAAATTGTAACAAATAATAGAAATAAAAATATAAATAAAGTGCACAGTAAATACAATGTGCTTGAATCATCCTGAAACCATCCCCGCCCCCACCACCCCAGGTGGTGGAAAAATTTTCTCCCATGAAACCAGTCCCTGGTGCCAAAGTTGGGAATCACTAAATTTTCATTAAACTTATTTACATGCATATGCAAAGAACTTGCAAAATATTTGCCATATCTATTTGCTATATTAAGTAGATACCACTTAATAAAATACTATAAGTATTATAATTTCCATAATTCTCATTACTTCTCTAACTGTAGAAATATATTGAGTCTTACCTTGACTAATGGCAAGATTGTACTATGGAATGTTTCCAAGGTTTTCTATTTCAGAAGGCAGGGAGTATTGTTCCAGGCAGTAATTTCTAGGAAGCATGATAGGGGCAAGAGTCATAAAAGCCATCCTTTGATTCTTTCCAGTCATCTCACGTGCCTACAGAAAAAACAAACCTTTCCAGAGTATTTAGAACCATGTCATGAATAAATTGGTCTTTTGATTTAACCCTACTCAACCCGATAGATCACCAACTGAACAGAACATGAAATGGTCTATGAGGTGCTGATATTGACTGATGCATAAAGGCAATAAGACACACTGGAGACTGTGTTCCACTTTGCTGAGTTAACTAAGGGAACTAGGATGATTACAAATGTCCATAAGTCCTAATCAAAGTACACGTTAGCACCAGAGAAACCTTATAATCTTAGACTATCACCAGCAACAAAGAGTGCAAGTTGTTTTTAATTAATCTGAGCATAACACATTGTCCCCTTGAGTATAAAGAGATAAAAACAGAATTCAGCAATGATGCATTACTTTGGAAAGAGAACACAATGACAAGTAGACATGGAGTTCCAGGCCATTAGGTTGCATGCTATGTAGTGATGTCAAGCTGTCAGTAGATACAGGCTTGGGATAAAGCACCCATATAGAGTATGGGGAACTTAGACAGGGAAATATAGTCATCTGAAACAAATAAGAATTAATATCAAAAGGCAAAATATGTGGAATGTTCTGAAAGTATGTCCAAAAAGTTCTTAGATACTTTTCCTACTAAAATGTGAAGTCAAATTCCCCTCTGGAATATGGGCTGGACTTAGTGACTAGCTTTCAGTTAATAGAATGTGGTTAGAATGATTCTACTTGACTTTTCAGGTTAGGCTTGAAAAAGCAATAAAGTTTCCTCCTGGCTTTCTCTTTCTCAAGATGTTTACCAACAGAACCCGGGTCACATGAGGAGGCTCCGTGTAGGTGTCACCATCAACAGCCTTTTCTGAAGTCCTAGCATGCAGCCACAGTCAACTGCCAGCCATGTGTGAGTGGAATTCTCAGGCATGATTACAACTTCTGTCACTGTCCAACTGTATGAAAGACTAGAATAAAGAACTGCTGAGTACAGTCAACATGGTGAAGACATGAGAATAATAAATGACTAGTGTTGTTTTTCTACAGTAACATGGAAGTGTTTTTCTACAGTAACAGACAACTGAAACAATGGGATATTTGCAAGGATAGTGATCCTAAGAGGTAGATTCTTAAGAGATTCTTGTTGAAGTTAGCAAACCACCCTCAAGTTCTCCAGGGATTTAGACAGTTCTCAAAAGTGAAAGTGAAAGTTGTTCAGTCATGTCCAACTCTGCGAACCCATAGACTATACAGTCAATGGAATTCTCCAGGCCACAGTGCTGGAGCGAGTTGCCTTTCCCTTCTCCAGGGGATTATCCCAACCCAGGGATCAAACCCAGGTCTCCTGCATTGCAGGTGGATTCTTTAACAACTGAGCTATTCTCAGGTCAACATCAAAGATGTTGAAATGCAATTCATGCAAGATAGTGTGTACTTGCAAGTCACAATGACATGTTTTGTGTAATTATCTCCTTAATAAGAAGTGAAGTGATTTGTATATAATCCATGAAATGTGGAGCTAAAGAGTCAAGAATTGTTCTGTTTGTATACAGCATTGTCTAAGAGAAAATGTGACTTGAATATCTGCCATGAGTATTCTAGATAATTTGCCAGGTGTGCTCTTGTGCTAGAGATGGGGGATACCCCTGTAAACTCATCTGATGGAATTAACCATGTAATCATTTTGATTTAAGTCATATACTTATACCTCATATTGCTTCAGAAAACATTTGAGGAGACTTAAAAGGATCTATCCCTTGGAAAAGGTAGCATATATTTTTAAAGTGACACACATTTAATTATTTTAAGATTCAAAATAAATTGTCAAGTTTAGACAATTACATATTTCACAGGGTTCATAACATTAAGAAAAACAATTGCTCAGTAGTACACTTATTTCTGGCATGAAGAATGAAGTAGAATTATGTTTCTTTCAGAGCAGGGTCATAAAAAGAAGCTATTGTGTGTTGTAAATGAATAACATATTTTCAAAATTGCACAAGCAAGTTCTGGAAGATTTCCTTTTCTTTCTGTTTTTCTCTTACTGTCTTAACAGTTTAAATTAAGTAAGAAACTTTTTTTTTTAACTAAAAATATCCAAACAGAGGATGTATATATGTATATGTATGTATATATGTGTATATGTATATATATGTTGTACAGAGGATGTATATATACATAATTAGATATTGGGAAGATTCCCAGGAAAAAGGAAGTGGCAACCCACTCCAGTATTCTTGCCTGAAGAATCCCATGGACAGAGGAGGCTGGTGGGCTACAGTCCACGGGATCGCAAAGAGTCGGACACAATTGAAGCGACTTTACACCTCCGCCACACACACACAAATATATATATGTATTTGACTGATTCACGTTGTTGTACAGCAGAAACCAACACAACATAGTAAAGCAATTTTCCACCAATTAAAAAAAAGTAATAAAAAATCCAAATAGGAAGATACATACTTTAAAAGATGAAAAATACCAGTTTATTTTTGCACCATCCCTGTCACCCAACTTGAAATGTCAATTTCATCAACCAAGACATTTTTGATTCTATTAAATTCCATAAACACTTTATTCCTGCAACAGCACCACACAGATTAGCAAGGTTGTTTCTTAGAGTATCTTTCAATAAGGTTGATTCTAAAACATTTCTATATGTGTGAGTAGCAGGGAGAGAGGCAATATGAGATCTGTTATGACAATCCAGTAATTCAGTAAAAATTATCTGGAAATATATGTACCACATGCTATTCGAACAACACTCATGAAGTATTATTTTTATCAGTTGAACTGGTAACAAAGTATGAATGGTGGTGAGGATAAGAGCATTTTTTCTAGTGATTGTCTAGAATGTAGCTATTAACCGTTCAACATTAGTCCAGGCTAATAGGTCTTATCAGTAACAATGTAAGGGCATGGATTTAACCTTATTTTATGAAACTATAATATGGATCCAGCTGGAATAAAGGGATAATCTCTGAAGAGAGTTAAATGAGGTTGGGGCCTATCTACTTGAAGGGTCAGTCTACCCTCAATAACCTATTTGAATTGACTGTAATTTATAGAGGATTGTGTGATGAAGGTCCCAGGGTTCTGCCCCATGGCTCAGTCCCTTGGTGATTAGCATTACCTTTATCTGATTTTGCTCAATAAGTATGGTTTGGATAGTATTTTCCTACAGAGAATGAGGAAACAGATTGTTTGATATGAGTACTCATCTACTGGCAGACTTATTTCTCAGTACAAATTGATTCATTGGCATTTTACCTATCAAACATTTTTCTATGTTTTCAAAGAATGCATCATTCACCTAGTACCTAATTACACTTGGTCAAGTGAACAGAATCAAGTGATAAAAATATACTGTACTGTGAATTATTTCATTTCTGTATGTAATAAATATTAACTATGCTTGGCATTATACTTGATGTCCTGGCTAGGGTTAAGAATGTTTTGCAAGATGGACAGACAAAGTTCTTCTGCTCTTCTGGAGTTTATAATAGATATAGGAAAACCAACAACATACACATAACTATGACAATTCCAGATAATTATGAATGTTATGATGATTTAAAACTGGAGTTTGATTTTGGAAAATGATCTTTTGACAGGAAACTATAAGATTAAAGATGAGAGAAACTGAATATAAACACTATATCTAGTTTTCATAAAGTTATTTCTCATGGGAGTATAGGTTAACAATTCTGAAGTTGTTACACATGTACACTGGGACTGAACAAACAAGTAAAATGGATAGCAGATGGTGGGAGTCAAGTTTCTCACTGTTAGAGTTGAAGGTTACAGATAAACAAGGAGGTAGAATACACCCTTTGATACTGGATTAGAGTTGGAGACATCAGTATAAACTCATCTTCAGCTTAATATAATGCCGACAGATAAAAACTCTGATAAGTGTGTGTACATGACTTAATACATGCATATATTTTCTAGCTCTTTTCACTGAGTGGGTTTATAAGCAAGTATACATACCTCTATAGCAACAAGCACATTCAGTGCCCAGATCATGATTTCTAACACCATTCTCCAGTTAAAGGAACTGGGGCTTCTTAGAGAAACACTGGGGCAGAGAATATGTAAGATGAGCCAGGAGCCTCTTATAGTACCAGAAAGTAAGGAAGTATTCAAAAAACAACAACAACAAAAAGCAAAGGGCATATAAAAGGGACTTGAGAGCCAATCTGAAAGAGTTACCATTGGCCAAAGCTGTAACAATTTGAGCAACAACAAAAGTGATGAATTATAACCCCAAATATTAAATAAATACCCTTGTGTTCCTACAGAAACGTAGACCCAGTGGTATGCTGGTAAATACTTCATACAAATAAATAATTGAATAAATAAATAAATGAAGGAGAGTGGACAAATCTCTGATATGGAAGAGTAATTTATGTAGATACCGTCCCCTCATGGAGATGGAGCTTAACTGCCCACCCTGTGAGTGTGGACTATGTTTATTTAAAACTTTTCTTTCAAGAGAACTGTGATGGAAGGGCGTGAGAGAGGGAAGAGTAATTTACCAGTGGAGAAACCTGATAAATACTCAGCTCAGCCATCTGACCAAGGTTAGTATCATCAGTGATAATTCATCTTGATAGCAAGTACACTTGATATAATCTAATGAGGATGGCACTTTACTTCTGTGGTCTTCCTCCCCCAAACCCATAACCTCAGTTGTAGCCATAAGAAAAACTTCATAAAAAACTTCAATTGCAGGACATTCTACAAAATGCCTCACCTAGTACTTCTCAAAACTGTCAAGGTCAAAGAAAATAAGAAAAATCTGAGAAATTATCAAAGACTAGAGAAGGCTAAGGAAACATGATGACTAAACAGAATGTGGTATCCTGGTGTGATTGGGGAACAGAAAAGGACATTAGATTAAGGGGGGGGGAGGTGAAAGCCAAATACAATGTGGAATTCAGTTAATAATAATATGCTAACATTGGCTTTCTGTTGTTAAGAAATGTATCATAGTAACAAGATATTAAAATAGGGAACACTGGATGGGGGATATAATATAAACTCTGAACTATCTTTAGAAATCTTCTATAAATCAAAACTATTTTAAATGCCACAGTTTAAAGCGAAAACCTGGATTTCATGAAAAAAGAATGCCTGAGAGGCAGAGCAAGTTGCTTATTTTAGTCTAGAAGTAGTTAGAAAAGCCTTTTCTGAAGAAGTGATATTTGAACTTGGATACAGCAGGGATGCAAAGTTCCAGAAGAAGGCACTCCTGATAGAACAGCAGATGCTAAACCTTGAAGCAAGAATGAGCTTGGGGTGTTTAAGGGATGGCAAAAGTACTTGTGTGGCTAAGAACATAGCATTTGAGTAGAGAAACTGGTACAAGGTGAGAGGAAAGAAGAAAGAAAAGAAGAAATTAAGGGAGTATGGTATGTAGGGCTTTGCAGGCCAAATGTCTTTCTCTCCCATTAGACAAGAAGCTACCTCAGCAGAGGGCAAGTGACATCCTTTTCTCCCCTAACGCTACCACATTAACTCATAAATACAGGAAATATTTCTTAGTGACTGAATTCAAAACTGAGGGGGAAAAAAAAAAAAAAAAAAACAGGCCCAAAGGTGTGCTGGTAAATGTTTAACAATGGCTCCTCTAGAGAAAAATAAAGCCCAGATTGTACTGTTGACCAATTTCCTCGGTATGAATAGTCCCACAATGGTCAATTTCAACCTACCAATGCGATTTCACCAAATAAGGCATTGGGAAGAAATGTGTACAAAGAGCTCTCAAGAGCTGGCATGGCTCCAGCACATTACTGCACAGAGACCACTTAGGATTTCTTCTGAACAACACTCTCCTTTAGCAAAATTTTCAGTTGGCTATAATCCCACCTGTTCAATCTAAAACACTTATTTTCCCAACTTTTTCAGAAGGACATTATGAGAGGCATTAAATATCTTAAGTTACAAGTCAGTTACCTAGAAAAAGAAAGTTCAAGTGATAAATCCTTCAACTTGTTCTTGGTGATCCAATTGTGGCTCTGCCTAAATCACTAATTCCCTGTCACAGTACCCACAATTCATCTCTGTCAGGATCATCTCCTAAAGTTTTCTGAGTATTAAGAACTTGTCCATCAATCTTTTCTTGGGCAAATTATAACCTTCATATTTTTTTTTTTTACTGCACTGTGCAGAATGCAGGATCTTAGTTCCCTGACCAAGGATTGAACTCAGGTCCCCAACAGTGGAAGCATGGGGTCCTAACCACTGGACCACCAGGGAATTCCCTATAATCTTCACATTTTTGAAAATTAGAACATTTCTCTCAAATAACACTGCTTTCATATCAATAACTGCTCAAAGATTACTGGAAGTAATTTGGTTAGTTATGGCAATGAACCCCCTTTTTAGTTTAAGTAGCTGGTTGGAATCACCATCCTGCGGTCCTGGAGTTTGGCCAGCATGCTAATACTGGAGAGCTCTTCCTGGAACTGAACATCTCTCCCCTGGATGAAGCTGACCATGAATGACAGCGACATAACTAAGCAGCTGATCTGTGGCCTGCTCAGCCAAAAAAATAGAGGAAGCCAGGGCTGAAAGAATTGCATAAGGACACATAGAAAGGCAACAACTACAAGAAGCCATTCTAGCCAAGGTATACAAGAAGCCCAAGTTCTTTGTGAGAACTCTCATATGATGGCACAGAGTTAGTCATAATTAAATTTCCCAAAGTGTGGAGTAGATTTTATGTGTACCTACAACAAAAATTACTGCAGACCATAATCCAATGGTGTACAATGCCCAAACATAACAACTAGCATTTACTAGTAGTGTGGTTGGTGTGGTTGCCAAAGGAGGTGAAAGAAGAGCTCATGTTATATAGTTTTAGAGTGGGGTTATTTATAAAAACTCATCGAATTCTAAAAAATAGCCTTCTGTTAAATTGCCATTTAAAACGCAGGAAACAATGCTCAGAGAGCGAAATAATTGGGCTGAAGCATGTAAAAATACCATTTTGGGAGGGTCAAAAAAATTCAAATATCAGTAGTTTCACATTTAATCTTTTCTAGTCAAAAGCACAGTATTAGCCACAAGGCAAAGATCTCATTAGAACTGAACTCTACTAAACCAGATCCTGTTCTCTTTCCGTGTCACTGCATTGTATTTTTAGGATGTCAATCTCCTGGTTTATAACTTCTGGAAAATACAGTTTCTGCCCTTTTTATATGTGTCTTGAAAAACAATAAATGGTCAAAAAATTATTATAAAATCAATTATATCACTCAGTAATATGTTGATAAGAGTTGTTAACCTTATTCCTTATTGGGAGATTAATAAAATGCATATTCCTAGGCCACATACCTGGTGACTCTGATTCAAGAAGTTTATAACAAGGCTCAAATTCTGTATCTTTAATGACCATCTCACATGCTTCTCATACACCTAGTTCTGGAAGGACACTGGGGAATCACTGAGATAGAAAAATAGACAGTTTTGATGAAATCGATTTTTCTTTCTCTGCAGTGCTTTGGCACTGTGTGGATACTCTGCGTATTGAGTTTGGACAACACAAATGGGCAGCTCATAATAATTTAGCATGGACGGGCTGATGCACAGTGTACATCCAGACACAACTGGCTATGACTGCATCTTCAATTCAGCCTGTACTGAGAACACCTGCTAGGGGTTTGAGTAAATTGGAAAGAGTCAATTCCTCCCTTCTCATACTCGCCTGCTCCCTCTTATGCAATATCAGCAGCCCCTGCCTTCCAGTCTCCTTGACATTTCCTGAAGCCAACAGCTGCTATTAAGTAAGTGTGACCAATCAGACTTCTGGTGGGAGAAACAGCCCAGAGATAAACCACTTTTCACACAAAATTCTTTAAAAACCTCTTTATTTTGCTACCACAGTAGAAACCTTACTTGTTAACTAAAGAAAATAAATATCTCAAGAGACAGCATATTACAGTAAACAGCAAATAAAACATTAAAAAAAAAGATAATTATCTTTCCTCCCTTCAGATTTATATTCTGTTTTCTTCAGCCATTAGTAAATTAACCTTTTATTTGTGTCTATAAGTCACCAAATTTACTTATTTGCTCTCAAAAATTGGACATGACTTTACTTTCTCTGTCAGTCATTTGTCAATTTCACAGGTATTTGAGGTGCCCTCTATCTAAATCTTTTTTCTGCCCATCCCCCAAACACACACACACACACACACACACACACACACACACACACTCATCAATCCTGTTTTTCTCTGTGTTTACATTGCCCCACTAAAGGGGGCTAGGGAGTAATAATAAGGACTTGAAAGTTTCCCTTCTTTAGCTTTAACTCTTAAGTCGTCAGGTACTGTTCATGTGTTCTAAATACATAAATGAGATTTTAAATTATATTGCTCAGCACACTTGCTGAGCACACATCATATAGCAGATGCTATGCTAAGCCACTGGGATATATCCTTCAAAATGCCAGTATTAATCATGACTTCTTCAGCTATATTCTAGGAGGGAAGATAGACATTAAACATGTCACTGAAATCATGATGATTGTTATGAAATACAGAATACTTCCAAGGAAGAGTATAACAGGGATATAAAATCTAATGTGGGACCTAAAGAAGGCCCCATGATGACATGCTTAGCATAGTGGTGAGGGCAGAAGAAGCAAAGGGAGAGAGTGGCAAGAAATTAGGTGAGGAGCACGGGTCAGATATTGAAGACTAAGCAGCATTTAAATCCCTAGATGACTCATGGAATGATTTAATAGAGAAGAGTATCATTAACTGATTTCATTTCTCTGTTAGTTCACCATCTTCAAATGAGTTTAATATTTCCTTTCCAAAGCAAAGAGTCCATTTTTAAAACTATTTCTGCAACAGGCTAAAGTTGCTTAAGTATTTAAATCTACTATTTGTAAAACTGGCTTTATTTCCTCTTTAGGATGTTTACACAATAACCATGTTTCCTAGGTATTTGGGTAGTAATTAGTAATAATGCAGTCAGTTAACAGATACACTGATCATTTTATTCCAAGTTGATATTGAGTCTTGGGGGACAATTTCTGGAATCCACTGATTCCAGAAGATCAATACATTACTTACAAGAAGCATCTCTTTTTGGTTAGCTTATTGATGATTTCATGTAGTTTGGAAACCAGTCTGATCTACCACAATATACTCAACCTCAGTGAAATCTTTCAGTCAATGTAGACCCTCAATATTTCATCTTATATTTACATTAACATTCTTACTTACAACCATTATTTTAAAACAAGAAGGGGATATAGAGATAACTGAGTCCAGATCACTTCTATTTAGAGATACCAAGGTATTCAATGATCAGCCCCAAACCACAATATGGTTAAGAACAGAGCAAATGGAGCTATTCAGACTGGTCTCCTGATTTAGTTTCAAAGTTTTTGACCATGCCATACAGCTTTTCCCAGTCCTAAAATGTAAGTTCAAAGGCCATGTAATACAAAGAGATATCCTGAGATAAGCCATAATGGAAAAGAATATAAAAATGAATATATATATATATATATATGTGTGTGTGTGTATAACTGAGTCACTTTGATATATAGAGAAAATCAATACAGCATTGTAAACCAACTATAATTCAATGAAAATAAATAAGTGAATAATTACATTAAAAAATCAGACCCAGCATATATCCAGATCAAACTTTAATTCAAAAAGATACATGCACCCCTATGTTCATAACAGCACTATTCACAACAGCCAAGACAAGGACACAATCTAAATATCCAATGACAGATGAATGGATAAAGAAGATCTGGTATACTACTCAGTATAAAAAGTATACTGATAGAATACTACTCAGCCATAAAAAGATCAAATATTTCCACTTGCAGCAACATGGACACAACTAGAGATTATCATACTAAGTGAACTAAACCAGAAAGAGAAAGACAGGGCTTCCCTGGTGATGCAGTGGATAAGAATCTGCCTGCCAATGTAGGAGGCACAGGTTTGATCCCTGGTCTGGGAAGATCATCCCATATGCTGCGGAGCAACCAAGCCTATATACCACAACTATTGAGCCCGTGCTCTAGAGCCTGGGAGTCACAACTACTGAGCCCATGTGCCCCAACTACTGAAGCCACCACACTCTAGAGTCTGTGCTCCACAACAAGAGAAGCCACCACAATGAGAAGTCCATGCACTGCAACTAGAGAGTAGCCTCCACTGGTCACAAATAAAGAAAAAGCCCATGCAGCAATGAAGACCCATCACAGCCAAAAATAAATAAATAAAAATTTTATTTAAAAAAGAGAAAGAGAAAGACAAATACCATATGATATCACTTATATGTGGAATCTAAAATACAATGCAAATGAACCTATCTATAAAACAGAATTAAATAGAGACAGGCTGGTGGTTGCCAAGGGGGAGGGGGTTGGGGGAAGGATAGAGTAGGAAGTTGAGATTAGCAGACATAAGTGATAAGCAGATAAATAAAAAGGTCTTACTGTGTAGCAAAAAGAACTATATTGAATATATATATAATATATATTGAATACAATATCCTATAATAAGCCATAATGGAAAATAATATTAAAAAAGAATGTATATATATGTATAACAATTTGCTATAATTGTAACAATCACTTTGCTATACAGCAGAAATTAACACAACATTGTAAATCAACTATACTTCAATTTTTAAAATGTGGGATATATGTATACTTATGGCTGATTCATGTTGAGGTTTGACAAAAAACAACAAAATTTTGTAAAGCAATTATCCTTCAATTAAAAAAAATTTAATTAAAAAGAAAAAAATGTTGGACCCAGGACTTATTACAATAGTTACTGTGCCAGTAAGTTTGATAAAGAAAATGTAATTTTGTGCCAGTCAGCTGACTTTAAGAACTCTAATCAGAAAACAAAACAACTCCTCAAAGCAAACCTCAAACTTTAGTGCTCTTCTTGATCAAGATAAGGGCTGCTTGGACCCTTACACATAAAAGAGGTGCATTAAATAATTATTGTTTAGTTGCTTAGTCATGTCCAACTCTTTTGTGACTCCATGGACTGTAGCCCACAAGGCTCCTCTGTCCTTGGTATTTTCTAGGCAAGAGTACTGGAGTGGGGTATCATTTCCTTCTCCAGTTAGTTATCAAGGTTCAAATTCTGGCATTAACTTCTGTTAATTTCTACCTCTTTTAAAAAAGAAAACTTTTTATTAAAACTTTTCAAAGGGTTTACAGAATGTAAAACAGTTTTTATAAACTCATAACTTGATATGAAATAAACTTAAATTGAATGCACACAATTTCCTTTAAAGATACTCTGATTTTTTAAAGTTAAAATGCTTGAAAAAATCTTCTGCTTTTGTGATTCCCCAAATAGCCTTTTGAAAAAATAGGGACAACTTGAATTTGCTTATCCTTAAAGAGGAGCCTGTTGCTTCCACTCATGTCAACAGTAGTAACTTACTTAATTTTTGTTATTTTCTCATATACACTCTATGGGTTGTGCACTCCCTGGATGTAATAAATGCTTGCTGCTGGACTGACAGATGTGTTTGATCTCCTGAGCACTACAGCAGTGAGCACAGATACACAGATGCTGAAAGGGAGTAGTTTATGGATTTAGAAAGGGAGGAAGGCCAGGAGAAGAGGTTAGGACTCATCAAAGAGCTGAGACACTGAATTATATGAGCCATATGAAATTCACATCTGTCAATTATTGAAAACATATGTAGGAAATTTAGTGAAGCTGTGCTGCACTCAAAAAAAGTGTTACAAATTACTGTTATTATTAGATAAATAAAATAGGGTTCTATTTTGATCTTTTGTTTTCCTCCAAAATATTGTTACAAATTTCAAGAGGCAACTTACTAAGTAGTGCAGCCTAGGCTCTAGAATACACTAAATATCTATAGTTACTTCCCACAGGCCAGACTTTGAGTTCTGGCTGGGCATGTAATGATACGACAGTTGCTTCCTGGATGAGCTCACAAATCAGTCATACAGGTGAAATCTCTCTCTCACCATGGGCATCAATTCGTATTAGCCAAGGCTTTTATTTTTCTATATTCTCATGCTTTGACATCTTGTGGCCTTGCTGACCCTGAAGGGACTGACCTTTCTGGGGGTTTAGCCAATTCTTAGAGAAAGAGCAAACAACTCACCTGGGAAATGTGCTTTTCACATGTAGACCAACCAACCCAGAGCCATTTCTCCAGTCACCTCTTTTACTGGGCTCTTGCACTCTGGGCTACTATTGTCCTGCCCCAAATACCCCAGAACCAGGTACCAGACAAATAGGGATAGCTGCTATGCCACAGAGCCCACTGAAATTATTCAAACTACCCAATCCTAAACCTGCTTACCCTGCTTCACCAGTTCCTTTCCACAGAAACCACAATATAGGCTTGTGACCATGGTTTTCTTTTGTTCTGTCTACCTCCTGACTGATGCTGGTGCTTCCCCACATGGCCTGGCATGGTAGCCTGTCTTGTGTTTCTAGGGATCTGTGAGCAGAACAAACTTTTTCCTTCATGACAGTCATGTCTGTGTCTGAATGTCTTACCAGTTCTTATTAAAACAAATCCTGGTTCCCCTTAGAACATAACTCCCCTAAACCATTATCTTCTTTCAACTTGGGGCTCTGAGATAATTTGTGGGTGGTGGGGAAGCATAAGTGTGCATGAACAAGGCATTAAACATCTACAATGTACAGCAAAATGACTTATGAATTCTTTATAATTAAAGGAAGGAAAAGGTCATGGAATGAATTCAAGAGAACTCAATCTCATGTTGTGTCCAGTGTGTGAAAGGCAATAACTTAAAAGCACTTTAAAGATAAAGCTAAGTGCCAAGCTCCAAATAAATTTCAAGGAATGAGACAGTTTGTCCATATAGGTCAGACTATATTTATCATTTTCATTTAATTCATTCTTCAGAAATCTTGTAGCAAGGTCTTTCACAGCATGGATGAAAACATCTGTGGTCAGAATATACTGATGGTGGTAGTTGAAAGTACTTGTACTTTGAAGGATTAGATGGAACCCAGAACTGAGTAATTTTTACACAGTTATGAGAATAATGGACCATGTTAAGGAATTAAAATTTTACAGTCATATATACTTTAGGAACCAAAATCAATATTAACATTGTTAAAATGCTCTTAAGTGTCCTCAATATTTTACATTTTACCTACTCTTTAGGCATACATTGATGATTATGAAATGGTGATTGAATTAAAATCTTTTTTTTTAACAGAAAGAGCAATAGTAAAAGAAAGAGGATTTTTATTTTCAGAATGGATGATAGAATTCTCCCTTCTCCCAACATGAAAACATGGCTCTAGTTTCCATGACCCACTTGCATGAAGACCATTTATAATGCATTTCTATGCTTAACTGTAGCCATGATGTAGGTCTTCTTACATCTTGTACTACCAGATCATTCGCTCAGCACTTGGCTGTCCCTACCTTTCTATCATGCACATGCTTAATAGAAATTATTGAATAGACAAGGCAGATGCCCTGTGTTTTTGTGTTGTTGCTGTTTTCCCCACACTGATTAGGTAAGTGCATATCCATATAACAAAGTTCCAGGCATTATTCAGTTATCAAACCAATGAAGGAAGCAAAAGAAAAAGTAGCCTAGATAATTGCATTATGAAAATTCTCGATGAAATGTGTTACTGTTCAGCATGGAGGCATCATATAGTTATGTTTATCCTGAGAAAGAATCCCTTGAAATGCTGCAGCTATGGAACCAAACGAAAATCCAGAGTATCTGTACCATGACAGACATTTATTGCCAAGAGCTTGGTGCTAGCCCACTAGTGGGCGTGGATAATATCTACCACTGTCTTCAAGAACATTCTTCAGACATCTCAGAATCATTATGACTGGCCCCATGGAAAGACACATTTATCAAGGCATTGCAGCAGATTGTTGTTGTTGTTTTTTCAGTTGACATGCAACGGAATGGAATAATGACATTCATTTGTAAGTCAGAGGTCACAGTTGTCTAAGAAAGCAATATACAGAACAAAAATTAATGCAGCGATAGAATTCTGACTGGTCTGTTGTAGCAATAAACCATCAAATGTGAGAAATTAGAAAATAAACTCTCAAAGGGATGAAAGGGGTCATGAGGGCTACCCATACCTTAGAGGCTTAGGGAAACGGTGAGGAACTTTACATATATTGAGTGATTAAGCTGCCTGTGCTCTCTACTATGTGATCACATTTTAATCACAATAGCCCTAAGGGCAATGATAATGTCAGCTATAATATTAATGACAAACACTTTTGAGGGCTTGTTATGTGCCAGATACCAAGAGTTTTACATATATTAACTCAGAATTAAATTTATTCAACAAAGCTGTGTGGTAAGACATATGATAGTACCCATTTCAGAGTTGTAGAGACTGAGACAGCCAGAAAGTTGAAGAGACCAATATATATCATGTAAGAAACAGTTGGACAATGCAATAATGAGAAGGGAAGATTCAAAATGGAATCGGGTTGTATAAATGGTTGTCATCCAAAGGAGAGAATAAATTGGGTCCCTATAGCGCCAAAGTTTTTTGCCATGAACAATGGATGGAGGAGACAGGATGATATTTTGAATTGCTCACGATTGAATACTCTGCCTAAGAGAATCAGGAACTCTCCAGTAATCTCACCATCACAGGAAGCTTCAAGTATTAATAAAACAAGGCAATCACCAGGCAAATTAAAATGAAGCAAAGTAGCCAACCTTTCGAATTTCAATAATCTGGATTTCAATCTCAGCTTTGTCACTTAACTGTGTGACTTTGAAAGTGAAATAGTCACTCGGTCGTTTCCAAATCATTGCAACCCTGTGAACTGTAGCCAGGATCCTCTGTCCATGGAATTTCCCGGGCAAGAATATTGCAGTGGGTAGCCATTCCTTTCTCCAGGGGATCTTCCCAACCCAGGAATAGAACCCGTGTCTCAGACAGACTCTTTACCATCTGAGCCACTAGATGTGGCTTTGGGCAAGCTCTTCACACACTCTGTAACCATCCCTCCTCAATATGAATGGAACAAATGAAGGTACTTGGTTCACAGATAATAGTGCTTGCCACATGTTAAACTCAATACAATGCATCACTTTGCAAATACACCAAGATCATTTGACAACAGTTTATATTGAGCACATTTCTAAAGTGTGAAGTTGCAGTATGCCCTGACTGGTGGTGGTGGTTTAGTCGCTAAGTCATGTCCAACTCTTGCGATCCCATGGACTATAGCCCATCAGGATCCTCTGTCCGTGGGATTCTCTAGGCAAGAATACTGGAGTGGGTTGCCATTTCCTTCTCCATGCCCTGACTAGCTACAAGCAAAAAATACATACCTGGTGGGTTTTTCCCTTATCTTTTATGTCTTTGGCTTTTATGTGGATTTCATTATTGACAGTTCTGTGAGAATTTTACATCTAAAGGCAGCACAAAGAGAACCAATGGTGAATATATTTAGCTCATGATTTTTGTTTCTGTGAGAAATAATTCTAAAAATTTATTTTATTTCATGGTGGTTGCAGTGGGTATGAGGGGCTTTCTAAATACTGAGGGGATGATGCCTAACTTTTTACTTACTCATTCTGAAGTTTCCCTACTAGTGCGATTCATACACAGAAAATCATTTTTGTGGATTTTTCCTTTTCTTACATTTGTCTGTTGTGGCATATTTTCCCTAAAATACAGCTGCCAGTTTGATCTGCATGCTGCGTCAGCTGGAGAGGTATGAAATGCCTTTCTCACACAATTCAGCTGGTCCAATAGAGTGGCTTTGATTTTCTTTCCCAGCTGTTGTGTAAATTGGCTGCTCCTTGAGTGTATTAGAACTAGTTTATGTTTCATAGCATTTAATAGCTTTAGAATTACCAGAAATAGCTGTCATAATAAACATGAAAGTGACAGCACTCATTCTTCTTGAAGAGACACAAACTTTCTCCCGTGTATTCCATCCACTGCTCTGAAAGGTAAAAGCAACTACAGTACATCTACAATTCCAAATTTGCAATCAAGTATTTAAGAAGGTTCTGCAAATTTTCCTTCTTTAATTCTTTCCTATTTTAAATTTTAGGTGCTTCATTTTCTTTATTTTAATTTTCCTTTCTCCATGTACTACTTATCAGTATGAAAATAATCCTTCACCTTCTCAATTTCACATAGAACAAAAGATCAGATGTATATGACACCTACTCTCTGTGCAGAATATGATCTATGCTAAGAAAAATAGAATGAAAAAATGGGGTCTAGAGAAACAAAGAGGAAGAATTTGACATATATGATGGGTTCTCAGTTATTCTATCCAATACCCTCTCACCACCTCCAAGCCATCCAGGCCATCTACTTTCCCTTTCAGTACCTTCTAACCAGTGAGGTTGCTCTGAGCCACAAAATGAACTTTTTAAAATGGACCATAGAAATCTATTTTTTTTAACAAAGAAAAGCCTTTTATTTTTTAGGCATGAAACAAAAACCCTAAATAGAAATGATCATATAAAAATATATAGAATTAAACTTACACAGGAAATAATTGTACTTGAAATACCCCTCATTTGGGGGATAAGATTGTGCCCTTGTTCTCAGCAAGTTTGAAAAGGAAGATGATGCCTCTGTAAACATATCAGACAAAACTTTCCTTCAACTCTTACTAGAAATTGTCATGTTCCAATCATGTGCTTAGGACTTCCCAGGTGGCTCAGTGGTAAATAATCCACCTGCCAATGCAAGAGATGCAAGAGATGTGGGTTCAATCCCTGGTTTGGGAAGATTCCCTGGAGAAGGGCATGGCAACCCACTCCAGTAATCTTGCCTGGGAAATTCCATGGACAGAGGAGCCTGGTGGGGCTATAGTCCATGGGGTTGGAGAGAGTTGGACCCAACTGAGCACAAAGAGCACAACATGCCTTAATCACTGGAGAATTCTGTCTCCAAACTGGCCTTTAGGCTATAAATGAGGGCATCCTTTTGAATTAATCCACGTCCTCTGATCCCTTTTATTCAGCTCCAAAGCATCTCAGTGAATCTAGCTTCTTGGATTCTTCTCCCTACTCTCAAACTTGAATCACAGCCAATGTTTAAAATAATAGAAGTTCTAGTTTTGCTAACCCATAATTAGACACGAAACATACTTCTTTCTACCCTAGAAGGAAATAGTCCACTTAATGTTTGATGAACTTACATAAGGAAACAAGTGGGGAGTCAGATTATTACAACTTGATATGTGGGCAACTTCATAGCCTTTGGAAAGGAATGGTGATCTACTAATATCCTGAAAGTTATAAGCAGAAAATTCCAGTCATCTGGTGTTCCATTTTTCCTACCTGTTAAAATTCCAGCTTGAATCCAGAACAGTGGCTGCCATACCAGGCCCTGAAAGATTTGCATACCCTAAGAAGACTAGTTTTCCTCATTCACCTCTGAGTTTTAAATTTGTTTTTGTTGTTGTTGTTTAGCCACTAAGTTGTCTCTGACTCTTTGTGATCCCATGGACTATAGCCCACCAGCCTCCTCTGTCCATGGGATTCTCCAGGCTATAATACTGGAGTGGGTTGCCATTTCCCTCTTCAGGGGATCTTCCCAACCCAGGGATCAAACCTGCATTTCCTGCTTGGCAGGTGGATTCTTTACCACTGAGCCACCTGGGAAGCCCTTGAATTAATTTACTAAGAGCTTATCTACCTCTTCCCTGTCTTGGCCTGTTACAAAGGAGTATAAAAAGAAGCGGTCACCCTTTGGCATTTATAATTCCAGGTGGACAACACTGTCAACTTCTACTGAGGTTATTTTAACTGTCTTTTATGACATGACCCTTTTCCCTCTCTCTCTTTCTCCTTTAGTTCTGTTGATTTTACACTCAAAACAGTCATCTGAACATGGTCAGCTCAAGCTGATTCTTTTAATGGTGCCAGGTGGCATGGCTGAGTGTTTGACCTCCCTTTCATTAAAAAAGTTTTATTTGTACTGAGCCAGCAAGCTTTTTATTTCAGACCCAAATGAAGAACTGAACAGGCATGGGGCACTTGGCCTGTTTGTAACCATCTGGTGCAAGTGACTTTTGACAATACCAAATCCATCCCCACTTGTGAGTTCACCCTTGAAACTGAGCTAAGGGAGAAAAAGTCACAAGGGCAACCAGGGTTTCCCAGGAATCACTGCCAAGTATAGGTTTCACATCTGACAAAAAAGATATTAGTTAACTGACATCCTTCCCATAGCAAAGGCAAAGTTGTTTAAACAATTTTAAGAGCCAGAAAAGACTTGGTTTATAAATTGATTTATTCATAAAGTGTAATTTGTGGGTTGATAGTCTAATTCAATCTTGCACTGTTAGAAGAAATAGAAAACACAGCTAACTTTCATTCCTTGGGATGTAGCTGTCGTCTCAGAGAAAGCGTATGTCCCATGAGAAGACACAATTAGATCTGTCTTCTTAGAAATTTCCATTTCTTAGTGCTACTGTGATAAATTCCCTCCACATGCTAAAAACAGATACAGAGCAATGGTAGATAATGAAGATTTGAGGTTGCTGCTGAAACTCACAGGTTCAGTGGTAGCTGGAGAATCCTGCCTTTTCACTACAATGTGAGCAATTTCAGTACTTATTTTTACATGTCACCATTAGTTCAAGTGTCTCCCTCTCATATTTATTCATATCTTTTGAAAATGTTTATTTTATGGTCCCAAGAATAGCAGCACTGTTTACTCTTTGATCACTCATAGTTGCTCCTAAATTTATAAGATTATGTGTATTGTTTTGCATTTAATCAGTTTTAAAACTTTAGAGCTTAGGGCTAAATCTTAGATTACCAAAACTGAGTGTGAAGAATATCAAAGTATCCACATTTGCAGGGAATTATTTTTTTGCTTTCATCTCTCCAACCAGGCAATTAAAAATAACAAAGAATTAATAAAAGACACAATAAGTTTTAATATTCAGAGTGGATGAGTTTCAGGATAATGAGGTCTTTAATACGACCTTATAATATTAATGTTCTCCTGGTGATATTTTCTATCAGTCTCTGACAGTTTATTTTATAACCTTTACCAGGTTTTGTCATTGTTAAGTTGAATTTCTTCTTGCACACAAGCATAAGTATCACAAATGCTCAGGCTTCCACTCTATTGCTGACAATTAAAACAGTTCCTTGGACATACATGTTCTCAGCTATTATTTATTGAGTGAATGAATAAATGAATGCAATTGGGCAGACATCGAAAGCAATACAATAAACTTAGAGCCTTTGTTCATGTTATTCTTTTTAGGAATTTATTATAAGGTACGACATGAACAGGGTCATTCAGCATAACATTTTTCACATCCCCAAACTAGAAGAGCTGACAGAATTCCCTGATAGATTAGATGTGGAACACAAAATAGAAAAGTAAGCAAAGTTGTGACCTGAGCAACAAAGAAAGGTATTGTTATTGACCATGGTGAGGAGATTATAGCAGTCTCCATTTACCAAAAGAACTCTCAGAAGCTCAGTCTGACATATACTAAGTCACATTAAGAAATGTGTCACTAAGACACATTAAGAAATTAGAGACAGCAGTTTGGGAGTCCAGAGGAGAAATACAAGCTAGTGGCATAATTTTAGTAGCCATCAGTCAGTCATGAAATTTCATGTAACCACCTAAAAATTAAACATAAATAGAAAAGAAAAGAGACTTAAGGACAAGGTCCTGGGGCATTCAAACACTTAGATATCCTGGGAACAAGGGAAGAATCAATAAAAGAAACCAAATAGCAGTAGTTAGAAAAATAGGAAGAAATTCACAAAAGTACACTGCCCTGGAATCCAAGAGAAGAAACCGTGGCAAGAAGGAGACCATGACCAATGGTGGCAAATTCTACTGCTAAATAGGATGAGAGGTGAGAAATGGCTTTTGTTTATTCTGGGGGTCACTGTCAACATAAGGCTCATTGAGGAGAGCTTTCCTGTGTTCACAACTGTGTGCAATTTGGGCACAAGTTATTAAAGTGTCACAGGCCGAATGGGTATGATTTGGTTGATAGTGCTCTTGGAACCAATATGCATGGCTTGGTGATAGGCAGAAAGTGGACATGAAAGGGAGGTCAATGGAGAGGATCAGTTGCATTACAGAAGCACTGGTATTAGGCAAAGTTGTAAGGATGACAAGGAAATTCCAACATGCCTAAGTTGAGCTACTCTGAGGGTATATCCAACCGAATTTGCTGACAGATCAAATGTCGGTTTGAGAAATACAGGAGAGTCAAGAATGACTTCTATGGCCTGTGCTTTATCTCATATTCTATTCCTCCTGGTGCTGACCAATGCACACAACCACTTCATGTTATCATCCGAAATATATGAGCATGTTTATCATTACATTTAATGATAAAAAGAAGAATACCATTTAAAGTGAGCTGAGCGTCCATAGATCCAGTACCGTACTCAATCATAACCATCCTCTTAGTACTAGATTAGTGATTGAGATTGGTCCTTAAGAAATATTATATAACGTATGCATCCAGAGACTTTTGTTTCTTTTCAAATATTCATTTTAGAAGTCAATGCAGTCTAATGATTTAGGCAGACTTTTCTTTTTAATTTTATTTTTTTACTTTACAATTTTACTTTTTTACTTTACAATTTTTTTACTTTACTGTATTAGTTTTGCCATGCATTGACATGAATCCACCACAGGTGTACATGAGTTCCCAACCCTGAACCCCCCTCCCACCACCCTCCCCATATCATCTCTCTGGGTCATCCCAGTGCACCAGCCCCAAGTATCCTGTACCCTGTATTGAACCTAGACTAGTGATTCATTTCTTACATGACAGTATACATGTTTCAATGCCATTCTCCCAAATCATCCCACCCTCTCCCTCTCCCACAGAGTCCAAAAGTCTGTTCTTTACATCTGTGTCTCTTTTGCTGTCTTGCATATAAGATTATCATTACCATGTTTCTAAATTCCATATATATGTGTTAGTATACTGTATTGGTGTTTTGAATTTCTGTTTTCATAAAGTTCTTTAAGACCATGTTTTATCCATAAAACAATAAAATGTGGCAACAGCAGAATGTTAAAGACATAGAAAGACATGATTTTTATTAAGTAAAAAAAATGCTATGACAGAAGGTTAAAGTTTGTCCCTGTTTTTGGAAAAAATATATATATGCATATTCATACTTCCCTATGTCCTAGACCATTGATGGTGCCTCCTATACTGACTGGCCTTACTGTGGTCAACAGAATGGAAGCAAATATGACTCAAGCAGAGACTTAACAAGTTCCTGTGTACTGGGACTTGCCCTCCTGTCATGCTTAGGGCCCTCCAGAAATCATGCAAATCAGCCTGAGTTAGCATGCTCAATGATGAGAGACGTAGGGAGAGGCTTATGTCACCCTAGCCTTGACAAATGAAGCCATCATATACTAGCCAGCCCAGTCACCATGAGCTGACCACAAATACTTGAAATCAGTCAAGCATGGCTCAGCTCAAAAGAAATGCACAGCAGAACCTAATTCAAATATCCAACCTGCAAATTCATTATGTTACAGACCAAATGTTTGTGTCCCCGTCAAAATTCTTATGTTGAAGCTCTAACCTCCAATGTGACTGTAGTTAGAGATAGGGCTTTTACAAAGGTAATTAAGTTTAAATGAGGTCACAAGGCTTTCGGATAGAAAGACATCAGAGAGCTTATATAAAGAGAAACCAGTGAAATGCCTCTCTCAATTCCTCCATAAGACTAACTCACTCCACAGTGGTAATCATGTTACAATACATGAGTGTATCATATCAACATATATTATACCTTAAACTTACCCAATGACATATGTCGATTATATCTCCACAAAGCTGGAAAAAATCTGCTCTCAGCAAATTACAAGTATACGGTACAGTATTATTTTCGAATTCAGACTTAAACTGAAGAAAGTGGTGAATGACCATCAGGTATGACCTAAATAAAATCCCTTGACAAATAGATTCAACGGATTAGATCTGATAGGCAGTCCCTGAATAACTAGGGGCTGACGTTCATGATACTGTACAGGAGGCAGTGATCAAGACCATCCCCAAGAAAAAGAAATGCAAAAAGGCAAAATGGTTGTCTGACAAGGCCTTACAAATAGCAGAGAAGGGAGAGGCAAAGGAGAAAAGGAAAGATATACCCATTTTATATATCCATTTATCTTCATTACCTCCACCATAGTTTGGCCTCAGGTCAAACAACAGGGAGGGAATACAGCCCTGCCTAAGAACAGAAAATTGGATTAAAGATTTACTGAGCATGGTCTAGCCCATCAGAACAAGACCCAGTTTCCCCCTCAGTCACTCTATCCCATCAGGAAGCTTTCAGAAGCCTCTTACCTTATCCATCAGAGGAGAGACAGAATAAAAACCACAATCAAAGAAAACTAATCAAACTGAAAAGTTATGACCAACCTAGATAGTATATTGAAAAGCAGAGACATTACTTTGCCAACAAAGTTCTGTCTAGTCAAGGCTATGGTTTTTCCAGTGGTCATGTATGGATGTGAGAGTTGGACTTTGAAGAAAGCTGAGTGCCAAAGAATTGATGCTTTTGAACTGTGGTATTGGAGAAGACTCTTGAGAGTCCCTTGGACTGCAAGGAGATCCAACCAGTCCATTCTGAAGGAAATCAGCCCTGGGTGTTCTTTGGAAGGAATGATGCTAAAGCTGAAACTCCAGTACTTGGGCCCTGTCATGCGAAGAGTTGACTCATTGGACAAGACTCTGATGCTGGGAGGGATTGGGGGCAGGAGGAAAAGGGGATGCCAGAGGATGAGATGGCTGGATGGCATCACCAACTCAATGGACGTGAGTTTGAGTGAACTCCGGGAGATGGTGATGGACAAGGATGCCTCACATGCTGCAATTCATGGGGTGGTAGAGTCAGACATGACTGAGTGACTGAACTGAACTGAACTGAATCAAACTGATCACATGGACCACAGCCTTGTCTAACTCAGTGAAACTATGAGCCATGCCATGTAGGGCCACCCAAGATGGACATGTTATGGTGGAGAGTTCTGATAAAATGTGGTCCACTGGAGAAAGGAATGGCAAACCACTTCAGTATTCTTTCCTTGAGAACTCCATGAAAAGGCAAAAAGATAGGACACTGAAAGATGAACTTCCCAGGTTGGTAGGTGCCCGATATGCTACTGGAGATCAGAGGAGAAATAATTCCAGAAAGAATGAAGAGACAGAGCCAAAGCAAAAATAACACCCAATTGTGGATGTGACTGGTGGTGGAAGTAAAGTCCAATTGTGTAAAGAGGAATATTGCATAGGAACCTGGAATGTTAGGTCCATGAATCAAGGCAAGTTGGAAGTGGTCAAACAAGAGATGGCAAGAGTGAACATCTACATTTTAGGAATCAGTGAACTAAATGGACTGGAATAGGTTAATTTAACTCAGATGACCATTGGATCTACTACTATGGGCAAGAATCCCTTAGCAGAAATGGAGTAGTCATCATAGTCAATGAAACAATCCAAAATGCAGTACTTGGATGCAATCTCAAAAACAACAGAATGATCTCTGTTCATTTACAAGGCAAACCATTCAGTATCATAGTAATCTAAATCTATTCCCCAACCAGTAATGCTGAAGAAGCTGAAGTTGAACCGTTCCATGAAAACCTACAAGACCTTCTAGAACTGATGTATGGCAAAACCAATACAATATTGTAAAGTAATTAGCCTCCAATTAAAATAAACAAATTTATATTTTAAAAAAATAGAACTAATACCCCAAAATGATGTCCTTTTCATTATAGGGGACTGGAATGCAAAAGTAGGAAGTCAAGAGATACCTGGAGTAACAGGCAAATTTGGCCTTGGAGTATGAAACAAAGCAGGGCAAAGGCTATAAGAGTTTTGCTAAGAGTCTTAATAAACAGCCTCTTCCTACAACACAAGAGAAGACTCTACACATGGACATCACCAGATGGTCAATACCAAAAACAGATTGATTATATTCTTTGCAGCTAAAGATGAAGAAGCTCCATACAGTCAGCAAAAACAAGACCGTGAGCTCACTGTTGCTCAGATCATGAACTGCTTATTGCAAAATTCAGACTTAAATTGAAGAAAGTAGCAAAAACTACTAGACCATTCAGGTATGACCTAAATCAAATTCCTTATGATTACACAGTAGAAGTGGCAAATAGATTCAAGGGATTAGATCTGATGTCTCTCAGCCAAAGAAGAAAAGGAAAGATATGCCCATTTGAATGCAGAGTTCCAAAGAAAAGCAAAGATAAGAAAGCCTTCCTCATCGATTAATGCAAAGAAACAGAGGAAAACAATAGACTGAGAAAGACTAGAGATCTCTTTAAGAAAACTAGAGCTACCAAGGGAACATTTCATACAAAGACGAGCACAATAAAGTACAGAAATGGTATGGACCTAACAGAAGATATTAAGAAGAGGTGGCAAGATACACAGAAGAACTATACAAAAAAAGAGCTTCATGACCCAGATAACCACAATGGTGTGATCACTCACCTAGAGCCAGACATCCTGGAATGTGAAGTCAAGTAGGCCTTAGGAAACATCACTATGAACAAAGCTAGTGCAGGTGATAGAATTCCAGTAGAGCTATTTCAAACCCTGAAAGATGATGCTGGGAAAGTGCTGCACTCAATGTGCCAGCAAATTTGGGAAACTCAGCAGTGGCCACAGGACTGGAAAAGGTCAGTTTCATTCCAATTCCAAAGAAAGGCAATGCCAAAGAATGCTCAAACTACTGCACAGTTGCACTCATCTCACACGCTAGTAAAGTAATGCTCAAAATTCTCCAAGCCAGGCTTCAACAGTACATGAACTGTGAGCTTCCAGATGATCAAGCTAGATTTAGAAAAGGCAGTGGAACCAGAGATCAAATTGCCAACATCTGCTGGATCATTGAAAAAACAAGAGTTCCAGGAAAAAAAACATCTACTTCTGCTTTATTGACTACACCAAAGCCTTTGACTGTGTGGATCACAACAAACTGGAAAATTCTTAAATAGATGTAAACACCAGACCACCTGACCTGCCTCCTGAGAAATCTATATGCAGGTCAGGAAGCAACAGTTAGAACAGGACATGGAACAACAGACTGGTTCCAAATCAGCAAAGGAGTATGTCAAGGCTACATATTGACACTCTACTTATTTACCTTATATACAGAGTACATCATGTAAAAGGCTGGGCTGAATGAAGCACAAGCTGGAATCAAGATTGCTGGGTGAAATATCAGTAACCTTAGATACGCAGATGACACCACCCTTATGCCAGAAAGCAAAGAAGAACTAAAAAGCCTCTTGATGAAAGTGAAAGAGGAGAGTGAAAAAGTTGGCTTAAAGCTCAATATTCAGAAAACTAAGATCATGGCATCCAGTCCCATCACTTCATGGCAAATAGACGGGGAAACAGTGGAAACAGTTGCAGACTTTGGGGGGCTCCAAAATCACTGCAGATAGTGACTGCAGCCACAGAATTAAAAGACGCTTGCTCCTTGGAAGGAAAGCTATGATTAACCTAGACAGCATATTAAAAAACAGAGACATTACTTTGCCAACAAAGGTCCGTCTAGGCAAAGCTATGGTTTTTCCAGTAGCCATGTAAGGATGTGAGAGTTAAACTATAAAGAAAGCTGAGCACCGAAGAATTGATGCTTTTGAACTATGGTGTTGGAGAAGACTCTTGAGATTCCCTTGAACTGCAAGGAAATCCAACCAATCTATCCTAAAGGAAATCAGTCCTGAATATTCATTGGAAGGAGTGATGTTGAAGCTGAAACTCCAATACTTTGGCTACGTGATGCGAAGAACTGACTCACTAGAAAAGACCCTGATGCAGGAAAGATTGAAGACAGGAGGAGAAGGGGCCGACAGGTTGAGATGGTTGGACGGCATCATGGACATGAGTTTGAGTAAACTATGGGAGTTGGTGATGAATAGGGAAGCCTGGCCTGCTGCAGTCCAGAGGGTCGTAAAGAGTCGGACAAGACTGAGTGACTGAACTGAACAGCACATTTTAAGATTTTTAATTAATGGTATCTCTCTTCCACTTGAATCTTTAGCTCAACTGTTCATTATTCCCATACAGTCATACAATACATTTATCTATCCCCAAATACATTCTGACATGATTCAGCTCTAGGTCTTCTGAGTCTGGACCATCTAGCATATGGCCTGAAGCCACATGCAGCTCATCGGGGTTAATAGGGATAATATTACTTCACTCACTGCATCACATTTGACACAGTTGGTAAGAAATTTTAGAGTTCAGATGAAACAAGGAAGAAACAGGTTCAACTGGTCACAGATTTAATGCCTATATTAAAAAGTAGAAACATTTTAAATAAAGTTTCATGTCAAAAGAAAAGGTTGATGAATCTGGCTGTAGTAAAATCATTTGTCACAGAACTTCATGTGGCACAATTTTCAGGCTGGATCATTGCAAGTGTGAGGTTGGAGGTTGCCTACATTTTCCACTTATTATTTTTAAGATGCTGAGATAGATTTTGGATATGTTTATTGCTTTAATGCAATCATATGTCAATGTTGAAAAGTTTTACTGAGGTACCTTCACAAACCAAAATATCTGGGGGAGCTGGAGGACTCATGAACACCCAGTGGTTTATAGGATTTTGGTTTCTTATTGATATGATAAGACAGTAGGAAACAATAAACTTAAAGGTTTAAGTTTAAAAGAACATTCAAGGATATAAGAGAGAGAGCATAATCATTTATTCACATCTGGATAGAGTAGATGACATGCAGAGACTGAATTTATTTCCCATTACCAAACTGCCTTGAAATCAAATAATTTGGTGGGAATTATGTTAGAATTTTTAAAGACATTCAAGGATTTACTTTTAAAAATTGTATACATGGTGATGAATGTTAAGTAGAATTATTGCAGTGGTGATTTCACAATTTATACAAATATTGAGTAATTATGTTGTATACTTGAAACTATAAAATATTATATATCAATTATATCACAATAGAAAATTAAGTAAAATGAAAAAGTATGAATCATAAAAGTCTTACAGCCATCACTGATTGTAAACCTTGTAAAGGATTTGTGCTCAGTCGTGTCTGACTCTGCGACCCCATGGACTGTAGCCCGTCAGGCTCCTCTGACCATGGGATTTTCCAGGCAAGACCACCGGAGTGGGGTGTCATTTCCTACTCCAGGGAAGCTTCCCAACCCAGGGACTGACCCAAGTCTGTTGCGTCTCCTGCATTGGAAGGCAAATTCTTTATCACTAGCGACAAAACCTTAGGATATGTCTAAGTTGAGAAACACCTTCCCCACTGATATGGTATAGTTTTAAGAGGATCTGCCGAAACTAAAAGCAACTGTACTCACCCAAAAGGCCAACTCATTGGGAAAGACTCTGATGCTGGGAAAGACTGAGGGCAAGAGAAGGGGGCAGCAGAGGATGTGATGGTTAGATAGCATCACTGACTCAATGCACATGAGTTTGAGCAAGCTCTGGGATATAGAACAGGATGGGGAAGCCTGGTATACTGTAGTTCATGGGGTCACAATGATTCAGACACAACTTAGTGACTGAACAACAACAAATACATTGTATATTCTGAAAGAACTTCATGACCTTGACATTAATTGTACTTACCAATCACACAGTCTCTAAACCCACTGTATTTCACTCCAAAACTCTTCTAATTCCCGTCTTTTGATTCCTTTCTGTTTCATTTGAAGAGGCCCAAACTGGAGCATGACTATAATGTCAAATTTCAAGCAAATCTGTCAATGAAGATAGCTCTGATGTGTCCCCAGGGCCCATTCATACTATTCATGAAATGAAAGTGCTGCTTTAGGGACAAATTAAGTATTTTGAAATAATTCATCCAACTCTATTTTCCTCTGAGGAATTTCAATGTGCCTCAAATGCCAGATATGATGTTTATCAGTATGTCTTAACATCAGAATTTGCATGACCTGTGAAGCTTCTAGGAGCAGCATTTCTATACATAACTAGTACTGTAAATTTTCTGGTTTTTTGACCTGAATATTTTATTAAATTGACTGCAAAGAGGTAATAAACGTGTGCTCTTTTGACAATATACTTGATCTGAGAATCTCACTTTTTGACATCATCCAACATTTTGGTAAAGATTACAGACCCTGTTTCTCCACTGGCTCATCATTCACACACATCTAGTTTAGATAATTAAAGGCATTGGCTTTATTTCTTTTTTCCCTTGAAAGGCTCAATACAAAATGCAAGGACTCTGTTTCCCATTGTTAGTTTACAACCTCTTTGTCCTCTCAGTCTTGCTTGTTCTTTTAGCATTGTTGAGGATTCTAGGGATTCTTGAAAGGAATATTAATATGGATTTAATTGATCAATGGCATAATTAAACCATTAAATCCAGGACAAGGGTGAGGTATAAACAGCCAAATTTTAATATGAGTTTTCAAAAGGATATAAGAAAAATGCTTTCATGTGTATTGTAAATTTTCCTTTCAGTCCAGATAAATGCTGTAGACAGAAGACCCCCTGATCACTGTCCAGAGAATAATTGGACCACATAGCTTAATGATGATGAGTTAGCAACTTATATTTAAAAATTATATAAAATAATAATAATAAAGTTAAAGAATCATGTTGATGTCAAGCTATCAGGTTTTCCCGATATTTCTGTAAATTACCATTGAGAGTATTTGGGGATGGGTAGGTAATTTAGGGGAGAAAAATGTCAAATTACTAAAAATACTCCACTTCCCTCATATCAAAGTTGGGCGCCATCACCCATCTTCATTTATCCACAATAGCCACACAATAATAGCCACTGACTTATCATTTCCTTGATAAACATATGTTGAACAAAATATGTCTGCTTATGTATTTCAAATAGTCTACACTCACTCACATAGAGCCACATTACAAACCCACACACACAGAGATTTCAATGCAGTCTCCTATAAGCTGAACTGAGGAGGTTGTCTAAATTCAGAATTGTAAAAAAAAAAAAAAAAAATGTTTTAACTGTATTGAGTTTTTTCCCACTAATTTTTGGCATCAAAGGTGTTTCTCTGCCAGCTTGCACCCATGTAGTCTACAACATACTGACCACTCAACTGCAAAACACAAATGCCTAATTCTAGTGCTTCTTGAGGGTATTTAATGCTGTGACATAATAAATGCCATCATTTTGCTTAGGAGGAGAAATCTTCCTTATGTTAGAAACTGTAAAACTTCTTACATCACCACTCTTACAGTCAAACCACAAGGAACCTGTGTGAAGCAAATGTGACTCTTTTAGAGAGACTGAACTTCACCATTGTACTATGGGGTTGACTTTCTGAGGTTGGGCTTCCCTTATGGCTCAGCTGGTAAAGAATCTGCCTGCAATGCGGGAGACCTGGGTTCAGTCCATTGGTTGGGAAGATCCCCTGGAGAAGGGAAAGGCTACCCACTCCAGTATTCTGGCCTGGAGAATTCCATGAACTGTATGGGGTCACAAAGAGTCAGACACCACTAATCAACTTTCATTTCACTTCACATCTGAGGTTAGTAGGAAAGGCCCAGTACTCTTTGAGATCTATGATAATTATAATAGTAGTTCACTTAGCACTTACTAAGTGTTTACCAAGCCCTGTTTTAAGCACTGTCTTGGCTACATTCTCCTGGAAACAGACCCTGAAAAGTGGTATGCGGTAGTTCCCCTGGAGATCCTCTTATTATCAGCTCCAATGAGGGGGTGAGGAAAACAGGACTGGTCAGCAAGACAATCTGAGTACCACAGTGACAACAAGAGCCCCAGCCAATGCCATGGGGAGCTTGGAAGTTTGATGACCATTCAGAGTTGTCCTGAATTAAAACAAGAGGACCAGACAAAATTAAGCACATTTTGGACTTGTGCTGACCTGCAAGATGTGGCATAACCTTGTTTGATGCCGTTCCCTCCAGGTAAGGGTAATTCTCAAAGAAGGACTCATCTGTGAGCTGGTAGCTGCCAATTCCCAGCACTTGTAAGAATGAATTTCTTAGTCCTGAAGCAGATATCTGTGTGGTGACCCACAATACCATCCTTATGTGTCTTTATTAACTATTTCACCTAATCCTCACAATCATCTTACAAAGCACACACTATTCTTACCCCACTTTATAGATGAGAAAACTGACACTTAGTTATTAATAACTTCGGGAGCCAGGACTTGAGCCCAGTTAAAGTCTTTAGTCCCCATCCTCTAAAGGAAAGGGACTACCTCTACCCTCAACTATTGTTTGATGAACTTACTTACGAAGACAAGGGGAAGTAACAGATTATTTCAACTTTATAACTTGGACAAAAAAAAAACATCTAGCTTTTGAAAGGGGTTGAAATCCACTGATAACATAAGATTTATTTTAATAATCATAAACCATCACTGGGTTTCTCAATTTCCCTGCCAACTAAAACTCCAACTTGAGTTAAAGCTATGTAATGGGCAAAAGTACATTATATAATACTTTGTACTTCAGCAAAAGTTTAAATGTTTTCAAATTAGCATTTTCTTAAAAGTCAAAAAAACTAGAGTGGCTTATACAACTCAACAACCAAAAAACAAACAACCCAATCAAAAAATGGTCAGGAGACCTAAATAGACATTTCTCTAAAGAAGACATACAGATGGCCAATAGGCACATGGAAAGATAATCAACATCATTAATTATTAGAGAAAAGCAAATCAAACCTACAATGAGGTACCACCTCACAACAGCCAGAATGACCATCATAAAAAAGTCTACAAATAAAAAATCCTAAAGAGGGTGTGAAGAAAAGGGAACCCTCCTAGAGTATTGGTGGGCATGTAAACTGGTCTTCATGTAAAACTGTTTTCCACTATGGAAAACAATATGGAGGTTTCTCAAAAAACTAAAAATAGAATTACCATATGATCCAGCAATTATTCTGAAAAAAATAAAATTCAAAAAGATAAGTGCACTCCTATGTTCAGAGAAGCACTATTCACAATAGCCAAGACATGGCAGCAACCTAAATATCCACTGCCAGATAATGGATAAAGAAGATGTGTTACATATATACAAAGAAATACTGTTCCTGTTGTTCAGTAGCTCAGTCATGTCTGACTGTTTGCAACCCCATGGACTGCAGCACACCAGGAGTCTTTGTCCTTCATTACCTCCCAGAGTTTACTCAAATTCATGTCCATTGAGTCGGTGATGCTATCTAACCATCTATACAACCATCTTATCTAACTGTTTTATGGCTGAGTAATATGCCAGTATGAAAATGCAATTTAATATTACTCAGCCATAAAAAAGAATGAAATAGCGCCATTTGCAGCAACAAGGATGCAACTAGAGATTATCATACTATCAGTAAGTAAAGTTAAGTCAGAAAGAAAAAGACAAATACCATATGGTATCATGTATATGTGGAATCTTAAATGTGACACGAATGAACCTTATCTGTGAGACAGAAACAGAATTAAGGACATAAGGGAACAGACTGGTGGTTGCTGGGGTGGGTGGGCGATGGGGGCAGAGAATGGGAAAAGGGTGGAGTGGGATATGGGATTAGCAGATGTAAGTTCTTACCTGTGGAATGGAATGGATAAACAACAAGATCCAACTGTACAGCACAAAGATCTATATTCAATATCTTATGATAAACCATAATGGAAAGAATATTGAAAAAGAATGTATGTGTGTGTGTGTGTGTATAACTGAATCACTCTGCTGTACAGCAGTAATTAACACAACATTGTAAATCAACTATACTTCAATATCCCAATAAAATTTTTTAAAACTTAGAACTAAAGTGGCTTATGGGTGAGTTCTATATGATATTAAGGGGGGAGGAGTTAATTTCAATTTAATCTAAAGTGTACCAGGTGAACAGAAAAAAAGATGAAAGTCTCTCTAATGTATTTTATGAAGCCAACAGGACTTTAATGTTAAACCTGATAAGCATTAGAAGTATTGCCCAACATCAGTTATGGATAGAGATGAAACAGTCAAAATAAAATATTAGGAAATAAAGTTAGAAGACTAACATATTATGTCCAGGCAGGGTTTATTCTAGGAATGTAAGGATGGATCAGTCATTATAAAATATATCAGCAAAATCCATTCTATCAAAAAGTAAAGTAGGAAAGCCTCATAATAATATCCATAAATGCCAAATAACCATTTGATAAAACTCAGAGTTTTATTAATAAAAGTACCACACAAAACAGGAATAAAAGAAAACTATTTATGGTAGACTTCTTACCAAAAACCAAAACAAATATACACTAAATGTTAGTCACTAAAACCACTGCCACTATATATTAGGAAATAAGACAAGAGCATCTGTCTTTAGGGATACTACTCTTGCAACATCAGTGTGTTAGTTTCCTGGATCTCTTAAAACAGAGTCCCAAAAACAACATAAAAAGACTTAAAACAACAGAAATATATTAACTCACAGTTCTGAAGGTAACAAGTCTGAATCAAGGTGTTGGCAGGGCCGCTCTCTCCCAAGCCCTCCTTGCTTCCGGTGGCTGCTGGCAATCCTTGATGTTCCTTGGCTTGTAGATGGATCACCCCAGTTTCTGCTTTCATCTTTGCAAGGCCTTCTCCCCTCTGTGTCTGTGTTCATGTATCCCTCTTCCTATAAGAACAGCAGTCACTGGAACAGGGCTCACCTTAATTCAAGTATGACCTAATCTTATCTTTTATTACATATGTAAAGACAGGTAATGACTTCAATGTATTTTTTAGGGGACATAATTCAATGCACAACCATATATATAAAAGTTAAAATTCACATTAACTTTGGAACAGCAATCCTACTGGAAATCGCCATAAAAATAAAAGCCCTATTCTTAGGATAGAAAAGATTATGGGTATATACATACACACACACATACACATATAGTGTTTAATATTTATTTTAATGTTGAAAACAAACTGAATGACATGAAGAGAGGAACTGTGGTATATTCATACTGTGCACTACATGCAGGGATTTAAAAATATATTAAAAGAATAAATTAGAGTTGGGTTAGCTGGCATGGAGGATTCTTTATAAAGTAAATGATAAGAAATGAGAAATTCAAGATGCAGAAAACTTTGCATTCAGTATGATCTTAATTTTATAAAACAATTAAACAGAATTCCTATAGCAGTATATATACTCTAATATATGCTAAGGTTGTGAAGAAAAATCAAGGACTCAAAGTTGTTAACACAGGTTACTTTCCTGGGAGAATAGAAAGGGGGTAAGAATGATAAAAGAGGAAAAGGAGAAGCAAACAAAAATCAAAAGATAAAAGAATGCACTAAAAATCTATGTAAGAATATATAACATTCACATTCATGTAAAGTTGCATAGGGGTGTGTGTGTGTGTGTGTGTGTGTGCGTATCTGTATAAAAACTCGCCCTCCAGGGCTAAATAATTGAGTGAAAAAACTGTTGTAAATATTCTTGCATAAAGATTCCTTAAATGAGCAGACTTGGATGACTACTAGAGTGGAGAAATACAGGTACTTATGCTCCCTTATATAGCTTGGTCAAGATATTCATCAAAGTATAAAGGTGGATGAAAAAAACCAAATAAGTAAGTAATGAATACATGTCAATGCCAAAATCTTAAAAAAATAATTTTAAACATACACAATAACTTTTTTTTACATGATCTGTGTGTGCAAAGTAATATTTTAAGAAAGTGAAACTAAGTTCCTCCAATGGAATATAGTAGAAGAATATTCCATGCTGTTCTGCAGATAGTGTTGTAATTTCTGGGTGCTCTTCCCCACTGAATTAATATGAAAACCTCAGTTCTATAGTATCCTACTCATTGCCAGGTCTATAAGTGAAGCATGAAGTTCAAGTGGTCATGTATTTTCTGGGGAAAAGGTGATGGGGGGGCGGATAAAATTAATAAGACTACTTAGCTTTGGAATTTCGTCAGATGGAAGCTGATAAGGGAAAGGACAGTGTTAGCTGGAGGGCTTCCCCGGTGACTCAGCAGTAAAGAATCCACCTGCAATGTAGGAGACTTGCAGGAAACGTGGGTTCAATCCCTGGGTCAGCAAGATTCCCTGGAGGAGGAAATGGCAACACACTCTGGTATTCTTGCCTGGAAAATCCCACGGACAGAGAAGCCTGGCGGGCTACAGTCCATGGGGTGGCAAAGAGTCGGACACATTTAGCGACTGAGCACACATGCAGTCTGAGCTGAAAAAAAAAAAAAAAAAACTGAAACAGAGTAGAGAAAACCCAGAGTTTTGAATATGTGCATTGGTGAATTTACCCTAATTTCCTTAAATTATGCAGGAAACCAGACTTTTAAGATATTTGTACTTTTTCCCTGCTACTACACCAGAATTCACCTGTTCAGAAATTAACTGGAGCATTTAATGCTGAAAGGGTCTTACACTGTCAGAAGCATCTTTCTGAGAATTAAAAACCTAATAGGATCTATTAAATAAAATTCAAATTAACACATTTTCCCCAAAGCAACAGCACAAGTGGATATCCATGCTGAGTAAGTCATTTTATTAATCCCTATGAATATGACACGATAAGTTTCCTTAAAGTGCGTCTAGTCTAGGAAAATAATTGTCTTATGTCCACAATTAACCATAATTCAAACAGAGAAGACAAACTTGTAGTAGAAGAACAAAGGATATGTTAGGAGAGCAAAAAATGAAACGTAATTATGTCCAAACTGGGTAACATAAAACTTAGTACACATGAATAACCCCAATAAATATTCACCTACTACTTTGCAAAAGACCAATAATATTAAATATTATGAAATATTGTTTGTTCCTACTGTGTTTAATAGTTGCAGCCTTAAAAGTATCTGCCTGTGAAGGGCACAGTTGATCACTGGGCAACATTTTTGAGCACTCACTTTGTGCAAGAGGCTGCCCTGGGAAGGACACCTTATTAAGCTGAGAAGCAGGTGTGCATTCTTTCGTACTAAGAATAGTACAGGCAGTTACATCAAATTGTCAGCATCATGCTAACGGCAGCTGGTTCCTTGAGTGCTGAAGAGTCTTTATGCTGTGTAAACTCTTGAAAGCTGAGTTTCAGTCCTAATGCTTTCTTTTGTGGCAGCCTCACGTGCTTGGACAAATCATTTATCTTTTTTGAATTCCAAGAGGAATTCAAAACCCATTGGTAATAATAATTTTTTATGACTGGATTATAAAAGGATAAAAAATACAACACATATATATGTGTTTTTATATGAATGCATGACATTATTAAAATAATTACTGTGTACAGTAGAAGGCTGATAAAGGAGTTAAACATTTTGTTCAAAATGACAATTTCTGGGGATAAATGGAAATGGCAGGTAATGTGTTTTTTAGTCATCCCTACTGTTAGTAGTCAAGGAAGTGAGCCAGACTTTCAGCTAATGTCATGAACTCTGATCTTTAGAGGGTCATATAGCCAAATCAATCTGAAAACCCTTAACATGAAAGGGATGGGAGAAATAATCTCTAAATTTATTTCAACTTTCAACTTAATAATAATGAATCTGAGGACTGAGGTAAATATTTTGTGGATTTTATACACCACTGTCAGTTCAGTTCAGTCGCTCAGTCGTGTCCGACTCTTTGCAACCCCATGAATCGCAGCACGCCAGGCCTCCCTGTCCATCACCATCTCCCGGAGTTCACTCAGACTCACGTCTATCAAGTCCGTGATGCCATCCAGCCATCTCACCCTCTGTCGTCCCCTTCTCCTCCTGTCCTCAATCCCTCCCAGCATCAGAGTCTTTTCCAATGAGTCAACTCTTCACATGAGGTGCCCAACGTACTGGAGTTTCAGCTTTAGCATTATTCCTTCCAAAGAAATCCCAGGGTTGATCTTCAGAATGGACTGGATCGATCTCCTTGCAGTCCAAGGGACCCTCAAGAGTCTTCTCCAACACCACAGTTCAAACGCATCTATTATTCGGCGCTTAGCCTTCTTCACGGTCCAACTCTCACATCCATACATGACTACAGGAAAAACCATAGCTTTGACTAGACGGACCTTAGTTGGCAAAGTAATGTCTCTGCTTTTGCATATACTATCTAGGTTGGTCATAACTTTTCTTCCAAGGAGTAAGCGTCTTTTAATTTCATGGCTGCAGTCACCATCTGCAGTGATTTGGAAGCCCCCAAAACTAAAGTCTGACACTGTTTCCACTGTTTCCCCATCTATTTCCCATGAAATGATGGGACTGGATGCCATGATCTTTGTTTTCTGAATGTTGAGCTTTAAGCCAACTTTTTCGCTCTCCTCCCTCACTTTCATCAAGAGGCTTTTTAGCTCCTCTTCACTTTCTGCCATAAGGGTGGTGTCATCTGCATATCTGAGGTTATTGATATTTCTCTCAGCAATCTTGATTCCAGCTTGGGTTTCTTCCAGTCCAGCGCTTCTCATGATGTACTCTGCATAGAAGTTAAATAAGCAGGGTGACAATATACAGCCTTGACATACTCCTTTTCCTATTTGGAACCAGTCTGTTGTTCCATGTCCAGTTCTAACTGTTACTTCCTGACCTGCATACACATTTCTCAAGAGGCAGGTCAAGTGGTCTGGTATTCCCATCTCTTTCAGAATTTTCCACAGTTTACTGTGATCCACACAGCCAAAGGCTTTGGCATAGTCAATAAAGCAGAAATAGATGTTTTTCTGGAATTCTCTTGCTTTTTCCATGATCCAGCAGATGTTGGCAATTTGATCTCTGGTTCCTCTGCCTTTTCTAAAACCAGCTTGAACATCAGGGAGTTCACGATTCACGTATTGCTGAAGCCTGCCTTGGACAAATGTGGATGTTTAGAATAATGAATATTCAAACCTTAGACAACCGTAGACTCTAAATTAGGAGACAAGTGACCACTGACTGACAATTTGAAAATAAGATGCCATTATTTATTAAAACTGCATTTCAGGGACTTTGGTTTCAGCTCAGACATCTAAAGAGCTTGGAATCATCATTCCATCCTCACAATAAGAAATAGCCAAACTGATTATCAGGAACTTTTCTTGGACAGATCAGAGAACTGAGATTGCTGGTCATATTACCATCCTAAAATATAGAGAGATGACCTTTTCCAGAGAAACAATTCTGTCATTTACTTATCTGGAGCTGAAGCCACTGGGCAGGTGCCATATAAGCTAGAAGGTACATTAAATTAGAAAATTTGATGACTTGCTAGAGGGTAGGTAGAAACTATCATGAGACTGAGAAGCTCCTGAGAGCTGAAGTCATGGGGAAGGGCCTACATTTTTATAGGTTTTACTTAAAGGAAACCACCAGCTCTTAGAATCAAAAATCCTGAGAAAGCGCCTCACCTAGCCACAGGACCCTAGCTGGTGGAAGGGAAGAGAAGCCATAGGGTGGAAGGGAAGAGAAGCCATAGTGAAATCTACCCTTTTCTCTTAAGTAACAAAAGGCTTAATCTCCAAGAGGTCTGCCATTCAAAGTTGGCATCAGGGAAACATTCAAGCTAGGTGAAGGGAACACTAGTCTGCCACAGACTCCCTGTGTCACTTAAAAAAAATGTACAGGGGGCAGGACTTCAATTGTATGTACTGGGGACACTGGAGGACAACCACTACAAGGGGGAAGGATTAGAAGGCATGTGGTAAAAAAGCTCTACCTTTAGAGAAGGGACAGAAACTTATAAAAGCCACCTTCTCTAGTCACAGGTCCATAGCATACTCCAAAGACTAAGATTTAATCAGAATTAGAGAAAGCTTCCCTACCACAAGGGGCTTTCCTTGTGGCTTAGATGATAAAGAATCTTTTTTTTTTTTTCAATGAAGGGATTTTTAATTTGTTTTTTAATATAAATTTATTTATTTTAATTGGAGGCTAATTACTTTACAATATTGTAGTGGTTTTGCCATACATTGACATGGATATGCCACGGGTATATATGTGTTCCCCATCCTGAAGCCCCCTCCCCGACTCCCTCCCCATCCCATCCCTCTGGGTCATCCCAGCGCACCAGCCTTGAGCACCCTGTCTCATGCATTGAAACTGGACTGGATATTTGTTTCACATATGATAATATACACATTTCAATGCCATTCTCCCAAATCATCCCACCCTCAACCCTCTCCCACAGAGTCCAAAAGACTGTTCTATACATCTGTGTCTCTTTTACTGTCTTGCATGTAGGGTTATCGTTACCATCATTCTAAATTCCATATATATGTGTTCAGTTCAGTTCAGTTCAGTCACTCAGTCATGTCCGACTCTTTGCAACCCCATGAATCGCCGCACGCCAGGCCTCCCTGTCCATCACCAACTCCCGGAGTTCACTCAGACTCACGTCCATCGAGTCAGTGATGCCATCCAGCCATCTCATTCTCTGCCGTCCCCTTCTCCTGCCCCCAATCCCTACCAGCATCAGAGTCTTTTCCAATGAGTCAACTCTTCACATGAGGTGCCCAAAGTACTGGAGTTTAAGCTTTAGCATTATTCCTTCCAAAGAACATCCAGGGCTGATCTCCTTTAGAATGGACTGGTTGGATCTCCTTGCAATTCAAGGGACCCTCAAGAGTCTTCTCCAACACCACAGTTCAAAAGCATCAATTCTTCAGCACTCAGCTTTCTTCACAGTCCAACTCTTACATCCATACCTGACCACTGGAAAAACCACAGCCTTGACTAGACGGACTTTTGTTGGCAAAGTAATGTCTCTGCTTTTCAATATACTATCTAGGTTGGTCATAACTTTTCTTCCAAGGAGTAAGCGTCTTTTAATTTCATGGCTGCAGTCACCATCTGCAGTGATTCAGTATACTGTATTGGTGTTTTTCTTTCTGGCTTATTTCACTCTGTACAATAGGCTCCAGTTTCATCCACCTCATTGGAACTGATTCAAACATATTCTTTTTAATGGTTGAGTAATATTCCATTGTGTATATGTACCACAGCTTTCTTATCCATTCGTCTGCTGATGGACATCTAGGTTGCTTCAATGTCCTGGCTATTATAAACAGTGCTGTGATGAACATTGGGGGTACACATGTCTCTTTCAATTCTGGCTTCCTCGATGTGTATGCTCAAAAGTGGGATTGCTGAATCATATGACAGTTCTATTTCCAGTTTTTTAAGGAATCTCCACACTGTTCTCCATAGTGGCTGTACTAGTTTGCATTCCCACCAACAATGTAAAAGAGTTCCCTTTTCTCCACACCCTCTCCAGCATTTATTGCTTGTAGACTTTTGGATAGCAGCTATCCTGACTGGCGTGAAATGGTAAGATGGTAAAGAATCTTCCTGCAATGCTGGAGAACTGGGTTCAATCCCTGGGTCAGGAAGATCCCTTGTAGAAGTGCATGGCAACCCACTTCAGTATGCTTGCCTGGGAAATCCCATGGATAGAGGAGCCTGGCAGGCTACAGTCCATAGGGTCTCAAAAGAGTTGGACACAACTGAGCAAGTAAATCCCTACCACAAGCCCTACTACTAAACCATAATAATAAGCCTCCAAAATATAAACAGTTTATTAAGAAAATAAATTACATACAAAGAGGGCAGATCACATGCTAAGCAATCTTATCAGTAAAATAAAAGGGGAGGGAGGACACAGGAAACTTTCAGAGGGGACAGAAAGACAGACATATCTATCACCTTGACTGTGGGAATGGTTTCACAACTGTATGCATATATCCAAACTCATCTAATTGTATATATTAAATATGTGTGGTTTTTATATTAATCATACCTCAATAAAACTATTAAAATAATAAATTATATTGTCATCTTAAAAAAAGCAGCAGCATTGCAGAAAGGAAAAAGAGATCAAGTGTTCCAGTCAGAGGCTTGGACCCACCACAAGCCAATTCTTAACATGCCAAAATCACAGGTTTCATTTCGCACAGAAAGATGGCAGGAGAGTGACCTTGTGGTCAACAGTGGAGAAGATCTCTTCTGAGACTCAGATCAGGACAGGAGATTCTGAATACTCAGCAAGAGAAAAGAGGTTGGAACTACGTAGGTCATAAGGAAGAAAACTTCAAAAGATTGTTTTAAAGGGAGCCAATAACATACATGTATAGAGGTCCTGGTATGAGTCCACTAGAACAGCAAGATCCAGGAGGTGGGCTTTGTCTGCCCAGGGCAGGAAATCCTTCAGTGCCTTGGTTGACACTTTACTGCTATCTCCAACTACTGAATTCAGATTCTCTCTAAACATCCAAAATCTGATTTATTCATCACTTTACATCTCAACACTTCATTTGTGACCTAGGAACTCTAACCACTTCTTAGTTAAGCTGCTTTATCTATAATACTCAGATAATACTATATTTCATAATCAAAAGACAGGGATTTAAATGCATGGCCATTGGCAGTTCTTCCAGCACTTCATCTCCTCCATGGTGAAGATGCATAAATAAATTGTCATTTGCTGGAGGTTTCAAGCGTTTCTGCATTCACTCTGGTCACTTCTATACCTTTAGAAAGAATTGCTTCCTCTCTTGGAATTTCTTCCTTCTGTGCTATATTGGTCAAATTTCTTATTACTTGCAGTTTAGAAATAACTAAATAATGGGATTTGTGCTAATATATAAATGATACCTATTTGTGGAGGGTAAGAAGGAAGACCTTTTGATCATAGAAAGTCAAATAGATCTTTTCTGTTAAACTTCAATGTCATCGTCATTCCTAGCAGTGAAAAACCTTCCCTGAGAAGGTAACTCATCCAGTGAACTTGCATTCATATGTGATATCAGGAATAACTGTGTGGCTGGTCACTGCTGCTTTTTCTTTCTCTGTACATCATATTCTTATTAATCTTTCCTTGGGACAAAAATGAAACATTCTCATAAAATGATGACTTATTAAAAACTGCATGAGTTACTTTTTCTAATACTTCTTTACAATTGCATTCATTTATCCGTATGAACTCCAAAGGCTCTGAAAGACATGAATGAGCCTCACATTACTGTATTTTTAAAAATCTATTAATTATTCAAAGTGTGCTAAGGGGTGTTTCAGAGACACAGCAACGTATTTCAATAGATAGTTCCAAATATCTTCTTTGGTTGTTTAATATTTATCATGCTTCTACCTTTATAAAATGTAACGGCCCTAGATCTCTTCTGTGGAACATCACTTGCCTCACAATAAATAAATGGATGTAAAAGCTAAGCTAACTAACAAGTTCATCTTACAAGATTAACATCTTAGAGCAATTTGTAAAACAGAGAAAAATCTAAACCTATCTAGTGTTAATATAAATAGCACCTTATATTTCTAATGCTTTAAAAGTTATAAATCATCCTTTCACAAAGTAACTTGTTTGATTCTTATAACAACTTCAAGACTTAGTTAAAACAGGTATGTTATTTCCATTTCATAGATAAGGCAAATGAAGCTAAGAGAAATGTCATAACTTCCCCAAAGTACATATATTGAAAAGGATAATGGGAATAATAACCAAAAAACTAGTCTTTGATATCTGATCCTATGATCAATGTCAGGTTACAGAACTTTTAATGGAATTATAGTAGTATGAAAATTGTATCACTCTGTTCCAGAGGAAATTGGAATACAACTTGAAGCAATTTTGTAATCATATATCTATGTCTCTATCTCTATATTAGGAAGTACTTGCAAGTTCACTCACTTGCTTTCACATTACTGTTAAAGTAAAAACAAGTAGAGCTCACTGTGATTATTGTTGTTGTTCACTGGTATCACCTTAAAAGATGGACAACTGTCTCCCCAAATTAATGTGTTCAGAGAGATTGGAGTCATCTCCCAGATATTCATCTTTTAAGCCCACAGATGCCCAGTAGATACTCTAAATTAATATTCCTTGACATTCTGGTGTAATTTATGTATGATAAAGGGGTTCCTTACCCTCATAAATACTTCAAAGGTGAAGAAAGGGAGCTTGGAGGGGAGGGCGAGGCTCGAACACCAGCCCTGTTTTCCAGGTGTGGTGACTATATGCATAATAGAAACAGAGGATAGTAAAAGGAAGACAGGACTAGTACAATGCAGAGTCTTTTAGTTATAGTTCTATATCTACCTCACTAATCAACTTCCATCTTTCACCATTCATCCCAGCCATCTCTTCAAGTATTAGGAGAAAATACATTTCACCCTACTTCTTGTATATTCAAGACAACCACTTTCCAATATTTAAATTAACCCAGATAGTTTACTATTTAGAGAAGACAAACTTGCAAAGGGCCTTCGCAGGTGGCTCAGTGGGTAAAGAACCCACCTGACAATGCAGGAGACATGGGTTTGATTGCTGGGTCAGGAAGAGCCCCTGTAGGAGGGCATGGCAGCCCATTCCAGTATTCTTGCCTGGAGAATCCATGGATAGAGGAGCCTGGTGGGCTACAGTCCATGGGGTCGCAAAGAATTAGACACGACTGAAGCTACTGAGAACACACACAACTTACAAAAAATGATAGTGTATCCTAATGAGAAAATATAAATTATCTTTCCATGAACTCTAAGTACTTTTTTTGAAATAAAATGACAGATCTTTAGTTGCTCATCTATTTTGTAGGGCAATGAACTGTCCTTCACACAATAATACTTGTCATAATTATTGGTTTTCAATAATACTACTTAACAGTATAAATAGTATAAATTCCTGATTATTATACCAAAGTTCATAATTAGCTAAACTAGGATAAAATTAAGTTTTCTCATCTAACCTTGAGATCTGCCAAATTTTGATTTTTTTTACATGCTCTTTGATATGGCTTTAATTTGTAGCTTTGAAGGAGGGAATTTTTTATCAGTAAATAATTGCAGATTATAGCAAAAAAAAAAAAAAAACCAGTTACTTAATTCATTTGGGGTGATCATTGCAGATTTTGAAGTCCAACAGATGAACCAGTGGGAGTTTTATTTCCTTATCAGTATTTGGAATTCTATTAAAGAAAACAGTGGTAAAAGAATCCATTCTATGAATTTTTCATGTTAAACTCCCAGTACTTATAAAAAAAGTTTTGGAAATAAATGTCTGGTATAAGAAAGTATATATCCTTTCCCAAAGTTAAGTTAAAGGACATAATATTCCTTAGTAACAGATGTTCTAAAGATAGATTTAAGAGACATCAGGAATATTGCATGTCCTTATAGAAAACCAGTCTGTTGCTACCAATCTCATGCAGTATTACTCAGATCACTTCTCTGTCCACAGTTCTGAAAAATTCTGTCGATTTTATAAAGATTGACTTATTAGCTACCTTAATGTAGGTGTCATATTTCTGTTTGCTATTTTTTAGCCCTTTCAGTGTTACTTTTAACAATATCACCTGTTTGTCATTTAAATATCATGTATAACTTCTTCACTGCTTTGCAAGTTTTATAGTATTTTCCAAACATACTCATTCTTTAGCAATCCCTTGACAACAGATATCACCCTCTATGTACCACCCAATTTCTCATTCCCTCTTCAGAGAAAAATTTTGGGGAAATTTGGATTTAGTGTCATTAACACTTCTCAGTAACTCACTTATCAAAGGAACAAGACTTCCTCATTGCTAAACCCAGCATTCCCGTCTGTTTCTTTGTATAGTTCTCAGCAAGTCAGTATCACTCTCCACTTCCTACTTCTTAAAAACTTCCCATCTCTGTCCTTCATGACACAGCACTTCTTCCTGACCCCTGAGCCATTCCAACTTCCTCTACTTTAGTGCTGGCTTCTCTATAAGGTCTCCAAAACTCAATCAGTGACCTTCTGGTCTTCTGTATCTTTCCAGTCAAGTCTTTTGGATTTTAATACCACTTCTGTGTACTTTTGACTTTCAAAATTATTGCCTGTGACTGAGACCTACCTAGTTGTTTACCAGACTCATGTACGCCTGTGTGTGCGCTCAGTCGCTTCAGCTATGTCTAACTCTTTGCAACCCCATGGACTGTAGCCTGGCAGGCTTCTCCTTCCATGGGATTCTCCAAGCAAGAATACTGGGGTGGATTGCCGTGCCCTTCTACAGGGGATCTTCTCCACCCAGGGATTGAACCCACACCTCCACGTCTCCTGCATTGGTAGGTTCTTTAGCACTAGCACCTCCTGGGAAGTCCAGATTTATGTATACATCTAGCACTTTGATACAACCACTTAGATATTGCACTGGGCATACCATTCACAGGACATTCCAAAAGTGAACTCTTGATTTCACCCTCTACCATAACTGCTCTTCCCTAAAAGTTTCCAACCTTAATAAACAAATTTAAGTTCCAGAAAAGGGGAGAGATTACTGCATCAAAGTCTTCAAATAAGCAGAACAAGAATTAGATCTAGTATACACATTGAATGTTAATCTCTGCTGGGGGAACTGTCAGTTCATGGTGACCAAAAGGAAAGCAGGATATGTGAGCAAAGATGCCAGTGGTGGGTGCTGGTGGGATTTCATGGAAGTGACCTTTCACATTTACTAAAATGGGAAACAAGGTCTTCACCTGAGAATCTGTGTGGGGGAGGAGATGAGCATGGCACCAAAATCACGTAAGCTCCAAGACAAACTGGTGAACTTCCTGTGCAGTGATGGACCATCCTTTCCATAAATGAGACACAGATCTTTCACTGTAAATTGTCACATGGAATATTTCTTTAAATTTCACCAAGCAGCTAAAACAAAGTACTCTTTTAAGACTAAAACTTTCAATGGTTTGTCCTTAGAAGAGTGCTAGCCCATCAGTGGAGAAGGCAATGGCACCCCACTGCAGTACTCTTGCCTGGAAAATCCCATGGAAGGAGGAGCCTGGTAGGCTGCAGTCCATGGCGTCGCGAAGAGTCGGACATGACTGAGCGACCTCACTTTCACTTTTCACTTTCATGCATTGGAGAAAGAAATGGCAACCCACTCCAGTGTTCTTGCCTGGAGAATCCCACGGACGGGGGAGCCTGGTGGGCTGCCGTCTATGGGGTCGCACAGAGTCAGACACAACTGAAGTGACTTAGTCGTGACTAAGTGACTTAGCAGCAGCAGCCCATCAGTACACAAGAAAAAGTTTGTTGCAACCAGGTCCAACGAATTTCAAATACATTCCTTCAGGAGATGAATGTCAAGAATGCAGCTAAACAGCTGCTCCTGGAGACTTCACTTAAGGCATAGAAGAAAAGGAAAATTGTAGGAAAGCACAGTGGTGAACAATGGAGGAGTGCAACATCATTGTGTGGCATGAGGAATAAACTCCCAAGGTGGAGAATATCAAGACACACAGTGTTTTCATTGATCACAGAAAAGGCTCTGCTGTCTAGGAGATTAAAAACAGTAATTGCCAAGCAGTAGGGATACATAGATACCTATCTTAACTACAATACCAAAAATAGAATTTCCTGATCTAGCTTAAAATAAAGGTCCAATGTATTACTCTTAGCTTCTGAACTAATAATTACTGACTGCTCATAAGTTTATCTCAGCAGCGTCACAGATTCACAGCAAAAAGAAAGTTCTCAAAAATCGTTAGAACATCCTCTCAATGTAGGTAGGATCACTTCTGACAGATATTCATGGAGATTGTGCAAGAAAATTTCTTGAGATGAGGACCAATAACCTATCTGAAGAGGCTGTGTCGTCTAGTGGTTAGAAGCATAGTTTCAGGAGCTTGACTCTTTGGATTCAAACTGTAATTTTACTACTGGTTAGCTCTATGATCTTTGAGAAAGTTGTTTAAACATTCTGTGCCACAGGTTCATCATCTGTGAATATGGTAATAATACTATCAACCGAAATGTTTGTTGTGATGACTCTTAAGAGTGCATGTGTGCATGCTAAGTAGCTTCAGTTGTGTCTGGCTCTTTGTGACCCTATGGACTGTAGCCGGCCAGGCTCCTCTGTCCATGGGATTCTCTAGGCAAGAATACACGGAGTGGGTTGTCATGCCCTCCTCCAGGGGATCTTCCCAACCCAGAGATCAAATCTGAGTCTCTTATATCTACCTGCATTGGCTTACCTCAGTGTAAAACCTTTGTAAACTGGACTAATACAATCATCAGAAAGATCTTCCTTATATTGTTCTTGAAAATATGTCTTATTCCTTTAACCCACTGTCTCTAGTTATAAAATCTAAGGCAATCTAAAATATGTTTCAATAATTCCTTCCTCATATGATGTTCTACCATTTTCCATGGTGATATTTCTAGCTGAACTTACATAATTATAACATGGATTATAATTATCCCATGCATTTCTTTAAAAGATTACTTCCTTCTTATTTATTATTTGGAGAAGGCAATGGCACCCCACTCCAGTACTCTTGCCTGGAGAATCCCATGGATGGAGGAGCCTGGTGGGCTGCAGTCCATGGGGTCGCTGAGGGTCGGACGCGACTGAACGACTTCACTTTGACTTTTCACTTTCATGCACTGGAGAAGGAAACGGCAACCCACTCCAGTGTTCTTGCTTGGAGAATCCCAGGGACGGGGGAGCCTGGTGGGCTGCCGTCTATGGGGTCGCACAGAGTCGGACACGACTGAAGTGACTTAGCAGTATTTATTATTGCTTCCTTCAGGGCCCCATACTCAATATCTGATGTGGAATATTTGCTCAAGAACTATGAAGTGGATGACTGGCAACCATTCCAATTTTTAAAGACAACTCTTACATGCTTTCTATAAGTTTTGATCTCCAAGCTAAACATTTCCCAGATTTTCTCTAATTCCTCCTAAGTCATCATTTCAACTTCCCACTCAGCTTCCTTTAAACATACTCCAGTCTTTCAAAGAGCCTCATAGAATGTAGTACCCAGAACTGAACCCAACATGCCACATATGACCTGACAAATACTGAGTATTCTGGAAACATCAGTTCCCTAATGTGCACATTATTCTTCTATAAATAAATAGTAAATAGCTAATTTACTAGTATTCAACCACTAATGTGTTCTCCCAACAGATGTAGTTCATATGGAAAAGTATTCATCATTGACACTCAAACTGTATCACATAGTCTTATTTTTAAATAAAGGGTGAGGCTGACTTGATATCTAAATATCTACATGCTTCTAATTCACCTTGCTAAGATCACCTAAAGAGTCATACAGTCATGATTTACTACTAAAGTATCTAAAACTTTGAGCTGTACTTCTTTTGAGGATTATGTTTTCTGCCATTAAACATACATACACAATAGATTATGGAATCTTTATTTGAAAAACTTGGGTGATATCAGTTCATGAGTTAAATAGGGTGAGATCTAATCAATCAAGTTAAAGCTTCTTTGTTTCTTTCTTTATATATTCACCTTATTATACTATAATAAACAAATAAATTGTATATATTTAAAGTATGCAATGTGATTATCTGATATATGAATATACTGTGAAATGATTATTACAATCAACACATCCATTACCTCACATATTTACCATTTGTGTGTGTGTGTTGAGAACATTTAAGATCTACTCTCTTAGCAGATTTCAAGTGTACAATACTTGTATTAATGTTTGCTCTTATGGGAAAATCTCAACAAATTTACTTTGGGCTAATAGTGTTTTTTAAAAAAACAATATATTAATATCTTTTAAAAGTCTGTGAACATAGAAATCTTACTATGAGAATTTCTTTTGGGAGAAGTCAGAGCTTAGACTTGCAGCAATCAAATTAAAAGTGTCCTTAGGAGAGTAGAAAGTACAGCTGAGATAATATTCTCTTCGTAATGAAGAAAATTTTCTATTAATTTAATCACTATTAGAAGATATCCATTTTATCACTTATATAAATATTTATATAAGCATATGTATACATATATACAATAATTTTATTTTATAAATAAAAACAAACATGAAATTCTTTTGAGACTGTCATCTACAGTCACGGAACAATTAGAATAGAAATCACATTACTTTTCAGACAGGTTTATGAGGATATTACTGAAGTAAAATCTTGTGTTAAAATTTCCTCTGGACTGAGGATCATGAAATGAAATAATAAGAAAATGACATAAGTGAAAACCATTACATTCATGGGCATTAAGCCAGGGTTTAAAAAGTAGACATTATAGGGGCAAAAAGACATAAAAAAGAAAATTAAAGTATCAATGCCTTTGGAAACCATTTTGGACACTATTGATAGGATTGTGTGATTTTATGATGACTTAGATCATTCTTCCACATGATACCCTTATATAAAATGACAGTATCACCCCCCTCATATCACTGATGAAGATATTTGGGCAGCATTTCATCAGCCTCACTTCATCAGTAGACAATGTAAGACAAGCTTCTTCAGGCAGCAAAATGTAATGAATGGCATTTATATACCTCTAATTCCAGAAACATAAAAATCCTGGACAGAAGTCATCATACACAGCTTAGCTATACACAGAGAAAAAGATATCCCTAGTTTCCAAAAGCAGAAAGGCAAACCAAAACTATAGGTTGATATCATGGTACTTCAGGATGTTATCAAAACTGAATATAGGCCCTGACAGAATGAAGTTGGAGTTGTAAGGCCCACAGAGGGTATGGTTTTATGCTTGTATAAAGTTTAATTTGAGGAAATGGAACTGAAATCCCCACAGAAAGTCATAAAAGGAAAAAAAAACTATACTTTCTGGGAAAGAGAGGCAGCAAGGCAAATTGTCATCTGCCCAGTCTTCTGGCTAAGAAATAATTGAGTTCCCTCAGAAATCAAAACTTTAGATTCTGCCACACATGAGTGGAATCCAAATTCGTATCTCCCATAAGACAGATAAATCCCACAGTTACACATTAATGCCAAAATCATCACCTGATATGAAATCCTTGGGGTGCCTGTCAGAAGACAAGGAGGACACTGACACAAACACAGAAGCCTTTCCCAGAGAAACAATTATGCAAAAAACTTTCTCAATATACTTTCTAACGCTGGGTAATTTTAATCATTAAAAGACAATAAAGGAAAACAAAATAATATACCAATTTTATTTGGGAATATAATATTAAATCCTAAATGGCGTTTTAGGAAACAGAATGCATCATTCTATTAAGCAAATCAAGGATTTCATTTCCATTAGTGTGCTGAAAAACCTTACCATGGAAAACTGAAAGAATATGTGATAATTTTTTTTAAAACCATCATTGAGCTAAGAAAAAAGTAATGAATTCTCAAATGTCAATAACAAATTTAAAGAAGTACTAAAGATAGATGAGCTACTTCAGAAGGCAGTTTTTAAAATTTATTTATTTTAATTGGAGGATAATTACTTTACAATATTGTGATGGTTTTTGCTATACATCAACATGAATCAATCACAGGCATACATGTGTCCCCTGGTGCCCTGTGTCATACATCAAACTCGCACTGGTTATCTACATACGGTAATGTATATCTTTATATGCTATTCTCTCAAATCATCCCACCCTCTCATTCACCCACTGAGTCCAAAAGGCTGTTCTTTACTTCTCTGTCTCCTTTGCTGCTCTGCACTAAGATCGTAGGTACCATCTTTCTAGATTCCATATATATGCATTAATATACACTATTTGTCTTTTTCTGACTTCCTTCACTTATTTAATAGGTTTTATGTTCATCCATCTCATTAGAACTGATCAGATATACTCCTTTTTATAGCTGAGTAATATCCCATTATAAATAGGTACTACAGCTTCCTTATCCATTTATCTGGTGATGGACATCTATGTTGCCAGAAGGCAGCTTTTAAACAGAGGCCTTGTACCAAACTTTCGTTCACTGGAGGAGGAAAAATATTCCCCGTGTTGTTGTTCAGTTGCTAAGTTGTGTTTGATTCTTGCTATCCCACAGACTGCAACATGCCAGGCTTCCCTGTCCTTCACTATCTCCCAGAGTTTGTTCAAATTCATGTCCACTGTGTTCTCTAACCATCTCATCCTCTGCCACCCTCTTCTCCTTTTGCTTTCCATCTTTCCCAGCATCAGTGTCTTTTCTAGTCAGGAGGCCAAAGTATTGAAGCTTCAGCTTCAGCATCAGTCCTTCCAATGAATATTCAGGGTTGATTTCATTTAGGATTGACTGGTTTGATCTCCTTGCCGTCCAAGGGACTCTCAAGAGTCTTCTCCAGCATGACAATTCAAAATCATCAATTCTTCAGCACTCAGCTTTCTTTATGGCCCAACTCTCACATGTGTATATGACTACTGGAAAAACCATCAGTTCAGTTCAGTTCAGTTCAGTCGCTCAGTCGTGTCCGACTCTTTGCAACCCCTTGAATTGCAGCACACCAGGCCTCCCTGTCCATCACCATCTCCTGGAGTTCACTCAGACTCACGTCCATCGAGTCCGTGATGCCATCCAGCCATCTCATCCTTGGTCATCCCCTTCTCCTCCTGCCCCCAATCTCTCCCAGCATCAGAGTCTTTTCCAATGAGTCAACTCTTCGCATGAGGTGCCCAAAGTACTGGAGCTTCAGCTTTAGCGTCATTCCTTCCAAAGAAATCCCAGGGTTGATCTCCTTCAGAATGGACTGGTTGGATCTCCTTGCAGTCCAAGGGACCCTCAAGAGTCTTCTCCAACACCACAGTTCAAACGCATTAATTCTTCGATGCTCAGCCTTCTTCACAGTCCAACTCTCACATCCATACATGACTACTGGAAAAACCATAGCCTTGACTAGACGGACCTTAGTTGGCAAAGTAATGTCTCTGCTTTTGCATATACTATCTAGGTTAGTCATAACTTTTCTTCCAAGGAGTAAGTGTCTTTTAATTTCATGGCTGCAGTCACCATCTGCAGTGATTTTGGAGCCCAAAATAATAAAGTCTGACACTGTTTCTACTGTTTCCCCATCTATTTCCCATGAAGTGATGGGACTGGATGCCATGATCTTCGTTTTCTGAATGTTGAGCTTTAAGCCAACTTTTTCACTCTCCTCTTTCACTTTCATCAAGAGGCTTTTTAGCTCCTCTTCACTTTCTGCCATAAGGGTGGTGTCATCTGCATATCTGAGGTTATTGATATTTCTCCCGGCAATCTTGATTCCAGCTTGGGTTTCTTCCAGTCCACCATTTCTCATGATGTACTCTGCATAGAAGTTAAATAAGCAGGGTGACAATATACAGCCTTGATGTACTCCTTTTCCTATTTGGAACCAGTCTGTTGTTCCATGTCCAGTTCTAACTGTTGCTTCCTGACTTGCATACAGATTTCTCAAGAGGCAGGTCAGGTGGTCTGGTATTCCCATCTCTTTCAGAATTTTCCACAATTTATTGAAAAACCATAGCTTTGACTATACAGACCTTTGTCAGCAAAGTGATGTCTCTGCTTTTTAATATGCTATCTAGGTGTGTCCTAGCTTTTCTTCCAAGGAGAAGGCATCTCTTTTAATTTCATAGCTGTGGTCACCATCAGCTGTGATTTTGGAGCCCAAGAAAATAAAATCTGTCACTGTTTCCACTTTTTCCACTTTTATTTGCCTTGAAGTGATGCGACCAGATGCCATGACATTAGTTTTTTGAACTGAGTTTTAAGCTAGCTTTCTCACTCTCCTCTTTCATCCTCATCAAAAGTCTCTTTAGTTCCTCTTTGCTTTCTGACATTAGAGTGGTATTATCTGCATATCTGAGGTTGTTGTTTCTCCCTTTGAATCTCCAAATGCACACTGATCTAAGAAGATGAGTTTGCAGCTCAGTTTCACATTAGTGAAAGTGAAGTCACTCAGTCGTGTCTGACTCTTTGTGACCCCATGGACTGTAGCCTATCAGGCTCCTCCCTCCATGGGATTCTCCAGGCAAGAGTACTGGAGTGGGTTGCCATTTCCTTCTCCAGGGGATCTTCCCAACCCAGGGATCGAACCCAGGTCTCCTGCATTCCAGGCAGACGCTTTAACCTCTGAGCCACCAGGGAAGCCCCCAGTTTTACATTACTTGCAAGTAAACATAAGTCTCGGAGAAGGCAATGGCACCCCACTCCAGTACTCTTGCCTGGAAAATCCCATGGATGGAGGACCCTGGTAGGCTGCAGTCCATGGGGTCACTAAGAGTCGGACATGACTGAGTGACTTCACTTTTACTTTTCACTTTCATGCACTGGAGAAGGAAACAGCAACCCACTCCATTGTTCTTGCCTGGAGAATCCCAGGGACGGGGGAGCCTGGTGAGCTGCCATCTATGGGGTCACACAGAGTCGGATACGACTGAAGCGACTTAGCAGCAGCAGCAGCAGCAGCAGCAGCAGCAGCAGCAGCAGCAGCAGCAGCAAACATAAGTCTTCCCCTGGAGGAATGACCATCACTACAAAGTCTAAGAATGAGGCACCATGATCAAGTCAGAAAAAAGGGTGGACTTGGTTACACAAAATTTCATGTACAGGAATCATCAGACACAATATAAAATAATCATGTTCAAAATAGCTGAAGAAATAAAAGAAGAAATTAAAAAAATCAGCAAGTACCCATTAAAGTAACTAAATAAATCACAAAAAAGGAAACCAATGGAATATCTAGAAATTGATACTCAAGTTCAGTTAAACAATAGATTCAATAGAGAAGAGGAAAAATTAATAATTGATAGATTGAAGAAATTATCCAGAATGTATAATAGAGGAAAATGGTAGCAAGTATATTAGAGATTAAGAGAAAGGTTAAACTTGCTAACAGTTAAAGGAAGAAGAGAGAAATGGAAAACAAAATAAGAAGGACTAGTATTTTTGAAAAACACTTCTATTTTCTCTATCTTCTCCTTCTGGAAATCATATTAGAGATTTATTAGCAAAGGACTTTCCAGAATTGTGTAAATATATCAAGCCTCAAAGCTATTCAGTTATACATGAAATATTTGTTAATGGCTCAAATGGTAGAGTCTTCCTGCAATGTGGGAGGCTCAGGTTCGATCCCTGAGTCAAGAAGATCCCCTGAAAAGGGGGATAGCAACCCACTCCAGTATTCTTGACTGAATAATTCCATGGACAGAGGAGTCTGGTGGGCTATAGTCTATGAGGTCACAAAGAGTCAGACATGACTGAGTGACTAACACTTTCACTTTCACATACATTTTATCATGTAGCAAAAAAAAATATTAATAAACTGCAATCATATACAATATGTTCTCTGCAACAAACCAATTAAGTAACTAAGTTAAAGTCAGCAATAAATGACAATTAGAAAGGCCTCATATATTTATAAAATATAAACCTATTTCAAACAACTCATCATTAAATGGATTAACCAGGATGGAAAGACATATAGATGATAAATGGAAAAATACTTAAAATAAGCATTCACATTAAGAAACAGAAAGGTTGAAATTTATAACTCAAACATAACTGAAAAGGTTTGAAAATGAACATCAGAATCTAAGGGAAGTAAGATTAAGACATAATACAACTATAAGCATAGCTTACTAAATGAGAAACAAATAAGAAAACAATGAAAAAAACAAAAAAAAAATCAACAATATTGATTATTTTAAAAGACTAATAAAAGTGACAAAAAGATAGAAAAGTCAAAATAAAACATAATAAAAAAGGAGGATATTAAAAATGTCATAGATAATTAAAAGTTGAGAAGATGAAATAACTACACATCAATAAATAGACAGCTCATGTAAACAAATTTATAAAAATATTATTAAATAATATTGACACAAAAGAATATGGGAAATATAAACAGCCTTTTAAAATAGCTAAGCAGTTGAAGAAATTGTACCAGATCTTTAAAACTTTCCCACAAATAAGATTCCATGCTTCACAAGCTTTACCAGTGAACTCTAAGAAAAATTTTACCAACCTGCTCAAAATATCCCAAGGTCTAGAAACAGGAAGAAATGCATTTAAATATAATAATCAAAATCATTATTAACTTGATACCATAAACCAACAAACAAAAAGAAGTGTTAAAAAACTGACCAATCTTAACATGAATCTAGATAAAGGTTTGCAATCTTTTTCTGTAAAGGGCCAGATGGTAAATAACTTAGGCTTTGTGGGCCAGTCTCCATTGCAACTACTCAACTAAAAGCAGCCATAGACAAAATGTAAATGAATCAGCATGACCGTGTTTCAATTAAACTATTTACAGAAACAGCGTGTGGTCTGGATTTGGCCCTCGATCCCTGATCTAGATACATTCAATCTTAAATAAAATAATAAATTGCAGAAACTGTTTTTGGTATCCTGAGCAGATCCCTTTTACCAACTGATATTAATTACAAAAGCTGAGCCATTCATTTCAAAGCAAGAAGTCTCTGGAGGGGTACCTTGAGACCAAACTGTACCTGAGACTACATCTTTACTTGATTCTGTCCCCCTCCCTGAGAGTTTAGCAAGTTTGCTAGAAAAAAATTAATATAAAAAAATCAAGAGCAACCCAGTTTACACAGAGATAGATCATGTAGGTATTTTTTTAACTTCCCAATAGCAACAAAATATAGCTGAGACGAAATCTAATAATAGTTGTGCAAGGTCTTTTTAGAGGAAATTACAAAGCTTATTATTAAAACTTACATGAATAGACAGACTATGATTTGGAAACCACAACATCATAAATATGTAAGTTATCCTCACATTATTTTACAGTTTCATTTTAATTTTAATCAAAATTTCATCTGCTATGAAAGAATAATACAATATATATTTATGTTATTAATATTATTTCACTATTACCAGATAAAACACAAGGGGAATATGTTTAAGAGTATGGATTTGGCAATCAGTTAAGGTGAAAAGCCCAGCTCCAACACTTACTGTCTGTGAAACTTCAGTAAAATTACTTAGCCTCTCTGTACCTCAATTTCTTCATTTATAAAATGAATATAAAAACATTTATTTTATGGAGTGTTGATTAAGATGTGTACACTACTCCAAAGGTTAATTTTAATTTTATGTCAGCTTGATGGGGCCAAGGGATGACCAGATAGCTGGCTAACTATTATTTTTCTAGGAGTGTCTGTGAGGGTGTTTCTGGAAGAGATTGGCATTTGTATTAGTGTACCTAGCAAACAGATGGCCTTCCCCAATGTGGATGGGCATCATTCATTCTACTGAAAGCATGACTAGAAGAAAAAGGTGGAAGAAGGTTGAATTTGCTCTCTGCCTTACTATTTGGTCTTAATCATTCCGATAAGGCTAAAATCTACACTATTAGCTTTCTGACTCTTACGCCTTCAAACTACACTATTATAATTCCTTGGTTTCCAACTTGCAGAAAGTAGATCATGGGAATTCTCAGTCTCCATAACTGCATAAGCCAATATTTAGACTCTATTGACTCTGCTTCTGTGGAGAACTCTAACTAGTTAAAATAGCAAGAAGAGTGTTGCCTATTTTCTGTTAACCCCCAAGATATACTCTACATCTTAGATCTTTTTCCATTCTTCTCTGTACCCTAAGTGGCTATTCTTTACAAATTGAATCCAGTCTCCCTAGCCCTCAGGCTCTGAGTTGAGTTCAGTCAATGAGAGACACTAGTAAGAACCTGGAAAGTAAAAGAAGTACGACAGCAGAGTACTTATTTTCCTGAATCATTCCCCCTAACCTCCCTCCCACCAACTCCTGCTTTCTTCTGTGGGAATCCAAGCAGCTACATTCACCTCCTTCATGCCTGTGGCAGAATGAACTCCCCACTGTTCCTAGCACAGAGGTACTGCACAATCATATGTTATTTTGCTTAAAGTATATCTACAACTTTGTAAGCAATCAATTGCCATTGCATTGTATTAGAAAATGTACACAATCAATTGGGCTTATTATTTTCTTTGAAAAATAAGTTGCTAATACTTAAGAGGCACCCAGAAATAAATTTAATAAAAGATGTCAGAAATAGTGGAGAAATTAATAAAAGTTTACTGTTATAGACAAAGGAACAGCTAACATTTTCAGACATACAGATTATATTCATGGATAGGAAGATCACATGTGGTAAAGACATCAACCTTTCCTTTTCTTAATTAATCTGGAGTGGGTTGCCATTCCCTTCAAGGGATCTCCCCAACCCAGGGATAGAAACCATGTCTCCTGAATTGCAGGCAAATTCTTTCCCATCTGAGCCACCAGGGAAGCCCTAAAAGGGCCATATTAAGAAGCTAATTTTGAAGAACTCTAGGAGGGATACTCTAAGACATTAAGGCGTATTAAAAGTATATAAGAGTTTTTTAAACGTGATGTTGACAGTAATTTAGGGATAATCGATATAACAATGGCAAAAAATTGAGTCTATAGGTATGTTAACATGCATACATGCATATGCATACACTTCAAGAATTTAAGAGATTGTACTATGAATATATGAGAGAAAGAATGTGCTATTCAATTCTATAAAAGTTACTGATACATCTTGCCATTCATATGGAAAACTTTTTTTACTGCATACACTATACAAATCAAATATTGAAATCTGATGAAAATAATTAAAACATAAAAATATTAAAATAAAATGTAGAAAATACATTATGACATTGGGTAGTAAAGGAGAAGAGAAAGGACCCCAAAAAAGGAACTGAGAAAGAAAAAAATGCTTATGAATTTAGCAAAATTATAACCTTCCTCTAATATGCCATAAAATTAAAATATGAGCCACACTGTGAGAAAAGATGCTTGGAGTGATTCTAATTCTAATGGACTCAGCATTAATATACAAAATAAAGATGTAGATATAGATGTACATAATATTTACTGTATGTGTATGTGTTTAATACAAGAAAAGTCTTGAATGGCTCATAACATTAAAAAATATATTCTACTTCCCCACTAACCAGAAAAAATAATTATAATAAAATTTTCATGTCATTGTATATCCATATGATCCACAGCTACTTAATATGTCTGATATTATCAAGTTTTGGCAGGAAAAGGCAACAGAGAAACTTCCATATGCTATTGGTTGCAAGGTAACATGGTGGTTCTATAAAATCTATAGCCCAAATTCAGGAAATATCTCCTTCTCCCTTCTGAACATAAATTAAATTAAATATTAGGTTCTTACAAGGTAATGAATACCAGCTTCATAATTCTAACATATAGATAACAGAATGATTAATCAATATATTTCTTGTTTTGTTCCCTGCACAAGATGGTATTAGGTAGTATTCTGGTCTTACTTGCACTTTCAGCCTTCTCTTGAGATCTCTATCCCTTAGCAATTTATACTTCTGAATGTAAGTAGTAGAGTTGTTTAGACTTCATTGTTAAAATCAAATGATTATAAATAACAGGTGATATTTATTTATGATCACCTTGTATTTATAATGTGGCCAAAACATAAAATACCATTAAATGTCATGAACACACACATACTTTACAATAATAATGCACAAGTCAGAATAGAATGTAATTAGGTCCTAAAACAAAATAAGTGCTCAAACCTGCTTTCTATCTACAAAATTATTCTGCCTCTCAACACTGATATGATGGTAGTAATTTTATAAGCCTGGTTGTTGAAAACCCAATATGAATTTAAAAGAAATCTTCATTACTTTTCTTTTAGCTCCAGAATACAGTACATAAATTGGAAATATTCACTTGTCAAAGATAACATTTCACATTTTCAGTTCTAATTTCCATCCTAAAAGTCATTCTGTGTGTGATACCATAGCAAGACTTCTAGTTGTTCAGCCTCTGACATTAACAGAAGTAAAAAATCTCATACTTGAGGGAGGAAGTTCTCTCTGACACAGAAGGCATTTCTAAAAACTGCAAGATTCTTCCACAAATAGTATCATTTAAATAATCCTTTTAATAAATGTCAATATCTAGCACTCTAGATAATATTTTCACTTACTTTGATTTCCCTAGTCCCAGTAACAAATTACAGAAAAGCAATAAAATCAATGAAATCTACTGTATTCCACTTATCCAGCTTGAACAAATTCTCAAGATAATAAGAGGATTTCAGATGTATTTTGAGATGTCAAATTGTTTCAAAAGGCTTTTAAAAAGTTAGAACAGATGAAGATAGAGTGAAAATTTTAAATCACACTTTCTTCACAGTAACAACTCAACATTTCAGTCAAAATGTTTACTGTAACAATCTTACGATGAACATCATTAAAACAACCTATGCATCACCAAGCACACCGTTGGTGATTTTTCTCAAGGTAGGTATCCAGAACTGGAGTTGCTGGATCAAAGTACACATTTAAAGCCATAGGAAATTATGCCACTATCCACACAGAGTTTGTACCAGGATACACTCAAATCAACAGTGTGTGAGAATCAGCATATACTCACCCCCTTGCCCACACTGTTAATTTTTTTTAATTGCAATACAGTTGATTTACAGTGTGTTAGTTTCAGGTGTACAACAAAGTGAATCAGCTAGACGTATACTTATATCTACTTTTTAAATATTCTTTTCCCATATAGGTCATTACAGAATATTGAGTAGAGTTCCCTGTGCTATGCAGTTTGTCCTTATTAGTTATCCATTTTATAGATAGTAGTGGAGAAGGCAATGGCACCCCACTCCAGCACTCTTGCCTGGAAAATCCCATGGATGGAGGAGCCTGGTAGGCTGCAGTCCATGGGGTCGTGAAGAGTCAGACACGACTGAACAACTTCCCTTTCACTTTTCACTTTCATGCATTGGAGAAGGAAATGGCAACCCACTCCAGTGTTCTTGCCTGGAGAATCCCAGGGACGAGGGAGCCTGATGGGCTGCCGTCTATGGGGTCGCACAGAGTTGGACACGACTGAAGCGACTTAGCAGCAGCAGCAGTGTGTATATGTCAGTCTCAATCTCCCCATTTACCCCCCTCACACCATCTTGCCCTCTGGTAACCATAAGTTTGTTTTCTACATTTGTGACTTGATTTCTGTCAACTCTTTACTGTGTGACAGGCAAACATGAATATGCATTCCTGGTTTTACCTGTATTGTTGAATATCTTCCCAGAGACATACTGACACTTTGAAACCTTCTAATCTTTTTCCTGATCATATACTTCAACCAATTGTCTATTATTTTTAATTGCCTATTATTTTTCCTTATGAAATTTAATTGAACTGTACTGCTTTCACCAGTGTAATTCAATAATGTATCAACAAAATTATGAACATGTATCCTCTGCTGAATATGTTGAAAATATTTTCCTTCCATTTTACACATAACTTTTAATTTTGCTTTGGTGAAAAATAGATTCGTTTTGTAGAATCAAACTGAATTCCTGGTTTTCCTGATGTCTTTGAGATTTGGAGTGTCATTTGAGAAATCGAATTCAAGAATGGTAAAAATGTTCTCCCATTCGTTCATCTAATAAAAATTATTCAGGCCGAGAATTTACCTAAAATACATTCTCATATATGGGATGAGGCAAATAACTAACACTTTATTTCCAAGTGTATGGTCAAATTGATACAACACCACTGAATATCCACACTTTTGCTCAGATATAAAAAATAGCATCTTAACCATTTATTAAAAGTTGGGGCTTCCCAGGTGCCACTAGTGGTAAAGAACCCACCTGCCAATGCAGGAGATATGAGACTCAGGTTCCATCACTGGTTTGGGAAGATCCCCTGGAGGAGGGCATGACAACCATGAGGGATGGGATGGGGAGGAAGGTAGGAGCAGCTTCAGGATGGAGGGACACATGTACACCCATGGCTGATTCATGTCAATGTGTAGCAAAACCCACCACAATATTGTAATTAGCCTCCAATTATAATAAATAAATAAATTTTTTAAAATTATCTTAGTATTTCTAATGAGAAATAAGGTTCAGTGTATCAGCTGAACTGCAATATAAGGTGGAACAGGAAGATTTCACTTTATTCAGAATAAGTTCTTTAATTAAACACCCTGGTAAATGCCTTGGAGAATGTTCTCCATTATTTTATTTTCAATTTGATTTTGGTATTTTTTAGTATCTGTTTTTATTGCCCTGGGATTTTTTTCAATACACAGTGTAATATGCTTAGTTAATCAATTTCCTCCTTTTTTCCAACTTCTAGAAATTTCTCTAAATTTATGAGCCACCTATCCCACCAGTTCTTGCTTACAAGCATTCTTTGATGTTGGCTATTTTTTATAATTTTAGGAAATAATGCATTGGTAACAAAGTTCATGGGTATAATCAGCTTGCCATAATGATCAAATCTCCAATGTTAACACATTTTATAATTCTTTGAGTCTGTGTTCTCTATGTTACCATGAAAACTGAGTTATTTTGAAAGTCTCACTCACCTTTATTTCCAATCTTACACTTGATTTAACTATTCATAAGTACAACTGGTTTTATTGATAGTTTTTGTTATGACAAAAAAATTGGGCATCATGATTCTCAACATGATGAAAGCAGTCTTGAAGTAAAATTAAGGATACAACTTTGATCTTCTAAATATTTATTCAAGTTTTAGAGAATTATTCCAGCAGCTCCTCAGTTATGAACTAAAGTAAACATAATTAAAGTAAGATGTATTATAAAGCAAATTAGAGATCAGGCTTCAATTTTTTCAAACTTTGAACTTTGCCTCTCCTCTGATTCCCCATATTTCAAAGGATGGCTCCACCTACTACTCACTACCCCATATCTGTGTGCCTTTCTCAATTAGTCTCACACTTCTCACAGCTAAAACCTCGCCAAGTACTGAGGATCTGACTTCCTAAATACTTCGTTTTTATTATTGCAAAATGTATATAACATAAAGTTTGTCATTTTAACTATTTTGAAGTGTACTCTTCAGTACTATTGAATTCAGTACTAAAGACAAGTGAATCAAGTTTTGCCTCCCTACTACAATGACCCTCTTGGGGTCAACTCAAAAATCATCTAATGTCCTGCTTCCTTCCATAAATGATGGGTTATCCAGATGACTAAATAGTTTAAAAATGCTATAAAATAATTTTAATAATAAGAAAATACTCAATATAATTTTACACAAAGACATTTATATTCTGGGAGTTCTCACTTCCTTTCTTCATGTGGTGTTTTTATTTTGTTTTGTTTTTGTTTGTGGCTTAGAGTTCCTTTCTGAACTGTTTGAAGGTGTTATAATCCTATTCTTTTAAGGCCCAACCGAAATGCTATTACTACTGTGACTTATTCTCAGTTTCCCCTTTTTTATATTCATATTCTATACTTACATAATGTTATATGTGAGGGTTTTTTAAAATATATTATGTCATCATTGGTAATGATATTTATATAACTATCTTCTCTGTTAAAGATAAGTGACTTAAATACAGAATACATCTCTTATTAATAAGAATGGGGGTTCAATATACCAAAAAGATGTATCAATCTTAAACATCAGTTCAGTTCAGTTCAGTGGCTCGGTCGTGTCCGACTCTTTGCGACCCCATGAATCGCAGCATGCCAGGCCTCCCTGTCCATCACCAACTCCCAGAATTCACTCAGACTCATGCCCATCGAGTCGGTGATGCCATCCAGCCATCTCATCCTCTGTCGTCCCCTTTTCCTCCTGCCCCCAATCTCTTCCAGCATCAGAGTCTTTTCTAATGGGTCAACTCTTTGCATGAGGTGGCCAAAGTACTGGAGTTTCAGCTTTAGCATCATTCCTTCCAAAGAAATCCCAGGGCTGATCTCCTTCAGAATGGACTGGTTGGATCTCCTTGCAGTCCAAGGGACTCTCAAGAGTCTTCTCCAACACCACAGTTCAAAAGCATCAATTCTTCGGCGATCAGCCTTCTTCACAGTCCAACTCTTACATCCATACATGACCACAGGAAAAACCATAGCCTTGACTAGATGGACCTTAGTCGGCAAAGTAATGTCTCTGCTTTTTAATATGCTGTCTAGGTTGGTCATAACTTTTCTTCCAAGGAGTAAGCATCTTTTCATTTCATGGCTGCAGTCACCATCTGCAGTGATTTTGGAGCCCCCAAAACTAAAGTCTGCCACTGTTTCCACTGTTTCCCCATCTATTTCCCATGAAGTGACGGGACCAGATGCCATGATCTTCGTTTTCTGAATGTTGAGCTTTAAGCCAACTTTTTCACTTCCACTTTCACTTTCATCAAGAGGCTTTTTAGCTCCTCTTCACTTTCTGCCATAAGGGTGGTGTCATCTGCATATCTGAGGTGATTGATATTTCTCCCGGCAATCTTGATTCCAGTTTGTGTTTCTTCCAGTCCAGCATTTCTCATAATGTACTCTGCATATAAGTTAAATAAGCAGGGTGGATGAACCTAAAAAGTAAACTTAAAAGTACATTGAGAAAATGATAGAACTAAAAGGAGAGATAAATGAATCACAATTAAAGTTGAAGACTTCACTCCACTCCATTCAACAGAATAATTAGTCGTAAGTATGGGATAGAGAAAGGATAAGAATAGAGAAAATATGAAAAATATAACCAACCAACTTGACCTAACTGCCACTTATCAAACATACCATCCAGCATCAAAAGAACATGCATTCTTTTCATGGTCATGTGGAATAAAAGCCAAGATAGATTACATCTTAAGTCATAAGACAAACCTTGACTATTTTATAAGAATTGAAATCATTCAAACTGTGTCCTCTGGAAAATAATGGTTATATGTATAACTGAATTATTTGCTGTACATCTGAAACTAACATAGCAGCATAAGTTAATTATCAAAAAGAAAGAAAGAAAGAAAGAAAACTGCATAATTCAGAATTAACTACAGAGAAAAAAAAAAGATAACCATTAGGATTATTAGCATCTATTTTGAATGAGCTTCCCTGGTGGCTCAGAGGTTAAAGCATCTGCCTGGAATGCTGGAGACCCAGGTTCAATCCCTGGGTCGGGAAGATCCCCTGGAGAAGGAAATGGCAACCCACTCCAGTACTCTTGCCTGGAGAATCCCATGGAAGGAGGAGCCTGGTAGGCTACAGTCCATGGGGTTGCAAAGAGTCAGACACGACTGAGCAACTTCACTTCACTTCACTTTGAATGTCCTTAATGGGGCTAACTCTTGTTGAGACTCTATCCCTTTTATTCTTCTAAGTTTTTCAGACAATACAATGATAATTTGCTGTTTCATGCTATAAAGATGTTGCATAAAAATGAAGTTTCTCACAAAAAACTTCAAAATTCATAAAACAAACATTTTATATATTTGACCAAATTTTTATATTTCTGTATTTTAAAAGATATTGTGGCCAAAGACAGAAAGCAAGGCACAACCAGGAAAACAATTTTCAACACATACAGGAGTCAAAATATTTATAATCAAAATACATCAAAAAGAAAAATACAATGCAATGGAAAAACAAAAAAAGAATAAGATAAAAGTAACTCAAGGAAGAAATATAATCAGCCAGTAAATACAAGAACATGTTTCAACCTAAGAATCAGGCTAAGACAACTTGAAAATAAGACTTTTTTTCTCATTTTTAGCAAAAAATGAGAAAGGACATTTTCTAAATATTAATAACAAGTTTTGATAAAGGTGGAAAAATAGACAAGTTCCTCTACTTTTAGTAAAGCCATTTTGGAGATAATTTCTTTTAAATTTCCACTTCTCGGAAAACTCTACCTCTGCTCTACTTTGCAGAAGTGCAAGCATGTGTGAATAAAGACTATGTAAGGATAAAAAATTAAACAATTTTAAAAAAAGAAACAAACTGATTATAATGGAATTAACCAAAAATGAGTACAGAGACAGGAGAAATGACTAGATATTTAGAATCCTAAAAAATAATTCAGAAAAGAACTCATAAGGAAAATTATAAAATATTTTACTAGAATAAAAAATGGCTTTAATCATAATCATCAAAAATTTAAAAAGGTTCAAATGATCTTCAACTATGATACATCCTTAACATGGAATACTACCTATCCATAAAAACAATGATCTCCTGATAGATACAACTTCTGAGACACACAACAACATGCTAACTGTCAAGAACTAAGTGAAAGATGCCAGACTGAAAAAAACTCATACTGTATAATTCCATTTATATGACATTATGGGAAAGGTAAATGTAGAAACAAAATATTTTAAAATTCAAAGTTTTCCAGAGGCTGGAAGGGAACTGATTTTAAATGGGCAGCACAAGGGAAATTGTTTGGCTGATAAAAGTCTTGTTTTTATTTTATTTCTGGTGATCTTTATTTAACTGTATACATTTGTCAAATTCCTAGAAATGCACAGGTATGATTTTTTACTCTCTATAAATTTGGAAAGAAAATAAAATGGAAAAAAAAATCTATGGATGGCAAAAAAAACAATCCAAAGTTATCTGGGCAGAAGCCTTTCAAATTCCTTTTCACAAGTTTTTGTTCTTCCTTATTGGAGAAACTGGAGCCAACAACCCCCAAAAGCAGAAAAAAGGCGGAAAAGGAATACCTTCATGATGGTTTCAAAGGAAAAAAAAAGAAAAAGAAAAAGAAAAATGGGAACAGAGAGAATAACTAAGATTCTCTTAATGTCCTTTTTCAGCCCTATTTTTTTGGGGGGGAAGGGGATTGTTTACTGCAGTATTATTTCAGCAATACCCAGTGGGGAATGACCCATTTGTTCACTGTGGAGCAGTAACCCCTTCTATTTCCAATTTGTCCTTTTGAGTGTCCCCCAGTTCTGAGGAGATACCCACTCTGCTGTTCAGCTTGACCATGAGAATTCCTTTTATCTTTCAGTTCAGTTCAGTTCAGTCACTCAGTCATGTCCGATTCTTTGAGACCCCATGGACTGCAGCATGCCAGGCTCCCCTGTCCATCACTAACTCCCAGAGCTTACTCAAGCTTTTATCTTTAAATTACCCTCATCCTGGCTGACATGCCAGCTCTTTCTTTCGATGAATTTCTCTAGCTCGAGGTGGCCCAGCTCTCGCTCTGGGAATCAGCTGTTCATTCCCATCTAATAGCCATGAGGAAGTTTCTTTGATCCTTAGACCCTCCTTTGGTTACCCCAGCAGCTGGAGCATGAAGTCTTGGATTACAAACCAGTCTTCAGAGACTGAAAGCACCGAACAGAGACTGAAAGCACCAACTGAAGCATCCAAGAAATGAAATAAGAGAGGTAGGATTTTTATGGGGCGGGGGGTGGGGGACTGCTATCTTCAATGACTGAATGTACATCCATGCTGCTTCAAACAAATGATTCAATGATTTTAAAATGCCATAGTGGTAAAATTTCTACGTGTTACAGAGAAGAAAGAATCTAGGTTAGAATCAAGCAAACTGATGCTTATCTGATACCCCTTCAATAGAAGCCTTACTTCTCCAGGTCCACTGCCTGTCCCCACTGCTTAAACACCAAGGGTGCAAATGAAGCAGCTGTGACCTGTAACTGCCCAATTCAAGGATTCGTGATGTGTAAGAGATGAAACAGTGCTATACCTGTCATGTGTTTACCCTCTTCCCTTCTAACTCAAGAGTCTTCAGTTCAGTTCAGTTCAGTTCAGTCGCTCAGTCGTGTCCGACTCTTTGCGACCCCATGAATCGCAGCATGCCAGGTCTCCCTGTCCATCACCATCTCCCGAAGTTTACTCAAACTCACATCCATTGAGTCAGTGATGCCATCCAGCCATCTCATCCTCTGTCGTCCCCTTTTCCTCCTGCCCCCAATCTCTTCCAGCATCAGAGTCTTTTCTAATGGGTCAACTCTTTGCATGAGGTGGCCAAAGTACTGGAGTTTCAGCTTTAGCATCATTCCTTCCAAAGAAATCCCAGGGCTGATCTCCTTCAGAATGGACTGGTTGGATCTCCTTGCAGTCCAAGGGACTCTCAAGAGTCTTCTCCAACACCACAGTTCAAAAGCATCAATTCTTTGGTGCTCAGCTTTCTTCACAGTCCAACTCTTGCATCCATACATGACCACTGGAAAAACCATAGCCTTGACTAGACGGACCTTTGTTGGCAAAGTAATGTCTCTGCTTTTCAATATGCAAGAGTCTTATTGAATGTTAACTCCAGGAGTTAACTGCTCTGTGGAACTCGGGGTAGGTGGTTATGAGTCATATTTTAGTCATACTTCAAAAGAGTAAGAAATAAACCACACTAGTTTTCCCTTGTCATGTTATTCTTTTGCCTTTGATGAACCTGTTAACCTATTCCTTTATGGGTACATTATATCAGTTAATAAATGTAAATTCTAGATTTTTAAATTCAGTGAGATGCTAAGCTTCTTTTTTTGTTTGTTTACATGAGAAATTTCTAACTTTCTGACAGACAACATGAAATGCAGAGTTGAGAATGTGTGAGAAAATATTTGAGTAGAAGCATAGAGATCATAAATATTTCTGCTCATTACTCACATTTTATGGTTTTTTCCCCCCACATTTTTCCATGAAAAAAGGCTTTCCATAGTGGAAAAGCATGACATTCTTGCCATATGTAGAGCACTTAAAAGTTTTATCTCATCTGCAAAAACTATGGCTGAAAGATGAAGAATGAGTGGGGAGAAGGGCTACAGGGCTTCATGCCATGAAGGAATAACGAATATCCTAAGTTAAGGTTCCTTAATCATTTTGATGGTATTAAATATAAGATATAGGTGGCCAGGCTATGGTGTAGGAATCTCCTACATTAAAGCTACTGGATATGCTTTAGAAATAGATTAAATTCATATGGTGAAATATCATTGAAAACTGAATTTTTTCATCCCTATCTCTGCCTAACTTCTGCACATCACCCACCCTCCCTAAAATGCTGGCATGCCAGAAATGACATGCTAAAAAAAGAAGTAAACTATGCTGCAGGAATCAGCTATGTAATAATCACTAACAGCTCTGCCACAAATATGACAATTAGAACACTCTGCATTTTGAGTAATGACATCCATATTAAGAGGAAACATGAGCAAGGCTCTTCATTGATGAGCCAAACCCATTTCCTGAGGGGCATATCTATTGACTAATTTTAGAATTTCAAAATAAAACCAAGTTGGCATCTTTTTATTTTGTGCAAGCAGAAAGTGAACAGAGGAGGGAAATAGGAATAAATGGAAGTTACTGAAAGATTGGTGGCTGTGGTGGGGGCCATTCTGTGCTGGGCATTTGATATTTCCAAGAGATCCATCCTGTTGCAATGGCGTCTCACATCTGCTCACTTCCTCACACCTTTGTGTTCATGTGAGGTGATGCCACAGTCTGGCAAGACCACATCTTTCGTCCACTCGCTGCTGTTTATTCTGGCTCTTTAGAAATATGTCCTTGTTGCTGTGGTGATCTCAAGATGAGTCGGGAATGTTGATTTTTCAGTGTGTGTTCTTCCAAACTGGCCATTTCTTTGGCAGTCTAATTCAGTGAAGGCAGTAAGAACGAGTCATGTTATCCAAACAGAGAGAAATAAAACCACAGCTAGCTCGCCATGAGACGCCTGCTGCCAACATAATGCCTGCTGCTGCTGCTGCTGCTGCTAAGACGGCACGGCACCGTCTATGGGGTCGCACAGAGTCGGACACAACTGAAGCGACTTAGCAGCAGCAGCAGGCGTTATGTTGGCAGCAGGCGTCTCACGGCGAGCTTTCCTGTACAGTCTAGCTGACTGTTCCCTCAATTGCCTAAGGTGAGAAACTCGTCACCAGATATCACTGCACGTAGGATAAGAAGACTTCCTGACCCGGGGCTCCTCAGAGATGGGTCTCAGCACGGCCCTAGAAGGTTTCTTCCTTGGACTTCACCTTGCTCAGAGCTGGACTTGGTGACACGTCCACCTTTATCCTCCCCGAGGAAATAGCGTCCTTCTCCCACCTCACCTGAGACTCTGGAAACACAGCTGTGTGGGGTGCTGATCGGCTCCCATTGGCCACACACTCAGACAGCGTGTTAGCACATAGACAGGCTGCTGTTCTGAAAACAGATCAGTAATAGAACATCTCGGCCCTGACTGAGGAGCCGAGCTTGATAAGAGCAGCGGAAAGTGAGGGAAAATCTGGGAGTGGGCAGGACAGAGAGAAGGGCCATCCCGTCTCACTAGGGCGACAGGCCCACTCATGGAACTGCTACTTTCTATTTTCGTAATGTCACCACCCTCACTGTGGCATATCTTACTCTATAACTTGTGCTCCTGTTAAAAATGTGTAATGTTCGTGGTCTTCTCGAGCAAGAGAACGTGTTTGTCATTTAGTCAGGCTCACATGACTCAGAAGATGGCATTGATGGAGGAAAAAAAAAATACCATGATTTTACCACTGTCACTTTAACTCTGTGCAGCTGTCTCACCTCATTTCATTCATTTGATTAAAATAAAATAGATAGTTATTTAGGCAAAGACAGTCTCCTGTGCCTCTCTCAAAATAGAAAAAGTTTTGCTGTTGTTGTTATAGAATCATTCCCTGTGGGGACTGAGAAGAATACAGGGGTTTTCACGGAAGTAGAGCCTATGGGCCAGATCAAACTGTCTCCACTTATCCACAGAGCTTCTCAATTCCACAACTTGTCCACCACCTGGTTTATGCCCCAGGGCCCATAATGAGAAGGCAGACATGGAACTTCTTTCTGATTAATTTGAACTTGATGGAAAGAGATCGTGTAGCCTATATCATCTTACATTTATTATGCCCTCTCTGGCCTCCCTGCCCTACAGACCTTCCATCAAGGGGCAAGACAACTGCACCCCAGCCTTCCTGTCCCCCAACACTAACAGTTTGTGCCAGTCACTTAGGGGATCAAGCCCAGATTCCCCAAGCTCTTTGAACTCTCCAAGCCCCAGTAGCCTTCACTTATTCAGCTCTCTCTTTCTCTCCTGCAGTCCCACACCATTTACTCATTGCTATTTGTCTCCACACTTTCTTCATTTCATACGACTCACCAGGAACCACCATTTTCTGTCAGTTGTATGCCATTTTCTGCCTGAACTTCTCTAGCCAAATCACCTATAAATTTCAAGGTGCAACTCAATGTTGTTGACTTGTAATAGACTTTTTTAGAGGCATTTTAGGTTCACCAAGGTTGACTTTTTATTTCCTTAAACATGTAATGTCTATATGACCATCCTAGTTCCCATGAAGCACTCTCCCTGAGAACTCTGTACCAGACAGGTTAGCACTTTGTTATTGAATCTCATATTATTGCCTAAAGATTTCACACATACCCACTCTCCCACACATACACACTTAATTTTATCCTCAAAATACAATATTCTCCACTCATTTCTTTATTTAAATAAATATTTATGACCATCCTGCCATTGGTCAGGTGCTAATTCTAGACCATATAAAATGTAAAAGATATGATCCCTGCTTTCAAGGATATCACAGATTATCAGTAAGGGTTTGGCACATGCAAAAATAATTACCAGGAAGCAGAAAGTGCTATATCATGATAAGTAAGTGGAGAGACAGAGGTCATTCCTTAAATTTCTTGAAATAATCCCATAGTGATTTTATTTGTTATAGAATTGTAAGCAGCCCCTAACTTTAAAAATTGCTAATTTTAAATTTGATAACTTATGTGAAGTTCATAACAATGTATATCAAAATTGTTATTCCAAAATCTTTTGCTTTATTTTGGTGGAGTCTTAGCTACTAGATCACCTGGAAGTCCCTGGAAAAAAATATTTTGATAAACATGGACTAATTACATGCAACAATTCTTGAAATACTACTTTTCTTCCCTAAATGTAATAAAGTCAAGTAATTTTCCTAGTTGATGAATCTAAGATTTCTTTCATCACTCCCCTTTGGAACATCAAGAAACAAATGGTCAACTCTGACCCATGGTTAAGGCCAAGCTTCCTTTTCTAGCCCATATAAACAGAGGTCTTAGAAGCTCAAAGCTAGATCTTATAGCAGTGAATATGTCATTGAAACACATAAAATGAAAATATACAGAATTTCAAACTTTGACCAACTGGACATACACTCTCAATAAAGTTATTTTGATAGATATTGCTACAATGAAAAAATGGTGACACGTATCAGAGTTGATTTGAATGAGATTTTCAGGATTTTTCAGTTCTAATCTTTGAACTTTCAGAAACACAACCATATATCAGCTCTTGCTTAAGTCTTCATAATGGTATTCTTTAAACTGAAGTTTTATAAAGACAAACAACTAAAAAGTATCCAGTGCTGAAAATACTATAAGATGAAAATGTCCCTGGTCTGAAAGTGGACAAAATCTAATTTAAATAGTAACCATGTTGTGCATATAGAGCATTTACTAAGCACTGACTATGGGCTACATACAGTGCTATGTAATAAAGGGTATCTGTTGGTTTTCTGATGGGGGAAGTGGATGTCAAATGCAGAGAAGGTATTGGGAAGAAAATTTTTTTCCTCTACTCTTCTAGGTTCTTTTGGCTGGCCTAATAGTTAAATTGACATAAAAAAGATTAATAGGAGAAAAAACAAATCTTATGTACCTACAGGGACTCCATAAAGAGTATGAGACCCAAAGAACACCCAGGCAATTGAGGCTTATATGCTATTCTGAGCAAAGGAGACACAGTAAGGGTTTGGAACTTCAAAGGGGTGGAAGGCAATTAAAAGGGAGATGGAAAAGCAAATTTTTGGTAAACAAATATTTGCCAGGTTATACAGAAACAGGTTCTTCCCTGTCTGCCAAATCTAGTTCACATTATACTCTGGTTATCTATGGTGATAGCTCCCTTCCTAGAGCAAGTCCTCTCTATCCGAATTTTTTTAAGCAGTTAGGAAGAAAGTCAAGGTTCTTCCTGAGTCTTTCAGGCCTTGATTGTTTTCAGCTCAAAGGAATTCACATGTCTAAGTGGCACATTTTGGGTAGCTAACTTTGCTCCCCTACAAAAGTTTATTGAAGAGACTTAATGAAGGGACCTGTATGCAGGTCAGGAAGCAACAGTTAGAACTGGACATGGAACAACAGACTGGTTCCAAACAGGAAAAGGAGTATGTCAAGGCTGTATATTGTCACCCTGCTTATTTAACTTATATGTAGAGTACATCATGAGAAATGCTAGGCTGGAGGAAGCACAAGCTGGAATCAAGATTGTCAGGAGAAATATCAATAACCTCAGATATGCAGATAATACCACCCTTACGCCAGAAAGTGAAGAAGAACTAAAGAGCCTCTTGATGAAAATGAAAGAGGAGAGTGAAAAGATTGGCTTAAAGCTCAACATTCAGAAAACTAAGATCATGGCATCTGGTTCCATCACTTCATGGCAAATAGATGGTGAAACAGTGGAAACAGTGGCTGACATTTTTTTTTTCCTCTCAGCTCCAAAATCATTGCAGATAGTGATTGCAACCATGAAATTAAAAGACGCTTACTCCTTGGAAGGGAAGTTATGACCAACCTAGATAGCATATTCAAAAGCAGAGACATTACTTTGCCAACAAAGGTCCGTCTAGTCAAGGCTATGGTTTTTCCAGTGGTCATGTATGGATGTAACAGTTGGACTATAAAGAAAGCTGAGCACCAAAGAACTGATGGTTTTGAACTGTGGTGTTGGAGAAGATCCTTGAGAGTCCTTGGACTGCAAGGAGATCCAACCAGTCCATCCTAAAGGAGATCAGTCCTGCATGTTCATTGGAAGGACTGATGTTGAAGCTGAAACTCCAGTACTTTGGCCACCTGATGCGAAGAGCTGACTCATTGGAAAAGACTCTGATGCTGGGAGGGATCGGGGCAGGTGGAGAAGGGGACGACAGAGGATGAGATGGCTGGAACGCATCACTGACTCAATGGACATGAGTTTGGGTGAACTCTAGGAGCTGGTGATGGACAGGGAGGCCTGGAGTACTGCAGTTCATGGGGTTGCAAAGAGTCAGACATGACTGAGTGACTGAACTGAACTGAACTGAATGAAGGGAATACATGGTAGAGTTAAGAGAAACTAGTAAGAGGTGATAATAGCAACTGAACAAAAATGGCAGCTAGACCTGAAGAGGTAAGGCAAGTTAGGCACTAGAATCTCAAGAAAGTGTACAAATATAAAAGAATGACACCCAACAGGAACTGAAGTCCTTGGGAGAGAAAGCAACCATTGCCAATTCCTGGCCCAGGAGGGAGGGGACTGAGAGAATAAATACTCAGATTGCTTGTGTGTCTCTTTGCCAGAAAGCTATGGTGCTCAACTGACACTGTCCATTGAGGTCAGCATCCAGAAGCACAAAGCATAGTGGAGAATGTGAGAGAACTGATCTAGAGGGACAGATGGGGAATATTCAACATGAAAACCCCCCTCCTCTTAAATGGGGAATGAAAATGTGTGACCTTTTGTGGAAATATCAAACTGCTCAGTTGGGGGAATTCCCCATAAGATTCATAAGGGACTAGAGCATGTCCATCACTATTTCATGACAATCTTCTCATTTATTACCTTATTTTCATACCAAAAAAGAGATAAATTGTTTTAAAGCAACATCTATTGTCTTCTTTTTTGCCCCTGGGCTTTGGCTAAAGTTTTGTTGTTTTGGGGACAGTGCTTCCTAAGTCTTCCAAATTATTTTCCAAAATTGCTCTAGCACCTGTGACAGAACGGGCTATGCTTGATTAACAAACATTCTCAAAATTACTGCTGTTCAAATTAAAAGGTGGCTTTCTACTCCTTCAGGTTCAGCTATATCCCAATAAAATCTCAAAATAAAGATCATCTAGCTTTCTATCCCCTTTTCAAAGAATTTCTTATCTCCCCTATCATCAGCATTAAACTTTCCTAATAGGCACTGAGATTGCAAACTCCTTTAGAACAATATCTATTAACCATGTCTCACAGGATGATTAAACCATCTCCGACACGCTGTTATTACCAGACAAGATATAAAGAGTTTTTACTGGCTTTGGGTTGGCCCAAATGCACGAAGTCCTTGCCATGCTTCCTCCAACAAACCAAACATATGTACACCCTTGCATGGGGGAATCTGTGACTGGGTTTGGTCCCAAAGAAGTTCTAGATCCTTTGAATAGTTCCAGACACTACTGGCTTTTCAAAAAGAATTTTAGGACTAAGATTAACTTGAACTTGAAAACTCATTGCATCCGTATAAGGCAAAAACAATTTTAGACCTATACCTTCCACACGTACATTTCTGGGATTAGCCAAAATTGAGGATCAGGTCCAGAGACTATAGACAGATGGAGTAGTGTTCACGGGACAATCTCTGAAGTCATTTGAAAAAGAACCAGGAAGGAGACCATAGCTGTATGATAAATGGATATTTTTACTGCTGCCTGCTCCTTGGTCTAGCCATAGCCAGTCCAGTAAGTCCTCAGGCATTACTGTGCTAATGAACAAAAAATCCAGCTTAAAAGCATAGCTTTAAATCCAAGTGCCTTCAGCTTTTGGAAACTTGTTTCTATTTAAGACAGCCTATCCATTTTACAATCTCAGAGAGAGAGAGAACATGCATAAGCACAAGAAGTTCTCAAAAAAAAAAAAAAGAAAGAAAGAAAGAAAAAATAATAATAATGTTGAATTTATTTGTACAAACTTGGAATTCTAAATCCTCCCACAGGTCCAGAAGCCCAGCTGTTGGGTCTTTTCCTTGCAGTTTTCTAAATCTCTTGGAATCTTTGCAAGTGTATATGTCTTTAATATTAATACAACATGTTTCCGTTCAAAGTATGGCCCTATCATTGCTGTGTTTGGGACATGTGGACATTCAGAATGCCCTGGGAGGCAGAAAATGACTCTTATCTGATGACTGGTGGTTATCCCTGGGTGGAAAAGGAGATGGCAGTCTACTGCATTTCTCTGTGTGGAGCTGTATGTGCCCTGTAGAAGCCACATCACAGGTGCCCATTAGGCCTCCAGACTCTCAGTAGAGAAGCTAATGCAGAAGCAGAGTTTCAAAGCTCTACTCTCTCTGACACACACATTTGTGTGGGGCCTGCCTTGATGCTGTATAGTTCCCTTTCTTTAGAGACCACATTCTATGATCTCTTAAGTGATACAGAACACACATACACACACACATGCCAGGTCAGTTCTTCGGAGAAATAATAATGATAATCATAAGAACCAGCATTTGTTGGATATTTGCTGTTTGTATGGACTATGTTATTTACTCCTCAATAAAGTCCATAAAGTACTACTATTAATCTCTCCATTTTACAATAAGGAACCTCAGGCACAGAGTTTAAACACTTTCCCCCAAAAGTATCAGTATTAGGAAGGCAGTAAATCCTAAGACTACTAGAGTACATCAAACTGGTCATCATTGCTATTGCTCAGTATCACTTGGTGCCAGACCATGATGTGAAAGGGTTGTCATGAATCATACTGAAGAAACTGATGCTAAAACAATTAAGTTAAATAAGCTGTGAATGTACATACAGCCTTTAGTGTTCAAACTGGGATTCAAAGTCCTGGGTTTCTGATGAAGAATTCTATACTTTTAACTATGTCATATCACCTCATTTCACAACTTCCTTTAGGGGGTGCTATGTGTGACTACAGTTACCAAAACAAAAACAAAAAATCCTCATTTTCAAAGGGTGAAACACACAAAGGAAAGTAACTATTAATGCTCAGCTAACCATGTAAGGATGAGAAGGGGTATAAAGAAGAATTAATATTAATGGTGTAGTTTGGTAAGTGCCAAAGGCTTCCCATGGAGAAGGCAACGGCACCCCACTCCAGTGTTCTTGCCTGGAGAATCCCAGGGTTGGGGGAGCCTGGTGGGCTGCCGTCTATGGTGTCGCACAGAGTCGGACACGACTGAAGCAACTTAGTAGCAGCAAAGGCTTCCCAAGGTTTTAACGTGCATTGTATTCTCTAATTCTGATAATAGTACTACAACAGTGCCAGTCAGTAAAACACTCTATCAGTTAACCAAAAATAACAGAAAACTCAGGCCTTTCTTTTGTTTTGTTGCCCTCTCCCTTAGCATGTTAGCTTCTTTATCCACCCCACTTGCCTAGAGAGTGTGAGATAGTTAATTCATGCTAGCCCCACGTCCATTTGATAGACAGGAAAAACTGAAGTAGTAAAAGGTGACAGCTATACTTTGTTTTCCAGCAAAGCTTTCCCAGTAAACCAGTAACTCGTATCTCATTGACCAGAACTGTTTCCAATGGCTACCTCTTGTTACAAGGGAGCCTGAAGAAGTATTTTAGCTGGCCACATTGCTACTGTGGTTCCAGGATCATTTAATAAGGTCCTTTCTTTCTAGCATAACCAAGTATTTATGGCACCATCTGCAATTCTCATCCCCAAATATGTAACCAGCCATTTCTACAAGAAGCCCTGGTTTTAATTTTTTTTTTTTTAGTCTCCTTTTTGGGTGCTGTTTCTATAGACTATTTCATTTATTTCCTCTCTATCCCTTCCCATGCTTTCTGTGTTGGCTATTCTTCAATGTGCACTTATAATTCAGTCTTCATTTAAAGAGTTAGGTTGCTTGACATTTCCTGTCCTTGTGCTTTTGTGCCATCACTTCTGGTTTTCTGGTCACTTTTTCCTTGAGTTCTTCCATTTGTGCTTTGTAGCATTCCTCAGTAACTATAATTGCTCTTTCAAGGAGCTTTTTCATTAGTTTTCTGTTGATTCTTTTATAACGTTAGGTTATAATTTTAATCTGCTTTGTGGAAACCATTTGCAAATGAGTATGTCTATTATCTATAGGAATTTGTGTTACTTTCAACTTTCTTTTGTGTTTTATTCAATAGTATCCACAACACCATCCCAGTTGTGTGTAGGCAGAGCTTCATCCTTTCCTACTGCTTTCATTTTAATGAGATGGACTTCTCTACAAGGATATTCTAGTATATCATTTCCAGCCTCACAGCTCACACTCCCCTCCTGTCAAGTACACGTCTTACAATACAGCCAATTCTGTAGCCAGCCCCACTCTGACTCTCTGAGCCCAGCCTGAGTCAAGTGAACTTCTTCTGCCAGCCCTGGATTTCCTAGTTCCCTCCTTGGCCCTTTCTTCCACCATCATGCACTCTCAGACACTGTTTCTTGGTGACCTGTTCTACTATCCACCTCCTCTGGGCTCCCGAACTCCTGAACTTGTTTGTCTGTCCTTCCCCAGTGCTCTGGAGTTTCTCAGTCTCAGTTATACTCCCGTAGCTCCCGCTCAGCTAGGAGGTCCTCATTTGAGAAGCAACTGTAGGCTGGAGATGCTGGAGATCCCAGAGCTCTCTAAAGCCCTCTGCCCACCCTGCCTGCCCCCTCAGTCCTCTCGTAGTCACCTCCTTCCCGTGAAGCTTCACCAATGATGTAATCTATATGCAACTGAGTTTGTAAATTTTCTCTGTCTCCTAGTTTCACTGACAATATCAAGTTTTTTTGGTTTTCATTTGTCTTATTTCTCTACACATGATTTCCAGCAGAAAGGAGATCCCAAAATCAGTTGCTTGGTTATAAAACTCTTGTAAACTACTTGGTTATAAAGTTTAATTTTCAAATTTTTCTGAATAGTTTTAAGAGTATCATTTGCTAAGGGCTACCAAGGGTGAAGCTTGTTGCTATACACTGTGGCTATAATGACTCAGTAGAACAAACCTAAGGGCTAATTGCTGTCTTGATATCATTTTTGAATGGAGTAAGTGAGGTTCAGGAAGGTTAAGTAATTTTTGCTTAACCTGTCACAAAGAGGATAAGTAGAATTGAGATTCAAAACCAGTTTGTTCTAAATCTAGACCCCAAGCCCTGATCCCATGAAATGACTTACCACTTTTCCTGCATATTTTAATATTCCAAGATTAAAATTATTTATGTATTGTTCATACAGTAGTGCATCCTGTCACAGTTTAATGTGGACAACCATAAAGACCTTGATTTTTTTTTTTTAGTTTTTAAGTGCTTTTATTTTTATTTTTTTTTAATTTTATTTTATTATTTATTTATTTATTTTTTTAATTTTAAAATCTTTAATTCTTACATGCGTTCCCAAACATGACCCCCCCCTCCCACCTCCCTCCCCACAACATCTCTCTGGGTCATCCCCATGCACCAGCCCCAAGCATGCTGCACCCTACGTCAGACATGGACTGGCGATTCAATTCTTACATGATAGTATACATGTTAGAATTCCCATTCTCCCAAATCATCCCACCCTCTCCCTCTCCCTCTGAGTCCAAAAGTCCGTTATACACATCTGTGTCTTTTTTCCTGTCTTGCATACAGGGTCGTCATTGCCATCTTCCTAAATTCCATATATATGTGTTAGTATACTGTATTGGCATTTTTCTTTCTGGCTTACTTCACTCTGTATAATTGGCTCCAGTTTCATCCATCTCATCAGAACTGATTCAAATGAATTCTTTTTAACGGCTGAGTAATACTCCATTGTGTATATGTACCACAGCTTTCTTATCCATTCATCTGCTGATGGACATCTCAAGCAACTTACGCAGCTCAACTCCAGAAAAATAAACGACCCAATCAAAAAATGGGCCAAAGAACTAAATAGACATTTCTCCAAAGAAGACATACAGATGGCTAACAAACACATGAAAAGATGCTCAACATCACTCATTATTAGAGAAATGCAAATCAAAACCACAATGAGGTACCACTTCACACCAGTCAGAATGGCTGCGATCCAAAAATCTGCAAGCAATAAATGCTGGAGAGGGTGTGGAGAAAAGGGAACCCTCCTACACTGTTGGTGGGAATGCAAACTAGTACAGCCACTATGGAGAACAGTGTGGAGATTCCTTAAAAAAGACCTTGATTTAAACACTGCACTTTGGTATGGTTCTCTAAGAGCTTCACATATTTTTTCATTTAGACCTGAAAGTGGAAACCTGACCTCTAATTTTAAGATGAAAAGATAAATATGGCCCACACTGCATCAATTTATATTGAAATAAAAGGAAACCTCTTTAATCTTCTCTCCAAAACTTGACAAAAATATTGAGTTAAAAATAAACATGGTAGCAATGAAGGTGGTATTTTGAAAACACTGTGTATTTTGAAGTCTTAAGAAAGCAGAGTCATTTACATGTTGTCCACCATGATAATTTTTACCTATTCACCTATCAAAATCTTCATAAATTTGTAAGCAGCACAACTGTATTCCAAACAGAAATCATAAATAACTATAGTTTCAAGGTTACATTTAACAAACATCTATTATATGGCAGAGATCTTTTAAATACATAGATATGAAGGTAAAGTATATGACACTTAAGCACATATATATATATAATTTATATTATATAATATATGCATGTATGTGTATATAGTATTTATATGTATCACATCATAATTTATGAAAATTACACATAATTATATTATTATATGTTTGTGACTAGTGGCCTTAATCTTCAGTTTACAGACAATCAGAGGAGTGAAGAGATCAAAGAACTTCTGAGAAGTGTTTAAGATCCTTATTATTAGGACTGCAAATAGAATGCAGGACTCCCTGACTTCAAGGTCATTCCCAATTTACTTGGGTGCTTTGAAGGCCTAAGTTCAAAAGAAACAGAATAATCTTGCAAAGATGCAAAGTAGAGAGAAACAAGGGAAAGTGAATTTGGAGCTAATTTAGAGTGGAAAGTTTAGCTTCCCAGTGAATTCTGACTATGTGGACACTAGATCATCCTTTCGGGACCAAAAACATGTAGAGGTATTCAGGGAGCAGCCACACTGCTCAAATGCGGTAGACAACATCCAATCTTTCTCGTCATGTCTCTCACATGAGGCTAAAGTCTGAAAGCAGAACTAGAATTTCATGGAGTTTTAAAGTTATATACATTGAACACTAATATGCTTTGTCATAATATTAAACACTCTACATCACAGATAGCATACATTTGTATTTTCAGCTAATATACTTAAACACCATCAACTAAATCAAAATGGCAACACACACCAATCTCTATTTGTGTTCATGCAATTCAGCAGACATCAATGGAATGAGTGCACATGAAGTAAGGAAGGCAAATGCCAGCTAGCTCCTCTAGGCACACATGACAACATGCTTTATGGGGCTCTAAGCACACTATAGGAGCAAGAACCTTTTCTTTTTTTGCTCCATTAATTGGAGAATACTGAGCTCCAATTTCTCTCATATGGAAGAAAACCCTGTTGCTACTGGGACTCTTATGACTCCCAGCAGCCTGACTAACTTCAACTGCACAGCAGTTCAGAATTTACACCATTGTTTTGACATGAATTAGCACAACAGTTAGAATATACACCATTATTTTCCAGACTCAGAAAAAAGCATGTCATTTAAATGACACCTGTTATGGAAAATATGATACTTCTAGGGCTCCAAAATCACTGCAGATGGTGACTGCAGCCATGAAATTAAAAGGCAAATGCCAGCTAGCATTTTCCTTGGAAGGAAAGTTATGACCAACCTAGATAGCATATTCAAAAGCAGAGACATTACTTTGCCAACAAAGGTCCGTCTAGTCAAGGCTATGGTTTTTCCTGTGGTCATGTATGGATGTGAGAGTTGGACTGTGAAGAAGGCTGAGCACCGAAGAATTGATGCTTTTGAACCGTGGTGTTGGAGAAGACTCTTGAGAGTCCCTTGGACTGCAAGGAGATCCAACCAGCCCATTCTGAAGGAGATCAACCCTGGGATTTCTTTGGAAGGAATGATGCTAAAGCTGAAACTCCAGTACTTTGGCCACCTCATGCAAAGAGTTGACTCATTGGAAAAGACTCTGATGCTGGGAGAGATTGGGGGCAGGAGGAGAAGGGGACGACAGAGGATGAGATGGCTGGATGGCATCACTGATGCGATGGATGTAAGTCTGAGTGAACTCCGGGAGTTGGTGGTGGACAGGGAGGCCTGGCATGCTGCAATTCATGGGGTCACAAAGAGTCGGACACGACTGAGCAACTGAACTGAACTGAAGGTCTATGAAAATGTCAAAATTCACTAACTTTATAAAACTGAATAGGTGGCCCTGGTTAAAATAAAAATTCTCACTTTTTAGGAACAGCCAAGTTCTATGTGGCAGGATTCATTCTTTATGGGCTTCCCAGGTGGCTCGGCGGGTAAAGAACCTGCCTGCAGTTGGAGAGGACTGAAGCAACTGAGCAGAGCACAGCACATACATTCTCTATAAGCGAGAGAAGGCCACACTCTCGGTTCTAATGTTAGTCAATCAGCAACCAACTGTCAACTATTGATTCAGTAACTATATTATGAAATGCAGAGGACTAGGTTATGAAGACAATGCAAAAAAAAAATCAAATATAGATCCACTTCACAATGATTTCACTAGTTGAGGACACATGCCAAATATATACATACATAAATACTTGTATGTGCTGTGCTGAGTCGCTTCAGTCATGTCCAATTCTTTGCAACCCTATGGAAGGTATCCCTCTAGGCTCCTCTCTCCATGGGATTCTCCAGTCAAGAATACTCTTCCAGGGGCTCCTCCCAACCCAAGGATCGAACCTGCATCTCTTACATCTATTACTTGTATAAAACCTCTTAAAATATAAACTGGGTATTGACTTCAAATTTCCCTCTGAACAAGATGTCAAATCCTTAGCAGCATCTACAACTACCTATGGCAGTGTGCATCCCTGCCCCCTCCATCATCATCTCTACTACTAACTAGCTCCCTGATCACTTTTCTAACTGCTCTTCCCCTCACTCAGTCTACTCCAGGCTCAATGGAGTCCCTGCTATTTTTGGAAAACTTGCAGAAAAGCTCAAACATCAGGGTGTTTGCACTGGCAAACTCCACTGCCTGAAACTTCAGCTGTCAGATAAACACACTGCTAACTCTTTTGTATCCTCCACACTTTTGCTCATGTGAGGTATTCTCAGTGACATTCTTTACAGGGAGCTCTACATTGACCATTGTTTACAATTCCATAGGACAGGGATCTATTTTTATTCAACATTATATAGTCCTCTCCTAGAACAGCACCTGACACATAGTAAGTATTCCCTAAATATTTGTTAAGTGGATGAATAAACAGCAATTAACTATAAAAAGATGATAAATACCAAATTAGTAATACCAAAAAAAATGTATAGTAAAGAATTAAGATGATAACACAAGGATGGTTACTCATGGTTACAGAGACAAACTAGGTTTGAAATGGACTCAGATGTGATGTGAGAGTCATAAAAGTACAATTGATGGAGATAGAGAACTTCTCAGGGGAGTGGTACCCCCAGATCATTGAGGAGGTGTGGTCATAGTAAATTCAGGAATGAGACTGAAGGGGATGGGACAGGGAAAAGCAACAGAAAGAAGTGAGAAGGCTATGGTGCCTATATTTAGAGTAACTGAAAGAACATACCCAAGTAGTTAAATATCAAATATCATTCAGCCCCTACTTATTTCCGTATGTATCAAAAAAAAAATTACAACCATTTTTTGTGTGAACACAATGAAAATATTGCAACTATGAAAACTGAAACAATATTTCCTTTCTATTGTTTAATACCCTTCTCATTATCAAATTTCCCAGTATTGCAACATTCCTCTCAATAGTTCTTTAAATAATTTTATTTATTCATTTATGTATTTGGCTGTGCTGGATCATAACTGGGGCATGTGGGATCTAGTTCCCTGAAAAAGGATTGCACTGGGGCTCCCTGCACTGGAAGAACAGAGACTTAGCAACTGGACCACCAGGGAAGCCCCTCTCCCAATAGCTTTATTTATATTAGGATCCAAGTAAGAGCTCCACTTCTCATTTTGCTGTTAGGTTTCTTAAGCATTTTTCATCAAGAGCAGTGTCCTCTCCACTCTTTTACTTTCATGACATTGAAACAAATCAGAGAAAGCTGCCCTGTATGATGTCCCAGAAACTGGATTTGTCTCATTGCTTCCTTGTGATGTTATTTCTTCTGTTCCTCTACCATTTTTCCCTAAAATGAAAGTGAGAGCTAGAGGCTTGCTTCAATTCAGAATTCACATTTTTGGAAAGAACAGTTCACAGGTGGTGATTGAGTGTCATAGTCATCATATAAGCTCTATTTGATGTTGTTTGAATGATCTTTAGTGATAAGGGTAATAAGACTATATTGACAGCATAAGGACAACCTGACTCCTTTGTGACAAAAGTTTATTCCTAATATATTATCCATTGCCTTCATCATTCAGTCTCCTGAATCAATTATTTTATTTGAGAATGTAAAGTTGATGGAGAGTTTCAAAAAATAGCAAGGAGAGATAAGAAAGCCTTCTTCAAAAGAAATGCAAAGAAATAGAAGAAAAATATAGAATGGGAAAGACTAGAGATCTATCTCTTCAAGAAAATTAGAGCTACCAAAGGAACATTTCATGCAAAGATGAGCACAATAAAGGACAGAAATGGTATGGACCTAACAGAAGCAGAAGACATTAAGAAGAGGTGGCAATAATACATGGAAGAACTATACAAAAATGATCTTCATGACCCAGATCACCATGATGGTGTGACTACTCACCTAGAGCCAGACATCCTGGAATGTGAAGTCAAGTGGGCCTTAGGAAGCATCACTATGGACAAAGCTAATGGAGGTGATGGAATTCCGGTTGAGCTATTTCAAATTATAAAAGATGATACTATGAAAGTGCTACACTCAATATGCCAACAAATCTGGAAAACTCAGCAGTGGCCCCAGGACCAGAAAAGGTCAATTTCATTCTAATCCCAAAGAAAGGCAATGCCAAAGAATGCTCAAACTACTGCACAATTGCACTCATCTCACACACTAGTAATGTTCAAAATTCTCCAAGACAGGCTTCAACAGTACGTGAACCACGAACATCTAGATGTTCAAGCTGGATTTAGAAAAGGTAGAGGAATCAGAGATCAAATTGCCAACATCTACTGGATCATTGAAAAAAACAAGAGTTCCAGAAAAAAAAAAAAAAAAACATCTACTTCTGCTTTATTGACTATGCCAAAGCCTTTGACTGTGTGGATCACCACAACAAACTATGGAAAATTCTTCAAGAGATGGGAATACCAGACCATCTGACCTGCCTCCAAAAATCTATATGCAGATCAAGAAGCAACAGCTAGAATTGGACATGGAACAACAGACTGGTTCCAAATCAGGAAAGGAGTACATCAAGGCTGTATATTGTCACCTTGCTTATTGAACTTACATGCAGAGTATATCATGCAAAATGCCAGGCTGGATGAAGCAGAAGTTGGAATCAAGATTCCTGGGAGAAATATCAGTAACTTCAGATATGACACCACCCTTACAGCAGAAAGCAAAGAACTAAAAAGCCTCTTGATGAAAGTGAAAGAGGAGAGTGAAAAAGTTGGCTTAAAACACAACATTCAGAAAACTAAGATCCTGGCATCTGGTCCCATTACTTCATGGAAAATAGTTGGAGAAACAATGGAAACAATGAGAGAATTTATTTTGGGGGGCTCAAAAATCACTGAAGATGTTGACTGCATCCATGAAATTAAAAGACGCTTGCTCCTTGGAAGAAAAGTTATGACCAACCTAGACAGCAAATTAAAAAGCAGAGATATTACTTTGCCAACAAAGGTCCATCTTGTCACAGCTATGGTTTTTCCAGTAGTCACGTATGGATATGAGAGTTAGACTATAAAGAAAGCTGAGAGCCGAAGAATTGATGCTTTTGAACTGTGGTGTTAGAGAAGACTCTTGAGGGTCCCTTGGACTGCAAGGAGTTCCAACCAGTCAATCCAAAAGGAAATCAGTCCTGAATATTCATTGGAATGACTGATGCTGAAGCTGAAGCTCCAATACTTTGGCCACCTGATGCAAAGAACTGACTCATTGGAAAAGACCCTGAAGCTGGGAAAGATTGAAGGTGGGAGGAGAAGGGGGTGACAGAGAATAAGATGGTTGGATGGCATCACCAATGCGATGGATATGATTTTGGATGGACTTCGGGAGTTGGTGATGGACAGGGAGGCCTGGCGTGCTGCAGTCCATGGGGTCGCAAAGAGTCAGAGACAACTGACAGACTGAACTAAATTGAAAGCTGTGTCTGATTTTATCATTTCCCACACAATTATTAACTGGAATTCTTTTATAAGGAAGATCCTTACCTCAACAAATGAAGTTCAGGCAGGAAAGGAAGAATAAATATTTATTTTATTCCATTTTTTTCTTCATGCTGTTGTTCACTATAAAGAACTGTTACCTTAGCATTTTTAGGTGGAAAAATAAAGCTCTACTGATATCTATCTTTTATTTAACTTTAATAGCAATCTTCCAGCCAATTTCCAAAATTTAGAGCCTTTTATTTACATTCTTAATCAAACCAAAAATTATTTGCATTTCCTTCTATTACACACATAATTTGAGGTATTTGAGGTAATTTGAGAAATGTAAGAACTTAACTAACCACAGATAACTCACAGATAAACTTGTTAAATTTTAAGGTTAACACTGCAAATGGAGTTATCTATCTACACAGTGTGCCTGTCTTTTATCAAATATAACTGTATGCCTTGATGTTTTGATACTTCATCCTCTGGCATAAACTTTTATTATGTACATACTTATGATAACAGGCAAAGAGAAATACGAAGTATCATTCAAATATTTGTTTTTCATCAAATAAGATTTCTTTCTTGAATTACATTTAAATAATAATAATTAGAACATTAAGTAAATCTCCAGGATTCCTTAAGCAATGACTATTAAAACTCAATTTCAGGAACTCTTATTCATTACTGGTGGGAGTGCAACCTGGGGAGTGCCACTTTGGAAGACAGTTTGGCAGTTTCTTACAGAACTAAACATACTGGTACCATACAATCCAGCATTTGTACTCCTTGGAATTTATACAAATGAACTGAAAACTTATGTCTACACAAAAACCTACACGGGGACATTTATAGCAGCATTATTCATAGCTGGCAAAACTTTGAAGCAATCAAGATGTCCATTGGTAGATGAATGTATAAGTAAACTGTGGTACAACCAGACAATGGACTACTATTTAGTACAAAAAAGAAATGAGCTATCCAGTCATGAAAAGACATAGAGGAATCTTAAATGCAGATTACTAAGTGAAAGAAGCCAATATAAAAAGCTACTATATGATTCCAACCATGAAACACTCTGGAGAAGGCTATGGAGACAGTAAAAAGATCAGTAATGGCCAGAGGTTAGTGGGGAGGGAGGGATGAATAGATGGAACACAAAGGATTTTAGGGCAGTGAAACTATGCTGTAAAATACTATAACGGTGAATACATATCATTATACATTTGTCAAAACCCATAGAATGTATAACACCAAGAGAGAACCCTAATGTAAATTATGGCTTTTGGATGATAATGACATGTCAATGTAGGTACAGGATTTTTATACTTGGAAAAGCCATGCATGTGGTGGGGAGGGGCAAAGTATGTCTGGGAACTCTGTACTTTCTCCTCAATTTTTCTATGAACCTAAACTGCTCTTTTAAAAAAGTATTTTTAAATAAAATTCAATATCAGTAGTGACACCTGTGAACAAATAATCTATTCACTCATAGGCTACAACTTTGGAGTTTATTACTCCTTTCCTACCCTAGGATATGTAAGAATATTTAAGACTGTACCTGTCTGACAATAAGGAGAAAATGAAATATGTGAAAATTCCTTGCAATATATGACTATAGTAGGTGTTCAATAAATGCACTCAAAAGTCATTAAAGCATCTGTATGAATCACTTGGGAAGCTTGTTAATATGAAGATTTTGATTCAGCAAGTCGAAGGTGAGGGTCTGAGATTCTGCATTTCAAACAATTTTCCAGGTAATGCTGATGCTGCTAGTTCCTCAGACCACACTTTGTGTGACAAGGAATGCTTTACAAACTGGTGTCTCCAAAGAGTATTCCTGCTTGATAGTGGTTGGCAAAGGGAAAATTCCTCTAATGTAATTCACTTAGAAAAGGAAATGATGAATATATGGTCGCCTGCTTGGTGAGCCTGATATACACAGAAACAGTAAAGGCTCTGAGTAAAGCAAACTGCTGACCTTTAAATGACTCAGCATTCTCCAATCATATATGACCACAGCACCTAATTACCTTTCTGAGGAATAGCTATTAGTCATCCTAGTATTTCATAATACACAATTCAGAGAATGCTGATTTATATAGGTTATAAGAAGATAAAAAAGCATAAAACTTTATACTAGCTTTCAGTATTAAACTACATGATCTTTGAAAAGTCTAGCTTTATGTTTGATGAAATATACTGAACAAAATATGCTGTTCTTTTAAGTCATATATTAAGACAATCATACTTGAAAATAGTGTTAAAATCAATTTCCATATTTTTAATAGTCAAAGGCCAAAGAAATTTTTGTATATACAGTTACCAAACCCAAAGCTAGCACAACTCATAAAATAAGAAAAAAATACGTTCATTTTCTCTTCCAAGAGAGTCGAATATCAGTCCTTGAAAAGACAGTTGGGAATAGTTGCTCTCCTTCATGCAGATTCTTCAGATTCTGAGAGTTAGACTATGATTGAGCTTACTGCTATGTTTTCCCTATTAAGTTTATTTCTCTCATTAAGAAAAGAGAAAGAAAAAAGATGGGGGGGAAGCACACAACTTTAAGATAAGGATAGTTTACTTTTTGTGAAAATACCTTAAGCTACTTAGTCTCATGTATCTGATTCTCTTTAAGTAAAGGAAATGACCACAGCAAGTGGAGGTTATGCACAGATAACAGTGAACTCACCTAACTACACATCAGGAGGAGAACAAGCAGGGGACAAAAGTAGATTTCAGACTCTCAGACAGTATGCTTGCGGTCGAGTGCTGAAGACAGTATCCCAGATTGGGTAGACAGGTGCATGTCAGAGATGATTAATGAGGGGAAAAAGGGAACAAAGTCCTTCACTTTCTTGACCCACACTGTCAAAAAGGATAATGAGAATACATGTTTTTTGGACTCAGAAATGTTTTTTTTTGCCATATATCTCTTCTCCCCCAAGCAAAAGTACCAACCAGTATAGGTTTTCTTTAGGGTTACAAGTCAAAGAGGTATGGCTGTCTGGCCCTGCCCTTCCTTAAACTTGAGTGGAGGTGGCAGATAGTTATGGTTTTCCTAACTGTGAGTATCCAAAAGAGTGGGTACACAATTAAGTCAGCTTGCCCACTGTGAACCAGGCATGAGTAGGCCAATAATATCCCCAGAAATCATAGTCTGACTAGCGATGAATCTTCCCACTTAAGGCTAAGAGGGAAAATCCATTGTTGGGAAAGCCCTCAAACTGTTCCCAATCGACTGCAAGAATGAGCTTGAAATTAATATGTGAACACCATTAGTTGCCAGGGATCTATGACCCTTTTTTGGAAAAATGAGATGAAGTAAAATATATTTGAGAAAACAAATATGAAGCAAACAGGAGTAAAATATAGTGTGACCCAACTCATTTTTAAAATAATGTTTTTGCACTTATTTTAAATATATATCATAGAAAATACTGATGAAAAGTTAAACAAAATAAACTATAAAATCATTTTAACTATATAGTATGGCTGAATTATTCATAATAAAATCTAGGAAAATAAAAGTTAATCAAAATCAATAATAACAATAGTCCTATTACTCAGAGATAATCACTATTAATATCTTGGCATATTTCCTTATGGACATTCTTTTCCTTACACATGATACTTCCTTTATATAAATGTATTCATGCTATATAAATAACATTTTTAACAAATATTTCCTATGTTACTAACAACAAACCATGGAGAAGGAAATGGCAACCCACTCCAGTATTCTTGCCTGGAGAATCCTGTGGACGGAGGAGCCTGGTGGGCTGCTGTCCATGGTGTCGCACAGAGTTGGATACGACTGAAGCAACTTAGCATGCGTGCAAGAAGATATTTAGAATATAAACTTACAGCCATGTAGTATGTGTATATGGAGGGGAGGTCTAAAATTATTCTTTTTTAATTATTTAACCATGACATTACAGTTTTCATACAAGGGTTCATAGTTTCATAAAAAATCAAATCCTTCCCCAAATGACCATGGGAATAAAAATATATAACATCTTTCAACTTTGCAGGGGTTTTCAGGTAGCAGCCAATTTTATAGGAGAATTAAAACATCAGCAATAAGGCTATGAGACTTTATCAACCAAATATTTTTCTCATATTGCTATATAGAAGGAAGAGAGTAGATTGTAGTAATTATTATCTATAGTTTCTTTAGAATCAAGTAAAATGCTGCTTCATTTCTGGCTTTGTCACTTACTGTGTGACTCCAGGCAAGAAGTCAATATATCCAGGCCTTCATTTATACATCTGCAAATTCTGAATAATAATGGTATATACCCCATAAAGGTGGTGAGCTGATTAAATGAAATCAGCTTTATGCAGGTACCACTGTGTACATGGTGCTGCTTTCCAGGCTTCACCAGCTCTTTTCTGAAGAACTCAGCCAGGGTCAATCCAGCTGAGTATGAATCAGTGGTAGTATCTGAGGTTCTGCTTAAAGATCTTAAGATGATAAAAGGATTTGTGATGATAACTGAATCTACAACCTGATTTGAGAGCTACATAAATAACAAATTGCCCATAACAATATGTACAGCTACAAAAGACACATAAGTTAGGTTCCAATATCAACATCTATGTTTCCCTTTGTGAAGACCTGGTAATAATTTTTATGCCACATGGAGAGAGACCACTCTCTGCACTGCTAACTAGCTTTCCCTGTTTCTATGTCCTGACGCCATTTTTCTATGAGTCCCATTTCACTCTTGTATCACAGATTTTTTTTTTCCTGGAATGCTACTTTTCCTGACTGATGCCTCTACTTACTGTATGTACAAAAGTGGTTTCCCCCCCCCTTTTAATGTAAAGTGTCCATGACACGGCCTACATGTCTCCAACTTTTATTTTCCACCACAACACACTCCATCCAGACACCAGACACTATGCAAAATGTAAAGTGCCTCCTTTTGCTCAGCCAGTCGAGGGCAGATTTCTGCTCTAACTCTCTGTCATAGTCCCTCCCTGAGCCACTTCTATACTCTAATGTTATATTTTCTAGTTTATTACAATGCATATAGTATATTTACTTTTCTTTTACTTAACAAAATTCATCAATAAATAAAATTAAAATCACTTCTTGATTAGAACCTGAATCAGCTACATAAACATCACCAAATCTTCTGAGTAATGCCCTGAACATCCCTTTTAGGCAGTAGCTACTTCAGAAATGTTCCCATGGAAATAATTACGTTCAATATTACCTCAAGTACTTTAATGCTATGTCTAGTCTCAGAGTCAATTATATTTAGCTGAGGATAATCTGTCTTAACTCCCATTAAATTAGAACTCCTTTTAATAATGTTAATATTTGTAATCTGTCTATAACATATACTTGCATTTTTTCTAAATTACAGAGCCATAGCTTATACTTAAAAGTAAGCAGATATACTTTTAGACAACCAACATACCTATTCTTTTATAACCATTCTTATTCTAAAAATATTCCCCCCAAATTTTAAGGATGTGAGTTTTGTAATTTATAAAATGATATGATGTTTCAGTATTTCAAATAATCACACGTCACCACTACTTTAGAGAGAGTAATCAGCTCAGTTAGTCTTTAATATATAAAAGAAGCAGGCTCTAGAAGACTGCTCTCCAAAAGAACTTTCTGTAATGATACAAATGTTCTATATCTATTTGGTCCGGTATAATAGTCACTAGCCACAAAGAGCACTTGACATGTAACTAGTGCAACTGAGAAACTGAATTTTTATTTTAGTTTAAATCTAAATAGTTACATGTGGTTAGTTTACTACCATATTATACAGCACTGTTTCCAGGAAACTTTTGATAGAAATATCTAGCATTAAACACATTCTGCTTAATATCTTATTATAACAGCAACATTCATTGCTGGAACCTTGAAGCTCTCTTCTTCTCTATTTAGAGTGTACATTCAGCCATTCACTTTTTGCACCTCATTATCTCCTATGTATCAGAGTTATTTATAAGAGTGCACATATTCTCCAAGAGATTACAAACTCTTTGAGTGCAGGAACCACATCTTTCTCAATTCTGTATGCCTCATTGATCATACTACAGTACATTACATATTATAAGTACCCAGTGTTTGCAAATAATAATGATAGTCCCTTCTCATTTCAATTTTGAAAACATATTCTGATGGCATATTTTCCTTAGTACTTCTCTGTGTCCTAGTATAACTGAGCTCCTCCAGAGTTTAAACCTTCTCTGTGTTGTATTATAAGCTTCCCAGAGAGTACATTTTAATACTCTAGTTGGCAATCTAAATCAGAACTCTAGAAGAAAAATCCAAAAATTTATATCTTTGTTGCCACATGTATTTTGAAATAGCTAGACATTTTTTGTAACATTGCATCAAGAAAAAGTACTGATGGTGAACTAGACAAATTTACAGGCAGGAAATTGAAAAATATTAGTTCTTTCAATGCACCCTTCCTTTCCCTAGATATCTTGAGGTGTTTTTTCATTGATCTTTTGTGACAAAAACAAAAAGGAACACTAGCTAGAGGACTACATGCAACTCAGTATAATGATACACTCAGAACAACTCAAAAGGGAAGGAGGCAAGAGGCAAGAATCTGTCAATCATCTCTTTTAGTATGATAAATTTTCAAATAACTCCACTATAGACAACTATTTAGAAAACTCATATTTATGGCTGAGAGACATTAGCATGAATTAGTGATTGCTCTAATTTTTTGTATCAATCTGAAGAACATAAGGTTTGAAGTTTAAAATAAAAGCTCTGCTGCTGCTGCTGCTAAGTCGCTTCAGTCATGTCCTACTCTGTGTGACCCTATAGATGGCGGCCCACCAGGCTCCCCCATCCCTGGGATTCTCCAGGCAAGAACACTGGAGTGGGTTGCCATTTCCTTCTCCAATGTATGAAAGTGAAAAGTGAAAGGGAAGTCGCTCAGTCATGTCCGACTCTTAGCGACTCCATGGACTGTAGCCCACCAGGCTCCTCTGTCCATGGGATTTTCCAGGCAAGAGTCCTAGAGTGGGGTGCCATTACCTTCTCTGATAAAAGCTCTAGGTAACATTAAACAGTCTAAAAATGACAATAGTTAATCTACCAAGGTATCTATTTTATAAGAAGCTAGCTTTATATGGAACTGTATTTGGGAAAGAGGGAAATAAGAATTCAGATTATTAAAACATGTATTATTCTAGTCAAATTTTATTTATGTAAAATTTCATTTTTAATTTTATTTTTTAATCTGTAGGAAAATGTGTGTGACTTCAGTCTCATCTATACAGCCTTCTGTAGTTACATAAGAATAAGGGCCTTCTTTTGCCTGGAAAATCCCATGGATGGAGGAGTCTGGTAGGCTGTAGTCCATGGGGTCGCTAAGAGTCAGACACGACTGAGCGACTTCCCTTTCACTTTTCACTTTCATGCATTGGAGAAGGAAATGGCACCCCACTCCAGTGTTCTTGCCTGGAGAATCCCGAGGACAGGGGAGCCTGGTGGGCTTCCGTCTATGGGGTCGCACAGAGTCAGACAAGACTGAAGCGACTTAGCAGCAGCAGTATAATCTAGAAATCAAGGTGCACAGCTAATAAAATCAAGCATTATTTAAAAAACATTTTCATTATGCTCTTTCTATTCCATTCATTTTTTAGGTCAAAAGTTGGATGTCTATGTTTATCAGAAAAATACATGTATATGTATGGCTGAGTCCCTTCGCTGTCCACCTGAAATTATCACAACATTGCTAATAAACTGTACCCCAGTACAAAATAAAAAGTTTAAAGTTAAAAAAATATATTAGAAAATAAATAAAAACTCTAGGTTTGTTTATGGTAGAAAAGAACTTGTGTTTCTATTAGCAGAGAGGACTATAAAATAAGAATAAGTATCAAAATTATACACCCTGCTTTTAAACTCATGAATTAGGATTCATGCATTTGTTATGTCCCTCATCATTTGCAATTATGAAGTAAAAAAGATGTGATTCAGTTCAGTTCAGTTCAGTTGCTCAGTCGTGTCCGACTCTTTGTGACCCCATGAATCGCAGCACGCCAGGCCTCCCTGTCCATCACCATCTCCTGGAGTTCACTCAAACTCACGTCCATCAAGTCGGTGATGCCATCCAGCCATCTCATCCTCTGTCATCCCCTTTTCCTCCTGCCCCCAGTGGTTAGTGGGTGAATAAATCCTTTTTTACTAAAAATGTCTTCAAACTATATAAAAATGCATTAGTTTTAAATCAAAATGAAGCATATCATCAAACACTTCCACTCAAGGAATGAAGATCCATATCAGTTTATTATTTTCCAAATTTGGTCTGGCACATTGTAGCCTTGAAATTGAAGAAAATGGTCAATGATTTACAACCAACCATAAAATTCAGGCATCCGCTTGGTTGTCCTAAGGTAACCAAAGGATCAGTTGGTAAAAATGATTATGGGTTAGTCTATTCACTGCATCTCTAGGTAATGGAACGTGATAACTTTACTGCCCATAGTGTCTGTAGTTTTTAAAAGTAATGTAATTGATATTTACTATCATAAAGGAAAATATTAAATATTAGAGCTTAAGAATTTTCCAAGACATAGGTCTTCATTCTGTGATAACTAAATACAAGCCAGGCTGTGAACATAAAACAATTATTTAATATTCAAAAAGTTTGCTTGCATTTGGATATTTTTAAAGTGTGCCAGTCCTAGTGTTAAACCTGGACATAGCCTTTGATTCTGGTTTTTTAAAAATGAGCAAACTAAAAATAACAAAAGAGTTTAAGTATATCAACTATTAGTCTCTTCTTCTAAAAGAAACTATGAGACATGAGTAAGGTCACACTTCACCATCCATGTCCCTGCAAGGATATACTGCCTTTTACCATCTCATATTCATGTTTAACCTAGCACTGTGTTTACAATAATTTTCAGTAATGGACCCAGCAGGAAAAGCATGAAGGCTTTAGAAATTATTGTGAGTAAAAAGTAAATTGCATTAAAAGGTTGTCCATTTAGTACAATTCAGTACAGTAAAGCATCTAGAGAGGGTGGAATAAATATTACTGCCTTATTATGTTTTTAACTTTAGAGTAAACAATGTTAAACTGTGTACCTTAGCTCTTCTGTTTTGAAGCCTACTGATCAGATTCACATTTTACTCTAAGAGTGAACATTTACTTACTGAGATGCCAGCATCATTTGCTAGTAATATAAAACAGGACGTCATTCTCGTTTTATGCATTAAGCAACTTACCACACTGTCAAAGATCAGATTTATATACGTGAACCTTTTAGAATATATTTTAAATTCTGCTTAGAAATAGATTTGGGTTTTGTTTTGTTTCTCCTCTTCACAGTTGAGTAACACTCAAAACTCAACTGTAGGAGTGACATCACCAAAATGGTGACTTTGGAGACCCCAGCATCAACAACTAGACAGGCTATCCACAAACAAAAACAGCTCCGGGAGAGCTCTGGAGTTCTATTAAGAAATTTTAGTAACACAGTGAAACAAAAAGCCTGAGAATAATTGCACAAGAAGAGAAGAAAGACAACTTCATTTTGCCTTCACCATCCCATCCCCCAAGCCAGAACTGTTCGGAGCCAAGAGGGAACTTTGAGCCAGAAAGAGTTCCTCCTTCCAGACAAGGAAGAATGAGGTGAGCAATGAGCTTCTCCAGCCTTTCAGGGCACCACACAGTGGTCCTGCCCTGGTTTAACTCTACACAGACTGGAAAGCTGAGATGTATAGAGATGCCTAGGAACAAGAAAAGCAGGAACTACTAGTAGCAGCCAATCAGCAATAGTAATTGCAATCCACAGTGACCTGCTCTGTAGACAAACCAGGCCAGCACAGCCAAGGCAGACCACCTGCAAATCCATAAGCTTTCACCCCACAGGTGCAAATTCTACATTCACTGATGACAGCTACCTGCATCCCTCCCTATGCCTCACTGGCCCCCCACCCCACCCCGCTATATGACTCTGAACCCTGGAACAACACTGGCAACCAGCTCAGGCCTCTGCAGCTGCAAGAGTGCAAGACACTATCTGATGCACCCTCCGCTGACCCCCACTGCCTTGTGAGTGCTCAGGGGCTAGCCCCTCCAGCTATGCATTGGCACAACCCTTGGCCAACCCCTGTCACCAGCCTCCACTGCAGTGTGCACTCCTGGGAAGACAGTGCTAGCCCCAGAAGAGCATGCCAAACAGCCAAGCCAAGGTCCCTGCAACTACATGTGGGTACAGATCAAGCCCAGTCTTCTATCACTGGCCTATACCATACTCATCTATGACTAGCCCTTCCAGATGTGCACACGCACAATTCCACACAGACTGCCATCACAAGCCTCCAATGAAGGGTGAATGCACAGGGGGAAAATAAGAAACTGTCAGTGAGCTCTTAGTTGACCCTAGGCTTTGCTGCAGAACCTGGACTCCACCACAATGTGTGCATCTGCAACTGGCCCTGCCTCTATGTAGGCACCTGCTGCTGGCCACTAGAGCCAAATGTGTAAACACCAACAGTTCAGGCCACCACCAATGACTGACTTAACTGCTGATCCTGGAAGAACTACTGAAGATCTTGACAGGAAATAGTAAGTTCTTACCTATCAGCTATTACTCTAAATGAAAATATATTGAATTCTCCAGTCAAAAGACACAGAGTAGATGGACAAATGGGAATAAAAAAGACCCAACTATATGTTGCCTACAAGAGGATCTCTTCACCTTTAAGTGCACATACAGGGTCAAAGCGAGAGCTGGCAAAGATATACCATGCAAGAGGAAACTACAAGAAAGCAGGAGTAGCTATACTTATATCAGACAAAATAGACTTTAAGCCAAAAGAGTAACAAGACACAAAGAAGGTCATTATATAATGATAAAAGAGTCAATTCAGTCAGAAGATAAAATATCAGATATATATAGACATTTCATATTCTTTCTTTTCAAGTACACATGGAACATTCTACATGATAGATTATATGATAGGTCACAAAACAAGTCTTAGCAAATTTTAGAAGTTTGAAATCATATAAAGTATTTTTATTCCATGAGGGTATCAAACTAGAAATCAATAATAGGAATAAAAGTGGAAAACTCACAAAAAATGTGGAAATTAAACAACACTTTTCTGAACCAAAGGGTCAAAGAAGAAATCAAAATTGAAAATAAAAAATTTTGAAACTAATAGAAATAGAAGCATAGCATATCAAAACCCATGGAATGCTACAAAAGCAGTTCTAAGAGAGAAGTTTAAAGTAATAATGTTTGTCCCCCATGGTTTAGTTGTAAGTCACGTCTGACTCTTTTGAGACCCCATGGCCTGTAGCCCACCAGGCTCTTCTGTCCATGGGATTTCCCAAGCAAGAATACTGGAGTGGGTTGCCATTCCCTTCTCCAGGGAATCTTCCCAACCCAGGGACTGAACCATGTTTTCTGCATTGCAGGTAGTTTCCTGCATTGCAGGCAGATTCTTTACCAACAGAGCCACCAGGAAAGTCCTTACAGTAATAAACACATTAAGAAAAAACTCAGATCAACTACCTAACTTTCCACCTTAGGGAAACAGAAAAGGAATAAAAAATTAAGCCCAAAGTTAGCTATAGGCAGAGTAATCAGCACCCCCCCCCAAAACAAAAGTGGCATCCAAATCGGAGAGAAAGAAATAAAACTGTCTTTTGTTGCAGATAATATGATTTTCCCCTTCCCAGATAGCTCAGTTGTTAAAGAATCCACTTGCAATGCAGGAGACCCTGATTCGATTCCTGGGTCAGGAAGATCTGCTGAAGAAGGGATAGATTCTTGGACTTCCTTTGTGGCTCAGCTAGTAAAGAATCCACCTGCAATGCAGGAGATCTGGGTTCAATCCCTGGGTTGGGAAGATGCCCTGGAGAAGGGAGAGGTTACCCACTGTAGTATTCTGGCCTGGAGAATTTCATGGACTATATAGTCCATGGGGTCACAAAGAGTCAGACACAACTGAGCGACTTTCACTTTCATTTTCAATATGATCTTATATTCAAAAAAAATCCTAAGATTCTGTCAAAAAAAAGAAAAACTATTAGAACTAGTCAATGAATTCAGTAAAGTTACAGAATACAAAATCAACATACAAAAATCAGTTGCATTTCTATACACCAACAAAAATTGTGAAAAAAAATTATGCATTGTAGAAGGAAATGGCAACCCACTCCAGTGTTCTTGCCTGGAGAATCTCAGGGATGGGGGAGCCTGGTGGGCTGCTGTCTATGGGGTCGCACTTCTACAGTGAAAAAAATTATTTAAATCCCATTCACAACAGCACCAAAAACAATAAAAAGAATTTTGAAACAAATTTAACCAAGGAAGTGAAAAATATGTACACTGAAAACTATAAGATTTGATGAAAAAAACTGAAAAAGATACAAACAAAAAAGACATCTTGTGTTCATGGGTCAGAATATTGTTAAAAGGTCCATGCTACCCAGTCAAGTTCAAGGTAATTCCTATCAAAATTCTAATGGCATTTTTCACATTAATATCCTATAATTTAAATTGAATGAAAAAACACCCTAAATATTCAAAGGAATCCTGAGAAAGAAAAAGCTTTAGATATAACGCTTTCTGATTTCAAACTATACTACAAAGCTACAGAATCAAAATAATATGATGGCATAAAAACAGACATATAGACTTATAGAATATTGTTGTTCATAGGGTAGAAACTTCAGCAATAAGATGAATAAGTTCTAAAGATCTAATGTACAGCATAGTGATTACAGTTAATACTGTAATATATATTAAGAGTTGCTAATAGTGTAGATTTCATTGTTCTCACTACAAAAAAGAAATGTTGTTTATGTGACATGATGGAGGTGTTAGCTAATGCTACAGTGGTAATCATTTTGCAATAAGTACAACAAATCAATGAATTGTACATCTTGAACTTATAAAATGTTGAATGTCAAGTAAATTTCAATAAAACTGAAAAAAATGGAAAAGAGGAAAAATCTTAGATGTAATAAAGAAAATTCAAATTTGAAATATAAGAAAAATTTTTCCTCTAATAGGATAAAATTTTGAAGAATGAAAATACACTGGATAGATTAAGAATGCATTTTCTGCCATTGATATTCTTTATTACAATAATGCATTTGCAATGATTGCAATGAAACTTTGTAGAACTATATGTATATGATATTCATATTAATGCTTAATGTATCCAAAACAGTATTATTTTGATAAATATTAATTAATTTCAGAAGGCTGCTGCCGCTAAGTCACTTCAGTCGGTCTGATTCGGTGCAACCCCATAGACAGCAGGCCACCAGGCTCCCCCGTCCCTGAGATTCTCCAGGCAAGAACACTGGAGTGGGTTGCCATTTCCTTCTCCAATGCATAAAAGTGAAAAGTGAAAGGGAAGTCGCTCAGTCGTGTCCGACTCTTAGTGACCCCATGGACTGCAGCCCACCAGGCTCCTCCATCCATGGGATTTTCCAGGCAAGAGTACTGGAGTGGGGTGCCATTGCCTTCTCCTTCAGATGGCTAAGCTACTTAATTTAATAGTATATTTAATGCTAAGCTATAGTGATGCTGGGAGGGATTGGGGGCAGGAGGAAAAGGGGATAACAGAGGATGAGATGGCTAGATGGCATCACTGACTCGATGGATGTGAGTCTGAGTGAACTCCAGGAGATGGTGCTGGACAGGGAGGCCTGGCGTGCTGTGATTCATGGGGTCGCAAAGAGTCAGACACGACTGAGCGACTGAACTAAACTGAACTGATAGTGGAATTCTCATGAGATTAAATACAATAGTTACATGATATCAAATATATATTGATCAGTATCTTGATATTAAATATGAACAGGTTAAACGTTTATGATCAGATATGAAAAAGTTAGAAGTCTTTGCAGTATGTTTCAAATGATTACAAATCTATGACAAAGCCAAAAATATGGGATAAATCAACATTTTTATACAATTTAATAATCCAAATTCATATACCTTTTTCAAATAACAAAAATGAGGATGATGAATTACAGTTAACATCCACTGACCGCCTTCTATATGCCAGGCACTGTCCTAAGTTCTAAGCATTTTACAGGAATTAACTCATTATGTGAAATAATTGTCAAACTGTTTACCTAATTTCTATACAATTAGGAAAACTACAGTGATGCTCCTCTGTAAGAAAGGGAGGCCCTTAATTATTTATGAGTAAATATTTCACAGCTGGACCTGGAATTGAAGACTCACTGGTGTCGTTATTAAAATCATCAACGTAAATGAATGTTCATCTTCATTCAGAAAAATGTTTTTTAAGAAATATCAAGACATACTTTTCTTATCATGCAAAGAGAAAAATATCTTTATAAACTACAACAGTGATAGATTCTACATTTAAATGTGATATTTTATTCATGTATTTTTATAAATTTACATGAAAGTTTACATACATCACTTATTAAAATCCAGGTCTAGAAGAAAAGGTATCAATGTAGTGTTGCTCATAATCCTTTCACCTCTGTTAGTCAACTCCTCTCCCACCCCACTCTCTGCCAAATCTCAATAGATAATTTTATTTCCAAACTTACTGGGATTTTAGCTATTTAATATGTGTTTCCACCTCTACCCCATCCACCTCTCTCTCTTCTCTCCTCTCCTCTTTTTTTTCTTTTCTTCCTTTTATTTTTCCTTCCTCAGGCAGTAGATGATACATCTGGATTTCTTTTCAGGGCTCACATAGCTACTTTGCAGTTTGATGCACAGGGCTCTACTCTGTGGATGACCTGCATTCCCTTCCTGAAATTTTAGTTTCTTGCTCCAAAACTAGTTTGCTTGAGTTGATAGTATGGTTCTTTTTTTTTTTCATTTATCTCTTTAAGCATTCTTTTCTTAACCCTGGTACCTTATAATATCATCCCCCTACATTCTTTTTTTTTTAATATCTTCTAAGCTACTAATCCATATCAGCACAGATAAGTCAATTTTTCTTTTTCTCATTAAAAACTACTTCTTTATCCTCCTCAAACTCTCTGCAGCATGTAAACTGATTAACTTCTCTTTCTTTCCACTCTTTATTCCCCTGGTTTTCATGATGTTGTAATCCATGGGAGATTTCCACATATTTCTGTGAACAATCTTTCATTCTCCAGTGCTTTTAGTTCTCACATCATAGATTTTTTAAAAATGTGCTTATTTTTGGCTATGCTGGGTCTTTGTTACTGTGCGGATTTTTCTCTAGTTGCTCTGAGCAGGGCCTACTACTTTCTTGTTGTGGAAAATGGGCTCTAAGGTACACAGGCTCAGTAGTTGGGGCACACAGGCTTAGTTGCTCTGCAGCATGTGGGATCTTTCCAGACCAGGGATCAAACCCAAGTTTCATGCATTGGCAGGCAGAATTTTTATCACTGAGGCACCTGGGAAGCCCCTCACAACTTCTTTTAAAGTGACATTTTCTAAGATTCCATAGTAGGTTCTTAATTCTTATGTCACAGTTTCCTAGTTAATATTCATATCTGCACCCATATCATCTTATCCCTTTTGGCAGAACTTTCAAATCCTGAACTTAAGCCCTGACTTCACTCTTAAGTTCCACATCCTCATGTACAATTGACTCTTTGTTATCTCCACATGACTTTCCCAAGTATCTTAAACTTAAGATATCCTGAATTAAAAGGATTATTTTTCTAATGTTCAAATCTAACAACTGTTGTTTAGTCATTAAGTGGTATCTGACTTTTTTGCCACCCCATAGACTATATCCCACCAGGCTGCTCTGTCCGTGAATTCTCCAGGCAAGAATACTGGAGCAGGTTGCCATTTTCTCCTTCAGAGGATTTTCCCAACCCAGGGACCAAATTCATATCTCCTTCATTGGCAGGCAGATACTTTATGACTGATACACTTGGGAAACCCAAAAATCTACCAGTTATACTAAGTAATAAAACAACAAAATTAAACTATCCTCTTCATTCTCTTTGTTGGTACCATTAACTTCCTTTCAATTATCCAAACCTAATATTGGAGAGTCATATATAACTCTTCCTTTTCCCTTAACCATTTTTATTCAGTTATCAAATCTTTTTTGATTTTAACTTCAGTCAAATGATTGACCCCTTCATGGATCACAGCCTTGTCATGGAGAAGGGGCTTGCTCAGTGAAGCTATTTAAGTCATGCTGTGCAGGGCCACTGAAGACAAGACAGGTCATAGTGGAGTATTCTAGGAAAATGTGGTCCACTGGAGGAGACAATGGCAAACCACCCCAGTATTCTTGCTGTGAGAACCCTATTAACAGTATGAAAAGTCAAAAAGACATGACACCAGAAGATGAGCACTCAGGTGGGAAGGTGTCTGATATGCCACTGGGGAGGAGCAGATGGCGATTATTATTAGCTCCAGAAAGAATGAAGTGGCTGGGCCAAAGCAGAAATGATGCTCAATTGTGGATGTGTCTGGTGGTGAAACTAAAGTCCAATGTTCTAAGAGCAATACTGCACAGGAACCTGGAATGTTAGGTCCAAGAATCAAGGTAAATTGGACATGGTCAAGCAGGAGACGGCAAAAATGAACACTGACGTTTCAGGAATCAGTGAACTAAAATGAATGGGAATGGATGAATTTAATTCAGATGATTACTACTGTGGGCAAGAATCCCTTGGAAGAAATGGAGTAGACCTCACAGTCAACAGTCTCAAATGCACTGCTTGGCTGCAACCTCAAAAAACGACACAAAGATCTTGGTTCGTTTCCAAGGTAAAACACTCAACATCACAGTAATCCAAGTCTATGCTCAAATTATTTATGCCAAAGAAGCTGAAGTTGACTGGTTCTATGAAGACCTACAACACCTTCTACAACTGACACCAAAAATAGATGTTGAAGATTGGCATGCAAAAGTAGAAGTCAAGAGATACATGGACTAACAGTAAAGTTTGATCTTGGAGTACAATATGAAGCAGGGCAAAGGCTAACAGAATTCTGTCAAGAGAACACACTGATCATAGCAAACACCCTCTTCTAACAACACAAGAGATGATTCTGCACATGGATATCACCAGATGGTCAATATCGAAATTAGAATGATTATATTCTTTGCAGCCAAAGACGGATAAGCTCTATATAGTAAGCAAAAACATGACTGGGAACTGACTGTGGCTCAGATCATGAGCTCCTTATTGCAAAATTCAGGCTTAATATGCAAAAAGTAGGGAAAACTGCTAGGCCATTCAGGTTTGATCTAAATCAAATCCCTGAGGATTACACAGTGGAGGTGATAAATAGATTAAAGGGATTATATATGGTAGAAAGAGTGCCTGAAGGACTATGGACAAAAGTTCATAACATTGTATAGGAGGTGGTGACTACAAACATCCCAAAGAAAAAGAATGCAAAAAGGCAAAGTGGTTATCTGAGGAGGCTTTACAAATAGCTGAGAAAAGAAGAGAAGCAAAAGGCAAAGGAGAAAGGAAAAGATATATAATGCAGAGTTCCAGAGAATAGCAAGGAAAGATAAAAAGGCCTTCTTAAAGGAACAATGCAAAGAAACAGAGGAAAACAATAAAATGGGAAAGACTAAAGATCTCTTCAAGAAAATCAGAGATATCAAGGGAACATTTCATGTATGGGCATAATAAAGGACAGAAATGGTAAGGACCTATCAGAAGCAGAAGAGACTAAAAAGAGGGGGTAAGAATACACAGAAGAACTATACAGAAAAGGTCTTAATGACCCAGATAACCACGATGGTGAGATCACTCACCTAGAGCCAGACATCCTGAAGCATGAAGTCAAGTGGGCCTTAGGAAGCATTTCTACAAACAAAGCTAGTGGAGGTGATGGAATTCTAGTTGAGCTATTTCAAATCTGGATGCTGTGAAGATGTTGCACTCTATATATATGTCAGCAAATTTGGAAAACTCAGCAGTGGCCACTGGACTAGAAAAATTCAGTTTTCATTCCAATCCCAAAGAAGAGCAATGTCAAAGAATGTTCAGACTACCATACTATTATGCTCATTTCACATACTAACAAAATAATGCTCAAAATCCTTCAAGCTAGGCTTCAGCAGTATGTGAACCAGGATCTTCCAGATGTATAAGCTGGATTTAGAAAAGGCAGAAGAACCTGAGATAAAATTGCCAACATCCATCTGATCATAGAAAAAGCAAGGGAATTTCAGAAAAATATGTACTTCTGCTTCCTTGACTATGCTAAAATCTTTGACTGTGTGGATCACAATAAACTGTGGAAAATTCATAAAGAGATGGGAGTACCAGACCACCTGACCTGTCTCCTGAGAAACTTGTATGCGGGTCAAGAATCAACAGTCAGAACCAGAGGTGGACCAACTGACTAGTTCAAAAATGGGAAAGGAGTACAACAAGGCTGTATATTGTCACCCGCTTATTTAACTTACATGCAGAGTACATCATGTGAAATGCCAGATAGGATGATCACAAGCTGGAATCAAGATTCCCAGGAGAAACATCAATAACCTCAGATATGCAGATCATACCTCTCTAATGGTAGAAAATGAAGAGGAACTGAAGAGCCTCTTGATGAGGGTGAAAGAGAAGAGTGAAAAAGCTGGCTTAAAACTCAACATACAAAAAAACTAAGATCATGGCATCTGGTCCCATCACTTCATGACAAATAGATGGGGAAAATGTCAAAACAGTGTCAGATTTCATTTTCTTGGGCTCCAAAATCACTGTGGATGATGACTGTAGCCATGGAATTAAAAGACACTTGCTCCTTGGAAGGAACACTATGTCAAACCTAGACAGATTCAATTAAAATAAATAAATTTTTTAAAAAGTAAGATAAAACACTACTTATATAGTATGAGATAAACCATGTAAAAATACATACATACAAAATAAAGACTGAGAATTTTGCTAACAACAACAACAACAACAAAAAAGCAGAGGCATCACTTTCCTGACAAATGTCTATATAGTCTACACTCTGGGTATTTCCTATGGATACACTATGGGTAGTAATGTAGGGATGTGAGAGTTAGACCATAGAGAAGGCTGAGCTCTGAAAAACTGATACTTTCGAATGGTGGTGCTGGAGAAAACTCTTGAGAGTTCCTTGGACTGCAAGGAAATCAAACCAGTCAATCCTAAAGAAAATTAACCCAGAGTAGTCATTAGAAGGATTTATACTAAAGCTTAAGCTGCAATAATCTGGCCACCTGCTATGACAAGCTGACTCACTGGAAAAGACCCTGATGCTGGGAAATATTGAAGGCAAAAGAAGAGTGTAGTAGGGCATAAGATGTTTGGATAGCATCACTGACTCAATGGACATGAATCTGAGCAAACTCTGAGAAAAAGTGAAGAACAAAGTGAAGGACAGGAGTGCCTGGCGTGGTGCAGTCCATGATATCACTAAGAGTTGGACATGACTCAGCAACTGAAAAAAGACATCAACAAATGAGCAACCCACCAAAAAGATCTTCAGTTGCTCCTCATTTCCTAAAATCCACATCTGTCATTTAGGGCTCTCCACATCCTAGTTTTTACTTCTTTTTCTAGAACCATTTCTGCCACCCTTCAGCCAAATGCTTTCTTCTCCCTAACTAGCTATTTGTTCTCATTTCCATGTCATTGTTTATACTGCTCCTTGGCTAAAATCTCTCCTTTCACATTCATACACACATTCATCAATTCTTTTAGTGAGTACCTAACTACCACATGCAAGATGCTGGGTCTTCCTTTCTTTCTTTTTTTTTGGCCGTGCCGTATGGCATCCCTGACTTGGGATCAAACCCTTGCCCCCAGTCACCTGTATTGCAAGCACAGAGTGTTAATCACTGGACCACCAAGGAAGTCCCTACAAGATGCTGTTTTTGATCCTAGAAATGTGATGGTGAAGAAAACAATGTTCCTACAGTAAGGGACTTACATTCTAATGATAAGACAGGATTTAAATAAGTGAACATATAATAAAATGTCAGGTATGAAAAATAAAAATAAGGGGATGGAAGTTACTCCCTATAACAAAGCACTCAGGGAACTCTTCCCTGAAGGGAATAACATTTGAACAATCGTCTGAATCATATAATATATTGGGATCTATATAATAGTAGGTACAAAGACCCTTGACAAAAGCATACATGAGGTGTTAGAGGAAAAGCAAGGAAACAAGCGTGGCTGATGCACCTTGAGTGAGGGTTTTCCAAAAAGAAGGTAGGAAACAAAGTCAGAGGAACCAGAAGTCAAATTCTCAAGGCTATGGACCATGGTAAAGATATGGCTCTTAGTGTGATGGAAAAGCGTTTGGAGGAGAGCAGGGGAATGATGCAATTTTATTCATCTTTCAGAAAGATCACTGTGCAGGCATATAGGGACTGTGATGGTGGTGGGAAGAATGAACATAGGAGACAAGTTAGGAGGCTATGGGACCAGTCTAAGTAAGAGATGATTGTGTTTTCCTTCTGGCTTACTTCACTCTGTATAATCGGCTCCAGTTTCATCCATCTCAACAGAACTGATTCAAATGAATTCTTTTTAACGGCTGAGTAATACTCCATTGTGTATATGTACCACAGCTTTCTTATCCATTCATCTGCTGATGGACATCTAGGTTGTTTCCATGTCCTGGCTATTATAAACAGTGCTGCGATGAACATTGGGGTACATGCTTGGGGCTGGTGCATGGGGATGACCCAGAAAGATGTTATGGGGAGGGAGGTGGGAGGGGGGTTCATGTTTGAGAATGCATGTAAGAATTAAAGATTTTAAAATTTAAAAAGTAAAAAAAAAAATAAATAAAAAAAAAAGAAATCTGTGGAAAAAAAAAAGCCTCCTGCCAATGCAGGAGACACGGGAAAAAAAAAAAAAAAAGAGATGATTGTGGCTTAAAATAGGGAAACTTGGGTAGAGGTAGTAAGAAATGAGTAAATTAAAGATTAATTTCAAAAACAGAGCCAAAGAAGTTGGCTGAGAATTGGATATGGGAAATGAAAGAATGAGAGGAATCCTGGATAAGTCCTAGGTGTGGGCCCTTAGCAACAGGGTGCATTATGACACGTGCCTTCTTCCAAGATAAGAAACACTGGAAGAGATCTGGATGGAGAATCAAAAGGTTTTGGACCTGCTAACTTTGAAATGGTCATTAGACTGTAAAGTAGAAATGTCTAATAATCCTTTAGTTATGAGTCTGGAGTTCAAAGGAGAGCTCAAAGCTGGAGACTTCCATTTGAATCATCAGATTTTACTGTGTCATCTGGAGTCACTGAACAGGATTAAATCACTCCATTCAGTAATTCTCAACCTGCTCACACATTCGACTCACTGAAGGAGATTTAAAATAAAATATTAATATCTCCCTATCCCTGGTGGCTCAGATGGTAAAGCATCTGCCTACAGTGCAGGAGACCTGGGTTCAATCTCTGGGTCAGGAAGATCTCCTGGAGAAGGAAATAGCAACCCACTCCAGTACTCTTGCCCAAAAAATCCCATGGACGGAGGAGCCTGGTAGACTACAGTCCATAGGGTCGCAAAGAGTCGGATACAACTAATAGAATTCACTTTCTTTCTTAGAAGCTTCCCTCATGGCTCAGATAGTAAAAAACATCTGCTTGCAATGTGGGAGACCTGGGTTCAATCCCTGGGTCAGGAAGATCCTCTGGAGAAGGAAAATGCAACCCACTCCAGTACTCTTGCCCAGAAAAATTCCATGGATGGAGGAGCCTCGTGGGCTACAGTCCATGGGATCACAAAGACCTGGACATGACTGAGCAACTTCACATTTACTTTCATCTCCCCATCCCCAGACCAACTGAATCTGAATCCTGGGGTGGGGGACACAGGATAACAGTGAATTTTTAAATGTCTTCTAAGGTGCAACCAGGTTTAAGAACCACTGACCTATTGAAATGGTGCAAAGAGAGGTGTGTGTACTCAGCTCTGGGGCACATCAAAATTTAGAGACTTGTAAAAGGTTTTCCCAGGTGGCTCAGTGGTAAAGAATTCACCTACCAATGCAAGACACACAGGAGATGTGGGTTTGATCCCTGGGTTGGGAAGATCCCCTGGAAGAGGAAATGGCAACCCATTCCAGTATTCTTGCCTGGAAACTCCCATGGACAGAGGAGCCTGGTGGGCTACAGTCCATGGGGTCGCAAAGAGACATGACTGAGCACAAGCATGAAGAAGCAGGTTACAACAGAGAAAGCCAGAAAACAAGTGGCCACCAAGGCAAGGGAAAATCAGGAGGGTAGTGCAGTATCCCATAATCCAAGAAAAAAAGCTTTTCAAGAAAGACAGATGAACTTGGTCAAGGTGAGGAATGACAGATGACCCCTGGATTTGATAATATGGAGGCAGCTATAACAAACGGGTTTAGACAACACACAGGGACTAAAGAGTTGGGACACAACTGAGTGACTGAACTGAACTGAGGGACTAAAGACTGACACCATGCATCCAAGAGAGTAGAATATGAAGAAGTAAAGATAGCACGTAGTAACAGCAACTCTTCATCTTATCCATCAGGTGCTTTGCCCATTTTCAAGGCCCAGAAACCTCCTCTAATTTCACCAGACTATCTGGCGATAGAGAGAGCAATAGAGAGCAATCTCTCTATTGCTCAATTTCCACTTGTCCTTTTCTGTGAGATACCAATTTGAACTCCCATTATTTATGCTTTTTGTGGAGAAGGGTCACATTTAATTAATCTTTCTATACTCTGCAATGAGGTTCTCAGTAATTGGTGGCTCAAAATTAAGGAAAGAAAAAAGCTTTGAAATATGCTGAAAAGCAACGAGTGTTACTGAAGTACCAAGTAAGCAGAGTTCTAATGTCACATACCAGAAAGGGAAGATGCTGAAATGCACTCAGCTGTGAAGTAAATGTGAAGTATTGGGAGATAAAAAGGCAGAAGTAATCAAAGAGCTGGAAAAACAGTTTCCTTAATTATTGCTAATGTTATCTTCATTATTGAGCACTATGTAGCACTAAACTGCAGTTATGTGACAAGCCACTGACCCATGCACAGATGACAACAAACTATGCATCCTCCTCTTACCCATACACAGCTGCCAGGCCTCACCTGAACCACCAGCTCTGCCTATAAAAAGGTAATGAGCCAGAAAATGCTGAAGCTGTAGTTAAGGAGCTGCATGGTCATGATTTTTGTTTGTTCACATTTATTTTTTAATAATATAAATTTTCCAACACAAAAAAAGTTTGTAAAATCTACCTAAGTTAGTGAAAAATAGCAACACAGAGGACACGGTAATCATTAATACATGCATATCTAATCACAAAAAAACATGATAGGTATTAGATTTTCATTGGCTCTGAATGTCACAGAAGTGCTTACTATTTACAGAATTTTCTCTTTTAGTGAACTTCAGACTACATCCATTCATTACACTCAATAACAATTTTCAGTTTAAACTTTTTGTAAATTGAATGTCTCAAATATGTGAACTGTACACAATAAAAAAACTATCACTAGGTTTTGCTTTCTAAGTCTTACAGGTCTTCATTTTCTCTTTTGAAGCCCCAAGGCACTAAGTCCCCCAAAGACCTTGGGTACAATCTCCTCAGCTGTCATCTTTGATCTTTCTTCCCCCTAAACCAACAATCTTCCCCAAAAGTGATGAATAACCCCCAACACGTGGAGCAAATGTGATTTCCTTCATCTTCCTTTTAAAAGACAATATACATGAAAACTCAGCCAGAAAAGGACTCTTTTTTTATCCCTCTGTGGAAAAAAATCAAGAATGCATTTCTTATGAAAGAGTTTCACACACACGCACACAAAGTAACTGCTAACTAAAACTAGAAATGAAATTAGAATTGTCTTTCTCTAAAGCAAGAGAAATCTACACTACTTACTTCAACATATGTTTATTTGGAAGAATATGTTAAATCTAGTTAATGATTTAATTAAAGGGCTGTGTTTTCTGAATCAGAGCCACAATTTTGCCTTCTGTTATTTATCAGAATGTAGATAAAATTATATATTGCACAGCACAGTGTTTACTATATCTAGTGAGGAATAAAGAGGAAATTATTACTAATTAGAAATAGCTTTCAATGCTTAGACACATATCTGTTATAGAGAGTATGGCTACCCCTAACAACAGAAAACACCCAGGAAGCAAATAGAGATATTATTTTTAAAGCATTTTTTCCCCTGGTAAACCTCATAAAAAGAAAATCTTAGGCTTCTGTGAAAAACTACAATATTAATCACTGCCTCACAAAGATTTTAATTTTTTTCTGCTTTTATTAAATCTGTGTTTTTCTCATAATATGGAAAAATCACTAGTATATGTTGGAAAGCACTTGCTTTCTATCTAGCCTGGACTCAAAATCAATTGAGGAATCCCCCTAAAGCAAACTTGAAAGGTGGTGTTCATACAGCACTTTCTTGAACCTTCTCAGCAACATGACATTCATTACTCTATTAGGCAGTCTAATCCATTTTTAAAAATCTCTTAATTGTTAGACCATTCTAAAACAAATATCAATATCATGAGCCTGAGTTACAATTAAGAGATGACATAGATGTCATTGACCTTCATCTCTTAATATGATCCTCACTGTAAGGAAATATCCTTAAATCCTTTGCTGTTAAGGAAGGTCTGGGGGCACCAAGATTACTTTTAAAGAGTCCTGAACCCAAAATTGCTGCTTGGTTGGTTGGTTTTTAATAACATGTGACAGAAGGATAATTTATTAGAACCAATTCCATAAAAACTCATATAAAATGACCATTTTCTGAATGACCACCTGAGGACAAATGTACAACAAGCACCTCTGAGAAGGCACACAAGTAAGTTACTGATAGCAAGTCAGAAACTGGAGGGGGAAGGAACATTAATTTGTGAGTAAAAAAAAGGAAAGGATGGGTGGAGAATGGAGTCCTGGACAAAGGAGAACAGCCACTGCTCCTTGCTCATTTCCATGGGACAGGGGCTGGACAACAGTGTGGCGCACACATGGTGGGGGGAGGGGGACGCTGCAGAACTACGACTGTGACTAGCACCTTCTGCGTATTGACACAGCCGGCTGGCAAGTTGCAGGGTAGGAGCCATGTAGGACTGCCATTCACATAGGTAAACATCAGTTTTCACGAGGATGTGCAAGCACACAGAGCCTATGGGCTCTCCTCCACATCATCTAAATATAAACACAGAAGCACACATCTCCCACTACAAGTGGGAGGAGAGGCGTGGCCAGACACCTGCTGGCTCCGGTTCCAGATTCAATGACTTCTCCCCAACAGTGGGTCTTGACCCACAATCCACACTTGCACAGATACAGAACTTGGCCAGGACGTCTACCCAGCTGATTTGTTTCACTGTCTACTTCACCACTGCACCCAATCCTTAGCTTAGATTCACAATACATGTGTGTGTGTGTATACATATTAATATATAGATTAGATATACATGTGTATATATAGTGAATTAACAAGAATATTTATTATATGAGGAGGCTTGATTTTACTTCAAAGTAAAATGGCAACTGCATATTACATTTATATCTGCAATTTAAAATTGTTCCAAGGCATGTACAATGGGACCAAGTATTTTCCAAAGGTCTTTTAAAGGTGATTGCTAAATTTTCTAGAATCCAAAGAATAAAATAATAAGATGTTAAAGCAGAAACTATGGGAAAATCCAAGCTTATGGAAGAATCTATTAAAAAAAATAATAATGTCCTCTTCCTGCTCTGATTTTGTGTTGGGAATAGAGACTTATGCCATTACTTTCCTACATCATTGGGAGCATTATTCTTCCTGATATGTAAAGGGAAGGCTCTATGCACCCTACTTTATGCAATGTTGTCTGTCCAGCATCTAGAAAATGACTGTCCATAAATTTCAGCCAAAAATTCATAGGCAAATCAGGTCTACAGTGCTATCTCAGAGTTTGTATATAGGTATGAAGCTATATTATACTAAACCATACATCTAGTAAGCTGGTATCTTTATTACTATCTGATAAAGCAAACTAAGTCAAATTGTTTTCTCTATAAGAGCTCTAAGATTTTTGAAAGAATACAACTGATGTCCCCTGAAATCTTTATTCTTGGCTAAAAGATCAAAAAATACTGTTCCCTTTCCTTACTTCATTGCTCTGGGTTTCTTTCCCTGGGCTACACCTCAAATGAATTCAGAAAATACTGAACTGAACATCTTCTGTTCAGTAATACAGTGGGACTCTCCCCTCCTGTGACATTATTTATTTTAAGGCAGCCTAAGATGGCAGTGTATGAGCTATGACATTAAGCATTGCCAGATGTTTTGGGGTTTATATGCTGAGTCATCACTGCAACTCATGTAAAAATTCTAAATAGAAATGTACTCATATTAACTGAGCTGCAGTTCTAATAGGTCACAGTTTCAATCTGCCTTTAGAGGTCTCCATTTTCACGCGATATCACTGACAATCATGGCAAGTGACTGCCTGGTTTATGTTCTGGGTCTGAGAAAATATTTCTGCTTTCTCTCCATGATCAGTGATCATTTCTTACCTTTTAACTTCTAAAATTATTTTTCTATTTCCCCTTATACACAGGACCTTGGCTAGGATCTACTTTTATATGAGTCAATGCTAATTTTCTAAATATGTTACTTTTTAGTCCTTAAAAGATGCCTTTAAAAGTCTCTTAGGACAAATGTCCTTGAAAAAAATAGATATTTATTCTTTAAAACAATTTCTTTAGCTTATTCAAAGTGAAAACATATGTGCCAAAGTTAGTGATTTTCTTTGGTTGTATATTACATTAATATCCAATTGGCTGGAAAAGTAATAAGCCTCCTTAAAATTATACATCTTAGCTATATTAACTATAAATCTGACAGTTTCAAAATGATACCTGAAAAATTTTTAGAAAGTCCTTGATAAAGTTATTTATCATAAAGTACTAAAAATACTGGTAGAAATATGCTTTATCTTATCTCCTAACTACTTCACCTCTCTTCTACAAAGCAAGATGGTGGTTGTCTTAGCTCTATCAAAAGAGTGCAGAGTATAGACATTATATGATTTTAGTATACCACAAAGTAGTCTGAGTAACTTTTTTAGATAAAAATATTTTCAAATCTTCGTGTAAGTGTACTCAGTTCAAAATATGAGATTCATTTTCCTACAAGGTCAATTAAATATGCAATTAAAAGTTACGCCCACATGTCTTCCTCCCATAGTTGTTAGAGTAAACTCTCTAGGGTCATCATGTCTCCACTGATTTGTACATTGTACAGAATCATTCATGCGAACTGTATTCCAAACAGCTTTAAAACATTAAAAGTTCCATTTTATAATTTCTTCTGCTCAGTAATCAGTGTGGTGAATCTCCTTCATCTTGATAAAGGTCATAAAGTTGTTTTATTCTTCAAAGTGCCTGATTTTGTGGGTTGTAGCAAGAAGAAGGAGTAAAAGGGAGAACAGGTCATAAAAAAAGAAACAGGGTAATCAGTACAAGCAAAGAGATAGAATGATATTTAGGAAAAACTATACAATTTTTCCCTCATTCTGAATATTTCTTTCCACTCTTTGACCATAACTTAGATGGCTATTTTGCATGACTCAGCAGAAATGGACGGAAATAAACAAACAAATTTTGTCTTTATAACTTCAAACATCTAGGTTCAGAGGAATACAAATAATTTTTATTCAGAGTCAATATATTTAGAGACTTTATGACCAAGTCGAAAAAAATTTAAGTTTCTTTCCTTGTCACCTCCACAAAGTGAAAAAATATCATGATTTGGGGGAGATCTGTAATAGAGGAAGTGTGAAAAGTGGAAAAGGACTGTGAGGGATTGGAAATTAGCAAGAAAGGACCCAATCTGAAATGACCAACAGACAGGGCTACCAATCTAAGGGGTAGTTTCATTATCTTACTGTTGGTAAATGGTAAAGATTTAAAACAAACTCTGGTGTTGGATGAGTCAGTCCTAAATAAAACCTTCCATTCTAAGTTTAATCAGGCAAAATTTAGTAGAACTATAAGGATTAATTGAAAGTGGAACAAGGTAACACACATGTCTCAGAAACCATCAATTCAAAGAACTGGGAAAGGGATGCACATAACCCAACACCAACCTTAAGCTAACACATCTATTATATGTGTGCAGAGATGAGGTAAATAAAATTTATTTTCAAGCAGTCACAGAAATCAACACAAACATGAATTAAAGCAAAAATAAAATTTCAAATTTCCACAAAACTACCACACAAGAATCACAAACAAAATACAATAAAATAATGTTAGAAAAATTAGTGTCAAAAAGGTAATGCATACAGAACACTACAACAAATGTCTCAAAAAATAAATGCACAATTTTGAGTAATTTTAAGTAAAAGCAGAATTCAAAATGGAAATTGCCAAATTTTTATTTTTTAAGAAAAAAAAATGAACCACACTATTATTACATTTCAAACCTAAGTGTTTCAGCTAAAGCAGCAATAAAAGAAAGATGTCTAGCTTCAGCTACATTTACTAGGACACTGCTGCTGCTGCTGCTGCTAAGTTGCTTCACTCATATCCGACCCTGTGCTACCCCAGAGATGGCAGCCCACAAGGCTCTGCCATCCCTGGGATTCTCCAGGCAAGAACACTGGAGTGGGTTGCCAGTTCCTTCTCCAATGCATGAAAGTGAAAAGTGAAAGAAGTCACTCAGTCGTGTCCAACTCTTTGCAACCCCATGGACTGCAGTCTACCAGGCTCCTTCGTCCATGGGATTTTGCAGGCAAGAGTACTGGAGTGGGGTGCCATTGCCTTCTCCAACCAGGACACTAGAAGCCCTGAAAATAAATGAACTGAGAAAAATAATAAGAAAATAAAACACTCTAAATAGAAGAAATTATGAAGCCAAATGAGAAAAAAAGAAAAGAAATCAAACCATAAATGCAATTAGAAGATAAATAATTTTCTATAAGAATAATAAAGACTAAACTTTGTTTAGAGGAGAAGGCAGGTGTAAATAAACAACATCAATAAGGAAAATGGTAACTATTAAGTAATCTATTATTTAAGAATAGGGGTTTCCCTGGTGGCTAAAATGGTAAAAATCTGTTTGCAATGCAGGAGATCCAGGTTTGATCTCTGGGTCGGGAAGATCCCCTAGAGAATGGAGTGGATACTCACTCCAGTATTCTTGCCTGGAGAATTTCACAGACAGAGGAGCCTGGCTGGCTACACTTCATGGAGTCTCAAAGAATTGGACACTACTGAGCAAATAACACTTTCACTTCACATATATTAAAGATTAATTACCATAAGATCCAACAATCCCACTTCTGAGTATATATCCAGAAGAAACAAAATCAGTGTCTCAAAGAAATTTCTGCACTCGCGTGTTTACTGCAACACTACTCACATTAGCCAAGATACTGAAACATCCTAAATGTCAGTTCATAGATGAATAAAGAAAACGTGATATCAAATGAAATACTATTGAACCATATAAAAGAAAATAGTCCTGCCACCTGTAACAATATGGATGAGCCTAGAGTACCTTATGCTAAGTGAAACAAGACAGAAACAGAAAGACAAATACTATAAATATTCCCTTATATGAGGAATCTCAAAAAAGTTAAACTTATAGAAACAGACAGTACAATGGTGGTTGCCAGGGAGAAGTTGGTCAAAGGGTCAAACTGTAAGTTATAAGATGAAAAAGCTCTTGGGATCCAAAGTACTACACTGTGACTTACTTAATATTATAGCATTATATACACAAAATTTGCTAAGAGAAGATTTTAAGCACTTAAGATCTTAAGCACTCTTCTTGTTGGACACAAAAGCCATAAACTGTGAAATGAAATATTACTTGCAAAGGATCTGAATATCTATATAACCAACTCAAGAAAATCTACCAACAATTAGAACTAAAGTGAGAATTCAAAAGTGCCTAAATACAAGCCTAAAGTTCAAGTGAAGAAAGGTCTCATGGTGTAGCAGTTTTGGTGTTCCTTTGCCTGCGTTTATTTATTTATTTATTTTTAGCACCAAAACCTTACACTAGAGAGAGGCCTTAGGAGAGTGGGGAATGTGCTTTCTCCTTGCTCAACACAGTAGGACGCATAAAAGAAAAACTCTGAAAGTAGCCTTTGTAATGGAACCAACAACCAGAAGTTGAACTTTATACATCCACGGGCGAGACAACATCAATTAGCAGGTATGTGGGAAGTCTTCAGGAGCTAGTTTGTATTTTCTAACCTTCCTAGGACCTTCCCTTGGCCTGAGGTATATCATTGCTAGTGTCTGTTGCAGGAACTGCCCCCATGTCTACCAGCAGATAGACGAAAGACCATGTGGCTCCTATGCCAATGTTCTTAGCTGAGTCCAACTGAAATTCTCTTTCTCTCCTGTTTCCTACAGGGAATCATGAATGATACAAACCCACCGGGGATCCACTTTGCTTACCCGCTGGTGGTTTCAATGTGGAACATGACCCAGCTCCTGTGGAAAAGATCTAGAATCTACTGCAGTTTTCCAAAAGTTTGTGTTTCCCATGGACAGTATTGACTCTACGTGAGCTAGCTGAAATGGATTTCACCAGCCTCAAAATCACCACCTTGGAACTGCCTGCAGCACACATATACGGTTGGTTGGTTTTCTCAAAGAAATGGGAGATCCCGATTTTTATGTAGAACCATCTTATCTCTTAACAGCCTTATTCGTTTATAATTGAAAGAGAATAAATTGCACTTTGTCGTGGTTGTGAAGTCGCTCAGTCGTGTCCGACTCTTTGCGATCCCATGGACTGTAGTCTACCAAGTTTCTCTGTCCATGGGATTTTCCAGGCAAAAGTACTAGAGTGGGTTGCCATTTCCTTCTCCAGGGGATCTTCCTGACCCAGTGATTGAACCCAGGTCTCCTGCATTGCAGGCAGACGCTTTACCCTCTGAGCCACCAGGGAAGCCCATTGTAAGAACAGTTAAGGTAATGAACATATCATTACCCACAAAAGTTTTCTCATGCTCCATAATGATCTCTTCCTCTTGTCCATCCCTAATGCACATGCAACTATTGATTTGTTTTATTTTATAATTTATTAGTTTGCTTTATCTGGAATTTTATATAAATGTAATCAGTATGAGTTTTGTTTTTTTTCCCCCTACCTTCTATCAGTAACCATAATTGTTTCAAGATTATTTACTGTTTGGGGGACTATCCATATGTTATTCCTTTTTGCTGCTGAGTAATATTTCCCTGTGTGTGAATGTTATACAGTTGTTTATCTGTCAATTATTAACGAACATTTAGGTCATTTCCAGGTTCTTTCTATTAAAAATAAAGCTTATTTGAAGCAAAAAAAGGAAAAAAGTATCTTTAGTGACTTCACAGATGCAGTTTCCTTGCAAAAGAAAGGCAGCTCCTCAAGAACAAACCTCACCACTCTTATTACCTCCATGGTCTCTCTCTCTCTCTCTTTCTCTCTCTCTCTCTCTCACACACACACACACACACACACACACACACACACACACTTTCATACTCAGTCATGTCTGACTGTTTGCCACCCCATGGACTGCAGCCCACCAGGCTCCACTGTCCATGGGATGCTCCAGGCAAGAATACTGGAGTGGGTTGCCAGGCTCTCCTCCAGGGCATCTTCCCAACCCAGGGATCAAACCCATATCTTTTATGTCTCCTGCATTGGCAGGCTGGTTCTTTACCTCTAGTGCCACCTGGGAAGCCCATGAGACCTACCTACTAAACCTTTTTCTTAAAGCTAATGTCAAATGTATAAAGCTTGTTTCAAAATATAGAAGAGAAAATAGATAATTCCTAATTTTCTGAGTTTAGCAATGATTGTGACCCCCAAGGCAGAAAAGCACAAGAAAGTGAAACGGTATATTAATCACAGTTATATATATAGAGAGAGAATATAGAGAAGAATTTCTATATAGAGAAGAATTCTAAATAGAGTATTGGCAAATCATAATCAACAAATAATAATGACATCATTTCCAATGGTTTAATCTCAAAACTGTAAGGATACCACAATTAAAGGAAATTTACCAACAAGGTGAATCCACCAAAAAAATCTGTCTAAATGAATGGTGACTCAGGTGGTAAAGAATCTGCCTCCAATGAGGAAGACCCTAGTTCGATCCCTGGGTCAGAAAGATCCCCTGGAGGAGGGCATGGCAACCCATTCCAGTATTCTTGCCTGGAGAATCCCATGGACGGAGGAGCCTGGCAGGCTACACTCCATGGGGTCACAGAGAGTCGGACGTGACTGTGAGACTAAGCGACTAAGCACAGCAGGGCACCACTGAATGATATCCAGCAATCACTCATGATTAAAAGAACTTTCATAAATATATAGCATGCACCTATATCAAATATTGGTACAGTATAACATGCACAGTCTAGAATAATGTACATTCAATTCAGAAATTTTAAAAGTTATCTCTTATCGCCACTGCTCATCGACATTGTCCTCAAGGTTCTAGCCACTGCAATAAAACCAGAAAAAAAAGTGGAGAATGGACACAAAAGCTGTAAACTATGAAATGAAATATTACTTGCCAAGGATCTGATCATCTATATAACCAACTCAAGATAATCAACCAACAATTAGAACTAAAGCGAGAATTCAAAAGTGCCTAAATACAAGCTACACACACACATACAATTAATGGTAACATTGTATAGCAATGTACATGTAAAAATAAAAAGTTAATTCGTAAAGTTAATTCGTAACATCAACACATTTTTGAGCGCAGGAAGGGCTGAAAATAAGACTATCAAATTTGAAATGGAGGCACTTGGATGGACGTGAATGAAGCTGAGAACTATGAATTTTTAAACTGTCTCACGTCACCTTCACAGCAGAAGCCTTCTTTCTGCTCTCCAATCGAAGGAAGTCAGCCACTCCCGGACTAGGGAAAAAATATCTTTACGCTGACGTCTGGGCGGGACTTCCAGCCTCGAGGTATTTGCACACACTTGTTTTCAGTTCCGGTTGACTCGGAAGTGCGGGACAGAAACTGCTTCTCTGCCGGCGCCTCTGCACCTCACCGAGCAGAGGACCATTTTGCGACTGGGACCCACCTCCACAATTGGGGTTTACCTGTGTGCTTTGCAGATTCTGTGCTGCCCCACTCCCAGGTTAGTGTTAAGTGAGACTCCATACCCCTGCCAGTGAGGCAGACTACCGTGCCTGTTCCCTGGCACCTACTCAGGCTTGCCCACTCAGTGCTTTGGTACTTTGGCAATGGCGGATGCTGCACCACACACGGACTCCCTCAAAAGCATTGTGACCTTTGAGGATGTATTCATCCGCTTTACCAGAGAGGAGTGGGACCTGCTCACTGAGAGTCAGAAACGCCTGTACCATAAGACGATGGTGGACAACTTTGCACTGGTAATGTCAGTGGGACTTGAAAGTTCCAGATATCGTTTGATTTCTCCACCAGAGCCAGAGAGCGCGCCCGAGGTTCCTGCCAGGATAGGCATAGCTGCGGCAGTGGAAGAGGTAAGCCAGGAAAGCCCTGGCCCTAGTCCTGGCCATAGTGTGGAGGATAGAGATGACTCTTCTGTTTCTATAAAAATATCAAATGTTCGAAGTCTGCAGGTGGCGCCTTCCATCCAAAACAGCCCCCTATGCGACATGTGTAATCCAGTCTTTGGTGGCGTTTTTCAGCTGGCTGGGCAGCCAGAAACCTCTTCTGAGCAGCAACCATATATGTGTGGATCATGTGGAAGAGCTTTCCCACTCAGTGTAAGCCTTGACCAGATGCAGAGGTGGCAGAGTGGAGGGACAGTCACTAGAAGGGAAAGGGACCAGGCTGCCTCTGTGAATAGCCACGGATGCCATGGGTTAGGGACTGCCTGTACCCGTGAGAAGGGTGAGGAAGACATCTCAGCCAGTTCTGGAGTTGTGCAGCACCGTGGCACTCAAAACGGGGAGAATCCGTGCACGAGCGCTGAGTGTAAGGAGACCTTTCCCACTGGACAAAGGGATCACCAGTGCAGTGGAAGTGAGGGGGCTTGCGGCCATCAGGAGGGATGTGTCCAGCAGCAGGAAATCTACGTAGGAGAAAGGTCTTATGAATGCAACACATGCGGGAGAGTCTTCAACTGCAGAGACACATTTAATAATCACCAGGAAGTCCACAGTAGAGAAAGGTCATGTGAGTGTGATGTATGCGGGAAATCCTTTACACGCAGTTCCTATGTGAAAATACACAAGAGGATTCATACTGGAATAAGGCCTTTTGTGTGCGATGAATGCGGAAAAACATACATCACTAAGTCCCATCTTACTCTCCACAAGAAAACTCACACCGTAGAAAGCCTGAGCAGACGACTGGTTGTAGGAAATGTGTTGCTCATACCGGTCTTGGTTAACGCAAGAGAAGTCACACAGGAGCAAGGCCTTGGACATTCAGCAAATGAGGGAGAGCCTAAAGAAGCCTCTCCCACCTCTGACCAGTGAAAGTTTAAGTGAAGAAAGGTCTCACGGTGTAGAAGTTTTGGTGTTCCTTGGCTGCGTTTATTTTTTCTTTTAGCACCAGAACCTTACACTAGAGAGAGGCCTTAGGAGAGTGGGGAATGTGCTTTCTCCTTGCTCAACACAGTAGGACACATAAAAGAAAAACTCTGAAAGTAGCCTTTGTAATGGAACCAACAACCAGAAGTTGAACTTCATACATCCACGGGCGAGACAACATCAATTAGCAGGTATGTGGGAAGTCTTCAGGAGCTAGTTTGTATTTTCTAACCTTCCTAGGACCTTCCCTTGGCCTAAGGTATATCATTGCTAGTGTCTGTTGCAGGAACTGCCCCCACGTCTACCAGCAGATAGACGAAAGACCATGTGGCTCCTATGCCAATGTTCTTAGCTGAGTCCAACTGAAATTCTCTTTCTCTCCTGTTTCCTACAGGGAATCATGAATGATACAAACCCACCGGGAATCCACTTTGCTTACCCCCTGGTGGTTTCAATGTGGAACATGACCCAGCTCCTGTGGAAAAGATCTAGAATCTACTGCAGTTTTCCAAAAGTTTGTGTTTCCCATGGACAGTATTGACTCTACGTGAGCTAGCTGAAATGGATTTCACCAGCCTCAAAATCACCACCTTGGAACTGCCTGCAGCACACATATACGGTTGGTTGGTTTTCCCAAAGAAATGGGAGATCCAGATTTTTATGTAGAACCATCTTATCTCTTAATAGCCTTATTTGTTTATAATTGGAAGAGAATAAACTGCACTTACTTAAATTGTAAGAATAGTTAAGGTAACGAACGCATCATTACCCACAAAAGTTTTCTCATGTTCCTTAATGATCTCTTCCTCTTATCCCTCCCTAATGCACATGCAACTATTGATTTGTTTTATTTTATAATTTATTGGTTTGCTTTATCTAGAATTTTATATAAATGTAATCAGTGAGTTTTGATTTTTTCCCCCTACCTTCTATCAGTAACCATAATTGTTTCAAGATTATTTACTGTTTGGGGGACTATCCATATGTTATTCCTTTTTTCTACTGAGTAATATTTCCCTGTGTGTGAATGTTATACAGTTGTTTATCTGTCAATTATTAACGAACATTTAGGTCATTTCCAGGTTCTTTCTATTAAAAATAAAGCTTATTTGAAGCAAAAAATGGAAAAAAGTATTTTTAACGACATCACAGAGGCAGTTTCCTTGCAAAAGAAAGGCAGCTCCTCAAGAACAAACCTCACCACTCTTATTACCTCCATGGTCTCTCTGTCTGTCTCTCCATCTCTCTCTCTCTCTCTCACACACACACACACACACACTTTCATACTCAGTCATGTCCAACTGCCACCCCATGGACTGCAGCCCACCAGGCTCCACTGTCCATGAGATTCTCCAGGCAAGAATACTGGAGTAGGTTTCCATTTCCTCTTCCAGGGGATCTTCTCAACACAAGTCTCCTGCATCTCCTGCATTGGCAGGCAGATTCTTTACCTCTGTGCCACCTGGGGAGCCCATTGCCTCCACACTGCCTTTGAAAGGTCATGTTCTGTCATGGCACAGGGCAGATACAGAGATGAAATAGCACCCGTATTCAATGCAAGTTCTTGTTGATTTGTATAAACAAGAAATCAGGAAATATTGGGGAAATGGGTTTTAAGCTTGCTGGACCAGGAGACAAGAACATTCAGTTAAATAAGGTAAAATTTATTAAGGTGGTAATACCTGAGATTTGGCATTTAATGGCAAGGTGAAGCATGGCTGGAAGTGGATCTAATTGCTTTGTAAAGCCTGGGTTGAATGGTGGCCTACATAAAAGAATTCAAGTAACTGAGAATTTCCCTGGAATTTTTCTGTACCTCAGAAGTACAGTTCCTGTATATAACATTTCAAAGTTTTGTCCTCTGGCTTCCAAGTAGGTTCAGCCAGTAGGAAGTCCTGTAGGGGGACTGAAGGGCAGGAATCCAGGTTTCTTCTATGCCCTCTATGCTTCATCTGGCTTCTCTAGGAATGTCTGCATCTCCTTTGCTGCAGTAGCCCTTGCAGACAGTTCTGCCATGGTTCTAGCATTTACCAAGTGATCTTGGGCCCTGGAAACGAGTAATACCACCCTAGCTTTGTCCCTCTAGCCTAAGAATGGTAATTGTTTTGTTCTGATACTAATCTGTCTGTGGCCCCACTTCCCCCTAATTTTGGGTTCCCAAGAAAACCATCAACTGAGTAGCCAATTCTCTGAATTAAACTCCCTCACACACAGCACTGGAAAAAGTCAGTTTTCATTCCAATCCCAAAGAAAGGCAATGCCAAAGAATGCTCAAACTACCACACAATTTCAGTCATCTCACACGCTAGTAAAGTAATGCTCAAAATTCTCCAAGCCAAGTTTCAGCAATACGTGAACTGTGAACTTCCAGATGTTCAAGCTGGTTTTAGAAAAGGCAGAGGAACCAGAGATCAAATTGCCAACATCTGCTGGATCATGGAAAAAGGAAGAGAGTTCCAGAAAAACATCTATTTCTGCTTTATTGACTATGCCAAAGCCTTTGACTGTGTGGATCACAATAAACTGGAAAATTCTGAAAGACATGGGAATACCAGGCCACCTGACCTACCTCTTAAGAAACCTATATGCAGGTCAGGAAGCAACGGAAATGGACATGGAACAACAGACTGGTTCCAAATAGGAAAAGGAGTACGTCAAGGTTGTATATTGTCACCCTGCTTATTTAACTTATATGCAGAGTACATTATGAAAAACCCTGGGCTGGAAGAAGTACAAGCTGGAATCAAGATTGCCAGGAGAAATATCAATAACCTCAGATATGCAGATGACACCACCCTTATGGCAGAAAGTGAACAGGAACTAAAGAGCCTCTTCATGAATATGAAAGAAGAGAGTGGAAAATGTTGGCTTAAAGCTCAACATTCAGAAAATAAAGATCATGACATCTGATCCCATCACTTCATGGGAAATAGATGGGAAAACAGTGGAAACAGTGTCAGACTTTATCTTGGGGGGCTCCAAAATCACTGCAGATGGTGATTGCAGCCATGAAATTAAAAGACAGTTACTCCTTGTAAGGAAGGTTATGACCAACCTAGGTAACATATTGAAAAGCAGAGACATTGCTTTGCCAACAAAGGTCCATCTAGTCAAGGCTATGGTTTTTCCAGTGGTCATGTATGGATGTGACAGTTGGACTGTGAAGAAAGCTGAGCGCTGAAGAATTAATTCTTTTGAACTGTGGTGTTGGAGAAGACTCTTGAGAGTCCCTTGGACTGCAAGGAGATCCAACCAGTCCATTCTAAAGGAGATCAGCCCTGGGATTTCTTTGGAAGGAATGATGCTAAAGCTGAAACTCCAGTACTTTGGCCACCTCATGCGAAGAGTTGACTCATTGGAAAAGACCCTGATGCTGGGAGGGATCGGGGCAGGTGGAGAAGGGGACGACAGAGGATGAGATGGCTGGAACGCATCACTGACTCGATGGACATGAGTCTAAGTGAACTCCGGGAGTTGGTGATGGACAGGGAGGCCTGGCATGCTGTGATTCACGGGGTTGCAAAGAGTCAGACACGACTGAGAGACTGAACTGAACTGAGCTGAACTATTTAAATACATCTTAAAAGTACTTTTTTCTTAAGTCCTATTCAGTGTGGTTATATTGTTGCATAAACCAGTACTCGAGAAACCAAGCACCACACTCAGAGAGTTGGAGAACTCAGGTTGAATATGCCAGTGGGCCCAGAGGAGTTAACACTCCAAGCTCTGAGACCCCAGCAAAGGAATTACAGAGTTTTTATAGACAGACTGTAGTGGGCAACACTAGTTGTTAATAGGGTGGTTTAAACTAAAGAGTTTCATGCATACAGTAAGAGCAGAGTAAGATAAGGGGGTGGGGGGTTGTTGCCTGACCTGGACAGGCATGATTAAGCAGGTTTGCAGGTGCTAGGCAGTTGCAAAAAGCAGGACAAGGGTGAGTGAGATAAACTCCAGTTCCTAATAGTGCAAGTCCCCACTTTCTGAGACTACATGACCTATGTGATGTAGACTTTGCAAGGGGCAAGCTGAGTTACAGAGGCAGAAGGAGAAGGAGGTTATGTAAAATTTTAACTTTTCCTCTTCATTCCCTTCTCTTAATGCTTCTATCACTCCTTGTAGAAAGCATCATCTCATGTTTTTGGTAGGACATTCAGAGCTCCCCATCATTTAGGGGGCTGTATTGAACTATTACCATTTGTAAATTTATAGAATCAATCCAAGAGGTTATGAACTGGGTAATTGCATTGAGAATATAAGGGCCAAATGAGTGCTGCAAAGAACATGAAGAGAGCACCTCTTAAAGGGAGAAGTCATGATGCCTAGCTCCAGATATTGTTCCAGTTACCCCAGGAATTAGCTAATTTCTCTCTCCTTTATATTTGTTCCCTTAGCTGTTGGGTCATGTTCCTGACTATTTCTGATTGGTTTAAATAAAAGCAGCATTTTTCATTCAAGAAGAGTCAGAATCTTCACTTTGCAGCTGTCAGTAGGTTTAGCCCTCAAATATTCTGTAAAACCACCTCAGCCAGGGAGTCTAGTTGGTCCTGTAAGGCCACTAAACACTTGGCCACTGTCTCAATGTCGTCTGTGAAGTCTTTGGATAGTTAGTTATTTCAGTCGCTCAGTCGTGTCCGACTCTTTGCGACCCCATGAATCGCAGCATGCCAGGCCTCCCTGTCCATCACCATCTCCCAGAGTTCACTCAAACTCGCGTCTATCGAGGCGGTGATGCCATCCAGCCATCTCATTCTTTGCCGTCCCCTTTTCCTCCTGCCCCCAACTCCTCCCAGCATCAGAGTCTTTTCCAATGAGTTAACTCTTTGCATGAGGTGGCCAAAGTATTGGAGCTTCAGCTTTAGCATCATTCCTTCCAAAGAAATCCCAGGGCTGATCTCCTTTAGAATGGACTGGTTGGATCTCCTTGCAGTCCAAGGGACTCTCAAGAGTCTTCTCCAACACCACAGTTCAAAAGCATCAATTCTTCGGTGCTCAGCTTTCTTCACAGTCCAACTGTCATTTATACATGACCACTGGAAAAACCATAGCCTTGACTAGATGGACCTTTGTTGGCAAAGCAATGTCTCTGCCTTTCAATATGCTATCTAGGTTGGTCATAACTTTCCTTCCAAGGAGTAAGCGTCTTTTAATTTCATGGCTGCAATCACCATCTGCAGTGATTTTGGAGCCCCCCAAGATAAAGTCTGCCACTGTTTCCACTGTTTCCCCATCTATTTCCCATGAAGTGGTGGGACCAGATGCCATGATCTTCATTTTCTGAATGTTGAGCTTTAAGCCAACATTTTCACTCTCCTCTTTCATATTCATGAAGAGACTCTTTAGTTCCTCTTCACTTTCTGCCATAAGGGTGGTGTCATCTGCATATCTGAGGTTATTGATATTTCTCCTGGCAATCTTGATTCCAGCTAGTGCTTCTTCCAGCCCAGCATTTCTCATGATGTAATGTACCTCTTGGGAAGCAAAAGACTGACTTCTTTTCCTTTGTCTTCCTCATGAAGAAGTGTCTCTGTATCTACCATGGAGATGGGAAGAAAGGCAAGCCATTGCTATCACAGAAAGCCAGACAGGCAAACACTTTCTCCTTGATCAATTTAGAAGCTTTCAGGGACCAGATTATTGCTAAAGAGGCATCTCCTTTTGAGAATTGAGGACAAGCTGTTGAGACGTTTCTGACATGAAGTTAAGACTCAGATTACATTAAATAAATAAGATAAGTACATATCCTCTTAAGCAAGTGAATGAGAGGTTTCCTTGTAATTTAGTCTTTTCTTCATATATTTTACTTTGCTTTTGTTGTAGTATAAGTCACGTTTGCTATAGTAAAAAAAATTAATTAACTCTAATTTGCAATAGTGGTTTAATTGTGTATTTTAGAATAAAATATATGTGGGTTGAAATGTCAGCTTGTCCATTATAAAAATTATGACCGGAGTGTTTAACCTCTTAGATTTCAGCTCCTCATTTGTAAAATGGCAAATGTAATAGTGTCTATCTAATTTTAAATGGATGTGAGAGCTGATCTATAAGGAAAGCTGAGTGCCAAAGAATTGATGCTTTTGAACTGTGGTGTTGGAGAAGATTCTTGAGAGTCCCTTGGAGAGCAAGGAGAGCCAATCAGTCAATCCTAAAGGAAATCAGCCCTAAATATTCACTGGAAGGTCTGATGCTGAAACTGAAACTCCAATACTTTGGCCACCTCATGTGAAGAGTTGCTAAAAGGTGGTTGATGAAGCAGTTCCTCCTATTCCCATGCCTATCCCAGCTGTGATTCCCAAACCAACTAGTAGGAATATAAACTAAATGGCTCTTTTTGACCACCTATGTGTTGCCAGATGTATGGTGAGAGTCTGGTTGTTAGAAACAATACTCCTCTGGGGAGTGAGGAAAGCTAAGGTGCAGATACCCATCTAATTGACTGGTAGACATAAGTAAGTATCTGTACCACAAACAAAGAAAAGGCCATGATGGGGTTGGTACCATCTGTTACAGCAAGGGACACCAAAAGGCTGCAAAGCAGCCTGCATATAACAGATAAATGAACACAAACAATAGGTTTTCTCCCCATCTTTGGGTTGTCAGGGCTATAGCAACTGAACCTATCATGAAGGGGGGTCAGCAATACTGTGGAGCAGTTTAGTTAGTAGAGAGAATTGATCATAAGAGACATCTAATAAGAATGAGGCTTCCCACTACAGTGAGATAACTAACAGTTAACCCCAGCTTCTGACCCAAATCCCAGTCCTGGAATGCAACTGAAGCTGTGCGAATAGCACAGCAATAATACCAGTCAGGGATAGAGGCTGGGGTTGATAATGAAAACCCATTGATATTTTAATAGCTGGATCCTCAAGGTTCTGCTGTGCATTGACTACTCAGCTTCCAGAGTGACTAGAGCAGGGCTCAGCGTCCTTCTTGGGTGAGAGTTGTTGTTCTTGAAATGAGACCTTGGGGAGGTTTTCGGGGTCCCAAATCGCTTTTCAGTTGTCCTCATCACAGGAAGTCACTGCCTTCTTGACTCTGGTGTGGTGTATCCAAGGGATGACACCTATAACTTTATCAAAAGTAGGGGTTGCCAGGACAACCGTGTGAGGGCCTGTCCAAACTGGCTGAAGTGGTTCTTTTTTCCAATCTTTAACCCATACCTGGCTGAGAGGGATGAACCCAATTACCCAATGGAATGGGTGTCCTTTCTCAGGTTTCTTGGGCGATATGGCAGAAGACTTTTCCCTGGGCCTGGAGGTGTTGGGATATCTCCAAGTCAGCTAGTTGTTGGTGGTCTCCTTTGAGATTTTTATCACTGGGGGTGGTCTCCCATATAAGATCTCAAAGGGAGAATAGCTTGAGGACCTCGGGGTGCATTTACAGAGGGAGATGAGAGTCCACAGAATGATAAACAGCTTGTTCCAACACTGTCTGGGTGTTGGCCGGGGGATATTCTTATTGTGCTACTACTTGGAGAAACAAACTTAACAAGAAAGTTAAAGAAGTATGGCCCAAAGATTAATAGAAGTAGGAAAGCTGCTGAGGCACTAGCCAGGAGAATCAGGTCCAGACATTGGTTAATGACATTAGTGTTTCTCTAGGTATGAGAAGATCCAAGAATTTGGACTCATAAAAATCTTTACCTGAAAACATCAGACTATCTGAAGGCCTGTTTTTCTGGGTATTTCCCAGAGCACAGAGTGCCTTATTTTTTTGTCTCCACCCTGAACTCCTTTCAAGAAGGTATTGAAGGTCAGCATCTCATAGTGGTCATGATTTAATCTTTGTAGAGGCAGCTGGCAAGGGCCAACTTCTAGTGAGCAGTGACCCTTCATAGCCACATATTTGACCATGTGTTGGGGGCATTTGGCCATTATGTCCCACGGTGCTAGGAAGTCTCATCCCAGCTCTAACAAAGATTCCATTGACAGACCACTCAATGTGTTGTCATTAGACCAGACTTGTAAGTAGCAAAAGTCTCTGGACCATACCTGTCTTACTAGCTTCTTGGTCCAGGAAAATATTTCCTCTTGTTGTTTTTTCCCATATCTAGAGTTCAGTTCAGTTCAGTTCAGTAACTCAGTCGTGTCCAACTCTTTGTGATCCCATTAATCACAGCACACCAGGCCTCCCTGTCCATCACCAACTCCCGGAGTTACTCAAACTCACATCCATTAAGTCGGTGATGCCATCCAGCCATCTCATCCTCTGTGTCCCCTTCTCCTCCTGCCCCCAATCCCTCCCAGCATCAGAGTCCTTTCCAATGAGTCAACTCTTCGCATGAGGTGCCCAAAGTACCAGAGTTTCAGCTTTAGCATCATTCTTTCCAAAGAAATCCCAGGGCTGATCTCCTTCAGAATGGACTGGTTGGATCTCCTTGCAGTCCAAGGGACCCTCAAGAGTCTTCTCCAACACCACAGTTCAAAAGCATCAATTCTTCGGTGCTCAGCTTTCTTCACAGTGCAACTCTCACATCCATACATGACCACTGGAAAAACCATAGCCTTGATTAGATGGACCTTTGTTGGCAAAGTAATGTCTCTGCTTTTCAATATGCTACCTAGGTTGGTCATAACTTTCCTTCCAAAGAGTAAGCATCTTTTAATTTCATGGCTGCAATCACCATCTGCAGTGATTTTGGAGCCCCCCAAAATAAAGTTTGACAGTGTTTCCACTGTTTCCCCATCTATTTCCCAAGAAGTGATGGGACCAGATGCCATGATCTTCATTTTCTGAATGTTGAGCTTTAAGCCAACTTTTTCACTCTCCTCTTTCATATTCATGAAGAGGCTCTTTAGTTCCCCTTCACTTTCTGCCATAAGGATGGTGTCATCTGCATATCTGAGGTTATTGATATTTCTCCCAGCAATCTTGATTCCAGCTTGTGTTTCTTCCAGTCCAGCGTTTCTCATGATGTACTCTGCATATAAGTTAAATAAGCAGGGTGATAATATACAGCCTTGACGTACTCCTTTTCCTATTTGGAACCAGTCTGTTGTTCCATGTCCAGTTCCAACTGTTGCTTCCTGACCTGCATATAGGTTTCTTAAGAGGTAGGTCAGGTGGCCTGGTATGCCCATCTCTTTCAGAATTTTCCACAGTTTATTGTGATCCACACAGTCAAAGGCTTTGGCATAGTCAATAAAGCAGAATCATCATTACAATTATTGATCTCATATGAAATTGCTTATCAGCATTTTATCACAGGCTGAGTCACATGTTTGGTAACGTAAGAAATAATCTTCTAAAACAAGCTATATAGAAAATAATATAGCTAACAGTTATTAGTAAGGTCACAAGCAAGAGTTTAAGTCAAGGACTTTCATTGGGTATAGCCCAATATACCCCAGGTCATCTGTCTCAGTTAAATGATTATAACCAAGTGTTAATCTCCTGGTTGTACATCATGGAGCACCTGAATCTTATCCAATGACTGGTTACTGAGGTTAGCTTTAGAAACAATCTTAGAGTGTCTCTTATAATAACTTAATTAAAACTTCTAGCAATATATCATAACAAGGAACTATCTCAGAAGTGGGTCTTAGTAAGCCCAGATCTTAATTAACAAAACTAGAACTGAATATTTGGTGAAATATAATTTTTTCTTTTCTTTCTTTCTTTCTTTATTTTTTTGGAGAACTCATTGTGAGGGTATTAACATTGTAGCCAGGTAAGGCTTTAACTCATCAAATAAAAATGAGATCTATCAGGGAGCCAGGAAAGCCAAGCAGCCATTTTCGATTTCCCCATAGCCCTGGCTCTTTGATTTTCAGCTGTTGTTTATCTATTTTTAATTTCCTGATTTAAGAGAAGACTATCACCATGTTTTAAGGACATCAAAATAGCAAAAGTCTAACCATGAGGGGTTACTTTTTGTAGAAGCAGAATGAGCTTTGTCTACATGTACCATGCTCTTAAATAATGTTTATTTACTTTACCAAAGTAACAAAAAGATTTTAAAAACAAATATAGATCACTTAAAGGCAAAGAAATTCATAATCTGTTATCAAAAGCTGCATTTTAAGAAAACTTTGTTCTCTAAACAGAGAGAAGACCAAATTTCAGTCTGGTATCAGGTTGATGTTAATAACAAAATTTGTTTATCTGTTTAATCTTAGTCTTTTCCATACATCTTGAAGAACTAGCAGTATTCTTCTAAAGGTGTGAGAGTAAAACCATAGAAGGCATGTTTAAAATCTGATTCTATTTTAATTAGCAAAGAAACCTGGTCATAACAATTTAATATGATAACTAGAATTATAACTGACCATGTTTTATCAGGGCATATCAGATCTTTATTTTATCTAAAATTTTAGGATATCTATATTAGTAACATCAACCATACAGTATAACCTGAAAAGATTTTTCACCCCCTTGACAGTATTGCTCATATAATTTAACATGTCCAGTGAACCCAGGTAGTTTAATAGCTCTTTGGGATATCTCAGAGGCCCTCTGAAGCTTCCCCAAGTTAGCTAGAAGTCAAGTTATTTTGGAATTTTTATTAATAAATATCAAAAGGGTTTATAACAGTCAGGCAGGATCATATAAGTTACTGTGAAATAATAGTTATTTACTTAGCCAAAGTTAACAAAATATTTCAAAGGTATATATATAAGAGATCAATTAAGAGGTAAAGAAACTTAAATCTAAAATTAAAAGCAGTTCAATATCTGAAGAAAGTATGTCCTCTTAACAGAGAGAAAGACCGAATTTAAGTTTTTGCACCAGCTTTCTTTAAACTCATTTAGGTAAACAATTGAATTTATTTTAAACTTAGTTGGTCCTAACTGTGCACTAAAGTTTTTTTTTTTTTTTCAGGGTCCACCTTCCACAAAACTTTTAATCACTTTCTGTAACAGCCACCTGTAAGTCAGACCTATCTTCTTTTCCCTTTATAAAATGTAATTTTATTTTTTATGTCTTCTTTATTAAAAACATACATCCTAATTTCTTATTAGATTAGCAAACAAACATTAATACTAGATATTTAATATTGAATATTTCCAAGTTCACATGACTCTGAAATTTATTTAGTTTAATTTTTTTTTTGTACTTAGAATTGTTTGATTCATAAGCACTTATTTTTCCTTCAGTTTACTTCAGTCCCTCCCAGCATCAGGGTCTTTTCCAATGAGTCAACTCTTCGCATGAGCTGGCCAAAGTATTGGAGTTTCAGCTTCAACATCAGTCCTTCCAATGAACACCCAGAACTGATCTCCATTAGGATGGACTGGTTGGATCTCCTTGCAGTCCAAGGGACTCTCAAGAGTCTTCTCCAACACCACAGTTCAAAAGCATCGATTCTTCGGTGCTCAGCTTTCTTCAAGTCCAACTCTCACATCCATACATGACCACTGGAAAAACCATAGCCTTGACTAGACGCACCTTTGTTGGCAAAGTAATATCTCTGCTTTTCAATATACTATCTAGGTTGGTCATAAGTAAGCATATTTTAATTTCACCATCTGCAGTGATTTTGGAGCCCCAAAAAATAAAGTCTGACACTCTTTCCACTGTTTCCCCATTTATTTCTCATAAAGTGATGGGACCAGATGCCATGATCTTCATTTTCTGAATGTTGAGCTTTAAGCCAACTTTTTCACTCTCCTCTTTCACTTTCATCAAGAGGTTTTTTAGTTCCTCTGCATTCGATCCCTGGGTTGGGAAGATCCCCTGGAGAAGGAAATGGCAACCTACTCCAGTATTCTTGCCTGGAGAATTCCATGGACAGAGGAGCCTGGCAGGCTACAGTCCACGGGGTCACAAAGAGTCAGACACGACCGAGCTACTTCACTCACTCACTCACTTTCTGCCATAAGGGTGGTGTCATCTGCATATCTGAGGTTATTGATATTTCTGAGGTTATTGGAGGAGGAAATGGCAACCCACTCTAGTAGTCTTGCCTAAAGAATCCCATGGACAGAGGAGCCTGGCCTGCTATATAGTCCATGGGGTCACAAAGAGTCAGAGATGACTGAGACACACACACACACACACACACACATACATAAATAGGGAGGACTTAAGTTCAAAGGCTATTTGAGTATATTTGTGTGCATATGTAGGTATATTTACCCATTGAAAAGAGGGATAGAAAGCTAGAGAGGTGGGAAAATTTTTTGAATGATGAAGTATTATCAAAACGCAAGGAGGAAATTGGGTGAAGAGTACAAATGTGGGACTAAAACTTTGAAGAGTAGCAAGAGGGAAGTAAAGTTTAATATTCATGCAGATTATGGATAAATTAGAGAGCAGACATGGATAACTTTATCCAAACAGGCCCCTTTACTGATAAAATGGATGTTATATTCATCAGGTGAGAGTGAGGAGAAATAGAATGGAATGTAAAGATAGTCAAGAAATTGTGCAGTAGCTGAGATGGAAATAGAGTGAACATCTGTCTTCTAAAATGGGACACTTTTGACAGTGTGTTAGTTTGATGTGGCTATTGTAACAAATTAGCATGAACTTGGTTTGTTTAAAAAAACTGAAATTTGTTCTCTCACAGTTCTGGAAGTTTTACATCAGTTTCACTGGGCTGAAGTCAATGTGTCACCAGAGTCATGCTCCCTCCAGAGTCTCTGACGCATAACCTGTTCCTTGCCTCTTCCAGCTTCTGCTGGTTGCCAGTATTCCTCGTCGTGTCTGCATAACTCTAGTTACTACCTCCATAGTCACCTGACCTCCTCTTTTGTATCTGTCCAATTTTCCTCTGCCCCTCTCTCATAAGCTTATATGTGATTGCATTTGGGGCTCACCCAGACAATCAGGATAGCTTATCTCAAAATCCCTACCTTAGCCATATCTGCAAAGACATTTTTCCCCCTATATAAAGTAGCATTACAGGTTCCTGGGGTTAGAATGTAGATATCTTTAGGAACTGAGTGTGGGGAGGCAGGGGGAGTGATGTTAAGACATGTTCCAGAGGAAGCAATTACCCTTGAGGTAGAGAAAGGTAGAGACAGGATAAAACACCTTTGTGCCTGTGTACGTCTTAATGAATGCAGCTCAGCACCAGGGCATATGGATTTGGTCACTCTGCAGTAAGCAGTCTTTGCAAACACATGCAGTAGCCCTAGACAGACACCAGTTGTTTGTAAAGAATTTTGGAATTCAAAGAAGTTGAATTTGAATTACTGTTAAGTACAGACACAGAAAATATGGTGAGAAAAGCTGATTTCAGAATTCCTAACCGATATTTATTATGAACTTCAGGGACCAGAAAATTTTCTTCATGATTAGCGGGCACTAACACATCTAATGCAGTATTTTCTCAGTGTTTCTGCTAGCTTCTTCCTCTCACCTTACCTCAGTTTTTCAACTTCCTAGATGTCTGTTTGAGAATCACAATTAGGTATTTGTTGTTGCTGTTCAGTCTCTAAGTCATGTCCAACTCATTGCAAACCCATGAACTGCAGCACGCCAGGCTTCCCTGACCTTCACTATCTCCCGGAGTTTGCTCAAACTCATGTCCATGTTGGTGTATGGCAAAACCAATACAATATTGTAAAGTAATTAACCTCCAATTAAAATAAATAAATTTATTTAAAAAAAGAAAAAATTGAAAAAAAAAGCTATCTCATTGCTAGAGTTTTAAGGTGAAAACAAACATTATGAGAACCTTAGTTCAGTTCAGTTGCTCAGTTGTGTCCAACTCTTTGTGACCCCATGGACCACAGCACACCAGGCCTCCCCATCCATCACCAACTCCCAGAGTTTACTCAAACCCATGTCCATCGAGTTGGTGATGCCATCCAACCATCTCATTCTCTGTCATCGCCTTCTCCTGCCTTCAATCTTTCCCAGCATCTGGGTCTTTTCCAGTGAATCAGCTCTGCGCATCAGATGGCCAAAGTACTGGAGCTTCAGCTTCAGCATCAGTCCTTCCAATGAATCTTCAGAGTTGATTTCCTTTAGGATGGACTGGTTTGATCTCCTTGCAGTCCAAGGGACTCTCAAGAGTCTTCTCCAACACCCAAGTTCAAAAGCATCAATTCTTTGGCACTCAGCCTCCTTTATGGTCCAGCTCTCACATCCTTACATAACTACTGGAAAAACCATAGTTTCACTATACAGACCTTTGTCAACAAAGTGATGTCTCTACTTTTGAATATGCTCTCTAGGTTTGGCATAACTATTCTCCCAAGGAGCAAGCTTTTTTTTTTTTTTTTTTTTTTACTTTATTTTACTTTAGAATACTGTATTGGTTTTGCCATTAATTTCATAGCTGCAGTCATCATCTGCATTGATTTTGGAGCCCAAGGATATGAAATCTGACACTGTTTTGACATTTTCCCCATCTATTTGCCATGAAGTGATAGGACCGGATTCCATGATCTTTGTTTTCTGAATGCTGAGATTTAAGCTAGCTTTTTCGCTCTCATCTTTCACCTTCATCAAAAGGCCCTTTAGTTCCTCTTCACTTTCTGCCATTAGATTGGTATCATCTGCATACCTGAGGTTGTTGATATTTCTTCCAGCAATCTTGAATTCAGCTTGTGCTTCATTCAGCCAGGCATTTCACATGATGTACTCTGCATATAAGTTAAATAAGTAGGGTGACAATATACAGCCTTGATGGACTCCTTTCCCAGTTTTGAGCCAGTCCATTGTTCCATGTGTGTCCATCTTACCTGCCTCTTGAGAAATCTGTATGCAGGTCAAGAAGCAATAGTTAGAACCAGACACAGACAACAGACTGGTTCAAAATTGGGAAAGGAGTACATCAAGCCTATATATTGTCACCCAGCTTATTTAACTTATATGCAGAGTACATCATGCAAAACACTGGGCTGGATGAAGCACAAGCTGGAATCAAGATTGCCAGGAGAAACATCAATAGCTTCAGATATGCAGATGGCACCACCCTTATGGCAGAAAGTGAAGAAGAGCTAAAGAGCCTCTTGATGAAAGTGAAAGAGGAGAGTGAAAGTTCAGTTCAGTTCAGTGACTCAGTCGTGTCAGACTCTTTGTGACCCCATGGACTGCAGCACACCATGCCTCCCTGTCCATTACCAACTCCCAGAGTTTACTCAAACTCATGTCCATTGAATCGGTGATGCCATCCAACCATCTCATCCTCTGTTGTCCCCTTCTCCTCCTGCCTTCAATCTCAGCATTCAAAAAACTAAGATCATAGCATCTGGTCCCATCACTTCATGTAAAATAGATGGGGAAACAATGGAAACAGTGAGAGACTTTAGTGTCTTTGGCTCCAAAATCACTGCAGATGGTGACTGCAGCTATGAAATTAAGACGCTTGCTCCTTGGAAGAAAAGCTATAACCAACCTAGACAGCATATTAAAAAGCAGAGACATTGCTGACAAAGGTCCGTCTAGTCAAAGCTCTGGTTTTTCCAGTAGTCATGTATGGATTTGAGAGTTGGACTATAAAGAAAGCTGAGCACCAAAGAATTGATGCTTTTGAACTGTGGTGTTGGAAAAGACTCTTGAGAGTCCCTTGGACTGCAAGGAGATCCAACTAGTCAATCCTAAAGGAAATCAGTCCTGAATATTCATTGGAAGGACTGATGCTGAAGCTGAAGCTCCAATACTTTGGCCATCTGATGCAAAGAACTGACTCATTGGAAAAGATCCTGATGCTGGAAAACTTTGAAGGTGAGAGGAGAAGGGGACGACAGAGGATGAGATGGCATCATCGACTCAATGAACACGAGTTTGAGCAGTCTCCAGAAGCTGGTGATGGACAGGGAAACCTGGCATGCTGCAGTCCATGGGGTCGCAAAAAGTCAGACATGACTGAGTGACTGAACTGAACTGATTGTTCCATGTCCGGTTCTTACTGTTGCTTCTTGTCCTGCATGTAGGTTTCTCAGGACATAGATAGGGTAGTCTAGTATTCCCATCTCTTTAAGAGTATTCCACAGTTTGTTTGATCCACACAGTCAAAAGCTTTAGCATAGTCAAAGAAGCAGAAGTAGAATTTTTTTTGGCATTCCTTTGCTTTTTCTATGATCTAGCATACAGTGGCAATTTGATCTCTGGTTCCTCTGCCTTTTCTAAAACCAGCTTGTACATCTAGAATTTCTCAGTTCATGTAGTACTGAAGCCTAGCTTGAAGGATTCTGAGCATAATCTTGCTGGCATGTGAAATGAGCACAATTGTGTGGTAATTTGAACATTATTTGGCATTGTCTTTCTTTGGGATTGGAATGAAAACTAACCTTTTCCAGTCCTATGGCCATTGCTGAGTTTTCCAAATTTGCTGGCATAATGAATGCAGCACTCTAACAGTATCATCTTTTAAGATTTGAAATAGCTCAGCTGGAATTCTATCACCTCCACTAGCTTTGTTTGTAGTAATGCTTCCTAAGACCCACTTGACTTTACACTCCAGGATGTCTGGCTCTAGGTAAGTGACCACATCATCGTGGTTAACTGGGTCATTAAGAGCCTTTTGTACAGTTCTTCTGTGGTATAAGCTATTAATATAATCTCTTCCCGATAGGGAACATTGAGATCTGACTTTTTTCTTAGATTGTCTATTTAAATTCAAATCCATTAGATAATTTCAACTAATTTTTCAACTTTATGCTGTGCAGCTCAAATATTAATTTCTTCAATTGAAAAAACACAGTTAGAATTAGAAAATTAAATGTAAGGCACACATATCCTTTTTATTTAAATTTTGTATATACTACTCTGCAGTGTTCAGTTGCAAATTTCTGAGAAAGAAAAGAAATTCATTTCCTTAGTGAAATAAAATGTCTTATTTAAGCAAAATAATTTTTTCAGTTCTCCGATTAAAATGAACATATTCAGTTAAAGAATGATAGGGAATGATGAAATTATTTTGGATGAAAAACAAACCCAACCCTGTTAGAGATGCTACTTCAAGAATAATATATAATATTTATTACTCTGTTGTAGGTAGTTATGACAATATAAAAGCACTGTTTTGAGTTGATAAGAGTATTCTATCAGTTCCAGAAAGTATAAATTATATCATGTAGTTTCTTGATTTAATGCATGTATAAATAAAAAACAGATGAAAGCAAGACTCATTTTTCATAAGGAAATGAAAGAGATGAAGAAATAATGGTGAGCTAAATGTGCTTTGCTCAACCCTGCAGTAAAGGATTGTGTTACATCGGAAACAATTCTGTTAGATTTTAATCCTGTTGATTGGTCAGCTATTTTTGCTATTGTTTCCCTTGGAGAGGCATCGGGAATGCACACACATAATCCAGTACATTCCTCATATGCAGAAACACTTAAAATTGAGTAAAAACAAACAGCCTTCTAATCTCATGACATTTGGAAAACAGCATGTGGAAAAGAAATCAGAATATTGATTTGGCAATAAAATAAAATGACAGAAGTGGATTCCGTCCTCTATTTTTCTGCATCTTGAGGGAGATCTAAATTAAGAAGATGGCAAAGAAGGTAAAATGAATCAACCATAAACACAACAACCAATTTCAAAAGCATTTTCATCCTTAAATGTGCCAGTGATTCATTTATCTATCAATTCTTCCAACATTTTTACATAAGTTGTAATTTTTACATAAGTTGTAAATTCTGGAAGTTTGCATTTGAGACAAGTTACTGACAATGAGCTCGACCTCTTTCAATTTAGGAAAATCAAGTCTCAAAGTGCTTGTACTTATGACTTTGCATTTTGAAAGGAAGCAAGTGGTTAAAAGAAATGAAACCTCACCTCGATGGTAATGGAGGGAGAAGCCTCTGAGGCAACAACACTAATAATAAGTTTTGAAACCAGTTCTAACCCACAAAGTCAAGCAATGACCTGTAGGATTGATTTTACTTCACTGAGGGTGTATTAATATGTCATTTCTTTCGGTTTCAGAAATAAATTTATTTCATTATAAAAACAAAACAGTGAAGTCAACTCTAGCTTTAAATTATTAAATTATTTCATACTTATCTATTTTTATGAAATATTGTTTAGAATTAGATACCTGGGGACTATTTTAATGTGTCAGGTTAATTTTATGTAGCTCTTAACAGTGTAGCTTCTAGTAGCTGAATGCATTATTTTAATATATTATTATACAAAAAATGCACCTTATGATTAGAGAGCATGTTTGTAAATTCAACTTTCAAAGTTGACATTAAAAACTTATTTAACTTTCTCATAATAAGAACTGAGTTGATCATTTTGCTGTTCATGGAAAATAAATCATTTCTATATTCACGAATACTAACTGTAAAAGAGAAAACAACAAAGCAGGGTAGCACATGAGTTTATGTCTTTAGAGAGTAGATAATATTCCACCAAGTTCTCCAGGAAACACTATTTTCTTATTAAGCTGTTTTATAGAATGGAGGTGGCTACATTCAAAATTGATTAACTTTAATGAGACAATCAAGATAAAAGCCAGGTTTATGGCCTGCTGGGACTTAACAGTTTTGAGAATACCTATTTTTACCCCCATTAGAGAAGGAAATGGCAACCCACTCCAGTATTTTTGCCTGGGAAATTCCATGGACAGAGGAGCCTGGTGGGCTACGGTCCATGGGGTGGAAAGAGTCAGACAAAACTTAACGACTAAACCGCCAGCACCACCTCCTTTCCCATTACTCACTGACTCATTCTCAAACTTTCCTGTGTCCTGACAATTTCAACAAATGGGGCTTATCCTTGTCATTTCTATTTTTATCTTACACATTTTGAAATTTTATAAAGCAGGATTTTTACCACATATTTTCCATAGTTGCTGCTGTCTGTGATACTCTTACCTGTGATGAGCAGGTTTCCTATATTAAATTGCTTATTAATATCATGCCTCTTGTAAAATTAATTGATTGCCTATGCCAAATAAATTTTGTAAGTTTGAAATTCTGGGCTAAATGCGACTGTGGTGACATGAATTGCTCAACCTACCACATGTGGGGCCTACAATTGTTGTTGATTTTTTAACCAGCAACTTTAGTGACAGTTGCAAGCATGTCCTCTTAAACTGGTATAGGAAACATGAAGGATAAATGTCTAACTCTTCTTCATATGATAAAACATAAGACTGGCCCTTAGAGTATAACTGAAAGAGCAAGGAAAAAATACACAACCGTAACGCCTTTAAGATCATTTCACATATAAAATTTTATATTAAATACAAATTTTGTATTAAAAAACAAATATATATATATATATATATATATATATATATATATATTTCTCCTAATTCAGATTTTTATGTTGTTGTTCCCTGTTACATTTCAAGAAGTAAAATACCAATTGATCTAGACTGAAAAGACGATCCTGTGTACTCTGTATGCTACAGGGAGTTTCTTCACCAAAGCACAGAAGAAAATTGATATTCTGAAAAAAATAGAGGTACATCTTAGACAATGTCATTCAACATAGGTATCAATGCACTAACGACTGGACAGAAGAAACTGCTAAAACCTATATAGCCTTTTTATTGTATTGCAGAATAAAAAGGGAGGACCTATGTTCTTCACTTGATGTATTCTTTTCTTTTCTAATGCCACTGAAGTGTAATAGAATAGCTATTGTTGGGCTATTTTCTGCCTGTAATAGAATCTTTGATTTATAAAGGCGCTGAATCATGCATTAGCCTTATTTCTCAGTATACACACAGGAGCCATTTCAACCAGAACTGAAGGGCTACAGCCATGATAGAATAGAGCAGCTGTTTAACATCACTCAATATAACCATGCATATGAAAGAGCAGCAAGGATTTCACTTTATTGATTTAATTTCAGAACATTTGCACATTACAATGGCAATCATACCAAGACATTTTCATTTAATGAGATTCTATCCACAATAGAATTTACAGGTCATACAATTTCAGAGTTAGAAAATACTTTAGAGAATCTATTCCCCTCCCCCTCAACTTATATATTAAGAAACCAAAGCCCAAAAGAGGTTAAATGCTTTGACCAAGATCACAAGGCTTGTAAATAGCTCTGACTAGAACCCAATTCTGAGCACTTTGATTTTTTTACATAGCATAATTATTGAAGAGAATAATATTTTTTACTTCAGTTCTTATGTTCCACACAATATCTGATGTTCAAAATATATGTTAGTAATTATGTGGCATGAACTAGAAAGAATGAGAATCAGTGGCATTTGTCTTACTGGAAATTCCTATAGATTTTCTAGGTTTGAATACTTGACTATGTCAAGAAATCCAATATAGAGAAAGTGGATTCAGGGAGGTACATGGGAAACATTTGTTCTGTGTAACATCACTTTAATTTTCTCAACTTCCTGGGTGCTTATTTTTCTAATATTCTAATCTTACACAATATTAGTTAGGCTCATCAACTTCCTAAAATCTGATGGCTAATAAGAAACATTTTTTAAAAGGTAAAACGTGGTTGAAGAAAACTGTAACAGAATAAAATCACTAGCCAAGTACTTATATTTTTCAAAGCATCCTATAATGTGTGACACACCAACAATAGCTAAGATCAAGAGAAAGGGGTGGACTTTATTTTAACTTAATTATTCATTTCAGTTAAAGACTATCTATGCTCAGCTTTGACATTAATGCTAGAGGCACCAACCACCTACCCCTTTTAGCTGCTATGAATGAAAAACCCTGGTTTCCTAGAACCCAAGCTAGTGGTACTGTAAGTGCCTGGCAAGTCAGGAAATACCAAAACACAGAGGAAAGGTTAAATGACTGAAAGTACTTAACAGCAAATAATTCCCCAAAATGTTGAGTCTTTTAATGTGACTGGTAGATGACTGAGGTGGTTATAAAATGTAACTGGAAACCAATTCAAAAAATAGAGGAAGTCCCAGAAAGTGAAAGAAGAGAGAAAGCAAAGCTGGATCAGGGGAAATGAGAGAAGCCTCCCACAATTTAACATTTTAAATATAGAAAACAGTGTTACTTCACTGCATCCATATAAACCTAAATGTTCATTATTAAAACATTGTTTATAACAAATTGAACAATACATGAATATATATCACCGGGTAAGTGACTAAATTAATAACTTCACATCAGTACTTTGAAATACCACCATTTATTAAACTGAATATGGCAGACTCAGATGTATTGACTTGAAAGGGCGCCCTTGACACAGAATTTAAAAAAAAAAAACATGCCCAATAGTATGTGTTTTATCATACTAATTCATAAAAATCTATTTTTAAAATCCCTAACCACATAAGGATATATTTGGGTTTTTTGTGTGTGTGAAAGTGAAAGTCACTCAGTTGTGTCCGACTGTTTGTGACCCCATGGACTGAATAGTCCATGGGTTTCTCCAGGCTAGAATACTGGAGTGGGTAGCTGTTCCCTTCTCCAGAGGATCTTCCCAACCCAGGGATCAAACTCAGGTCTCCTGCATTGCAGATGAGGATTCTTTACCAGCTGAGCCACTAGGGAAACCCGCAAGTGAAAACTGCTCAGTTGTGTCTGATTCTCTGTGACCTCCCAACCCAGAGATCAAACCAGGCCTCCCGAATTGCAAGTGGATTCTTTACCAGCTGAGCCACAAGGGAAGGTTTTTTGTTTTTTGTTTTTTTTTTTAACCTGTACATAAAAAAGGAAAAGGATGAAGGAAAACAGATTCCAAACAATGGCTACACTACAGGGGTGAAATTAGAGTGTGGTGGATAGGGATATCACTGATTTCATTTTAGGCCCTTTTTAGTATTGCTAAAATATATGTCATTTATTCAGTTAAGTGATTAGGTTTTTTAAAACTGAGATTCGAAATACTGAGTTTCTAAAAAAAACAACTAGTTCCTTATGAACAGCCAAATAAAACACTTGGCAGATCCTATATAGACTATGGAAATGCAAATACTTAACAAAGATATACACATAGATATATGACCAAGAATAAGGAACAATGGATTCAAAATCAATGGTGTCCCATAGAAGTCAATCATCTTAAGCTTCAGTTCTCTCTGGTCTCTACAGTTGTGCTCTTCAGGAAGATTTAAAAAAGATTCGTTTAATGAGGGCTCTGTAAAACGCAGGACAAAAGTTGAGCAAAGGGAGTTATGCTGTCTTTTGAGATCCCTTTAGCCAAAAGTCAAGATACAGTATTTGACAAAACAGGGATGAAACCACAAAATGGCATGATATTATTCTTTTTCCTAAGAGAAGATCAGTATGAACTGGCCTGACTGAAATCAGTTATCATTAAGGGGATTTAAGTGGACTTTGAACAATGCACCTCCAGACTTCACACTGAATAATCCAAAGAATTGATTTCATATTGTCAAATCCAATAGATATTATGCTGGATTTTAATACTCTGGCAGCAATTATCACATTTCTTTGGTTATATTATCAACTACCTTCAATTTCATGGTATCATTCTCCTTTCCTTCTCTTTCTCATCCTAACTCTGACTGTTCCTTTCTGAAGTCTGTAATTAACTTTTCCCCATCTCTGGCCTTATCTTTCATATCCTACAGGCCACGCAAACCAGTTCATTTTACATGCTGTGCCTGAGTGATTTCATCCACTCTTTTCTTCATTTTAATGACCATATAAATATCAATGGCTCTTGGTTCTAATCTCATCCCAGAGTTTCAGACTCATATATCCAACTGTTTGTTGTACACATTCACTTGGATATTCAAGAAAAAGTAAGGATGTTATTTTACTTTCCTGTATAGCCCCAAAACTTGCACCTCTTCTGGTATTCCAGACAATGTCTAGAGATATTTTTGGTTGTCACAGCTGGGGAAGGAAATGCTCAGTTCAGTTCAGTTCAGTCGCTCAGACGTGTCCGACTCTTTGTGACCCCATGAATCGCAGCACGTCAGGTCTGCCTGTCCACCCCAACTCCCAGAGTTCACTCAGACTCACGTCCATTGAGTCAGTGATGCCATCCAGCCATCTCATCTTCTGTCATCCCCTTCTCCTCTTGCCCTCAATCCCTCCCAGGATCAGAGTCTTTTCCAATGAGTCAACCCTTTACATGAGGTGCCCAAAGTACTGGAGTTTCAGCTTCAGCATCATTCCCTCCAAAGAAATCCCAGGGCTGATCTCCTTCAGAATGGACTGGTTGGATCTCCTTGCAGTCCAAGGGACTCTCAAGAGTCTTCTCCAACACCACAGTTCAAAAGCATCAATTCTTTGGTGCTCAGCTCTCTTCACAGTCCAACTCTCACATCCATACATGACCACAGGAAAAACCATAGCCTTGACTAGATGGACCTTTGTTGGCAAAGTAATGTCTCTGCTTTTGAATATGCTATCTAGGTTGGTCATAACTTTTCTTCCAAGGAGTAAGCGTTTTTTAAATTTCATGGCTGCAGTCACCATCTGCAGTGATTTTACCGCCCTCTATTTGGTTGAGCCCAGGGATTCCACAAAGCATCCTACAATACATTCCAGAACAAAAAACTCTCTGACTAAAACATCATTGGTACTTGAACTGAGAGACCCTGATCTATAGTTTTTGCATTCTAATTGGAAGACTTTTAAGAAATACTTACAGATTTAGAATCAGTGTATAGCCACTAAGAACATAACCCAATATTATTCTTATATGACTAATATTTGAATCACAAGGATAATTTATTTTGGATCAGTATTGATCCACAAATAAAACCTGGGCCCTCAGTAGTGGACATACAATAAGATAACTTTCAATGAGTCATAATATTATAAAACCCCCTTCCCTAGAAGTCAGCCAGAACCTATGACTTGCTCCTAGCCAACAGAATAAAGCAAAGATGAAAGGATAGTCATTCCCCCTGATCATACTACTGCTTCTTAGTACACTGGAGCAAAAGAGAGTCTCCTGGCCCCCTGAAAAGTAAGCTGCTATGTTTTAAGTGTTCCATTTAACAAGGAACTCTGGGGGCCTCTAGGAACTGAGGGTGACCTCCAGTCAACAGTCATCAAGAAAGCAAAAACCTGCCTTACAATCACAAGGAACTACAAGAAACTGAATTCTTCAAACAAAAACATGAGTTTGGAAGAGGATGCCAAGCTCCAGATGAGAACACAGGCCACCTGACACCTTGATTGCAACCTTCTATGAAGATGAGCAGAGAACCCAAATAAGCTGTGCCCAGACTCCTGACCCACAAAGACTATGAGATAATAAATATAGGTTGTTTTAAGCCATTACATGTATGCTATTATATTGTGCAAGAGTAGAAAGCTAACACAAGTGTCATTAGGGAAAAAAGGAAAAAAAAAAAAAAAAAGAAGAAGCAGAGCAAGAGTGAACATAAATTCCTTAAGACAGCATGACAGTTTTTAAGTTTTCCTTTACATTTTCTTGCTTTCCTTTCTAGACAGAGATTGATTTCCATCCCCTTTCTTCTTTGAATTTGGGAGATTAGATTAATATACATACCAATCTAATATATATACCTTAAGATATCAAATTGCAAACATCCGTTGGTACATCAGAAAAAGCAAGAGAGTTCCAGAAAAACATTTTTTTCTGCTTTATTGACTATGCCAAAACCTTTGACTGTGTGGAGCACAATAAACTGTAGAAAATTCTTCAAGAGATGGGAATACCAGACCACCTGGCCTGCCTCCTGAGAAATCTGTGTGCAGGTCAAGAAGCAACAGTTAGAACTGGACATGGAACAACAGACTGGTTCCAAATCGGGAGAAGAGTACATCAAGGCTGTATATTGTCACCCTGCTTATTTAACTTATATGCAGAGTACATTATGCAGAATACAGCGAAATGCTGGGCTGGATGAAGCACAAAGCTGGAACCAAGATTGCCGGGAGAAATATCAATAACCTCAGATATGTAGCTGACACCACACTTATGGCAGACAGTGAAGAGGAACTAAAGAGCCTCTTGATGAAAGTGAAAGAAGAGAGTGGAAAAATTGGCTTAAAACTCAACATTCAGAAAACTAAGATCATGGCATCTGGTCCCACCACTTCATGGCAAATCGATGGGAAAACAATGGAAACAGTGAGATACTTTATTTTGGGGGCTCCTAAATCACTGCAGATGGTGATTGTAGCCATGAAATTAAAAGACGCTTACTCTTTGGAAGAAAAGCTATGACCAACCTAGACAGCTTATTTCAAAGCAGAGACGTTGCTTTGCCATCAAATGTCTGTCTAGTCAAAGCTCTGGTTTTTCCAGTAGTCATATATGGATGTGAGAGTTGGACTACAAAGAAAGCTGAGTGCCGAAGAACTGATGCTTTTGAACTGTGGTGTTGAAGAAGACTCTTGAGAGTCCCTTGGACTGCAAGGAGATCAAACCAGTCCATCCTGAAGGAAATCAGTCCTGAATATTCATTGGAAGGACTGATGCTGAAGCTGAAACTACAATACTTTGGCCACTTGATGTGAAGAACTGACTCATTGGAAAAGACCCTGATGCTGGGAAAGATTGAAGGCAGGAGAAGGGGATGACACAGGATGAGATGGCTGGATGGTATCACCGACTCGATGGACATGGGTTTGAGTAAGTTCTGGGAGTTGGTGATGGATAGGGAGGCTTGGTGTGCTGTGGTCCATGGGGTCGCAAAGTGTCGGACACGACTGAGCAACTGAACTGAACTAAGGTTCTCACAGTGTTTGTTTTCACCTTAAAATTCTAGCAATGAGATAGCTTTTTTTCAGTTTTTTCTTTTTTTAATGAATTTATTTATTTTAATTGGAGGTTAATTACTTTACAATATTGTATTGGTTTTGCCATACATCAACATGAATCCGCCACAGGTACACACGTGTTCCCCATCCTGAACCCCCCTCCCTCCTCCCTCCCCGTACCATCCGTCTGAGTCGTCTCGGTGCACCAGCCCCAAGCATCCAGTATCATGCATCAAACCTGGACTCGTGATTCATTTAATATATGATATAGTTTTAGTGAAGAAAATTTTGGCGAAGATCTGTAGTTAAATGGAATATTTCAGCAAATGGAAAGTCGAGTGTGATGACATGTATATGATAAGAACATGATTTGGTTTTGTTTTTAGGTTTATTTAGTAATTCAGATTTGTTTGTTGTTTTGGGCTGCACCCTGTGGCTTGTGGGATTTTAGTTCCCCAACCACGAATAAAACTTGTGCCCTTAGCAGTAAGAGCTCAGAGTCCTAACCCCTGGACAGCCAGGGAATTCCTAGTAATTTAGATTTGATAACCATTTATTGTATAGTTATTTTCAATACATATTATTAAATTTAAAATAGAGGTGCTGACTCCCTGGTGCAGAATAGGTAAAAAAACACAGTTAAAATTGCTGGTAACTTGGCAGAAGATGATAAATAAGTTGTGTAACTACAGAGGAGATGTAAAGGATACAGAGCTAACTTGTGATTATTTTAGCACTTTAAAATAGCCACATCCAGGGCTTGCCTGGTGGTCTAGTGGTTGAGACTCCACCTGCCAGTGCAGCGGTCATGGGTTCGACCCCTGGTCCAGGAAGTTCCTACATGGTGAGAAGCAACTAAGCCAGCGTGCTGCAACTACTGAGCCAGTGCTCTAGAGCCCATGAGCCACAATTACTGAGCCACCCCTCTGCAACTACTGAAGCCGACACACCTACAGCCTGTGTTCTGCAACAAGAGAAACCACTGCAATGAGAAGCCTGAGCACCCCAACAAAAAACCAGCACAACCAAAAATAAATAAATAAATATTTTTTAAAAATAGTCACATTCCCGGCTGAGCATCGTAGAGCCGGAGTGGTTTGTGTGCCACGAGAAAGGACAGGTCAAGCGGGGCAGAGATACTGTGTACACACGACAGTGCTATTTGTTTGCAGCATCCCCCCTCCCCACAGCGCGACTGAACTAGTGAGCCTAAAAACCAGCAAACAGAAGAAGTTAAACAGAGGGAACCACCTTGGAAGTGAGCCCACACGGCCCATAACATCAGAGAAGAGCCAGATATATTTTTAATTTTTTAATATTTTTAAAATCATTCTTTTTTTTTTTGCCTTTTGCTTTTTTTTTCTTTTTTTTCCGAGCTTTTTTTTAATTGTTAAGTCTTCTATTTCTCCTCTAATTTTTATGTCTATAACCTAGTATTACTATTTTTTTTAAAAAAAGACTTTTTTTTTTTTTAAGGCAAACACCATATATACTCTTTGGATGGTTGTTGGTGTTTTTTTTTTTTTTTTTTGTTTTTTTAATAATTCTTTTTTTTTCTTTCTTCCTTTTTCCTTCTGCTTTTCTTTAATATTGTATCTTTGAAAATCCAACCTCTACTCCAGATTTTTAATCTTTGTTGTCAATTTTGTACATTTAAAAACCCAAACTTCACTACCCAAGTTTACCTGAGAGCGAGATTACTGGCTTGTCCACTCTCTCCTCCTCTGGCCTCTCCTTTTTCTCCACCAGGTGGCCTCTGTCTCTTTTCTCCCCCATCTCTTCTCTATCCAACTCTGTGAATCTCTGTGTGCTCCAGACGGTAGAGAACACCTAAGGAACTGGTTACTGGCAGGATTTGTCTCTCTCCTACTCATTCCTCTCTCTTATCCTCCTGGTCACCTCTGCCTACTTCCTCCCTCTCCTCTTCCCCGTATAACTCTGTAAATACCTCTGAGCGGTCCAGACTATAGAGCGCACATAAGGAAGTGACTACTGGCTAGCTTGCTCTCTCCTCTCTTGATCTCACCGCATCTCATTCCAGTTACCTCTAACTACCCCCTCCATCTTCTCTTCTCCTTGTAACTCAGTGAACCTCTCTGAGTGTCCCTCAAGGTGGAGAAACTTTTCATCTTTAACCTAGATGTTTTATCATCGGTGCTGTATAGATGGAGAAGTCTAGAGGCTACTGTAAAAATAAAACTGAAAACCAGAAGCAGGAAGCTTAAACCCAAAGCCTGAAAACATTAGAGAACTCTTGAATTCAGGGAACATTAAGCAATAGGAGCTCATCAAATGCCTTCATACCTACACTGAAACCAAGCTCCACCCAAGGGCCAACAAGATCCAAAACAAGACATACCACGCAAATTCTCCAGCAACACAGGAACACTCCCCTGAGCCTCAATATACAGGCAGCTCAAAATTATCCCAAAACCTTTGATATCTCATAACCCATTAAGGGTCACTCCACTGCACTCCAGAGAGAAGAAACCCAGCTCCACCCACCAAAACTCCAACACAAGCCTCCCTAACCAGGAAACCTTGACAAGCCACTGATAGAACCCCACCCAAAGTGAGGAAGCTCCATAATAAAGAGAACTCCACAAATTATCAGAATATAAAAAGGCCACCCCAAACGCAGCAATATAACCAAGATGAAGAGACAGAGGAATACTCAGCAGGTAAAGGAACAGGAGAGTTGCCCACCAAACCAAACAAAAGAGGAAGAAGTAGGGAATCTACCGGAGAAGGAATTCCGAATATTGATAGTGAAAATGATCCAAAATCTTGAAATCAAAATGGAAACACAGATAAATAGCCTAGAGACAAGGATTGAGAAGATGCAAGAAAGGTTTAACAAGGACCTAGAAGAAATAAAAAAGAGTCAAAATATAATGAATAACACAATAAATGAGATCAGAAACACTCTGGAGGCAACCAATAGTAGAATAACGGAGGCAGAAGATAGGATTAGTGAAATAGAAGATAGAATGGTAGAAATAAATGAATCAGAGAGGAAACAAGAAAAATGAATTAAAAGAAATGAGGACAATCTCAGAGACCTCCAGGACAATATGAAACGCTCCAACATTCGAATTATAGGAGTCCCAGAAGAAGAAGACAGAAAGAAAGATCATGAGAAAATCCTTGAGGAGATAATAGTTGAAAACTTCCCTAAAATGGGGAAGGAAATAATCACCCAAGTCCAAGAAACACAGAGAGTCCCAAATAGGATAAACCCAAGGCGAAACACCCCAAGACACATATTAATCAAATTAACAAAGATCAAACACAAAGAACAAATATTAAAAGCAGCAAGGGAAAAACAACAAATAACACACAAGGGGATTCCCATAAGGATAACAGCTGATCTGTCAATAGAAACTCTTCAGGCCAGGAGGGAATGGCAAGACATACTTAAAGTGATGAAAGACAATAACCTACAGCCCAGATTACTGTACCCAGCAAGGATCTCATTCAAATACGAAGGAGAAATCAAAAGCTTTACAGACAAGCAAAAGCTGAGAGAATTCAGCACCACCAAACCAGCTCTCCAACAAATTCTAAAGGATATCCTCTAGACAGGAAACACGAAAAGGGTGTATAAACCCGAACCCAAAACAATAAAGTAAATGGCAACGGGATCATACTTATCAATAATTACCTTAAACGTAAATGGGTTGAACGCCCCAACCAAAAGACAAAGACTGGCCGAATGGATACAAAAACAAGACCCCTCTATATGCTGCTTACAAGAGACCCACCTCAAAACAAGGGACACATACAGACTGAAAGTGAAGGGCTGGAAAAAGATATACCACGCGAATAGAGACCAAAAGAAAGCAGGAGTGGCAATCCTCATATCTGATAAAATAGACTTTAAAACAAAGGCTGTGAAAAGAGACAAAGAAGGCCACTACATAATGATCAAAGGAACAATCCAAGAAGAAGATATAACAATTATAAATATATATGCACCCAATATAGGAGCACCACAATATGTAAGACAAATGCTAACAAGTATGAAAGGGGAAATCAACAATAACACAATAATAGTGGGAGACTTTAATACCCCACTCACACCTATGGACAGATCAACTAAACAGAAAATTAACAAAGAAACGCAAACTTTAAATGATACATTAGATCAGTTAGACCTAATTGATATCTATAGGACATTTCACCCCAAAACAACGAATTTCACCTTTTTTTCAAGTGCTCATGGAACCTTCTCCAGGATAGATCACATCCTGGGCCATAAATCTAAACTTGATAAATTCAAAAAAATCGAAATCATTCCAAGCATCTTTTCTGACCATAATGCATTAAGATTAGATCTCAATTACAGGAGAAAAACTATTAAAAATTCCAACATATGGAGGTTGAACAACACACTTCTGAATAACCAACAAATCACAGAAGAAATCAAAAAAGAAATCAAAATATGCATAGAAACGAATGAAAATGAAAACACAACAACCCAAAACCTGTGGGACACTATAAAAGCAGTGCTAAGAGGAAAGTTCATAGCAATACAGGCATACCTCAAGAAACAAGAAAAAAGTCAAATAAATAACCTAACTCTACAACTAAAGCAACTAGAAAAGGAAGAGTTGGAGAACCCCAGAGTTAGTAGAAGGAAAGAAATCTTAAAAATTAGGGCAGAAATAAATGCAAAAGAAGCAAAAGAGACCATAGCAAAAATCAACAAAGCCAAAAGCTGGTTCTTTGAAAGGATAAATAAAATTGACAAACCATTAGCCAGACTCATCAAGAAGCAAAGAGAGAAAAATCAAATCAATAAAATTAGAAATGAAAATGGAGAGATCACAACAGACAACACAGAAATACAAAGGATCATAAGAGACTACTATCAGCAGTTGTATGCCAATAAAATGGACAACGTGGAAGAAATGGACAAATTCTTAGAAAAGTACAATTTTCCAAAACTGAACCAGGAAGAAATAGAAAATCTTAACAGACCCATCACAAGCACGGAAATTGATACTGTAATCAGAAATCTTCCAGCAAACAAAAGCCCAGGTCCAGACGGCTTCACAGCTGAATTCTACCAAAAATTTCGAGAAGAGCTAACACCTATCCTACTCAAACTCTTCCAGAAAATTGCAGAGGAAGGTAAACTTCCAAACTCATTCTATGAGGCCACCATCACCCTAATACCAAAACCTGACAAAGATGTCACAAAAAAAGAAAACTACAGGCCAATATCTCTGATGAACATAGATGCAAAAATCCTCAACAAAATTCTAGCAATCAGAATCCAACAACACATTAAAAAGATCATACACCATGACCAAGTGGGCTTTATCCCAGGGATGCAAGGATTCTTCAATATCCGCAAATCAATCAATGTAATTCACCACATTAACAAATTGAAAAATAAAAACCATATGATTATCTCAATAGATGCAGAGAAGGCCTTTGACAAAATTCAACATCCATTTATGATAAAAACTCTCCAGAAAGCAGGAATAGAAGGAACATACCTCAACATAATAAAAGCTATCTATGACAAACCCACAGCAAACATTATTCTCAATGGTGAAAAATTGAAAGCATTTCCCCTAAAGTCAGGAACAAGACAAGGGTGTCCACTTTCACCGCTACTATTCAACATAGTTCTGGAAGTTTTGGCCACAGCAATCAGAGCAGAAAAAGAAATAAAAGGAATCCAAATTGGAAAAGAAGAAGTAAAACTCTCACTGTTTGCAGATGACATGATCCTCTACATGGAAAACCCTAAAGACTCCACCAGAAAATTACTAGAGCTAATCAATGAATATAGTAAAGTTGCAGGATATAAAATCAACACACAGAAATCCCTTGCATTCCTATACACGAATAATGAGAAAGTAGAAAAAGAAGTTAAGGAAACAATTCCATTCACCATTGCAACGAAAAGAATAAAATACTTAGGAATATATCTACCTAAAGAAACTAAAGACCTGTATATAGAAAACTATAAAACACTGATGAAAGAAATCAAAGAGGACACTAATAGATGGAGAAATATACCATGTTCATGGATTGGAAGAATCAATATAGTGAAAATGAGTATACTACCCAAAGCAATTTACAAATTCAATGCAATCCCTATCAAGCTACCAGCCACATTTTTCACAGAACTAGAACAAATAATTTCAAGATTTGTATGGAAATACAAAAAACCTCGAATAGCCAAAGCAATCTTGAGAAAGAAGAATGGAACTGGAGGAATCAACTTGCCTGACTTCAGGCTCTACTACAAAGCCACAGTCATCAAGACAGTATGGTACTGGCACAAAGACAGACATATAGATCAATGGAACAAAATAGAAAGCCCAGAGATAAATCCACACACATATGGACACCTTATCTTTGACAAAGGAGGCAAGAATATACAATGGAGTAAAGACAATTTCTTTAACAAGTGGTGCTGGGAAAACTGGTCAACCACTTGTAAAAGAATGAAACTAGATCACTTTCTAACACCGCACACAAAAATAAACTCAAAATGGATTAAAGATCTAAATGTAAGATCAGAAACTATAAAACTCCTAGAGGAGAACATAGGAAAAACACTCTCAGACATAAATCACAGCAGGATCCTCTATGATCCACCTCCCAGAATTCTGGAAATACAAGCAAAAATAAACAAATGGGATCTAATTAAAATTAAAAGCTTCTGCACAACAAAGGAAAATATAAGCAAGGTGAAACGACAGCCTTCTGAATGGGAGAAAATAATAGCAAATGAAGCAACTGACAAACAACTAATCTCAAAAATATACAAGCAACTTCTGCAGCTCAACTCCAGAAAAATAAACAACCCAATCAAAAATGGGCCAAAGAACTAAATAGACATTTCTCCAAAGAAGACATACGGATGGCTAACAAACACATGAAAAGATGCTCAACATCACTCATTATTAGAGAAATGCAAATCAAAACCACAATGAGGTACCACTTCACACCAGTCAGAATGGCTGCGATCCAAAAATCTGCAAGCAATAAATGCTGGAGAGGGTGTGGAGAAAAGGGAACCCTCCTACACTGTTGGTGGGAATGCAAACTAGTACAGCCACTATGGAGAACAGTGTGGAGATTCCTTAAAAATTGCAAATAGAACTACCTTATGACCCAGCAATCCCACTGCTGGGCATACACACCGAGGAAACCAGAATTGAAAGAGACACATGTACCCCAATGTTCATCGCAGCACTGTTTATAATAGCCAGGACATGGAAACAACCTAGATGTCCATCAGCAGATGAATGGATAAGAAAGCTGTGGTACATATACACAATGGAGTATTACTCAGCCGTTAAAAAGAATTCATTTGAATCAGTTCTGATGAGATGGATGAAACTGGAGCCGATTATACAGAGTGAAGTAAGCCAGAAAGAAAAACACCAATACAGTATACTAACACATATATATGGAATTTAGGAAGATGGCAATGACGACCCTGTATGCAAGACAGGGAAAGAGACACAGATGTGTATAACGGACTTTTGGACTCAGAGGGAGAGGGAGAGGGTGGGATGATTTGGGAGAATGACATTCTAACATGTATACTATCATGTGAATTGAATCGCCAGTCTATGTCTGACACAGGATGCAGCATGCTTGGGGCTGGTGCATGGGGATGACCCAGAGGGATGTTGTGGGGAGGGAGGTGGGAGGGGGGTTCATGTTTGGGAATGCATGTAAGAATTAAAGATTTTAAAATTAAAAAAAAAAAAACTAAAAAAAAAAAAATAGTCACATTCATTAGATGCGTGCTTAGTGTCAAGTATTAGGAGATTTCCTCAAATCTAAAATACTTTCAAATTGGAGATACCATAAAATTTTATCTCATGGACCTTGACCCTCTTAAAGTGGGGGTCAGCAAACTATGACCTGTGGGCCAAATCCAACTCACCACCTGCTTTATGTACAGTCTGCCAGCTAGAAATGGCTCTTACATTTTTACGTGGTTGAACAAAATGAAAAGAAGAATAATACTTGATGACATTAAAATTGCAATATTCAATAAATAAAAAATGTTATTTGAATCCAGACGCACATTTATTCACATATTGTCTATGGCTGCTTTTGAGCTACACTAATAAAAATGAATAGTTTAGATGGAGACAATGTAACCTGCAAAACTGAAAACATATCTGGCCCTTTTTAGAAAGTTTGATTTTTTTTTCTCTAAAATATGTTATGTTTTGAAAACTGCCTTTAAAAAGAATGTGTGCATATATTTAATATGCATAATATGTGTTCACATGTGTATGTCTGTGATCCTATTTTTCTTTCCTATATTGATTTGATAAATTATTTATTCAGTTCCAACTAAACATGATTTTCTGTAAATACAGGATAACATTCCTTTGCATAGTTTCACCCTCAGTGAGTCTAGGATGCAGGCTTCAAGGTAAGCTCCACTCTTCTTCCCTTTATTGCTTTATTCATGGGTGGGCCACACTTTGGCTTGAGGTCACCAAGCCTGCAAAACATTCCTGCTGCCCAGAGCCCTGCATCCTGCATGGTTCAGGGCTGTTCCATACCACCTGGGCAATTCCTTTACAAAGGCTCTGCAGGGGTGAGGAGTTGTACATCACTGCTTGGCATTTCCAAAGGGTTAACAAAAGGGATAGAAATTTTATTAGCATTGCTTGAGTAGAACTGGCCAGCCCCTATCTTTCCTGTCTGGAGATTTTGATAGCATGATGTCTCTCTAAAATGGCAACAGGCCCAAAAGGAAGATAAAGATGCAATGGTAAAGGTTAGAAAACGCCAATAAAATTACTGGAAGAAATATGCAGACATTGTGGCTGCTTTTTACATGGGGAAAGGAAAGGAGAAAATCACAGAAGGGAGATGAATTAATGTATTGTTTAGGGTTCCGGTCATTAGGCTGCCATCCTTTTCACAAAATGATTTTGAAACATATTTGAGATTTGTCTGATATTTATCTTCTCAGACTTCCTCTACACATAGAATTCATTTGTGATTTGCCTTGTGAAAAATTGAGAATAGCAAAAAACATTTTAAGATGCAATGTTTTTAATAGATAAGCATTTAAATTTTTCCCTCCCTCCATTTTATAACCTTAATATCACTAATATCTGTAATTTGTGAAGATAATACAAAAAAATCTTATATAAATGGAAAACTTTATAGAAATTTCATACAAGGCCTCTACTCTAACCTCTCTGGCCCAACAGAAGATCCTCCTCATCAATATTCCTGTCACTATTTGTTGGGAACAGAAATAATAAGGGTCCCATTAGGGAGTGCTATTACAGTGGTACTGGACCAGGGTCCCAGAATTGCTTCAATCCTACCTAGCTAGCCCAGCAAGATTTTCCCTATCACCTTCTCAAGGAAGATACATAGAGGCACAGAAAATAAATCTTTTATTATTCAGTGGGGCTTTGGCCACAAGCCTCAAAGTAGAGCACTTCTACAAGATAATCTAGACCACCTATCAAACTCCAGCTTCCTTTGGTCTGGAGGAGAGATAATTAGAGCCCAGAATCAAAGCAGGCTGAGTGGCTGGCTGGATTCTATAGCTCCACAATCAAAAGTCTTTATTTCTTATTTCGATTAGACAAAAGGCAGCACCCGGTTTTCATGTTAAACCCTGGCCTCACGTCTATGAACAAGAACAGACACTCGAACAAGAGAAAAAAGACAGAGCCACCCAGATAAGGCCAAACCATACGCGTGGAGACAGAGAGTGGAAAAAGGAGAGAAAAGCTCAGGTTCTTTTGAACAGACCCTTTACATACTCAGAACACTAAATTCAGTCTGGGACTGACTCATCATATGAAGATCATGACAGTTCTTCTTTACTGAAGAAAGTATAATAAGGAAAAAAACACCATGAGTTAAGGTAAGCAATAGTGATTTTTTAATGGGGAAGTTACCTATTTATTTCATTTAACATTTGAGAATTTCTCCTTTTAGTAACCCAAATTTTATCTCTCTCCTTTGTAACTTCCTCTCAATGATTTCTTCTATAAAACCTCTGTCCTCTGGGCATAAACAAGTAAAGTCAATGCAATAATTGTTCATGAAGTAGTTAGAATTATAGGGTTTCATCTGTTTATCACCTCAAGTGGAAAATTTTGTCACTATTCCCTCTTCACACACATACTCAAAAGGTAACATGTGAATACATGAGGAACCCTGACTTTAGGAAACCATAATCTTTTAAAGATGGTATTTAGTGAACCTGCCTAGCCTTTACTGTTGAGGGAGATATTATGTTTTTCATTATGACAGTTAAAAAAAAATTCTGCCCTCTGTCTTCTGTCCAAGAGGGAGACACTATTTCTATCCTCCAAGGCTGTTGGCTAAACAACAGCCTTAAAAGGTAGTTCAAAACAAAAGCTATCACAAGATGTACAAATATAAGAAATCCATGCATAATTGTCTCCCATATAGATGTATGTCTGTATGTATGTACATATACACACACATACTATGAGCATTCTTCACACTCATAAAGGTTACTTTTTGCATACATAAGACCAATTTTAATATATCTGTGACATAATTTTTTCATGGACATTCTTCCTTGTCAGTATGCCTCATTCTTTTTAGCAACTACTAAATATTCCATAGTATTTATATACCATGATTTATTAAACATTATAAGCCATTTCCCTATGTATGAACTTTTAGATACTTCTCGATGTCTTACTATTACAAAAAATGCTAGAAAAAAACACCTTTATATATATCTTTGTTCACATCTGAATATTTCTATAGAAAATTTTAATAGAAATCGAATTACTTGAGCAAAACCATGTGCACTGAAAAATTTGAAAAACATGTATGAGTTGCCTGTATCAATTTATATTCTTCCAACAGTATATAAGAGTGTCCAAATACTGTTTCCCTATGTGTATTAAAATACCTATGTGTCCCTACTAAGGATAAACCTATGTAAAGACATGGTTTAAAATGATCATTGTATAGGCATTTTTGGTTTTAATACAATTTTCTCTTATTTATCAAATGTGTCTCTACATGAACCCTGGAAGCAGGCTATTATTAGTTCCAAGTTTAAATGAGCAAAATGAGGCATTTCAATAAACGAGGAAGCTATGTAAAACATATAATCAGAACTTCCGTTGCTATTCTGGCTTCCCCCGACTCAAATAAGGAATAGAACTTCCTACTGAAACACTTCTAGGATGTATTTCATCCCCCAAAGGCAACCTTGCTATATAGCTTCATCACAGTTTCCAGAATTGAGTTTCATGACAGTGGACTTGCAACTAAGGACTTGTATTGAACTTTAAGTCAACTAAAACTTCAGGTTCCTTTTGTGATACTGTTGTGGTTGTTGTTGTTGCTTTAACATAATGTACCACTTATCAAGGTTTCCCCTACCTGTCTATATTATATATGCAATTAATAATATATACAATTGATCTTTTTTCATCCTGAGTCAAGAACTTCCTGCATATCCTTACTAGATAAAAATGCATCATCTTGCTAATTTTAGCTTATATTTCCAACTGTCAAGATCTTTTTGACACTTGATTCTCTCATCTATTATATGCTCTGACCCTCCCATGTTTGTATCATTCATGCATTTAACAAATATACATCCTTTCCATGAATCCACTCAATTCATTTACTATAATGTTATACAGGATGGATCCAAACTCAAGCACCTGTCTGTGCCACCAGCATCTTGTCCAAATGTGGACATCATTCTGTGTATGTCTGTCTTTCATAACAAGAGCCGTGCCCCTGAACTGAAATGAGTCTGATGTCACTAGCCCAGGCATGGGGAATATGTCTCTGGCAGGAAGAAACACTAACGGGAGGGAGAAAGATGCTATTTTTCACATAGATGTATAGTCAAACAGGTCTCATGGGAAAGGTAGTAGAGAAGGACATCATATAAATTGAATTAAATTCTCATAAAATGAGATGCCCTTAATTTATTTTTTCCTGAACATCAGTGTAATGAATAATTAAAAATGCCATTTCTCTTCTTAGATTTTCAGAAAGCAGTGAATTTCTCATATCCACTTGGCAGCTTTATTAGCTACTATTGTTTCTTTTTTTCAAAGAGGTCATCTGCTTGCTGAATTGTTTTTTTTTTCTTTCTTTCTTTCTTATCATTTTGGTAATTATGTTTTGATGCTTACATTTGCATGATTATATTCAAAGCTAATAAATGCATCAAATGCAGAAAAAAAGCAGAATGATAATATTGGATATGAGAGAAATGAATATTTTAAATGCCCATATGTAATTTTGGTCTTAATTAAAGAACAGTCTGGAAGAACTTTTATAAAACCATTTTATTTTATTTTTACCTGGAAGTTTCCTATTTTTAAAGTGAATAGCTGGTTTTTCTTTGAATCAATCTGTTATTGGAAAATTTGTACTAGTGACAGTGAGTTGAGTTATGTTTTGAAATATTACAATTAGGTTGACCCCCTGGTGGTCATAGAAAAGCAGTGATCAAACTTGGAACACACCCAAGCTTGAGGGGATAAATCCATTACAATTGGATCCCCAAGGCCCTGAAGAATATTGTGCTAGACAATAGAAGATAAGGCAATTCCAAACCTTTCAGTGGAGGAGGAGGAAGCACCACTACAAGACAGGTCTGTTAAGCCCACAGATGTACTTACATGGCTCATCTTCAGTTCCACAATCTGCTTAAGAGGGCACCACTTCTTGGCCAGTTGCTGCTCTTTGATGATTTCACTGCATGGTCCTAGAGTGCACCTAAAAACCTGTTTAAAATAGGAAAAAACAGTACTTTGTTATTTCACCAAATTCATTCAAATTTCAATTTGTAACATCAATTTGACCAGTCTTCTTGTCCATTGTGACTAAGTCTGATACTGAAATAGCAGCAAGGCACACCACTGCCATTTTTCTTGCATGCAATAAAATAAGTAACAAATATAATCCTTCCTAGGTAACTTTTTCTTTGTATTTCATTTTCTTCTTTGACTCAGTTTTATTTTACCCTCTCATTCCTCTTTGAAATCACCAATCCTATGCAATGACTACCTAGTCAAAAATATTGTGGCACTAGGAAATAAATAATTATGCCCTAAAAGTCATTTCCATGTGTGTGAAGTAAATGAAATTGCTAACAGTAACATGTACAATGTTCATTACTTATAGATTTATAAACACATATCACAAAATCACTAGCACTATAGGGATAAAATGGACTTTCGATATTTTTCTTCTCTTCTACAATATTTTAACTTTTCTAACATATGTGATCTTATTGATTACAGAAATTTCTCCCTTTTCTTTTGGACTTTAATTCCATGAAGTTGACTATGGCTTAATCATTCATTCCCCAATAATTTTAACAGTGCCTGGCAAAAAATAGGCACTCGATGAATGTTTGTTCATTATCTTCTCTGTGTAAGGTGGAGGAACTAAAACTCTGAAAGACTGATATGACTTGCAGAGGCTCACAAAGCTACTCAACAGGGAAACTTATGTTGACTTAAAAAAAAAAAAGCACAACCTAAAAGTTGAGAATTATGTTTGATTTGGCGGACTTACTGAGGACTCTAGCCCACAGTGGGTACAGTCTCTCAGATAGCTCTGAAGGACTGGTCCAAAGAGGTAAGGGAGGAGCCAGGATATACAGGAGTTTTTGCTAAAACAAGAACAAACAAAAACAATAACAACACCCACAAAAAAAAAAGTAATCAAAGATTAATGCTAATCACCTAAAACAGACATCTCGAGTTAATATTTTTAGTGCTTTTCTATGTATGGGAAGATGCAAGAGTCTGGGCTTATTGAAATCATTTCTTTGATATGAATCTTTAATATCTAGGTTCAGTATCTTTGTTATTATTATTATTATTTTTCATCCTGAATTCTCCTCAGGGTGCACTACAGGGGGCAGCTGCAGTGATTAATGGATTTCTGGCCCCAACATTCTTTGTCTTTGTGCCTAGTTGAAACCCCAGAGCTCCCAGTAAAAATCTTCTGTTGTTTATTAACTACTTTGCATTTGAATCTTGCCTTCTTTCCTTGACCTGCCCTGGAGGACCCAGACCATACATTGAACTTTTAGAACATTGTCTTTGTTCCTCATTGTGCCCAATTTCAGTTTAAACACCAGGCTCACCTACTCAATGCTCTGTGATGACATAAATGGGAAGAGAATCTAAAAAAAAAGAGTGGATACATGTATATATATATTGATAGGAACAAAATGAAGAGACAAAATAGGTGATTCATTAGTTAATCCCACTAGGGGATTGTAAGTAGAAAAATATGGGGAACCCCTGTAAGTTAACGATTACTCAAGAAAGCAGGTTTGCTTAACCACAAAACCAAGCAGGCTTGCTTAGCAACAAAACCACACAATAGAAGGGTGGGGCGTGCTCCCAAACAGTAAAGCAATGATGGTATGAGCCCCACATCCTTTCCAGTGAACTCAGTAAGTTAATGATCCCTGGACATGCTTTCTGCACATACAAAAATCAATCATATGAGGAACTAGCTTGACTACTCAGGGACAAGAGAATTCCTCTGTGCAACCTGAAGGAGGAGTTAATGATGAAAACATGATGTCTTTCTTACTCAAGAAAGACAAAGAAGGTCTTCTCTCCTCCCCACTTTTACTTTGATTATAAAACTGTAGCCCAGTCAGTTCTCAGGGCACGGCATTTCTCACCCAACAGCTTGTAAGTCTCATAAATGTCCTATTCTAATAAATCACTTATCTACCACTTTGATCTTGTTGAATTCTTCTCTGCACTGAGACATAAAGGACTAGGCTGCCAGAGCTCTTCAGAGCACCTCTGGAATGACACCAGTCAGTTTCAATATAACTGATTCACTTTACTGTACAGCAGAAGCTAACACAACATTGTAAAGCAACTCTGCTACAATAAAAAATTCATTTAAAAAAATGCCACATTCAGAGATAGCTCCAAAGGAGAGCTTTAAGAAAAACATACGGACTGTTTCATTCTAAAAATTGTGTTGTTAAAAACTTCTTTATGAAAAATAAATGTTGTATGGTCATACCCAACTGCTATACTGTAAATTATCCATCCACCATTACTCCTTGCCAAAAGTTTCCCAGATTCCTATAAATCACAGGGCTACGTAGAGACTAAAGAGTAACAATTTCTGTGTAGTGTTTGGTCATCCATTCAAATGAAGATCTATGCCTTTAATTGCCCATTTTAGATAGTTTTTGGTTCTTAGAAATTTGATAAGATAAAACCTTTGTAGTAAAGATACCATGTAAGAATATAGGGGACTTCCATGGTGGTTCAGTGGCTAAGACTTTGCTCTTCCACTGGATGGGTGCATGGGTTCAATTCCTGGTCAGGAACTAAGATGCCCAATCCACGTGGCACAGCCAAAAAAGAAAAAGAATATATATCACTCCCCACTACTCTAATGAGAGTACAAAGGTAAAGCATATGAACCTAAGGGAAAAAGTCAGCGACACAGATCTACTAGATTTTATAGAGTCAAGGAACTAAAGAGCCCTTTGATGAGGGTGAAAGAGGGAAGTGAAAATGCTGGCTTAAAATTCCACATTCAAAAAACTAAGATCATGGCATCTGATCCCATCATTTCATGGCAAATAGAAGGGGAAAAAGTGGAAACAGTGACAGATTTTCTTTTCTTGGGCTCTAAAATCACTGTGACTGCAGCCACGAAATTAAAAGGCAATTGCTCCTTGGAAGAAAAGCTATGACAAACCTAGACAGCCTATTCAAAAACAGAGACATCACTTTGCCAACAAAGGTCCGTTTGGTCAAAGCTATGGTTTCTCCAGTAGTCATGTATGAATGTAAGAGCTAGACCATAGAAAAGACTAAGCACCAAAGAACTGATCCTTTCGAATTGAGGTGCTGGCGAAAACTCTTGAGAGTCCCCTGGACAACAGAGCTCAAACCTGTCAATCCTAAAGGAAATCAACTCTGAATATTCATTGGAAGGACTGATACTGAAGCTGAAGCTCCAATACTTTAAACCACTTGCTGCAAAGAGCCAACTCATTGGAAAAGACCCTGATGCTGGTAAAGATTGAGGGCAAGAGGAGAAGGGGGCTACAGAGGATGAGATGGTAGGATGGCATCACTAACTCAATGGACATGAGTTTGAGCAAACTCTGGGAGATAGTGATGGGTAGGGAAGCCTGGTGTGCTGCAGTTTATGGGGTCAAAAAGAGTCAGACAACAACAACAGAATCAAGAAAAAATTATCCATTTCCTTTATTGTGAATAACACCTTCCAAATACGATCATTCTAAAATGCTAATTATTATTCAATGTCCTCAGGTCTTGCCCTAATCCCCTGTTGGAGCAAGTCTCTCTGACAGTGGGCAGTATTTCAGTTACCAGCAGGCGAGGTGAATAAAACTGATAAACAAGAGTCTCTAAGCCCTTTGCCAGGGAAACAATAAATGACTTCAACAGATCTGTAGTTACCAGGCCTTCCAGCAAGAATCCTGAGCCCAATCAGGAAATTAAGTCCCAGTGTGCCTCCGTGTGTCCCCAGCAGATGAAAAGCGCAGACGAAAGAGGGAACCAAGATAAAACCATGAAGGCCCCCCCGAAATTCAGCAAGAGGCTTAGTGCACACTAATCGTATCAATCTGTTCAGGTCAAATACTAACATTTCTCTGCCCTTTGACGTCTTCTTAGATCCAGCCAACAACTGTAGGCACTGTTAAAGAAGGAAAGTCTTAATGCAGGAGGTGGGGAGATAGTATGGAAAGAAAAGACAAACAATCGTATGGCCAGCACTCCGTGTTTTGTTTCATAGGATGTAAAATTTACTTCTTGCTTCTGAGAATTGTTTTTCAGCCATACAGTTTTCAAAAATCTGGTGTACCTAATTCAAACCCTTTACAATTTATGTTATAAAATTTATTACACTGCCTTTATAAATCAGCACTTGGTAGTAACAAATTGTCAAAGCGTGCCATATATTAAAAAGATAAATCAGAATTAAATAGTAAAAAGACAAGGTGTTTCAAATCAGACAGCCAAAGCACTTGGTAATGGAAACATTTGTAAATGAGACACTGATTTACAGCAGGGATCTTAGAGTGTGTAAATCCTGTGCAAGTTTTTGCATCCAGCAGCTGGAACTTTTGGTCCATTGTTTATAAATCAAGAAGTTAATGAAGAGTTAGGGATCTGTAAAACCAGACACTAAATTAGAAATTTGTAGCTCTTGATTTATAATAAGTTTACTCAAGAATTAAATATATAAATAAGCAGAAAAAGAAACTGCATTTAAAATCAGGTGAAGATTAACATTTAAAAATCCAAGTTGTAAATATAAAGATTAGCGACACCAACTCAGCCAGTTCTACAGCTCTGCATTTCATAAGACTATGGTGCTAGCATTTAGCATCTTCCATGAAGTAATTACCTCATTCTTACCTGTTAATTTTAATAGGTTGAAATTTTTTAAAATATGATATTGACATTACAATACTCTTTTGCTCTACCAAAAAGGACCCCAAAAACGGTCATATGGCATATCTTAACCTGAAAAGAGACTGTCTAGTTAACATACGTGATCTTCAAAGATCTACTGTTTCCATTCACACACACACACACATGCACCTGATCCCATGAAAGGACACTTCTCTCTCCTCCTTTGCCTCCTGACTCCACTTCACAGTTGACTCCTAGATAAGCACAAACACACACACGCACACACACACACACACACACACACACACACGCAGTCCCATGTTAGAACACTTCTCTCTCCTCCTTTGCCTTCCAACTCCACCTCACGGACAAATCCTAGACAAGCACACACACATACACACATGTGATCCCATGTAAGGACAGTTCTCTCTCCTCCTTTGCCTCCTGACTCCACCTCACGGCCGAATTCTAGACGAGCACAGACCATTTCAGGGGCGAGCTGGTCAAGCCCCATGTGCTTGTTTTACACAAGCCACACAGGATGTCACTGAAGCAGGTGAACTTGGGAGAGCCTCACAGACCTCCTGTTTGTTTATCCCCTAATATCTCCTGAAAGGAGGAAGAACAACAGTGAAGGAGTGAAGAGGAATCAAGGGAGCACAGGGCATTTAGGAGCACAGGGCTAAGACCCCCACAGGAGACTGTCTCAGAGGTGAGGCTGAACTAGGCACATGTGCCTCACCCTGGCTCTGTCCAACAGAGACCCCATTGCTGGACTTGGACTGTCCCCTCGGGAGTTACACGCCCATGGGAGAGCTGTACCCCTCAGAGTTTGGGGACTCATCCTGTGGAAGCTCCTCCGGGTCCTTTGTCTGCACACCCCGTCTCCCTTGAGAGTCAGGTGCCTTCTCCCACTGCTCCGAGGCTGAGGTGAAACACCTTGCCTCCCTGTCCTGCCAGCGCCACCCCCCCGCCCCCCCGCCGCCTTCTGCCCTCTTCCCTCCCAGCCGCACTAGTTGAGTCTCACCATCGATGAAATCGTTCACGCTCCAGATTTGAAGGGTTGCTGATCTGTGGCCCCATGTGGGCTGACACCTTGCCGTGTCAATAGAGACCTTCAGGTGCTCTTGCCCTGGGTGGGGGCACAATAATCTGGGACTTCATCGAGGCAGAGGGGAGGGTATTGAGGGGTGAGAGTGAGGGACAGTTTCTGTGTCTGAGGGTATCTGGGAACGGGGACATGTGCTCTAGAATCACCCAGATGACACCTCCTAAGCCCCTGCTTAGCATTCTGACTCCGGTGGGATTAACTCAGAGCTCAGCAGCCCACTGCATGGTGAGCACTCAGGACTTGAGTAGAGTAACCCCCTCTCCCTCCTCTGTTCTCACTGACTCAGTATCCCTGGATGCGAACACCCCGGACTCCCCCCTGTGCCTCTCTCGCAAGGTCTGCAGTGCAAGCATCTGGAGACAGACGTGGTGGAGATGGAGCAGATGCATGAGCCTCAGGGCTCCTGTTCTCACTGCTCCCCAGAGGCCGTGTCTGCCTCCAAGTGTCGTTTGTTTTTCTGCGCTTCCCCAAGTTCGCGTTTGTGGACTGTGTGCTTGTGTCGATTCCCCACCTTTCAGTTTGGCCGCTGTGCGGCTCTTCAGAGCGTGGCACTCCCTGGGGGAAACCACGTGAAATCTGAATGTCGACTGTGTCCTCATCTCCTGCTACAGAGTGAGCTGCCAGTCCTGTGATACCACACAGATCCCTCAGGAGTCTCCTAGTATCATTTGTCAGATTTTATAAAGCACAAGCTAAGGATACATGCATCTTGATGCTTGATAAAAAGTGTTCTAGTGTTATAAAGCAAATTCATACTTCAGAAATCGATGGGATGAAATTAAAGGGCACCGATCCTAAAACCTGGAGTTTGAAGGTAAATCTTTCCTCACTTAATATTTACTCTCACGTTTATTTAACATCAGTCCTCAGGTTAGATTTGATGTGGTATTTCAGACTCATTGTACCCTTCTGCACTCTGCTGGGAATTTTAGCAAGCTGGGCATGGCAACAGATTATTGGGTTTGCAACAAAGTGGAAAATCAGAGTGAGTGGCGACATAATTTAGGTACAGAAAATCCTCCAGTGCACTGTTGAAACAGCTCCATTAGGCCCAAAACAAAGAAATAAACCCTGTGAGACTGTAGAATGTGGTATTTTGCTTCATAAGCATTTGATCATGTTTTGTCTATTGTTTGGAAGGAAAAAAAAGAGCCATCAGTCAGGAGACAGATACACACACACACACACACACACACACACACTCACACCAGTGTATAAAAATATATTGATTCTTAAAAAGAATAAAATTCTTCTATTCCCCATGCTTTGATTTGCTAAACTAATGCTAGTTGTAAAGATCCGAATGCTTCAGTGTGTCTCCATTATAAGTTCATCGACATTAAACATGTGTTACCCAAATTGCAATTATTCTAATATCATCTACTTTAGGTGGAATACCAAATCTATGTCACTGACAAAACCTTATTCTCTACAAGAAAATAAGGTACTAGCTTCAAAACCAGCGTTTGTAAATTTCAACCAATCACCCAGTAAAAAACAATGTTTTTATTATTGTAAAGATACTGGCTGATGTGCAAAGTGGATATTCTGTTGGTGGATTTACCAGAGAACATGTGCAAGCAAAGACAGAAATAACAGCTGTTTAAATAAGTGCATAATCACACATATAAATGGCAGCTAGAACCTGTCCCTCTGCGAAAAGAACAGCCAAATCCTGCTTTGAAGTCTGGAGGCGGGGCAGGTATGTGCTGTCTGCCCCTAGAGCTCCTGAGAGCCACTCTCTGCTCTTCCCCGGGCCCCAGGGGGCTGTGCCCTGCAGTGGGCATCTCCAGGCTCCTCTGCACTCTGCCTCTGCCAGGAGGTGTCAGTAGGCGTTTGGAGGGCAGAAGACAGCGAGGTCATGAGTGTATTTCTCTCACCTCCTCCTGGCTTGGGCACCTCCACAACTACAGCTCTACCCAGGGCCCCTTCCTGCAAAGCTCCAGCCCTCAACCAGCTGTCAGAACACCTTTCGCTTCAGGTGTGGTAAAGGCTTCTGTTTCTGCAGGCCCCTGGGTGCCTCAACAGCCCCTGGGCTTCCCTGACCCCGTCTCACTCTGTGAATAGCCCTACACTAAAAGAAGCATCCTAAGAGATCATCATGTAAACCACTTCCTCGGTTTTTAACAGATAAAATTAGTCAAACATCATACAACCGTTGTTAAATTAGGATTAGAATTTGCCACTGGACCTGCAGTCTAGGCACTACCCTACACCCCGCTGCCATATTTCCATATGGAAAGAGACTCGGGAGCAGGGTAATAGTAGCAAGAGGTAAAGTCATGGAGCATCTGTAATGAGAAAGTATGAAGGGGCAGGAGGAGAGGGATGGTCTGTGCACCTGCATGGGGTCAGCAGCACAATGTTGAAGGCTGCACCCCATAGATGTGGAGAAATGCAGTCTTCCACGGAAAAGCGCTCATGCAGCTTCCATGCCTCCTCCCACAAAGGTCAAAGTCCACCTTCCTTTTGAAGACTTCCTGGAACTGAAGCCACCAAACAAAATTAAATTCCCATAGACTTTACTGCTCCTAATGTTGTTGTTAGGATCAAGTGAGATAATGCATGTTGGGATGCTTTGTAGAAAGGGACAGATTTATGGTATTATTAATGAGAACCATCAATTACAGATGAGAATGCTTACCTCTGAGATGTGGTGTCTGTTTTGACAAAAAAGGAAATGTGTAAAAGATGCTGCTATCTTAACCTGTAATTAATACTCCTCATCCTTCCTCAAAGGGCTCCTTGAATGAAGGGGCTTGATGAAGAAGGAGTAAATAAACTTAAATTGCCTTAGACTGTCATCACAACATTGGCTTCGGTGTCTGTTTTCACCTTGATTTATACATCTTGACCACAGTCTGTGGTACAGAATTTTCTTTTATAAAACAAACTGAGGATGAGTTGGTTTCATAAGACTCCAGGAGGGTCTGTGCAACAGGCCGGGAGAGAGTCTTTCTGACTGCTGAATTCCAGAGCATAGCTACAGCCTTTGCTGAGTTGTCAGTGTTGGACAGATTACATCACTGCCAGGAGATTTTCAACAGCCCTCCAATAAAACAGCTCTGACAAAAACGAGGATTTACTCAATGATAACTTTTCAGGGAATCACTTGACTCAGAACTGGCAGAGTCAGCTCTGAGAGAGAGAGAACAGATCTTCCCTGAGCTGTGCTTCACCCAGAAGCAGCTGGCGAGAACTTTCAAACTCTGCCTCACAGAGTGTGGCATCCACAGCCTGAACGAGATGCTGGGTCCCTCAAACCAGTAACTACACAGAGTTCCCAGCACTCAGGCAGCGCTTTCCATCTGAGCTAAGGACCCTGAAGCGACTTAGAGAAGCAGTCTGCACAGTGGAGAAGGAAGCCCCAGGTTCAGGGAAGTCCACTTTCCCCTCTAGAGCCTTGAGAAGAAATACAGGCTGCAGAGACAGCCCACTCGCTCTCAGGATTTACTCTCAGGAAGTCCTGCCAGTTCACCGACTGAGAGTGGGTGAGATCATCTGCAAGGTGCTCTCTGGAAACAGACTGGTTACGTGGAAGACAAAGTTTTCTCCATCAGGTCCTTGCCACAGGACATGGGCACGGCTCTCAGACAGAGCTCTGCTGGCTGCTCCTAGACAGAGCATGCCTGAAGTCCGAGGTGGGCACCGCGTGAGCTCAGCGGCTACAGCCACTCCCGGATGTCTGTGGGGACGAGCCTGTGGGTCTCCATCCACACAAAGCTGCAGCAACATCAGCGTGTTTGCCAGGAAGCTGTCAGCCCACTTCTGACTTAGAAAAGACCCCCAAAGCAATTGACTTTTATTCAAAGGCCACAAAACTGCAATGCTGATCTAACTCGAATGAGGGAGTGGAGCACTTTAGTTTGGAGGTGGACTTTTAGGGAAGTCAGTCTTGTTGCTGGTATGTGTTAGTGAGTTCTGTGAAGTTGGGCAGCGGGCACCAGTCAGTGGAAGAAAGGCCATAGGCTACACGTTAAGGAAACATTTGCCTTCGGAGCAACGAAGTTTTACAGGCTGTTAGAGGCCTATCAGAGAACATTTGATCATTTGCCTGCTGACCATATGGTAACCTTGTGTCACTCTTAGAAGGGTTAGGTCAGGGACTTGAGCATCCCCCCACCCCCACCCCAGACTGATTGTTCCCAGGAATTCGACACCATCAGGGTATGTCTGACCTCAGGGTCTTAGCTAAAATCATCAGATCTCAAGAAGGTCTTCCTAAAGAGCTTGCCCTGCAGGTTTTCAAGTCAGGATAGCTGTGGCCCACACCCCTCATCTGCCCCTCCACTCCTTTCATTGGCAATGAGTCTCTGAAAGGTCTGCACTCAGGTTGCATCTCTCCTCAGCTTTCCTTGTGGGTGAATGCCCCCCCCCCCCCCATACACACGTCTGTCACCGTACTGGAACGTGACACTGTGACTCTGTTTATGAATGTGTCTTCCTAGTGAGAATTCCAGTTCTTTAGAGGAATGTGTGCTTAACCTTAACCCCAGATGTAGCTCATAGAAAAACAAAATATTTATGAAAGGAAGGAAGAAAAAGAGTGAGGGAAGGAAAAATTACAGAACTATTAGTAATGGCAGTTGTCATCATTTATTGAATTCTTACTGTGCAGTAGGAATGACCTTACTTGCTTTATAATTATTTTCTCATGAAAGTCTCAGAGACATTTTAAGGTGTTATTGTCCCTCTTGCAGTAGAGAAAACTGCACTCAAGTATGAAACTTACCTCAGCTTACAGAAACAGAAAAGTGGTGAAATCTACATCTGAGGTCAGTTTGGACTAATTCTAAATCCTGTGTTCTTAATCTATCAAATTCAGAAAATACCAGAGCCCAGAGAATTTGAGAATCTTACCTGATCCCATAACTAGTTAGCGGGAAAGTAATGGAAGATGCCTTGTTCAGTAACCAGGAAGAGGCAATTTAGACTCTTCCAAGCTAGATCTGCCAGGAGATCTAGCAAGATTGCCAGGAGAAATATCAATAACCTCAGATACGCAGATAGCAACACCCTTATGGCAGAAAGTGAAGAAGAACTAGAGCCTCTTGATGAAAGTGAAAGAGGAGAGTGAAAAAGTTGGCTTAAAGCTCAACATTCAGAAAACTAAGATCATGGCATCTGGTCCCATCACTTCACGGTAAATAGTTGGGGAAACAGTGGAAACAGTGGCTGACTTTATTTTTCTGGGCTCCAAAATCACTGCAGATGGTGACTGCAGCCATGAAATTAAAAGACGCTTACTCCTTGGAAGGAAAGTTATGACCAGCCTAGTTCAGTTCAGTTCAGTTTAGTTGCTCAGTTGTGTCCAACTGTTTCCTACCCCATGAATCAACAGCACGCTAGGCCTCCCTGTCCATCACCATCTCCCGGAGTTCACTCAGACTCATGTCCATCGAGTCAGTGATGCCATCCAGCCATCTCATCCTCTGTCGTCCTCTTCTCCTCCTGCCCCCAATCCCTCCCAGCATCAGAGTCTTTTCCAATGAGTCAACTCTTCGCATGAGGTGGCCAAAGTACTGGAGCTTCAGCTTTAGCATCATTCCTTCCAAAGAACACCCAGGGCTGATCTCCTTGAGAATTGACTGGTTGGATCTCCTTGCAGTCCAAGGGACTCTCAAGAGTCTTCTCCAACACCACAGTTCAAAAGCATCAGTTCTTCAGCACTCAGCTTTCTTCACAGTCCAACTCTTACATCCATACATGACCACTGTCATGGCTAAGGTTTTCCTAGTAGTCATGTATGGATGTGAGAGTTGGACTATAAAGAAAGCTGAGCACCAAAGAATTTGAAGGAGAGAAACAGAACAGGCTCTATCTTGAAAGCAGGACTCCATCTTGGGCTGGACTGTGGACTTTGAGTTATATGCCCAGTATCTATGGAAACAACATACCAACTGGAAAACCAGGCCCCTGGAAGGAAGAGCCCTGGGGCTCTCCATCACCTAAAAGAATACCCTAATTATCTGTGTAACCGAATAGAATCATACATTCTATTATGCTTAGTGGGGAATGACCAGAAGCCTATTGATAATTGTCCACTGTTAACTACCTAGGTTTAAGGCATATGAATCATGGATTGATTTTGATTGTATCTTTCTTTTTTTTTCTGTATTGTAATTTTCTTTTTCCTTTGTTCAGACTAGTTTCAGGGAATTTGGGGAGGTGGGTTTAGACACATACGCTTAGGGTATATAATGTTTTCACAAAAACTGGCCGGGGTCCTTGGCTAAGAGGAGACTCTGCCTTGGGCCCACTGGTGTAATAAACTGCACTCCACTATCTATCTGCATTGTCCTTCTAAGTGAGTTTGTTTCCTGGAATGTATGACTACAACAAATTGATGCTTTTGAACTATGGTGTTGGAGAAGACTCTTGAGAGTCCCTTGGGTTGCAAGGAAATCCAACCAGTCCATCCTAAAGGAGATCAGTCCTAGGTGTTCATTGGAAGGACTGATTTTGAAGCTGAAACTCCATTACTTTGGCCACCTGATGCAAAGAGCTGACTCATTTGAAAAGACCCTGATGCTGGGAAAGATTGAGGGCAGGGGGAGAAGGGGACGACAGAGGATGAGATGGTTGGATGGTATCACCTACTCAATGGACATGGGTTTGGGTAAACTCCGGGAGTTGGTGATGGACAGAGAGGCCTGGCGTGCTGCGGTTCATCGGGTCACAAAGAGTCGGACAAGACTGAGGACTGAACTGAACTGAAGCTAGATCTGTATCTTTGGTTGCTTTTGTTATTATAATCACACATATGGCCTGTCTCAGGGAACCCTGCCCCTCTGACTGACTGTTAAGCTAAAGTGCCTTTGTTCAGAACTCTGTCCACCAGTAGATGGCAAGAAGGAAGAAATTTACACATCCTACTGCCTGAGGCTTGCCATTCTAGGAGATACTTGCAAGATTAAATGGCATTTTTACTTTCTTTCCTCACTTCTCCCCATCTCTGATCCATAAAAGAACCTGGCATCCAGACCCCAACAAGATGATTATTTTGAGACAGTAGCTTGCCATCTTTCCGGTCAGCTGGTTTTCCAAATAAAGTTGTATTCCTTTGCTCAACTCTTTGTCCCTCAGATTCACTGGCTTCTCGTGTGGTGAACAAAGTGAGCTTGGACTCAGAAATAGCTCTAGCACTTAGAAACTTTGAAGGCAAGTGACAGAAATCATAAGAAACTCAGGAAAACTAAAATTTTGTTCTTCAATTGTGTCTTGGATCACAAGAAAAAGATTGAATTCTGGACCTCAGGAACCACTGGAAACTATAGACTTGAACCAGGGCTGAGAAAGTCAGTGGGAATGTTCATCTCACTTCTTGGTCCTCTGCATTTCTGCTTCATTTCTTCTTGCAGATGAATGTTCTCTGCTTCTCAGTTAAATGGTGGAAAAATAGCTATCTCACAGCCCCTGAACAAAATGACTCAGACACACTCACACAAAAAGCGTTAGCTCAGTTCCAGTCTAGCTTTCTATAGATGTGCATTTGATTGGTCTAGACAGCTCTAGATGTCCGCCCTGCTCCAAATGTTACAGGCAGAAGGCTGAAGTCATGAGCTGCTAAGAGAGCTGAAGGAGACACCCTGGTCTCTGATCCTGTGGATTCAAGGATAAACTACTTCTCAAATTAAGAATAACTTTAGAATGGAAAGATACTCTAAAAATCTATTGTAATTGTTCAAACTTCTTACCACTGCTTTTCAACTCTGTATCACATGGTAATCAAACTAAATTTATATTTTTAATTTTTTACATTTTATATTTTTTACTTGATTGACAAATTTTAAGGAGTTTTGCTTATAATGAGGAAACTTGGTAAATTATTATTCTCTGGAAAAATTTTGAAGTGTATTTTTTACAAAGGTTTTTAAAACCTTGAAATTCAAAATTCAAGTTCAATATCCTCGCAAAAGAGCCAAGTACTGTACAGGCAACACATACTATACCTCATCTAAAATATACAAATGGGGGAGGGATAGATTGGGAGTTTGGGATTGCCATGTACACACCACTATATTTAAAATAGATAACAAGCAAGGACCTACTGTATAGCACAGGAAACTCTGTATTCTGTAATGATTTAAATGGAAAAAGAATTTGAAAAAGAATAGAGTCATGTATATGTATAACTACTGTACACCTGAAACTAACACAACATTGTTAATCAACTATACTCTAACATAAAATAAAAATTATAAAATATACAAAGGAAAGCAAAATGTTAAATTGAAAAGTGCCATTGAAAGTTCTGAATTATTTCTCTGGAAGCTTCAGAAAAGACCAAATTATCAAATATTAAACACATGCTAGTCTTTCTGATGGAGAAGGCAATGTCACCCCAATCCAGTACTCTTGCCTGGAAAATCCCATGGAAGGAGGAGCCTGGTGGGCTACAGTCCATGGGGTCGCTGAGTCGGGCACGACTGAGTGACTTCCCTTTCACTTTTCACTTTCATGCATTGGAGAAGGGAATGGCAACCCACTCCAGTATTCTTGCCTGGAGAAAACCAGGGACAGAGGAGCCTAATGGGCTGCCATCTATGGGGTCGCACAGAGTCGGACACGACTGAAGCGACTTAGCAGCAGCAGCAGCAGCAGCAGCAGCAGTCTTGCTGAAATGAAAAAAACTTAGTTCATGTAACAGCTAGGGTTTTTCAGCTAATGAAGAGATTTGTCTCATTTGCAAGAATGAAATTTCTGTAGTGACTATTATGTGTTCTTTCATACATATAATTACAGTTTTTCATATATTATTTTGAGTGCATATTCATTTGAAAATAAAATGAATACCTACTCTTATGTATTTCCTAAGAGAAATGAAAGCATCCTCACACAAAGACTTATATATGAATGTTCATGGCAGCTTTGTTCATAATAGTCCCAAATGAAAATAACCAAAGTGTGTCTCCACTGGTGAATGAATAAACTGATTATATCAGACAACAGACTATGGACTACTACTCAACATTAAAAAGGAGCAAGCTACTGGTATAGGTAAAAATATGAAAAGATCTCAAATGCCTTATGCTAAGTGAAGAAAGTCAGGCACACAAGACTAACATACAGTATGATTCTATTATGGGACATCATCCTGGAAAAAGTGAAACTATAGGAAGAGAAATTAGATCAATGCTAAGGAATTGGGAGGTAGGGTTAGTTATAAAAGGAGATGAAGGAACTTTGGGAAGATGTTAAATCTTATGATTATGGTGGTGGGTGCATGACTTTATAGTTGCCAAAATTTATCAAACTGTGGACTTGAAAATGGCCAATTCTCCTGTATCTAAATCATATCTCAATAAACCTGATTATAAAAATGAAATAAAAGAAATACAAAATGATAAATTAATGAATACAGCATACAAATTTGTTACTCTTAAAACTCACAGAAATAGATTTTACTTACATAACACATACTTTAAGACTGAACTGTCTCCTATAGTCTCATAAGTATTCATTACTTTAAAAATAATGCCTCCTGATGGATTAGACATTGAAGTTACATTGATCAACCTATTTGCTGTCTAAATACTAGAGGAAAACTTTGCAGTTTTGCCTATTTTATAAAAAGCCAACATTTATATCTTCCCCAGGTACAGACACACAAATCCAGGTTATATATGAAGAAATTTCAGAAAACTCTGGTTTCATCTGACATTTAGATATTTCATGAGTAGAGAAGGCTCTTATGTTCATGGGTGCCAGGAGTTCAGCGAAGATTTTCTTGGGTTCCTCAGATCCTGGGGTCCAGCAGCAGTCATTACAAAGGAGAATTGCCTGGGTATTACACTGTGAGGAAGCATACATCCTCAGTACCATGACTCCTAGGAGCACTGGTAAGTGCAAGGTATATATGAGTATATGATTCATATCCTTTGCTAGCTCAGGGAATATAGGCCTCCTTATGAGCAGAACTGTGCTTTTCTGTAGCTTCAGTATTATCTCAAAGACTGTTTTTTTTTTTTTTTCTGGGAAGTACTATGGTCATCAGAATGAGGCACTGAAGGAAGACTTCTGGCAAAAAGAAACTTCCTTTATTGGGGCTACTTTATTGTGCATTGTCAATAACTCATCCAATGAAGAGACACCAAAACAAGAAATGAGCTTCAAGGACTTCCCTGGTGGTCCAGTGGCTTAGACTCCATGCTCCCAATGCAGGGGGTTTGGGTTTGATCTCTGGTCAGGGAACTAGATCCCACCTGCCACAACTAAGAACCTGAATGCTGCAACTAAGACCTGGCACAGCCAAATACATAGATAGAAAGGTATTTTTCTAAAAATGACCTTCAGGTCTCCTGGCCCTGGTTCTCTGAGGCCCACCCCCATGCTGGTCTTCCTGAGAGAGAATGGCTGGCACCTGAGAACAGACACAGGAGGAAGAACTGGACACCTTGCAACACACATGTTATGAATATATTTGTTTTTCCTCCAAAATAGACTTTTATGGTATTAATTAGTACAAACAACTTTTTAAGACAGTTGTCTGACAAAGGACAGAGAATTTCTCAAGCAATATACAGCAGAACACCATGCTAATCCAAGGTAATTGTTGAGTCCAGGCTCTTTGTCTCTTTTCTCCTGGGAAATGTGTTTTGCCACAAGCTACCTTGGTTCTCTTTGGACTATTGCACTTCCATTTTCTTTTCTCAAACATCCGGTATGCTCTATTTGCTCATTTTCTTCCTTCTTAACTTTAACGTGACTTTTAGAGAGGAAATCCCCAGCCTCTGGGATCTAATGTCTGATGATCTGAGGTGGAGTTGATTTAATAATAATAGAAATAAAGTGCACGATAAATATAATGCAATGTGCTTGAATCATCCAGAACCTACCCCCCACCCCCCGCAACTATTGGCCCACGGAAGACTTGTCTTCCACGAAACTGGTGCCAAAAAGGTTGGAGACTGCTGTTTGACAAAATTCTCTCTCCTCTGTGATTAGTGTCATGCAGTAATTAAGAGAAGAGGCTCTGGAATCACATGGACCTTGGCTTGAATCGTGATCTCACAAATTACTACATAATCAAGTAATTTACCTTCCCTATGCCTGCAAGTTAAGAACAGCACATGGATTATAAAGCTATTGTGCAGGCATGCTCAGTCAGATCCAACTCTTTGCAACACCATGGACTGTAACCTGCCAGGCTCCTCTCTCTATGGAATTCTCCAAGCATGAATACTGGAGTGGGTAGCCATTCCCTCTTCCAGGGGATCTTCTCAACCCAGGGATCAAACCTGCTCTATTGCGTCTCCTGCATTGGCAGGCAAATTGTTTATCACTGAGCCACCTGGGAAGCCCACATAAAGCTATTATGGGGATTTAAAAGATAGCCCATGTAATGTGTTACATAGTCTCAGGTACATGATAGGGACTCCGTAAATGTTACCTTTTTGCATTCTCACTGCATCTCTTCAGCTTCTGCCTCCAGTTCTGATTGATAAATTATTTTCTGACTCTCTGTGTTCAAATTCTTGACAAAAAAAATCAGGTTGCCATAACTCTCCTATCAAACCACACAGCTACACGACTGTCCGTGGATTAATGACACTTCAGTCAGATGCCCTCTCCTGACAACCTCACCATGGCCCGGACATGAGTTTAGGTTACAAAATCTGCTTATCAAAGAAGAAGAGGCTAAGAGGAAAGCAGTTTCCTGATAGAAAATCAGGGCTGATTGGTATTGACCAGCATCATGGAAAAAAAATCTTTATAAATTCAGGGTTTCACAATATTAAACCAATGTTTCTTTGTATCAGAAATGATCATGGTAAATGCTTGCTATTGGCTTTGATGAGTTTGGTTGGTAGGGTACATCTGTCTACTTAAGCCTATTTATTTTGAGAATTTCTTTTGTAATACATCAATATAATAATAACAATTAATTCAAAGGCAATTCTAGAAATACAAAATAAAATTGCTTCCATGAAACTGTCTCACAGCAATCAGTCTCTGACCTGGCAGTGGATAAAATTAATGTGAACTCTATCTGTCATTGCCTGTGTAGTGAACATCTTCCTGAAGGTAAATTGGCTTCACACAGCAGACAGGCATGCCAAAAATTATCCACATACACCTCCTAGAAAGGGGCATGGGAGCTCAAATTCAAATGAAACCATCTGTGCGGAGAGGTCTGTGAAGCTGATGGGTATGTTATTTACAGGCCAATTCTGTGAGGCTTGCTGGCTGAGTAATTAGGACAATTGCTACTCTGGCCTTTAGCCCCTACTCTGACTTAGCTCACAAAATTTATCTACCCAAATAGACAAGTTCTCCACCACTCTTCTGATCAAGTGCAAAGCAGTCTATTCTAAGGCGTAACTTTATTGCCAAATTGTCTACTCTGATTTATTTCTTTGTAGTTCATTTTAAAACTATGATATTAGGAGATAACTTTTGAAACTCAATTGTTAAAGGCAGCAAGACACTAGGGTGAATTCATTCATTCACCCATTCATTTAACCAATGCTTTCCAAAGATCTGCTTATGGTAGATCTTATTTCAAATGCTTGAGATACATCAATAAACAAAACTAAAAAAATCCTAGAGCTTACCTTCTATGCAGACCAAAAATAAACAAGATACGGACTTCCCAGGCAGTCCAGTGGTTAAGATTCTATGCTTCCACTACAAAGGACATGGGTTCAACCCCTGGTCAGGGAATTGAGATCTTGCATGCCTTGTGGCCATAAATAAAATAAAATAGAATGGAATAGATAAACAAGTAAAATATAGGATATGATAGAGAGTGATCAAGATTAGATTTTCATATTCTTTTTTTAAGAGCAGCAAAGGAAGAAACACTTTCATTCTTTTTAAGGTAGAAGAGTGAAAGTGAAAGTGAAAGTGAAGTCACTCAGTCGTGTCCGACTCTTTGAGACCCCATGGACTGTAGCCTATCAGGCTCGTCTGTCCATGGGATTTTCCAGGCAAGAGTGCTGGAGTGGATTGCCATTTCCTTCTCCAGGGCATCTTCCCGATCCAGGAATTGAACCCAGGTGTCCCGCATTGCAGGCAGATGCTTTACCTCTGAGCCACTAGGGAAGCCCCTAGAAGGGTAGGTTTAACATTAATAAGACTGGAAAAACCCTGGATAGAAAATGAAAATCTCTCACAGGGACAAATTTATCTGTTGGTAAAAACTCCCCAGTGGCTTATAGCCTCAGGCAGAACAAAGTCAAAGGCCTCAAACCAGTCAAATCCACCAGAGAGGGAGTGAATTCTACTGAAAGTCAAAGGATATCTTAGGTAAGGCCTTAAAGTAAATGAAAGCAAGGAACAGATCTAGAAACCTGGTCACCAGAAGAGGAGAAAATATCAAGTATGTACTGAAGATAAGGCCAGACAGAAGAGCAGACAAAGCTGAAGACAGTCTCCTACTAGGAGCTCAGAGATAAGTTAGGAGTATTTGGGGACCAGATCCCTAAACAGGATCTCAGCAATAGGAGGCAGAATCCAGCCAAAGAACTTGAGAAACAATTTGGAACAACTCAGCCAAGCTAACCTTAACTCTAAATCAATAGTCACCCTCAACCGGGAACTTTGAAAAATGTTTTAGGGACTTCCCTGGCAGTCCAGTGGTTGGGACTTCACACTTTCAATGCAGGGGGTGCAGGTTCAATCCCTGCTCAGGGAAATAGGATCCCACATGCCCTTCATGGCTTGGTCACAAAAAAAAAAAAAAAGAAAGAAAAAAGAAAGAAAAAAGAAAAGAAAAGAAAAATGTTCAGGGCAGAAGTCAATTCATTCTGTCTCGGACTGCTGGTAAAGGAAGGGAGGGTGGCTTTGACAGTAATTTCAAGGATGATATTTAAAATTCTTCACAACCAGTATTATAGTGTAGATCCAAGCAGAATGGAAATGGATCTTAATGCTGGAAAGGATCCTGGAAGGCAGGCCCAGGCATGCCGCCTTAGTTGCTGAGTGGATCATATGGTATTGAGGGGGGATGTCTAGGGCAATGACAAAGAGGAGGTCTGGGGGCTCAGGGAAGTGGCTGATAATTAGCTGGCACTCTAACACCTCAATATATTGATATAGTTTGCCCATCTTTTGGGTACTCTAAATCCGAGATCCTTGAGGAAGATTTTTGATGACAAAGTACTTTGTCCAGTCAGAGCACTTTGATCCACGTAGAGTGCAGCATAGGACTTCCCTTTTGGTACAGTGGATAAACAATGCACCTGCCAAGGCAGGGGACCCGGGTTTGATTCCAGGTCCAGGAAGATCCCACATACTGTGGAGTAGTTGAACCCCTTTGCCACAACTGCTGAAGCCCACGCACCTAGAGCCTGTGCTCTGCAACAAGAGAAGCCACCACCTTGACAAGCCCACGTACTGCAGCAAAGAGTGACCCCCACTCATGAGAGGCAGTCTGTGCACAGCAAAGAAGAGCCAGCAAAGCCAAAACTAAATAGAAAAATAAAATCTCTCCTCTCGCTAGAAAAAGAGAGAGAGTGCAGCGTAGTCATTAGAATACACAGTTCTGGCCAAGTCACTTGCAGGCTGTGTCTCTGGCATGTTCCTCATTCTCTGCAAGCCCTGGCCTTCCAGTCATGAAATGGGATGGTGACACCTACTTCATGGGGTGTTGTGAAGATCAAAGGGATAGGGAAATGCCCAGCCTAGTGACTTCTACATAGAAACTGAGCAGTCATTCTTGGAATAGCGTTGCCGTGGAAGGGACCTAGATTAGATCTTGGCCAGTTCCCTGGGACATAGGAGAAAGCTGAGGTCCTGGGATGCTGTCACTTCCTTGTGGTCAGCCAGGAGTTTAATCACAAGCTCAAAAGAGGAACACAGGCTTCCTGGCTCCCAGTGGAATGCTTTTCATTCTATGTTACACTGTTTCTTTTATCCTTTTACAAATGATGTACCATAGCTTTGTTCCCGTGGTATGTTAATGTGTTCATATTAGTAACTTTTTGCTGTAGACAGGTAGAAGAAGAAGAAGTGAAGTTGCTTAGCCGTGTCCAACTCTTTGCCACCCCATGGACTATAATCTACCAGGCTCCTTTGTCCATGGGATTTTGCAGGCAAGAATACTGGAGTGGGTTGCCATTTCCTTCTCCAGGGGATCTTCCCAACCCAGGGATCGAACCGGGTCTCCTGCACTGCAGGGAGACTCTTTACCATCTGAGCCACTAGGAAGAACAGGTAGGAAGAGGGAAAAATAAACATAAAATGAGATTGTACACATAAAGGATAAAACCTATAGAGGAATGCTTAATGAAGGGCTTGGGTGTGTGGTGTGGGGCTTCAATGAAAATAGCACACATATAGGCCATGAACTCATTCTTTCCAGAAAGATTAGTCAGCGTGATGCTCGCTGTCTATTGTCCTCACAAAGACTTTCCGGTTATTCTCTAAGCTGACTGTCCAGAAGTTCAGGTAGGAGGTATGTTCTGACAAAACACAGACAATGCTGCCCTGGGAACCGTTGCCTGGAAGTCTGCCGAGAATCTGCATTTCTGTCTCTCGCTGGCAGTTTCACGATGATGTTTAGAAGCAGCGATGTGAAGTGAATAGCCACAGAGTGGAGAGTTCTCCCATCAAGTTAGCATGACCCCTGACAGCTGGGGAAGCAAACTCGCTCTTAAAGAAAACTGCCAAAGGGTCACCCTGCTCCAGCTTTTCCTTAGTTACCCAACACCAGCACATGGGTTCGTGTGTGGAGACAGCAAAGGAAACAAGCCCCAGGCCCAGACTTTAGCTGCCTTCCCTTTTCCTGCCTCCTTCCCAACCTGCAGACCTGTAAGTGAGCAGCTCCTCTGAGGGAAGATGCAATGTGGTTCTGTGGTTCACTGCTGTGTGTGTGTGTCTGAGGGAAGTTGAGATGTGGTTCCGTGTTTCACTGGTGTTTGTGTGTGTATGTAATTTTTCCAGAGACACAAACTCTTCATAGTCACTAGGGCAGCAGGACATGTTCTACCTTCCAAGAAACAGAAGAAGCAGTCACAATCTGTCAGAAAACAACTGTTTGCCAAAGAACTCCTTCCCAGAAGCACTAACCTCAGTTTAATATGTTATTGATTTTCTAAACTGTTAAGTATGGTTTATAATGGCAATAACCTACATGATACCACTCATTACATCAGTTAATACCTAGTTTATTAGAACATTAACTTTCAGCACAGGCAATTAACTGGCAAACTGATTGTGTGTGTGTGTGTGTGTGTGTGTGTGTGTGTGTGTGTGAAAGAGAGAGTCTTACAATGAGAGATTTCCAAGTGTATATTATTTTTAAATGGCTATGGGAGCTTGACAGTGTAGCCCAAACTCTTCTTTTCTTCCTAGAAGCAACAGTCCAGTACTATGAAAGTACGAAACGCCCCTGACATTAGTGAAGTAATTCACAATTAGCCATTGGAAAATCATGTACATTATTGAACAAATATTACTACTAATGGGAAGATGTGCTTGTGTATACAAACATACACATGTGGAGAACTTGGGAATAGGGTAAGGAAGAGTTCTGAACTATGCAAAAACATTAAGTGCTGCTAGATCACTGGTGCAAGGTAAGATTCAAGTTTATTCCTTTATAGGGAGGTAGCATGCATATTTTTCTACTTATCTATACTCATACAATGCTTCCCTTGTGGCTCAGACGGTAAAGTGTCTGTCTGCAATGCTGGAGACCGAGGTTCAATCCCTGGGTCGGGAAGATCCCCTAGAGAAGGAAATGGCAACCCACTCCAATACTCTTGCCTGGAAAATCCCATGGACAGAGGAGCCTGGTAGGCTACAGTCTATGGGGTCGCAAAGAGTCAGACATGACTGAGCGACTTTACTTACTTACTTATACAATAATTTTTTCTAATGCTGTTTATGAAAAATTATTTTCTCAGTAAACTGTATATATATTTATATATATATATATAGTTTATATATAATCTATATGAAAACACACATGTGCCTGAAGAAGATGCCTTGATATCATTGTATTTTTTAAGTATTTGGAGGAGACAAGACATCCAGAATGGTAGAGTGAAAAGACTGGCAGATGCTCTACTTAACATACAATAATACAACTGGACAGATTGTCAAAATAGTCATTTTAATATTATTGGAGATTTATCAAAGTGAAAGTCGCTCAGTTGTGCCCGACTCTTTGTGACCCCATGGACTGTAGCTAGCCAGGTTCCTCTGTCCATGTGATTCTCCAGGCAAGAATACTGGAGTGTGTTGCCATGCCCTCTTCCAGGGGATCTTCCAGACCTAGAGATCGAACCTGCATCTCTTATGCCTCTCCGGCATTGGCAGGAGGGTTCTTTACAACTAGCGCAAGCTGGGAAGCCCCAAAGTCAAGGCACACAGGTCTGAAGTGGTAGGCCCAGGATTTGAACCCAAGCCACCTAGCTCCAGGCCCCCTGCCCTAACCACTACGCCATACAACCTCTAAATTTACAAAAGGCATACAACCATCTGCAAAGCATTTGATTATGCTTTAAAAAACTGCTGAAATTCAGGCTTCGGGTACAAACAATGTCAGCCTATGACATTTTCACCTGTACCTGCTTCCTGTCTTCCCCTGCCTCTCACTAAACTTATCCTGGATGAAAGCCATAAAAATCAGGTACTTCACTGCCAATTGAGGCTAATCTAATTTGATAACTCACATACAGGGACCTTTTTCTGAAATAGTAGCTATCTTGGTGACAAAAAATAAGGGAAGGGCAACATCACAGCTATCTAATTTGTGATACTGGATGAAACAATTTACCATACAACCCAACAATTTCACTCCTAAGAGTCTACCCCAAAGAGATGAATATATAGGTCCGCACGCAAACTTATACACAAATGTTCATAGCAGTATTATATATAACAGTCAAAAAAACTAAAAATAACCCAAATGTTCATCAGTTAATGAATGGATAAACAAAATGTGGTCTATACAGAAAACAGAATATAATTCAACAATATAAAAGAAGGAACTACTGCTACATGTTACACCATAGAAGAATCTTTTTAAAAATAGCTAAGTGAAAGAAGCCAGTTCAAAGACCACATGTTATATTACTTTACTTATGTGGAATGTCAGGAAAACACAAATCTATAGAAACAGAAAACAGATTAATCATTGCAAAGTAGGACTGTAGAATTTATTTAAATGAGCAAATGGGATCATTTTAGATTGTGATTATGGTTGTGCAACTCTATAATTACCAAGAAGCATTTAATTGTACACTTAAAAAGAGTGAATTGTATATAAGTGTACCTGAATAAAGCTGCTAAAATTGGTATACTATGGTGTGTGAAAATATGAGTAAGAATACTAGCACTAACACAGAATAATCATTAGTTCTATTGTAATAATCTAACTTTTCTTGAAGTATGAAGTATCTTGAAAAAGCATTGTAAGATTCTAAGTAAGTTTTATAAAGCAAGCCTCTTATTGCTTCATAATATACTAAAATAGAAACTTCTGAGAGCTCCATTATTTCCCTTGGTATATCTTAAGAAAGTCTCCCATTCAGAAATGGTCTCATAAATCATGATAATAATAACTTCAGATAGTTATAGGAGAATCTATTCTGAAATTATAAGATGTGTAATTATATAAACTACATACAGGATGTAGGAAAAATACAGGATTTCTTCCACATTTCAGCTATTGAAAGAGAAAAATAATTGCTAATAATTTACTTTGGCATTAACTTGGCATTAGACAATGCACTGAACAAAAGAATGAATACTATTTCAGAGAGTATCTACCAAGTTCTCCTGAGATTAATGTAATTGTCAATTTCTAAACTAATTGAGGAACCTGAGACCAGTTTCCTTAAGTTCCTTTTAAAGAGCTTTCTCACTAGAGACTGATCAGATGCTCAGTTTATATACTGTCAGAACAACAGCAGCTCAATAAAATAGTCATTTTGTGTTGAAAAGATTTTTCCTAAAAAGTAGAAGATAAAATTATGGCCAATATGCTTTCTCTTTATTTAAATTTAAAATTTTGGAAGAGCTATTTCTACCTATGAAAGTTATAACATAGAGGAATTTACACATATATGTGTATATCTAAATGAATAGTATTACCTAAAGGTAATGGAGATATGGGAAATTTGATCATACCCTATGGTGCTGGTGACATTGCCAAATGGAAAACAATTTGTCAGTTTGAATCTTGAAACATAAAAATCTTCATGCCTGTGCCTAGTAACTCTCTTTCAGAGAATCAGTCCAAATAACCTGCTCCTTGGGCACTGCTTAAACAGGTGTAGCCCAGGGTACATGTGGATAGGAGAAAGAACAATATAACTCAAAGAATCTTAAATATTTGCTAATTTCAAAGTGCCTGACTGCATCATGATAAAAGAATTGAAAAAGACTAATGTAGGTTAAATCTCTTTCACTTCTGACATATTTTCCACAAAGCCCTCCCAGTTTAGCCTCATTGCTGTGTCAGTCATACCTCATGTGAATTAAAAAGATATTACCAAAAGATCTGGGCAGAATGAGTCTGGAATTGTGGCCCTTAAAGTTAATGTAGAAATAATTGTCACTTCATTCTCATTTTTAAGGTTTTACTCTTTTTAAAGCTTTTGGAACCTTGTGACCTACTATACCTGCCATTGAGCATGTGTGGAGTCCTTATTTGTGTCCCCAAGCTTCGGATAGCTTGTATCAAGCATATCATTTTTGTAACAGGATGATAAATGCAATTCTTCCTGTAGGCTCAGAAAGAGGCCACAAAGGCTGAGAAGAGAACAATAGTTGCCTGGTAACTGCAGGATCTAAGCCAAGGACCTGGCTCATCTATGTAGGATTTACAAAGTGGGTGGCCCAATGCTAGATCTTCCAACATTAATAGATCACCCACCTCCAGATCAGATTAGAACATGAGATTAAAAATTCAAGATATTTAATTTTGTTTTTATTGTTTTGTTTTGTTTTTGTTTTGTTTTATACTTCTTACTGAATTATTGTAGCCAAAAGAGAAGTGCATATATTATAAGTATGCAGCTCAATAAAATCTTATAATTTAAATTTCCCCATAAGGCTAGAATCAGATTAGGAAACAGAACATTACCAACTCCACAGACTGCTCCTTCAAACTTCTTCCATCCAACCATAACACCATTTTTGAACTCTAACATATAACATGGAATAACCTAGCCTATGTTAAGAATTTTATATAAATGGTGTCAGACCGTATACTCTTGTACTTGGCATATCTGTTCAATATTGTGTTTTTGATATACTGGTGTGTACAGTTGTAGAATGATCATTCTCAATGCTAAATTATCAATGCTAAATATATACCACAACTTATTGTTTTCTTTCTATTATTGATGGGTAAGTAAGCAATTTTCAATTTGGAAATATTACAAATAGGGCTTCTAGGAACATATTTTGTTGAACATATATGTGCATGTCTGTTAGATATATGCCTAAAGAGTAGAACTGCTAAGTCAAAGAGAATAGATATGTTTAGCTATAGTATTGGAGAACTGTGCAGAGTTCTATAGTATATAGAACTGTGGTGTTGGAGAAGGCTCTTGAGAGTCCCTTGGACTGCAAGGAGATCAAACCAATTAATCCTAAAGGAAATCAATCCTGAATATTCATTGGAAGGACTGATGCTGAAGCTGAAACTCCAATACATTGGCCACCAGACTCATTGGAAAAGCCTCTGATGCTGGGAAAGATTGAAGGCGAGGGGAGAAGGGGACAACAGAAGATGAGATGTTTGGATGGCATCACCGACTTGATGGACATGAGTTTGAGCAAGCTCCCGGAGTTGGTGATGGGCAGGGAAGCCTGAAGTGCTGCAGTCCATGAGGTCACAAAGAGTCTGACACGACTGAGTGACTGAACTGAACAGAACTGAACTGAGCTGTAGTATATAATAGCAAAGCATTTTCTAGTTATATCAATGTATACTCCTACCTGTAGTATATGAGAGCTCCAGTTGCTGCACATCCTCAAAACACTTAATATTGTCTTTTTCATTTTAGCTACCCTGCAGGGCTTCCCTCATGGCTCAGACAGTAAAGAAGCTGCCTGCAATGCAGGAGACCCAGGTTTGATCCCTGGGTTGGGAAGACCCCCTGCATGGTAACTCACTCTGGTATTCTTGCCTGGAGAATTCCATGGTCAGAGGAGCCTGCCAGGGTACAGTCCATGGGGTTGCAGAGTCAGACATGACTGAGTGACTAACACTTTCACTTTGACTAAGTGATGTAGAAGTATAGAGTAGTGAGGATTTATTTCAAGAAAATTTTAATTGTACTGAGACTTACTTCTGCTCAACTCAAGTGAGAGGAGCTTTGGAATCTATTAAAACTCTTTTTAGTTTCCAAACCTTGAGGAACAAAAGAACAAGCATCTGACTTCTGCTTATGAATTTCAAAAGCAAGATCTATGGCTGGTACCACCTCTTGCTCTTGGCAGAATTGAGAGGGCTGCCCAGGGAGCCAGCTCCTCTTTCAAAAGAAGAGGTGCTGTTTCCCTGGAGACTAAATATGGCCTTGAAAAAAGGATCCAGTTTGGGTTTTCTTAATATTTACTCCAACTCAGAGCGACTGAACTCAACTGAACTGAGAGGACTAGTTGGAATACATAGGAAGCCCAATTACAAGCAGATGAAAGCCAAGAGGCCAAAGGTAAAGTTGTGTATAGTCAGCCAGACGAAAGGCATTCCCCTAATCAAGGAGTTAAAATGGGAGGTCTTCAACTGGAAAATTACTGAAGATCCAAGAAATGCTCTCTGTGAGAAGGAAAGGGGTATCTTTAAAAAAGTACTATTACCAGAGTACCCCAACACAATTCTGAATGAACTAACCACTTAAACTTGTGTCTTTTCCACCATCGCCCTGGGGTGAGCCATGTAGTAATTAGCAAACAACTAAGAGAAGAAGCTAGCTCCTATTCTTGTCCTTCTGCAGGCTTCCAGTACTGGAGGAGGTCTATGCTTAGGAAGGAGAAAAGGGTGAGTCTGAATAAGTATGGCATTCGAAATAACACTTATTAGACTGGAGTTAAGTTATTATGTGATGAACTTGTAGATGCTTTAAAGAGATTAAAATACTTTTTTTTATTGGTTAAGAGGGACTGGAAAAACTAGGGGGCACGTGAAGAATTTCATCCAGGGGCAGAGAGAAAACTGACTCAGAGTAGAATTAAAAAGGGGGGGGGGTTAGAATGAGAAGAATAAGGAAGAATTTCACATAATCCAAGCGATTGACTTAATGTTTAAAAACCCAAAAAACTCTAATAAGCTCATTGTTGATCCTCCTGATGGTATTCATTTTTTGCAGATACAGTTTATAAGCAAGCAATAAACAGAAAGACTTTTGAAACTCATGTGGAAAGTGCTATAGTGCCTGTAAAACCAAATCAACCTCAACTACTACCTAATCACGTGTTTCAGAAAAAAAGGCAGAATCATTCAATCGATGGTGTTAAAGTGACATCTCTGAGTGACAACAGCTTCTGCTTATCAATGAACAGTGATAACTGTCAGCTTGTGTCTTAACTTGAAGACTGGTCCATTGAACTATTCTGACAACTCTTGGGACAGAAACAGTTCTACTCCTGTTAGAACAGCAGGATGTGTGACCAACATACAGGCTACTGAAGTTTCTGAGTCACAGGTAAATTTCAGTAAAAGTTCAAAAGGTCGCATAGAGTGTAAAGATTCCTATTCCTATTTCACCACCACCAAAGCCTAAAGTCTTTAGAGTCTATTTTTCAACAAGTCTGGTAAGACAACCGTATAGGCCTTCAGGGAAAGTAGACAAAAAAAATCTACCTAATCCTGTAGTAGGAGTGAAGAGGACATCCTCACTTCATAAAGAAGAGCATCTCAAGGAAACCAAAACAGAAGAGAATACAACAAGTGAAGATGCTAATGGTCTTCTTTTGAGTGGGCATGGGCAAACAGAAATAAAGGAACAACTGTATATTTAAAAAATGCAATTTAACTGGAAACTAAGATACTTCTTTTTTGACTTATCAGAAAACATAAAGTACAGACTCCTCCAATATCCCTGGTCTCCCAGCAAATTCTATTCCAGTTACGAAGCAGTCAATAAATCTGAAATTTAACTGGTCAAAATACAGCTAACTTCAGGGGTTCATAAACAATATCTGCCAACTTAATATGTTGTCTTTACATGCTAAAAAAGGAGAATAGAATGAACAAGATTAGAAATGACTGAAAAAGGACTTAGGTTTTTTGCTGACCTCCCTGTCTGGGCTAATCAGCATTTATTAGGAAGTCCTAATTTGTAAGTGCAGAGCCAGGTATGCAATTATTAATTTGTTATCAACTGTATGAAGGATGGCATAAATTGATAAACCTATTCTTTCTTAATCTTAACAAAGAAAACTAACAGATTTTTCCAAATAACATATGGTATGAATTCTCCATTGTTCACCATTCTATCATATGTGTATTTTTCATGATAAATTGAAGTTATTCAGTCTCTCCCTCTGTCTTTCTAAATTAACTTTCCAAAGTTAGAGTATAGTCTTTAATGCCCTTCTGAAATGCATTAATTGAGGCTTTCTTTTCACCATTACTTGATATTGTCAAATATAGGTACACTATTTCTTCTTCCTACATTCTTGTTCTCTGTAGTTACCTTGCCTTTCCTCCTAAAATCTGAGAAAATATGGTATATTAACAAGTGAAATGCACAATGTCTAGTGTTTTGTGTAGCTATGAATTTAGATCAAAATTGCCAGGCACAGATTTAGTCTTATCATTTTGTTTACACAATGGGAAAAATTCAGCTTATTAAATCTTTCATAGAATTGCACCCAAGCTTTGCCAAATAAGAAAGCTGGACATTTTCTGGGTAGTGACTTTTTACTTCTAATTTTCATAACCTAGAGATCAGGCTGTTGCTTTCACATGATGTTTGTTATATCTCATGAGTGAAGTTTGCTCTGCCTTATAATTGGGGCTGGTGCACGGGGATGACCCAGAGAGATGTTATGGGGAGGAAGGTGGGAGGGGGGTTCATGTTTGGGAACACATGTACAACCGTGGTGGATTCATGTCAATGTATGGCAAAACCAATACAGTATTGTAAAGTAAAATAAAGTAAAAATAAAAATTAAAAAAAAATAAATTAAAAAAAATAAACTCCTTTTGTTTTTCAAGAGCTATATTATAAACAGATGATATAGTTCCTGATTGAAAATGCACTTTAAATACCTCCACACAAACTTGAAAATAAATAAATAACCCAGCAACAACCAACACCAAGGTTAAAGGGAAAAATCAGAATTGAAATAAACTAAATGTTTAGCATTAAAGGAGTTGGGATTGTGAATGTATTTAACTGTGTATTTAAATGTATTTAAATATTTCAAATTTTCTGTGACACAGTGTATAACATTTGTAATGTTAAGAATATAAAAATAAAAGCTTGGAGCTGTTAGTTTAAAACTAACATTAGAGAGCTAAGGATTTAGATTTTACTTTGAATGGTTTGATTAATGATGGTTTGGATTGTCTATACATTTAGAAGTTTTGGTGGGAAATAACTTATAACATTTCTACTAAATGTATTATATCTGTATAGATATTTGTATGTCTCTATATATTGTGTGTATGTGCATGTATATATGTAAAGTTCAAAAGTATTTTATTGCCTATCTCATTGTATACAGTATATTTTGAGTTGGAAAACTTTTTAACAGATACATAACCCTGCTTTGCTGTAGTCTAGAAAAACCCCAAATTATTTTTTAATAGATGTTTTCATGTAGTGTTAATGGGATTATGGGTTATTTTATGGCAGAATGCCACAGTGATAGTTGAATCATCAAATAATTCCTAGACTACTTCTAATATCAATACCTGGAGGTTATTTCTAAGTCATACTTGTAACCCTGGGTCGACTTTATGATGCCCTTAGCTTAACAATCCTAAATTCTTTGAAAAGCTTTGTTAAGGACATAGCCTAGAGCCTTTAAAAAAGGTATAAATAATATTGGTCTCGATATCTTGTAGATAGACCAATGTTTCAAAAAAGATTTTCACAAATTCCTGGTAAAGGCGCTAAAGCAGAAAAAGGAAATCCAGTTCTGATTGTCTACCTTCAATTCTTTTTAAAAATTTTTTATTTATTTTTCTAATTGATCGAAAATTGCTTTACAATTTTGTGTTTGTTTCTGCCGTACACCAACACGAATCAGTCATAATTATATATATATCCCTTGCCTCCCTCCCCTCCCTCCCCTCCCCCATCTCAACCCCTCTAGTTCATCACAGAGCACCAGGCTAAGCTCCCTATACTATCTAGCAACTTCCCAGTATCTATTTTACACGATAGTGTATATATGTTAATGACGCTTTCTCAATTCGTCCCACCCTCACCTTCCCCCACTGTGTCCACAAGTCCATTCTCTATGTCGAGTAAAAAAAAGACGTACAACTTGAGAGTTGTGAGTTAAGTTTTAATTGGGGCAAAGTGAGGACTGCAGTCTGGGAGGCAGCATCTCAGATAGCTCTGAGAGACTGCTCCAAAGTGCCAGTGGGGGAAAGTCAATATATAAGGTTTTCATGAAAAGGGAATTCAATACCATGAAGGACATTTTACAAAAGGCTTTTTGCTAGTCATGAGGATCTGATGTCACCATGAAGGGATTTAGTGCTTCTCTATATATGAGAAGATGCAAGGATTGAGATCATAAAATCTGTTCCTAAAAACATCCAACTATCTAAAGACCTGTCCCACCAGATTCCCTGGAGTAGAGTGCCTCATTCCACCTTGAACTCTGTCAAGGGTTGCTGAAGTCAACAGCTATAGCAGCATGGGGTTCAATCTCCATAGAGGCAGATGGCAAATGTCTTTGTTGTTCAGTCATTGGCAATGCTCTTGGTAAGTGCCAATCTGTAGTTGACATCCACTAGGTTAATCAGTACCATTTTTCTAGATTCCATATATATGTGCTAATATACAATACTTGTTTTTTTCTTTCTAACTTTCTTCACTCTGGATAATAGGCTCTAGGTTCATCCACCTCACTACAACTGACTCAAATTAGTTCCTTTTATGGCTAAGTAATATTCCATTGTATAAATGTACAACAACTTCTTTATCCATTCATCTGTTGATGGATATCTAGATTGCTTCCATGTCCTGGCTATTGTAAATATTGCTGCAATGAACACTAGGGTACATGTGTCTTTTAGAATTGTGGTTTTCTCAGGGCATATGCCCAGTAGTGGGATTGCTGGGTCATAAACATGGAACATCCTCTGGATCATTGAAAAAGTAGGAGAGTTCCAGAAAAACATCTATTTCTGTTTTATTGACTATGCCAAAGCCTTTGACTGTGTGGATAACAATAAACTGTGGAAAATTCTGAAAACTAATATCATGGCATCCGGTGCCATCACATCATGGCAAATAGATGGAGAAATAGTGAAAACAGTGGCAGACTTTATTTTTCTGGGCTCCAATATCACTGCAGATGGTGATTGCAGCCATGAAATTAAAAGACGCTTACTCCTTGGAAGGAAAGTTATGACCAACGTAGACTGCATATTAAAAAGCAGAGACATTACTTTGTCAACAAAGGTCCATCTAGTCAAGGCTATGGTTTTTCCAGTGGTCAGGTATGGATGTGAAAGTTGGACTATAAAGAAAGCTGAGTACCAAAGAATTGATGCCTTTGAACTGTGGTGTTAGAGAAGACTTCTGAGAGTCCCTTGGATTACAAGGAAATCCAACCAGTCCATTCTAACAGAGATCACTCCTGGGTTTTCATTGGTAGGACTGATTTTGAAGCTGAAACTCCCACCTGATGCAAACAGCTGACTCATTGGAAAAGACCTTGAGGCTGGGAAAGATTGGGGCAGGAGGAAAAGGGGACGACAGAGGATGAGATGGTTGGATGGCATCACTGACTCAATGGACAAGGGTTTGGGTGCACTCCAAGAGTTGGTGATGGACAGGGAGGCCTGGCATGCTGTGGTTCATGGGGTCGCAGAGTTGGACACGATTGAGTGACTGAAATGAACTGAAATATTGAACAAGATAGAAAGTCCAGGGACAAACCCACACACTTATGGGCACCTTTGACAAAGGAGACAAGAATATACAATGGAGAAAAGACAATCTCTTAATAAGTATTGCTGGGGAAACTGGATAGCTATGTGTAAAAGAATGAAATTAGAACACTTCCTAACACCCTATTCAAAAATAAACTCAAAATGGATTAAAGACTTAAATCGAAGGCCAGAAACTATAAAGCTCTTAGAGGAAAACATAGGCAGTACACTCTTTGACATTAATTTCATCAAGATTCTCTATGACCCACTTCTTAGAGTAATGGAAATAAAAATAAAAGTAAACAAATGAGACCTAATAAAATTTAAAACCTTTTGTACAGCAAAGGAAACTATAAACGAAATGAAAAGACAACCCTCAGAATGGGAGAAAATAATTGAAAACAAAGCAATGGGCAAAGGGTTAATCTCCAAAAGATATAAGCAGCTCATACAGCTCAATATCAGAACAACAAACAACCCAATCAAAAAATGGACAGAAGACCTAAACAGACATTTCTCCAAAGAAGACATACCAACAGCCAATAAACACAGGAAAAAATGCTCAACATTGCTCATTATTAGAGAAATGCAAATCAAAACTACAATGAGGTATCACCTCACGGCAGTCAGAATCACCATCATCAAAAATCTACAAACAATAAATGCTGGCGAGGATGTGGAGAAAAGGAAACCTTCCTACACTGTTGATGAGAATGTAAACTGATACAGCCATTATGGAAAACAGTATGGATATTCCTTTAAAAACTGGGAATAAATCTACAATATGACAGCAATTCTGTTACTGAGCATGTACAGTGCCTTCAATACTTATCCTCTACTCTGTGTTTCAGGACTCTTCCTTTCATTCCACCCTAAGGAGATAAGCTAACTGAGACACATACTCTACTCCTTGAGGCCTGAAGCTAAAAGCAAACAGGTATTATTTTTTTAATAGTTCTATTGAATAATACATGAACATGTTATATCAAAGTAAATTTAAACTGTATGTTAAATATGCTTATCCTTCAAATCCACTGATTATCTAGATACAGGATTTTTCTTCCCAAATCCACTGCCTCAAATAGCACTTTCGCCTCTTGACATTGTCTGAATCCCTCTACTCATCAGTTGAACCATATTCTCCCAATGACACTATTTTTTATTCTATTATAGAAAATAATTTAGAGTTTATTAATATTTATTCCTGTAACCACCACTTATAACTGGAACAGGAGTGAAGAGGGCAGGGCACAACTTTTGAAAGAATGACATAGCCCAAGGATACAACATAAACCAATAAGAATCAAATGGGTCCAAGATGGCAAACAAGTAAACTTTAACTAAACCTTGATCTTCAATCAGCAAGCTAAATGACACACCCAAAGGTGCTATCACAGTTCCAAGGCACCACCTAAAGACCAAAAAGTGGGTGGTGGCCAACTCTTGGAAATCTCCACCCCTTCCCCAAAATAGTTGGAATAATCCTGCCACTCATTATCCTATGAATTTACCCAGCCCATAAAAGCTAATCATGCCTCATTTCGAGGCCGCCAGACTTGCCTTCTGTGATGGCCCACACTCTTTCTGTGGAGTGTGTTTCTCTCTAAATAAATCCACTTCTAACCTTTCATTTTGCCCCTCACTGAATTCTCTCTGAAATGAGACATCAAAAACCTGAGCTTCATTAGGCCTTGATACCAGGTACTGTGGGTTTTGGCTAGGTTTGAGTCCCAGCCAGATGGGTTAGAGTCCCAAAGTGGGTTTTGGCTGGATTTGAGTCCCAACCATGGAGAAGGAAATGGCAACCCACTCCAGTATTCTTGCCTGGAGAATCCCATGGACGGAGGAGCTTGGTGGACTACAGTCCACGGGTCGCAAAGAGTTGGACATGACTGAGCGACTTCACTACACTTTCTTGTGAATTAGAGTCCCAGGCAGGGTTTTCGCTGGATTTGAGTCCCAGCCACATGGGTTCAAGTCCCAATCTAAGGTAACCAGTTTCATAACCACTGAATGAGAAAAATATCATAACAAAACCCATATGGAAAGGAGATCCCTAAAGTGGGGGGAGGGATTTATATTTATTTTTCACAGATCCATTGACTGAATTTGTCCAGTCCTTTTAAAAGAGATGTGAGACAGCACTAATTCATCCATGTCAAGAAATATCAGTACTGTGCTAGACTCTAAGAATGCCGCATCGAGTGAAATAGATAAAACCCATGCACTTACATATTTACTTGTCTGGGGGAGACAGACAGATTATCCTATAAACAGACACAGTTAACAACTGAGATGGGTGTTATATAGAGTGTAAGTTCGGTTTTGTTAAAGTGTACAGGGAACCTAATTTCTGTTGAAAACACAAGGAAGCCTCTTTTAGATGTAATCATGCACAGCATGTCTTCAAGGATGAGAAGAAGTTAGGCATGGGAAGGGCAGGGGTGGGGGAAGATGGACAAAGGGCCTGAGTTAAGAACTCTGGGTGCCTGAGGGTGCCTGAGGTCAGGAGTGAAAAGCACAAATAGAATGTAGCAGGGCGATGCAGGACAAGGAGCTTGTAGAGGAAGACAGAGGTCAGCTCCAAAAGGATGTGGGATATTGTTTTCAGTCTAAAGGGAAATCCTTGAAGAGTTTTGAGGAGGAGGTGACATGATCCAGTTGACATCTTAAGGAGATCATACTGTAGTTTAGGGAGAATAGATCAAAGAATAACAATGTATGAACATTTATATTCACAAATCTAGAAAAGGTAATGAAATTGGGGGCATATTACACATGCTAGATATAAGAAAATGGACCACCTAATTCACCTAATGGAAAGAATTATATGTCAGGAAATAGATTCAATTTTTCTAATGAGAGAAGTGTTTGTTAGGAGCATGAGAATTCTAGAAAAAAATTCCTAGTAGACAATACATACATGAACTTTCTCACATTGTTGCAGAAACCAGTACTCAAGAAACCAAGCACCACACTTGGAGAGTTGGAGAATCAGGTTGATTATGTCGCCGGGCCCAGAGGAGTTAACACTCCAAGCTCTGAGCCCAGGTCACAGGGGTTACAGGGTTTTTACACATGGACAGGCATGATTAGGCGGGTTTGCAGGGGCTGGGCAATTGCAAAGAGCAGGACAAGGGTGAGTGAGATAAGCTCCAGTTCCTAGCATATCTGAGACTATGTGACTTACGTGATCCAGACTTTGCAAGGAGCAAGCTGAGTTACAGAGGCAAAAGGAGCAGGAGGTTATGTAAAGTTTTAACTTTTCCTCTTCATTCCCCATCTCTTGATGTTTCTATCACTCATTGTAGAAAGAATTCTCATGTTTTGGTAGGACATTCAGAGCTTCCTGTCATTTAGGGGGCTATATTGAACTATTACCATTTGTAACTTTATGGACTCAATTCGAGAAGTTATGAACTGGGTAATAGCACTGAGAATACAAGGGCCAAGCAAGAGTGCTGCAAAGAACATGAAGAGAGGACCGATTAAAGGGAGAAGCCATGATGCCCAGCTCCAGATATTGTTCCAATTACCCCAGGAATTTGTTAGTTTCTCTCTCCTTTCCATGATTCGCTCCCTTAGCTGTTGGAACACGTCCCTGACTATTCCTGATTGATTTACATAAAAGCAGCATTCTTTGTTCAAGAAGAGGCTGAGTCCTGCCTTTTCAGCTGTCAGTAGGTCTAGCCCTCTCCTATTCTGTAAAACCACCTCAGCCAAGGAATCTAATTGGTCCGTGATTTCATTTGTCTGCATTATTGTCCCTGTCCAGTAGGTTTTTCCATGTATTTGGCAGACAAGACACCTGTTCTGGGTTGTAACATCTGCCTGGCATTTGGGGGTAGATGGAGGCCCAAGGGCATGATGGCAATGCCATGGTGTCAGGATACTGCCGGGGGTTTGGATCCTCTGGTGGGTGAAAGGTAGCAGCAGTGGAGGGCATAGCTGGAAAACATTTTTGGCACCCAGACCCCTGGATATACATCTCATGGTTATGAAGGCAGTAGGTGATTGGCCTATAGGATTGGCTATCTATACATTGTTCTAGCTGATGGTTAAGTAAGCGATTTTCCAAGGGTTAACTAATGTTGACAGGTGCATGATGGATAAGGAATGGCACCATCTGTTACAGCAAGGGACACCAAAAGGCTGCAAAACAGCCTGCATATAACAGATAACTAAACACTAGCAAAAGGTTTTCTCCCCATCTTTGGGTTGTCACGGCTATAACAACTGAACCTATCATGAAGGGGGGGTCAGCTATACTGTGAGCGATTTAGTTAGTAGGGAGAATCGATCATAAGAGACATCTAATAAGAATGAGGCTTCCCACTACAGTGAGATAACAGACAGCTAACCGCAGCTTTTGACCCAAATCCCAGTCATGGGGTGTGACTGAATCTAGTCCTGTAGCGAAGAGCAGAGCAATAATACCAATCAGGGATAGAGGCCAAGGTTGACAATGAAAATCCATTGACATTTTGATAGCCAGATCTTCAAGATTCCGCCTTGTGTTGATTAGTCAGCTTCTGGAGTGACTAGAGCAGGGCTGTGTCTTACATGGGTGAGGGTCATTATTTTTGGAACCAGACCTTGAGGGGATTTTTGGGGTCCCGAATTGCTTTCCAGGTGTTCTCATTACAGGAAGTCGCTGCCTTCTTGGCTCTGGTGTGGTGGATCCAAGGGATGACACCTATAACTTTATCAACAGTAGGGGTTGCCAGGACGACCCTGTGAAGGCTTGTCCAAACTGGCTGAAGTGGTTCCTTTTTCCAGTCTTTAACCCATATCTCATCTCCTGGCTGAGAGGGATGAACCCAGTTGCCCAATGGAATGGGTGTCTTCTCTCAGGTTTCTCGGGTAATATGGCAGAAGACTTTTCCCAGGGCCTGGAGGTGTTGGGACATCTCCAGGTCAGCTAGTTGTTGGTGGTCTCCTTTGAGATTTTTATCACTGGGGGTGGTCTCCCATATAAGATCTCAAAGGGAGAATAGCCCGAGGACCTCGGGGTGCATTTACAGAGGGAGGTGAGAATCCACAGAATGATAAGCAGCTTGTTCCAACACTGTCTGGGTGTTGGCTGGGGCATATTCTTGTTGTGCTACTACTTGGAGAAACAAACTTAACAAGAAAATTAAAGAAGTATGGCCCAAAGATTAATAGAAGTAGGAAAGCTGCTGAGGCACTAGCCAGGAGAATCAGGTCCAGACATTGGTTAATGACATTAGTGTTTCTCTAGGTATGAGAAGATACAAGAATCTGGACTCATAAAAATCTTTACCTGAAAACATCAGACTATCTGAAGGCCTGTTTTTCTGGGTATTTCCCGGAGCACAGACTGCCTCATTTTTTTGTCTCCACCCTGAACTCCTTTCAAGGGGGTGTTGAAGGTCAGCATCTTGTAGTGGTCATGATTTAATCTTTGTAGAGGCAGCTGGCAAGGGCCAACTTCTAGTGAGCAGTGACCCTTCATAGCCAAATATTTGACCATGTTTTGCGGGCATCCTGGCCATTGTGTCCCACGGTCCTGGGAAGGCTCATTCCCAGCTCTAACAAAGATTCCATTGACAGGCCACTCATTGTGTTGTCACTAGACCAGACCTTGTAAGTAGTAAAAGTCTCTGGACCATATCTGTTTTACCAGCCTCTTGGTCCAGGAAAATATTTCCTCTTGTTGTTTCTTCCCATATCTAGAGTTACATCATTATAATTATTGATCTCATATGAAACTGCATATCAGCACTTTACCACAGGCTCAGTCACATATTTGGTAACATAAGAAATAATCTTCTGAAACAAGCTACATAGAAAATAATATAGCTAGCAGTTATTAATAAGGTCACAAGTAAGAATTTAAGTCAAGAACTTTCATTGGGTATAGCCTGGTATACCTCAGGTCATCTGTCTCAGTTAAATGATTGTTGCCAATTGTTAATTTCCTGGTTGTACATCATGGAGCATCTGGCCTTTATCTAAAGATTGGTTACTAAGATAAGCTTTAGAAACAATCTTAGAGTACCTTTTGTAATAACTTAATTAAACCTTTTAGCAATATAACATAATAAGGAACTATCTCATAAGTGAGTCTTAGTAAACACAGACCTTAATTAACAAAACTAGAACTCAATATTCGGTGAAATATATATTTTTTTCTTATGGAGAACTCATTGTGAGGGCATTAACACTGTAGCCAGGGAAGACTTTAACCCATCAAATAAAAATGAGGTCAGGGAGCCAGGAAAAGCCAAGTGGCCATCTTGGATTTCCCATAGCTCTGGCTCTTTGATTTTTAGCTGTTGTTTATCCGTTTTCAATTTCCTGATTTAGGAGCAGGTTTTGATTTATTGCTAGGTTTTAAGGACATCAGGATAGTGAAAGTCTAACTGTGAGGTGTTATTTTTTGTAGAAGCAGAATGAGCTTTGTCTACATGTACCATAATCTTAAATAATGTTTACTTTACCAAAGTAACAAAAAGATTTTAAAAACAAATATAAATCACTTAAAGGCAAAAAATTATCTGTTATCAAAAGCTGCATTCTAAGAAAACTTTGTTCTCTGAACAGAAGACCAAATCTCAGTCCAGCTTACTGTTGATAACAAAATTTGTTTATCTGCTTAATCTTAGAAAGTCTTTTCCATAAATCTTGAAGAACTAGCAGTATTCTTCTGAAGGCATGAGAATAAAACCATGGAAGTCATGTTTAAAATCTGATTCTATTGCAATTGACAAAGAAACCTGGTCATTGTTGTTATATGTAACACTTTAATATGATAACTAGAATTGTAATTGACCATAGTTTATCAGGACACATCAGATCTATATGAATTTCACACAATTTTAGGATATCTATATTAGTAACATCAACCATACAGTGTAACTAATCTGGAAAGATTTTTTACCCCTTTAATAGTACTTCCCATGTAATTTAACATGTCCAATGAACTCAAGTAGCTTAGCTTTTGGGGATGTCTCAGGGGCCCTTTGAAGCATCCCAAAGTTAGCTAGAAGTCAAGTTATTTAGGAAGATTTGTCAATAAATATCAAAAGGGTTTATAACACTCAGTCAGGTTCAGTTCAGTTGAGTCACTCAGTCGTGTCCGACTGTTTGTGACCCCATGAACCACAGTACACCAGGCCTCCCTGTCCATCACCAACTCCCCGAGTCCACCCAAACTCATGTCCATCGAGTCAATGATGCCATCCAACCATCTCATCCTCTGTCGTCCCCTTCTCCTCCTTCCCTCAATCTTTCCCAGCATCAGGGTCTTTTCCAATGAGTCAGCTCTTCACATCAGGTGGCCAAAGTATTGGAGTTTCAGCCTCAACATCAGTCCTTCCAATGAACACCCAGGACTGATCTCCTTTAGGATGGACTGGTTGGATTTCCTTGCAGTCCAAGGGACTCTCAAGAGTCTTCTCCAACACCACAGTTCAAAAGCATCAGTTCTTCAGTGCTCAGCTTTCTTTATAGGATCATATAAGTCACTGTAAACTAATAGTTATTCACTTAGCCAAGTTAACAAAAGATTTCAAAAGTAAATATAGAAGAGATCAATTAAGAGGTAAAGAAACTTAAATCTATAATTAAAAGCAGTTCAACATCTGAAGAAAGTATGTCCTCTTAACAGAGAGAAAGGCTGAGTTTTAGTTTTTGCACCAGCTTACTTTAAACTCATTTAGGTAAACTTAAATAAATTTATTTTAAATTTAGTTAGACCTAACCATGCACAAAACTTTTTTTTCAGGGTCCACTTTCCACAAACCTTCTAATCGCTTTTTGTAACAGCCACCTGTAAGTCAGACCTACTTTCTTTTCCCTTCATAAAATGTAATTTTTATTTTTTATACCTTCTTTATTAAAAACATACATCCTACTTACTTTGCTAGATTAGCAAACAAACATTAATACTAGATATCTAATATTGAATATTTCCCAGTTCACATGAATCTGCAATTTATTTAGGTTAACTTTTTTATATTTAGAATTGTTTGATTTGTAAGCGCTTACTTTTCTTTAAGTCAATTAAATTAGAACTCATTTACAACTTCAACGATATTATCAGAAAAAAACAAAAGACATACACTGAGACATACATAAATCCAGACAGACTGAGATTTTATAGTTTTCTGTTTGAGATTTAAAATATCTCTTTGACCTCCTCTTTTTCCCCCTTTGCTTGAAGTTCTAATTAGCCCAAGGCTGAGGTCTCAGGCAAAGTTGGCTGTGTATTTCAAGGACATGGAAAGGGTTAACTCCAAGCTTTTCCCTAGGCAGGCCTTTCAACAAGCTAGCTGTTTTTAATTGCATATGTAAAAAGAATTGGATTTGCAGATTCCAAAAAGAAAAATTTCCCTTGGTCTGTTCAATCAGTAATCACGCACTCACAATCATTCAGAGGCTATCACAATGCCTCCCCTTCTCCTGAGTCCTCAGGTTTCCTTAACTGTTGCCCCCTTCCTGGGAGCTCCAAGGAGGTCAGCAGTCAAGATACCTTCCTTCTCCTGAGTTCCCAGGTCTCCCTATCTGATGCTCCCTTCCTGGGAGCTCCAAGGAGGTGATCAGTCTCCTCTTCTACCCGTTGGGGTAGGACCTGACTGGAGACTGGCCCCAGGGTCTTACCTGATCCTGTGGCCATTCCTGGTGAGTTGGCCCATCCCTCCAATGAGTCCAGTCAGGGCTCAGCCTTCTGGAGAGTCGGAACACTGGTCCAAAAGAGAACCCAGAATACCATCAGGTGGTGCACCATCTCGGGGTCCCTTCGCTCCAGCCAGGCTGAGCCACCAGTCCAGTGGCTCAAGGGGCCAGCATGATTGGAATCTTGCTGGGGCCTCCAGAAATGTTGCAGGAACCAGTACTCGAGAAATCAAGCACCACACTTGGAGAGTAGGAGAATGTAAGTTTATTATGCTGGCAGGCCCAGAGGAGTTAACACTCCAAGTTCTGAGCCCTGAACAAAGGGATTACAGAGTTTTTATACACGAACAGGCATGATTAAGTGGGTTTGCAAGGGCTGAGTGATTGCAAAGAGTACGACAAGGATGAGTGAGATAAGTTCCAATTCCTAGTATTGTGAGTCCCCACTTTCTGAGACTACATGGCCTATGTGATCCAGACTTTGCAAGGAGCAAGCTGAATTACAGAGGCAGAAGGAGCAGGAGGTTATGAAAAATTTTAACTTTTCCTCTTCAATGTAAGTATAGGTATCAACTACCTATAATACCTTTTCTCATTTGATTGTCAAATGGAACATCTGATTCTAATATTCCCATGTATCAAAGCCATACAAGGTCACTCAGATGCAAGTTCATGGGGGCAAAGCCCAAAACTGCAGGTCTAATCTATACTGCCTTTGCCTTCACATATTGCCACACAGCTGATTGTGCTACTGCCATGGTGAAGAATGGGTCTCCTAAATTAGAAACTACATCACCCAGAACACTTATCATTAACAAGTGTCCTAGTCATATAAATCTTTTGTGCAAGGGTCAAGGGGAAGGTGGACAGACAATATGCACAGCACTACTGGCCATGAGCTATATAGTCCATGGGACCACAAAGAGTCAAGGACACAACTGAATGATGTTCACTTTCACTTTCACTACTGGCATGTAAAACACTATCAGTATCAACCACTTGGTGAATATGATCAACTATATTATAGATTCAATAGATACTTTAAATCAGATTTACACTTTTTAAGAATAATTGAATTGGTTGCACTGATATTATGATAAGGAGGCAATGATAGAGGATCTTATATGCTAAACTTAGTTTTACACATTTCAGCAAAAATATACCACATTAACCTCATGTCATAATAATATTCAGAAAATTTTCTACAGCCCTTGTTTGCCTTTTGATACAGATCTGCATTTTCCTAACAGCTGGGAGTGTATAAGTTTAAATCTGCTGCAAATTCTCCAGTATATTTCCTTCCTTGCAGAACTATTGTGGAACTTTTACAATTTGAATTATCATGGTAATTCAGAGGAAGTTATGTAGCAGCCACTGGCTTATTCACATGTGATGACACATGAAGTAGGCTTTATTTTGTATTTCAGGAAATTGAGTGGTCCATTGTACCTTTCTTTTCTGGAGGTTGAAAATGTTAGCTAGAATAAAAGAGATGAAGATAAAGCACAATCAGTCAGACTCCCTACAGGTTTTTATAACATTCATTCCTAATCTTCCAGGAAAAAAAAATCTTCAACATTGCTTTCTAGGAAATAAAAAAATTCTGAATGGGTAATTGATTATCTTGGGCTCCAAAATCACTGCAGATGGTGACCATAGTCATGAAATTAAAAGACGCTGGCTCTTTGAAAGGAAAGCTATGACCAACCTAGACAGCATATTTGAAAGAGAGACATCACTTTGCTGACAAAGGTCCGTCTAGTCAAAGCTATGGTTTTTCTGGTAGTCACATATGGATGTGAGAGTTGGACCATAAAGAAGGCTGAGTGCCAAAGAATTGATGCTTTCAAATTGTGGTGACTCTTGAGAGTCTCTTGGACAGCAAGGTGATCAAACCAGTCAATCCTGAAGGAAATCAACCCTGGATATTCATTGGAAGGACTAATGCTGAAGCTGAAGCTCCAATACTTTGGCCACGTGATGCGAAGAGCTGACTCATCGGAAAAGACCCATATGCAGGGAAACATTGACGGCAAAAGGAGAAGGGGACAGCAGAGGATGAAATGGTTAGATAGCATCATCGACACAAAGTACATGAATCTGAACAAACTCTGGGAGATAGTGGAGGACAGAGGAGCCTGGCACACTGCAATCCATGGGGTTGCAAAAATTGGACACGACTTAGCAACTGAACAACAATATACTGAATAACAGGAAACAAACAAATTGTCCACCTGAATTTGATAGCTGGAGGATGATGGGAGTTGGGGAGGTAGGGAAGCACAGTTAACTAAACAGTATTCATAGCTGTTCCCCTATCCAACTCCTTGCCTGCTTGTTTTGGGACCTTTAGTTGGGCAGATTTGGAGAAATAGCATAGTAAATGATGATAGGGGATGGATAGATTTGTTCTACATTGTTAACAGCAGAGGAAGTGGTGAAGACAAAGAATGTATTGGATTGTATTTGAGGAAAAAGAAGATAGGGGCTGGAGGAGACTAGGTTTGGGAGTTTGGTAAAGGGAGGGGAAAGAGATTGATTCTGCTGCCAAGCATGTGATACTGTAATAGAAAGAAATGGAGAAAGAGGGTTTTAACTTGTGTTGATTGTTATAAGGCATAGCTATGTGTAGCCATTTCTTTAGCAACTCAAGTCTACATATCTACATAAATAAATAGGAAGAGAAATAGATTGAAGGTAGATAGATAGATAGATACAGATTTAAGTGAGAAAATAGCTATCATTTACTGAGAACCCACTGTGAGTTCAGCTTTTTGATACAATATCTCTAATCTTGACAAAGTAAAATATTGTGGTCATTTTACAGATGAGAGAACTGAGGTTTGGAAATGTTAAAAGGCACACAGCTATTAAATGTACCTATTGAAGATTTTAACCTATGTGTGAACCCAAAATCTACGAATGTTTCCCCTCCATCAGGCGGTTTCCCCAGGCATTCTTTCTAAGCAAAGTACTGCAAGCTTTAGGAAAGAAGAATTATTGAGCTTCTTCTTTCATCTTTCTTCTGTCAACATAAATATTTCCTCCCTAAATTTATTTTAAATTGAAACTGGAGAGCTAACATTTATTACATAATAGGACATAATTTAAAGGAACAAACAGACGGTTATCTGGTTCAATTGAATTTTATTTGACTTATTTCTTCAGATAGTACTTCTAGTGGGGGTGACGGAACACACATAGAAATATAGATTCACTGGTTTGTGTCTATAATAGGCATTCTCCCTCTCTTCATACACATTGCAAGCAAATTTGTGTTCTCTTCAAAAACCCAAAGATTCATACAAAAATGAGAAAAACAAAGACCAGTACTCAAGGCTCAGTTCTCCAGATAAAGCAGGAATATCATAAAAACACAAGGCAGAACAGCTTCATTGATCATTTGCCTACCTGGAATACTGTTAGCAATATTCAGGTTCAGCCCTCTTTTTCTTATCAGAATGTTTGTCTGGCAATGTTCTTATAGATTATCTATTTCTGCTGAATAACTTGCAGCAGGGCTGCTAATCAAGAGAGAAAAGAAGCTGCCTTTGGTGATGAAAATTGCTTTCTAGTCACTGATTGTGCTAATCAATCTTCTGCAAGGGAAATCAGGAGTAAAAGATGGCCAATAATTGCAAAATACTGCTGCACACATGAAGAAAAATAACTGATGCACAAAGCACAGAAAAGCAACTCTTGAGAAAATGTTGCAGAGTTGGCTATTTAAATTATATATATACATTAGAAAGTAGTTTTTCACACTTTAACACCTAAATGTTATTTTTAATATGTAGGTAAGGACTATGTCTACTTTACTCTGGCATTGCAGTATTTGATGACACTTCATTATTTGAGAGCTATCTGGGATTTCTCATTAGAAATCTGAAAACATTGAAAGGTATAAAAATTATCAAGATTGTTGATGCACAGATTACATTTAGCTTCTCATCATAACTTTCTGTGTATGATAATCACAAATGGAATAATAGCAGAAAATATTTCTAATGATCCTCAGCTGTCAATGTACCTCAAGTAATGATCCATAGTGCTTCAGTATTTTTGTTTAGAGTTTGCTTACAAGTTCATTGTGATCTTAACAACTATGAAATTCAACGTAATGTTGACTCTGTAGCAAGTTTTGTGCAGACATTGTAAAGTAGAAAATAAAACTAATACTCTTTCCATTTTAAAAAGTATGAATGGTTTTTCAAACTTTTGTGCATTTAAACCAATTTTTCAGGACTTTATGTAACTTAGGAGCCAGCTACATTAGAGATCTGGAACCATATATGTGAGTAAAATATGTGAGATAATGCCTGAAATTTCAGAAATCAATTTTGACTTCTTAGAAGCACATACCATGTTTCTTCAATCCTGAGAGAGCATCAGTATTTGTGAGATTCACTGAAACAATTATGGAATAAATATGTCACAAATTAAATTATGACGTATTGCATTAATGAAAGTCCTACATGACACATGATCTGGTCACACCAGCTTCTTTTTGCTTTGAAATTTTCTTCTATTTCCAAGTGCTTTGGGATTTTCTCCTGCTTGAAGTATCAGGCAATTTCAAAACAAAGTATCAAAACCTAAAACAGTAAAATCTCTATAACGGGAATCTCTCTATGATATCATAAAAACTTTTTTGTATTTCTTTGCATGAAATCATGAAACTGTAATCACTCCTCCAATGATAAGGCTTCCCTGATGGTTCAGATGGTAAAGAATCTGCCTGAAATGCAAGAGACCAGGGTTCGATCCCTAGGTCTGGAAGATTACCTAGAGAAGAAAATGGCAACTCACTCCAGTATTTTTGCCTGGAGAATCCCATGGACAGAGAAGCCTGGTGGGCTACAGTCCATGGGGTCACAAAGAATCAGACATAACTAAGTGACTAACATTTTCACTTTCACTCTGATGATAAATATTTGCTTTAATAGCATCAAATTTGTGCCCTACTGCTGTATTTTTAAGGCCAAATAATTCTATATTTCAAACCAAATGATACTGATAATTTTGTAATGTAATGAAACTCAACGTGTTTAGTAACATAACTCAACTGAAATGATGTTAAAAGCTACAACCAAGAGTGGATATGTACAGGCAATGATAAGTAGATATAACTGCTAGCTGGACACTGGCAGTTGTAAGAATCCAGACACATCCTGATTTCAGAGAAGTTAAATGTTAAAAAAAAAATGTATCTTAGAATTGATATTATACAGTAATATATTGCAAGGTGAAACTTTACAGATGAAGATGTCCAGTTCCTTCATTTTTCATAGTAGCTCTGTTGGACTGCACCCTGCAGACCTACAAGGCCTATATTTGCCCAGTTTCAAGACCAAAGAAAGAGTCTGGAGTCCCTGACAGAGACATCAATAGTTTAATGCCTGGGGGAGCTTACATGTCTGAAGCAAGGTTCTAGAGCAACACCCCACCATATGTGGCATATGGCAGGCATGACACGGCTGCTGTCTTTCCTCCTGGGTTTAGGAGTTGGGAGGTGGCCAGTTATAGGGAGAACTGACATCACATTGTCTCATCATTTACCAGGGAAACTTGTAGAGGGGCATGCTCCTCACTGTCCCTTTAATAAGAACAATCACTAATTGGGGTCTGGAGCAAGTATGCAGGGAGGTCAGTCCTGTGGGTAGAGTATAGATGAAGCAGGCACTGGTTGGGCAGGAGATGTACAGAGAGCAAGACAATAGCCATCTTGAGTGGCCTGGCCATATAAGCTCCATAATATTCAACGGATTAAGAAAAGCTGTCCCAGATGGTGGTAAAATCTAGACAAAAATCCTAATTTTTAGGACAACAACTTATCCAATTTTGGTGATCTACAGCTTTTGAGTGATTTATTACTTTATGATTTTCTCATTAACTTGTGTTTAAAGCTGTTAGTTGATTGAGGACAGATTTAACTCATCATTCTTTTAACCACTGGTTATTGAACAAGATGCATAGCTTGCTTCTATAGATTTCTAAGTGAATCTACTGACAATATAAACTGTTAATCCATTATGTAATTTCAATATTTTATTTAGTTTCTAGTAACTAAAATATAGAATTATTATAATTATTAATCTTCCTAAAATAATACTTTCATTCTGTGAAATTAAACAACTTCCTTTTGTTTGCTGCATCATTTCTAGATTTCTCCATCCAGTTTTTAAGACCTTTCATAATTTAGCCTCATCTCAACTACTCAGTTTGATTTCTCTCCTCTTAAAACCATTTATCCTGCTTTTGCTTGCCATTTTAACTACTAATAAAATGCCTGGAAAATTATCATTTAATCTCAGTTTTAATTACTGACCATGGAATCATCTGAAAGTTAAGTAATTTATTGTATTAATTGGCTTTGGCTGCTAGCACACAATGTGCCCCATATCTGGGCTTAACTGTTAACTCACTTTTCAATGCATTTCACAAAACCAGAAAAGTAGGATCTGGAGTCAACATACCATTGGCTATGAGCTGTCAATTTTGACTTCTTTATCTGGCTTTAACAGTCCTTTTTAAAACTGACTTTAGTGGTGTGCGGTAAACCTTGTCACACATCAGGTATATGAGAAGGCATTCTCAAAAAGAATATCACCTTTTCTATTCTTTTCTCATGACAACATATCTCTGTCAGTAATGAAGCTTCTTCCTAAATCAAGAAACCAAATTTAAAAATGATTAAATCAGGCATCACTGAATACATTAAAATTATTACCATATAACAGATGGTTGATACTGACTCCTGGTTTTTATGTCTCTCACATATCTAATATGTCAAAAAAATAGTTCTCAAAATATTGAAGGACTAACTTTATATGAAAATAAGAAACTAAACAAACTTACCAGTACCTAAATATGTTTGTCATCATTCAAAAAGTATTCTGAATCAGTATAAGTATGTTCAGCTATGGATCAAAGGACTAAGAAGGAATTACATGTTGTTTGAGTTGGTTTGTGATAGGTGGTCATTTCTTTTCAACTTTTCTCTTCTTTAACTTAACAAACTGAAGTTCTAAGAACATCTTTAACCTGAAAGCCATGATCATTTTTCCATAAAGATTAGTCAACAAACATCAGCGTCAAACTTCTGAAACCCAAATTCAATGAAATATTCTAGAAAACTGTCAGAGAGAAATGATATGCTACTTATAGGGGAAAAACAATTTAACCCACAGCATGCTTTTCCTCATAAATGGTAGAGGCCAGAAAGAAGTGGCACAACATCTTTCAGACATAGAAAGAAAAGAATTGCCAACTCAAAATTCATTATTCCATGACAACATCCTTCAGGAGGAAAGGAAAATAAGGACATTCTCTGATGAAAGAAAATCAAGAGAAATTTTTGTTAGCACACCTATTCTAAAGGAATGGCTAAAGAAAGTTCTCTAAAAATAACGGAAATTTTAAAAAAAGAATCTGGAACATCAGGAAGGAAGAAGCAACAATGAAGAGAGAAAAGGCATAGGTAAATATAATAAACTTTACCTCTTTCCTTGAGTGTCTAAATGATGTGTGGGGGTCATAGCAAAAAGTATAAGACTGTCTTTTATGGTACTCAGCGTATAATGGAAATGCATACATTACACAAGATGTGAGTAAAAAAATGTTCAGAGAGAGGCTATATTTCTATACCTGACTCTAGCTGGTAAAACGTAAGCACCAATAGGCTGATGTTATTTCTATATAATGTTATACATAGAGTAACATCAACAGAAAGCTATAAAAAGAGAACGACTCAAAACACTATAGACTAGTGAAAATAGAGTTCTAAAAAATGTTCGAGCATACAAAAGGAAGGCAGCAAAAGAAAGAATGAAAACAGAAAGAAACAAACAGAAAACAAGAAAGAAAATGTCAGTCTTAAGCCTTAACGTTTCAGTAATGGTATTATATATAAGTTGTCTAATTACATTAATTAAAAGAGAGATAGAAAAAAGGATTAGTCAACAATACATATGATATAAACTGTTGATCACATTTCTATTTCAAATAAAATTATGCCATCCTACTTAATGATAGATATTGTGATTCAATCATCACGTTTTACATAGTAAACATATTCACATTATATATATATAGTACCATATAGATATGAGATTTCAGATTTATTGTGAAGATTAGCTTTACAAATTCAGGTTTAATAAATTAAATATCAGAAAATAAATTAGATATTCAAAAACAGATCCTTTAATTAACATGATGGAATATATATGACCACTAGAAATTGTGGTTCAAGCAATTTCTCAGTATACATAAAAAGTAAACCATATACTAACTTTTTTTAAGTTTTAGTTACATAGTTTTTATTAGAGCTATAGCAAGTTTTAAAAGCATATCAAATGATACAACTAATGTGGCCCTAATTAAAATCTGTACATATTACATGTGGCTACTAATATATATTTATTTATCTATACATTAATATTTAGAAGGTATACCTCCAAATGTAAAATGAGAAAAGTGACTATAAGCCAGTGGTATAACATGGCATTATATATATGTTATACCATGGTATAACATGGTATAACAGTGGTATGCTGCTGCTGCTGCTGCTAAGTCGCTTCAGTCGTGTCCAACTCTGTGCGACCCCATTGACTGCAGCCCACCAGGCTCCCCAGTACCTGGGATTCTCCAGGCAAGAACACTGGAGTGGGTTGCCATTTCCTTCTCCAATGCATGAAAGTGAAGTCGCTCAGTCGTGTCCGACTCTTAGCGACCCCATGGGACTGCAGCCTACCAGGCTCCTCCGGCCATGGGATTTCCCAGGCAAGAGTACTGGAGTGCGTTGCCATTGCCTTCTCTGAACAGTGGTATAAGCCATGGCATTATGAAATACTATTCTGATACATTAAAATGGGATTACTTTGGTGTTTTAGTATGTTCATTGTATGTTATTGTTCTTTTTTTCTAATACAGAGCATCCATATTTTCTGGAAGATTTTTTCATAATACAATATGAAAATATTCCATAATGCCTACTGATTAAAAAAAACTACTAATAGGCCAGAATATTTGCTAATTGCATGACAGTTCTCAAATATGTATTCTTTGATCACTTTGGTTACCATCAAAAAAATCTATGGTCATATCTATAGACCCGATAGATCCTTATTCTGACAAACCTATGTAACCTATGCCTGCAGTAGGTATAATAATTGGTAATAGGATTGTTTTTAGAATGAAATGCAATAATACATTAAAGTATCTAGTGTATTGCCTAGAAATAAGTAAGCATTCAATAATAATAGTTAAATTTGTCATAATAAAAACATATTATTTTGTATGTTTTTATTGACATATCAGCAAATATATGCATCTTAAAACTTATGACAAAATTAGTTAAACAATGTTAAACCAAGAATTGAGGACTTTATTACATCTAATTGGAAGCATGAAGACCTTATGCTTACAGATACACCAAAATTCCATGCTTATTTCACCAATCAATTGGTTCTGTGACCATCTGAAGGCAGGCAGATTCTTTACCAACTGAGCTATCAGGGAAGCCCATTTCAAGTGATAGCTTTTCCAATTCACAGATTTCTATTCAAGGAACTAAATTTATAGTTATATTAATCCAGAATTAATGTATTATAAATCTCACTTCACCTCTTCATACTTCCAAATTATTTTTCCAGCCATGTCTGTAATTCTTAGAAAAAAAACAATTAGGTTAGGGAAGAAAACTATGACCTTCTTGTTAAAATGAAACTTCCAATAATACTAAAGTAAGAATTTCTTAGAGGACAATCATCACTGTATATCAAAGCTCCAAAATACTTCCTGAAATTTATTTTCTCTTTGTGTTTCTTGCTAGTTACTATGCTTGTGTGCATGCTAAGTCACTTCAGTCGTGTCCGACTCTTTGAGACCCTATAGACTATTGTAGCCCCCCAGGCTCCTATGTCCATGGAATTCTCCAGGCAAGAATAATGGAGTGGGTTGCCATGCCCTCCTCCAGGGGATCTTCCCAAGTCGGGGATCTTCCCAAGTCAGGGATCAAAGCTGTGTCTCTTCCATCTCTTACATCTTCTGCACTGGCAGCCGGGTTCTTTACCACTAGCAATCACCTGGGAAGCCCCGCTAGTTGCTATAGAGACTACCATATCAGCCAGGGGTGGAAATGGCGATTGGAAGGGAGACAAGCAGAGAAACTCCCTAAGAGCCACAATACTCATCTCTGAATATCTTACAGCTGTGTTGTCTTTATTAAAGGTTAATATAATGGCTTCAATTTGTCATAGCTTGTTCATGAAGCAAAATCTCTCATGTCTTTCATGAAAAAGAGCTTATACATGATTCTAGATTTTTGGAGGTCTAAATTCAACAAAACAAAGTCCAAAATGAGGTTCTTTCTGGCCCAAATTTGACTTTGCTTCTAGGTTCTACTTTCTTGTCTAGAGATTTAAGTCTTCCCAAGCAGTAACACAAGAAAAGCCCACTTTCTGAAAGAAGACTGCAGGAAAACTTTACCACACTTTGTCATACTCGAAAGTTTGTCATACTCGAAAATGTACAATAGATTCACACCTACCATATCAGGTTTCATAACACAATATTCTCCATCCCCTCAAAAATCAAAGTCCTGATTTTATTTTCCAACCATTCTGGTGTACTAGGACTAGCAGACTAACAGAATGGTCAAATTACTGTAATTATGTCAAATTACTGTAAATTCATTTACTAAGGAGAACCACTATTGTGACTCCCTTTCAGTTTTGCAGGATTCCCTTTGGCCACCTGATGTAAAAACTGGACTCACTGGAAAAGACCCTGATACTAGAAAAGATTGAGGGAAAGAGGAGAAGGGGGCAACAGAGAATGAAATGGTTGGATGGCATCACTGACTCAATGGACGTGAGTTTGAGCAAACTTGGGGAGATAGTGAAGGACAGGGAAGCATGACATGCTGCAGTTCATGGGGTCACAAAGAGTTGGATACAACTTAGCAACTGAGCAACAACAACACAATCTAAAGAATGTCATTTACTGATTCTGTTTGGAAATACCAAATTATTTTGATGCTATCAGGACTTATTAATTTGAATATTTACAACTTAACGGATCATCACCAGAAGATGGTATAAATATACTAAATAAGAACATGAATATTTAGAGACATTTTCCTTACTGAGGGAAACAAATAATGTTCTAAAATTATACTGCACAATCCAATTTTAATTTGTTTCCTTATATTCTGACACAGTTCTTCTTTACTATAGAGACTGGGTGTCTTATAAAAATGCAAACATATTCTTTTCATCTACATTAATATCAATAACCAGAATTTTTAAAAGGCAGAAATCTGTTTCAGTCTAGAGTCATATCTGGAAAAAATAAAATCTTTACTTCATTTGATATTTTTCAATATGAAATACCTATTTTTCTTGTCACTTTAAAGGAAGTAAACATTGATAAATGTTACCACCATTTAATGAATGATTAATAGTACTGCCTTTTCCATAATAATTTATTATAAGAAGTGTTTTATCATGATCAAGAGACATGTAAATAATTCTATGCATTGCCATTTATAAATGCTTTATAACAGTTTGATAGAACATCATTTAGAACCTGTTTCAAATATGAAAATGGCAAAAAACAAGCCTTCTAATGCCTGAATCTTTAAAGTCTGTGTTCTCATTAATCAAGTTTCTTAAATCATTCCTAAATGTTACCTCAATTCAAAATGCAACTTCCATTTCTTATTCAGATTTGCCCTCAAGTAGGAATAGAACAAATCTACAGCACTCAAGCCAAAGCGAGCAGTAGGCCAAGGTGCAGTGGTAACTAAAGTCTTGGAGCATTATTACCTGCCATTGAGGCTTAGGACGTTCTGGTACTAATTTTAGATAGATTTTTAAGAGATATAGTAGGAAGGAGTTTATAACAGATTTGCACATAAACCTTTCAAGCTAATATACTGACATTAAACCTAACTTAGAAATGAATGTCACCTTTCATTGGAAAATGGGAAATTTCCAACCATATGTGGCATTTTTCTCCTCTCTGGCCTCTTAATAGAAATGTAATCTTAATTCTGCCATTGAAGATCCATTGTACATAATAAGCCTTCCAGTAACTGGATGAGAAGGAAACCTCTCCCTGGCCTCTCCTGACGATAAGAAGTAAAGCAGTCTCAGATCACTTGAGGGATTGGAGGTGGAGGGTGGTGTGAGGGGATTGCTTAGAGGCTGACTACTCCTTAGCCATGGTCAGAAATGAGATTTACGGAATTTAAGAATACTTTGAGAGTACCTCTTCTCCTTCATGCCTTTCATCTGCTTGTTTCAGAGACTAAGTCACTGGTTAAATCCTTGAGCATGTGTAATCAGCAATGCCACACTCAGGTTACAAAAAAAAAAAAAACTATATATATTCAAGTAAAATAAATAAACCAAAGAAAGGAAATAAAATAATAAGGCAACTCCTACAGTATTATGTGTGTGTCTGTGTATGTATATGTATTAGTCGCTCAGTCATGTCTGACTCTTTGCAACCCCATGGACTATAGCTGGCCAGGCTCCTCTGTCCATGGAATTCTGTAGGCAAGAATACTGGAGTGGGTTGCCATGCCCTTCTCCAAGGGATTGTCCCAAACCAGGGATCGACCCATTCTCCTGCGTTGCAGGCAGACTCTATGGTCTGAGCCACCAGGGAAGTCCCTACCATACCATACAGAACACTAATCCAAAATTTGACAAAGGGAATTCCACATGTAAAAGGATATATTTTACATCCACTGTAGTTGTTATTTTGTAAATAGGAGAAAGCTGTCTACCATCTCTACTCCTTGGGCCTCTCCCTTGGTTTTCTCTTTAGCATTAATCTTTGTCTCTTCATCACCCTCTTCTCTACTCAGATCTACCCTTCCTGCCTCCAGCTCCTCTCCTCTCCATTGTATCTGCAGAATCTTTTTCCTAAATATAACTTTGATCATAACATTCCTTAAAGGACCGGTCCTTCCTTACATTAGCATGTCTGACCCGACTCTCAGAACACATTTGTCTGTGGACATGTCACATGCTGTTTGATGAAAAGAGGAATCTTTGATCAAATACACTTGAGAAATTCAGGGTAAACAGAGTAAAGTCCATTTCTCTACTTATCATAATCTTTGATACCCCCAAAACTTAGTGTGAATTTTTAAGTTAGAACTAAGATATGAAAAGGGAAAGTGTTAGTCACTCAGTCATGTCCAACTTTTTGTGGCCTTATGGACTGTAGCCCATCAGGCTCCTCTGTCTATGGAATTCTCCAGGTAAGAATACTGCAGTGGGTTGCCATTTCCATCTCCAGGCAATCTCCCCGACCCAGAGATTGAACCACTTCTCTTGCATTGCAGGCAGATTCTTTACCATCTGAGCCACCAGGAAAGCCCAAGATATGAAATACTTCCTAAATTTATTGGTCCATCAGAACCCATTCTTACAGAACATCATCTTCCAACAACTCAAAGGAGACTTAAGAATCCTTTTGAGATACTGGTTGACAGTATAATGAATCAATTACAAATCTGATGTTCCATGAACTTCACAATAGGGCCTTGTGTTAGTTTACCAGAGCTGCCATAACAAAGTATGATAAATTGGGTGACTTAAAACAACAGCTCTTAATGCTTGAAGTTCAAAATCAAGGTGTCAGCAGGGCCACGCTTTCTCTTAAGTCTCTAGAGGAGGACTCTTTCTATACCTTTTCTTGGCTGCTGGTGGTTGCCAGAATTTCTTGACATTTCTCACCTTGTAGTTGCATAACTGCAATCACAGTTGTATTATACGACTCACAAATATAACACACTTAAGAGAAAGCATGACTTCTTATATTTCCTTCTACTTCATAGCATATAATAACTGAAAATATTTTATCAAGCATGTCCACTGTGTTATTAAATTTGTGATTTGTAGCTATCTGTAAAGGTGCGGTCTAATATTGTCTACTCAAACAGTTCTTTTTCCTGAATCTTCTGCCATATTCATCACACTGTGCTGTTGACATCCTCCTGCATAATGAACCTGGAGGCAAATATTTCTGATATTTTCTAATATGGAAGAAATAAGTATATAAATTGATTTCTTTGAGAGAAGAAATATTTTAAAAGTAAAGTGTCTAGTACTCAAAGGATCAGTTCAGAGTTTGTTTTTTGTTCAAACCATAACTTTGTTCTGCTCTTGGAACTTGACTCTTGGCAGAAAAATAGGTCTAAAATGTTCTTTTGGGAGTCAGAGAGAAGGAACCAGAAAGGGCTGATGCTGATGTTTGCAACAAACTTTGAAGAATTTGGTAAATGTTCCATTTATCCTAAGCTAACCTTTTGACAATCTTGGAGGAAAATCCCTTTATAATAATGGATTCTGAAGGTATATATATTTGTCTAGGCCTGGTCCCATAACATGAACAAAAACGAAGCCTCTACTTAGTCACTTTGTTACACGCACATACACATTCATAAATATATACGCATATCACAGACATATTTTAATAAATAAACACATATAGATACACATTCATAAATACATGCACATTCATAAACACACACATACAGACACGCATGCACACACTAAAATGCTGCACTAATCCTTATATATCTTGAATATTCCTAATTTTCCAGGTAAAAAGAAATGGGGAACTTACTCAATATTCTTGCCTAGAGAATCCTATGGACAGAGGAGCCTGGCAGGCTACAGTCCACGGGGTTGCAAGAGTCTGACCTGATTTAGCGACTAAATCACCAATTTGTTTATAAATTGCCTGAGAGAAGCTCCAGACCTTGGCTCCTGCAACAAGTATCCTTTTAAAAGAATGCATGCCATATCCTCTCCCCACTTAATCTATGTGAACCACACCTGGCATTCATTTAATTTTTTAAATGCCTTACCTTCTTTCTTTGAGATTCAAAACTTGGTCACTGATGATTCTTTCTGTCACCTAGTTAACTGGTACTCTTCTTCCAAATTCCAGGGTAAATAGCCCTTTCTGGTGGAAACTTGGACCAGAATGAGTACTAGGTGAGCTCCTCCTTTTATAGTGTTTTGTAACCTTGAGTATATTTCTTTTATGAGCTACCCTGATGGCTCAGGGGTAAGTAATCCTCCTGGCAATGAAAGAGATGCAGGTTTGATACCTGGTTTGAAATGATCCCTGGAGTATGAAATGGCAACCCATTGGAATATTCTTGCCTGAGAAATCCCATGAAGAGAGGTGCCTGGTTACCTACAGTCCATGGGGTTGGACACAACTTAGCAACAACAACAACAACAACAACAACAACAACAAATATTTCTTTTATTATGCTATTCAAAATTACAATTATACATTTATTTGTGTGATTATTTAATGAAAGTTTGTGTCTCAAGAAAGCAAAGGTTATCTAATTTGTATAATATTTTCTCCCCTATACTTAATAGAGTGACTGGCACACATATAGCAGATGAACAATAAATATTTGTTGATTTGACAGGAGGTCATCTCTGTAAGATCAGAAAGCACAAAGCATCACTGCCTTGTATCAAAAAAGAGAGCTAAATATGGCTCAAATCGTAAAGGAAATGTATTGGTTTACAAAGCTGGAAAGTTCTAATGTGGAATGAATTTCAAGGATGGTTTGATTCAGTAGAGCAAAATGTTCTTCAAGAACCCTGATCCTTTTCATCTCTCTCCTTCTGCAGCATCATCTGAGACCTGGCTTCCATCCATGTCACAAGATGGCTGTCAAAAATTCCAAAGGTTACATGAATTCTTGTCCATATTCAGAAGAAAAATGTATCTGCCATAGTGAAAGGAAGAAATCTACAGTTTCACAGTAACTGGCTTGGCATAGATCATATGTCCAGCACTGCACTAGTGGCTGTGGCCAAATAGGATGGAGTATGTTGACTGAACTAAGTCATTACAGGCTTACCTCTTGGTATCAATGATTTCATAAACAGGTGGATATGTGAAGGAATATCTCGGTAGTCTGAAGAAAAGGGAGAGATTAATGGATATTGGAGAGATATTCTTTTCTCCTTTGCTTTTCACTTCTCTTCTTTTCACAGCTATTTGTAAGGCCTCCTCAGACAGCCATTTGGCTTTTTTGCATTTCTTCTTCTTGGGGATGGTCTTGATCCCTGTCTCCTGTACAATGTCACGAACCTCTGTCCATAGTTCCTCAGGCACTCTGTCTATCAGATCTAGTCCCTTAAATCTATTTCTCACTTCCACTGTATAATCATAAAGGATTTGATTTAGGTCATACCTGAATGGTCTAGTGGTTTTCCCTACTTTCTTCAACTTAAGTCTGAATTTGGCAATAAGGACTTCATGATCTGAGCCACAGTCAGCTCCCGGTCTTGTTTTTGCTGACTGTATAGAGTTTCTCCATCTTTGGCTGCAAAGAATATAATCAATCTGATTTCAGTGTTGACCATCTGGTGATGTCCATGTATAAAGTCTTCTCTTATGTTGTTGGAAGAGGTGTTTGCTATGACCAGTGCATTATCTTGGCAAAACTATAGTAGCCTTTGCCCTGCTTCATTCCATTCTCCAAGGCCAAATTTGCCTGTTATTCCAGGTGTTTCTTGACTTCCTACTTTTGTATTCCAGTCCCCTATAATGAAAAGGACATCTCTTTTGGGTGCTAGTTCTAAAAGGTCTTGTAGGTCTTCACAGAACCGTTCATCTTCAGCTTCTTCAGTGTTACTGGTTGGGGCATAGGCTTGGATTACTGTGATATTGATTGGTTTGCCTTGGAAATGAACAGAGATCATTCTGTTGTTTTTGAGATTGCATCCAAGTACTGCATTTTAGACTCTTTTGTTGACCATGATGGCTACTCCATTTCTTCTAAGGGATTCCTGCCTGCAGTAGTAGATATAATGGTCATCTGAGTTAAATTCACCCATTCCAGTCCATTTTAGTTCGCTGATTCCTAGAATGTCGATGTTCACTCTTGCCATCTCCTGTTTGACCACTTCCAATTTGCCTTGATTCATGGACCTAACATTCCAGGTTCCTATGCAATATTGCTCTTTACAGCATTGAACCTTGCTTCTATCACGAGTCCCATCCACAGCTGGGTATTGTTTTTGCTTTGGTTCCATCCCTTCATTCTTCTGGAGTTATTTCTCCACTGATCTCCAGTAGGATATTGGGCACCTACCGACCTGGGGAGTTCATCTTTCAGTATCCTATAATTTTGCCTTTTCATACTGTTCACGGGGTTCTCAAGGCAAGAATACTGAAGTGGTTTGCCAATCACTTCTCCAATGGACCACATTCTGTCAGAGCTCTCCATCACGACCCGTCCATCTTGGGTGGCCCTACACGACATGGCTTAGTTTCATTGAGTTAGACAAGGCTGTGGTCCTAGTGTGATTAGATTGGCTAGTTTTCTGTGATTATGGTTTCAGTGTGTCTGCCCTCTGATGCCCTATTGCAACACTTATCATCTTACTTGGGTTTCTCTTACCTTGGACGTGGGGTATCTCTTCACGGCTGCTCCAGCAAAGTGCAGCTTCCCCTCCTACCTTGAACATGGAGTAGCTCCTCTTGGACCTCCTGGGCCTGCGCAGCCACTGCTCCTTGGACGTGGGGTTGCTCCTCTCGGCCGCCGCCCTGACCGCTGCCATGTGGTAGCTCATCTTGGCTGCCTCCCGTGACCTCAGAGGTGGGGTAGCTCCTCTCAGCTGCTCCTGTGCTGATGCAGAATGACACTCTCGGTCACTGCCCCTGACCTTGGGCGAGTGGTAGCTCCTCTTGGCCACACTTCTGAGCAGTCCATTGCAGCCAGAGTGCTTCTGATATCTCCTTCAGATAAAGGAGAAAAGGAAAGATATAAGCATCTGAATGCAGACTTCCAAAGAATAGCAAGGGGAGATAAGAAGCCACAGTCATCAAGACAGTATGATACTGGCACAAAGACAGAAATATAGATCAATGGAACAAAATAGAAAGCCCAGAGGTAAATCTATGGACACCTTATCTTTGACAAAGGAGGCAAGAATATACAATGGAGAAAAGACAATCTCTTTAAGAAGTGGTGCTGGGAAAACTGGTCAACCACTTGTAAAAGAATGAAACTAGAACACTTAGTAACACCATACACAAAAATAAACTCAAAATGGATTAAAGATCTAAACATAAGACCAGAAACTATAAAACTCCTAGAGGAGAACATAGGCAAAACACTCTCCGACATATCTCACAGCAGGATCCTCTATGACCCACCTCCCAGAATATTGGAAATAAAAGCAAAAATAAACAAATAGGACCTAATTAAACTTAAAAGCTTCTGCACAACAAAGGAAACTATAAGCAAGGTGAAAAGACAGCATTCAGAATGGGAGAAAATAATAGTAAATGAAGCAACTGACAAACAACTAAATCTCAAAAATATACAAGCAACTCCTGTAGCTCAATTCCAGAAAAATAAACAACCCAATCAAAAAATGGGCCAAAGAACTAAATAGATATTTCTCTAAAGAAGACATACAGATGGCTAACAAACACATGAAAAGATGCTCAACATCACTCATTATCAGAGAAATGCAAATCAAAACCACAATGAGGTACCATTTCACACCAGTCAGAATGGCTGTGATCCAAAAGTCTACAAGCAATAAATGCTGGAGAGGGTGTGGAGAAAAGGGAACCCTCTTACACTGTTGGTGGGAATGCAAACTAGTACAGCCACTATGGAGAACAATGAGGAGATTCCTTAAAAACCTGGAAATAGAATTGCCTTATGACCCAGCAATCCCACTGCTGGGCATACACACTGAGGAAACCAGAATTGAAAGAGACATGTGTACCCCAATGTTCATTGCAGCACTGTTTATAATAGCCAGGACATGGAAGCAACCTAGATGTCCATCAGCAGATGAATGGATAAAAAAGCTGTGGTACATATACACAATGGAGTATTACGCAGCCATTAAAAATAATACACTTGAATCAGTTCTAATGAGCTGGATGAAACTGGAGCCTATTATACAGACTGAAGTAAGCCAGAAAGAAAAATACCAATATAGTATACTAACATATATATATGGCATTTATAAAGATGGTAATGATAACCCTGTATGTGAGACAGCAAAAGAGACACAGATGTAGAGAACAGTCTTTTGGACTCTGTGGGAGAGGGCAAGGGTGGGATGATTTGGGAGAATGGCATTGAAACGTGTATAATATCATACATGAAATGAATTGCCAGTCCAGGTTCAATGCAGGATACAGGATGCTTGGGGCTGGTGCACTGAGATGACCCAGAGGGATGGTACAGGGAAGGAAGAGGGAGGGGGGGTTCAGGATGGGGAACACGTGTATACCTCTGGCAGATTCATGTTGATGTATGGCAAAACCAATACAATATTGTAAAGTAATTAACCTCCAATTAAAATAAATAAATTTATATTAAAAAAAGAAAGAAAGAAAGCCTTCCTCAGAGATCAATGCAAAGAAATAGAGGAAAACAACAGAATGGGAAAGACTAGAGATCTCTTCAAGAAAATTAGAGATACCAAGGGAACATTTAATGCAAAGATGGGTTCAATAAAGGACAGAAATGGTATGGACCTATCAGAAGCAGAAGATATTAAGAAAACGTAGCAAGAACACACAGAAGAACTGTACAAAAAGAGCTTCATGACCCAGATAATCACTATGGTGTGATCACTCACCTACATCCAGACATCCTGGAATGTGAAGTCAAGTGGGCCTTAGAAAGCATCACTACAAACAAAGCTAGTGGAGACGATGGAATTCCAGTTGAGCTATTTCAAATCCTGAAAGATGATGCTGTGAAAGCGCTGCACTCAATATGCCAGCAAATTTGGAAAACTCAGCAATGGCCACAGGACTGGAAAAGGTCAGCTTTCATTCCAATCCCAAAGAAAGGCAATGCCAAAGAATGCTCAGACTACCACACAATTGCACTCATCTCACACACTAGTAAAGTAATGCTCAAAACTCTCCAAGCCAGGCTTCAGCAATACGTGAACCATGAACTTCCAGATGTTCAAGCTGGTTTTTTATTTTTTAATTTTAAAATCTTTAATTGTTACATGCGTTCCCAAACATGAACCCCCCTCCCACCTCCCTCCCCATAACATCTCTCTGGGTCATCCCCATGCACCAGCCCCAAGCATGCTGTATCCTGCGTCAGACATAGACTGGCGATTCGATTCTTACATGATAGTATACATGTTAGAATGCCATTCTCCCAAATCATCGCACCCTCTCCCTCTCCCTCTGAGTCCAACAGTCCGTTATACACATCTGTGTCTTTTTTGCTGTCTTGCATACAGGGTCGTCATTGCCATCTTTCTAAATTCCATATATATGTGTTAGTACACTGTATTGGTGTTTTCAAGCTGGTTTTTTAAAAGGCAGAGGAACCAGAGATCAAATTGCCAACATCCGCTGGATCATTGAAAAAGCAAGAGAGTTCCAGAAAAACATCTATTTCTGCTTTATTGACTATGTCAAAGCCTTTGACTGTGTGGATCACAATAAACTGTGGAAAATTCTGAAAGAGATGGGAATACCAGAGCACCTGACCTGCCTCATGAGAAACCTATATGCAGGTCAGGAAGCAACAGTTAGAATTGGACATGGAACAACAGTCTGGTTCCAAATAGGAAAAGGAGTACATCAAGGCTGTATATTGTCACCCTGCTTATTTAACTTATATGCAGAGTACATCATGAGAAATGATGGACTGGAAGAAGCACAAGCTGAAATCAAGATTACAGGGAGAAATATCAATAACCTCAGATATGCAGATGACACCACCCTTATGGCAGACAGTGAAGAGGAACTAAAAAGCCTCTTGATGAAAGTGAAAGAGGAGAGTGAAAAAGTTGGCTTAAAGCTCAACATTCAGAAAACGAAGATCATGGCATCTGGTCCCATCACTTCATGGGAAATAGTTGGGGAAACAGTGGAAACAGTGGGTGACTTTTTTTTCTGGGCTCCAAAATCACTGCACATGGTGATTGCAGCCATGAAATTAAAAGACGCTTACTCCTTGGAAGGAAAGTTATGACCAACCTAGGTAGCATATTTAAAAGCAGAGATACTACCTTGCCAACAACGGTCCATCTAGTCAAGGCTATGTTTTTTCCAGTGGTCATGTATGGACGTGAGAGTTGGACTGTGAAGAAAGCTGAGTGCCAAAGAATTGATGCTTTTGAACTGTGGTGTTGGAGAAGACTCTTGAGAGTCCCTTGGACTGCAAGGAGATCCAACCAGTCCATCCTAAAGGAGATCAGTCTTGGGTGTTCATTGGAAGAACTGATGTTGAAGCTGAAACTCCAATACTTTGGCCACCTCATGAGAAGTGTTGACTCATTGTAAAAGACCCTGATGCTGCGAGGGATTGGGGGCAGGATCAGAAGGGGACAACAGAAGATGAGATGACTGGATGGCATCACTGACTCGATGGACATGAGTTTGAGTGAATTCCAGGAGTTGGTGATGGACAGGGAGGCCTGGCATGCTGCAATTCATGGGGTCTCAAAGAGTCAGACACGACTGAGCGACTGAACTGAACTGAACTGAATGGATATTGAACAGGCATTGCATAGACTAAAATGTGCCATACCGTTGCTATGTAACTATGCAGTACATACTGGATACAGCTTATTAAGAGAATTACAGAAAAGTGATAATGAAGCTCATGGAGCATTATGGATTCAATTGTGTCTCACTCCTCCATAATTATATGTTGAAGCCTTAACCCTCTAGTAACTCAGACTGTGATTGTGTTTTTAGATAAGGTCTTTAAAAAGATAATTAAGTGGGGCCATTAGGGCAGGTTCTGATCCAATATGATTAATGTCCTTATAAGAAGAGATTAGGACTCAAACAACACAGATGTAGGGATAACCATGTGAATTCACAGAAGAAGGTGTCCATCTGCAAACCAAGGAGTGAGGGCTCAGAATAAACAAATCCACTGACACATTTAACTAGCCTCCAGAATTGTGAGAAAATATATTTCTGTCATTTCAGCCACCCAGTCTGTGGATTTTGTTACAGCAGCCCTAGAAAACTAAAGCATGAAGATAACATAATTTCCAAATTATTAGACAACTATGTAGAACTTAACAGAAGTACAGTGATGGCATAGGTAACACAGAGCTCATTTAAGGTTCATTTACATGGCTTTTCACTGAATTCAACTTTCTTCCATCACATACAGCTTCCTATGATACTCTCATGCAAGTAAATTCCTGTCAGGGTTTAAAAACCCTCAAATTTCGGCTTTTTTATACACAAGCTTTTATACTACTGCTCTTTTATAATCACACTTACGTCATCTTCCTAGAAGACTTAATGTAAGAGTCTATATGTTTCTATTTAAAAGGTGGTTATAAATACTAGATATTTTGTCCCTTGAACAAAACTGAACAAGAGCATGTTCACATTACTTATTCAGCAAGAGAAACTAAGGTCTGCCTAAAGAGGTCACCCTAAAAAATACCCATGACTCAGCATCCCAGGGTTCTGGAAAGCCATTAGTCCCACTGTCTAACTCCAAAGACTGTTGTCATAAATCCTTGTCCTCAGCAGATGTTCACACTTCAGCAATGTGACTGTTAGTAAACGTGAAGTGAGTATTGATATTTTGCAACAGTTGGAGAATGACAGACAAATTCAGGGCCCTGCAAAATTCAGAGCCCTGCATCTACTCAGATGCCATAAGGGTTAATACAGAGGCCTTTAGATCAGAAGAGGAAACAATTACAACATAAACCTACTAGCCCTTGAAAAAGTTGAAACTCACATCCTCTGCTTTCCTTCTCTTAATTTAGGATTGCTATACCAGACATGAACATTGGGCCATAAACTCAGCTGTGCTAGAACTGCAGATTTATGTATCTCTTTAGAGTTCATTTTAATTCTTGTAATGATCTTCCATTCCACTGTCATGCTGGTTATACTCCATCTGCCCCATATCCAATCTCACCACCTCACCTGCTTGTTTCTGTGCCCCAGGATGCTGACCTCTACAAGCTGTTATCACACACTCCCTTGTTCTTGGGGCTTCCAGGTAGGTTTGACGAATGGAATGAGAAAGTGGGTGATAGCCAATTCCCCACCCTCACTTCTTTGCTGTTGGGCAAAGCCCTCAGCAGGATACAGGAATCTTTTGGATGTAGGGCAGAAATCTTTGCTTTCTGCCTTACTGGTTTGTGGAGAAATCTATGACTTCCTAGGTAAAGTGATGTCAGACAGGCTGGAGCAAGGCATGTAAGAGAGAAATCTTTCCAAATGTTAACAGTCATTTTAGGGGACTTCCCTGGTGGACTTCAACCAAAACTGAAGATGATACATATTCTATTGGGCAACTCTAAAGGTAAATGAACTCAGCCTGTGGTTCAGTGGTTGACTCTGCCTTCCAGTGCAAGGGGTGCAAATTCAACCCCTGGTTGGGGAAGTAAGATCTCACATCCCATAAGCTTTGGGGTATAGCCAAAAAATTAAACAAAAAACTCAGTCATTTTAGCTCAATTAGTTCTTACTGGCTGAACATCAACCCTCATTCTTCTCCAATCCATGACCCTCCCTGTGGGAGTTAGTGTGAGGCTTCTGCTAGACTATACTGTGGCCTAAATGAGGCACACTAACCTCACAGAATTACAACCCAATATTTTCAAAAAGAGAATGAAACTTTGATTCCATAGTATCAATAAACATCTTAACTACTATGAGCCTCAACTTCTTCAACCAAAAGTGAAGATGATACATATCCCATTGGATAACTCTAAAGGTAAATTAGCTTAGCATGTGTAATCTGCTCAGTAATATGAACGGCACCTAGTTTAAGGATGGTACTGGAGCAACCAGTACCAGTCTATGATCTAAATGAGGCAAAGTGAAATACAGACATACATGTATGCTTTGAATTTGTAATCAATATGAGCAAGTATATACACTTGATAAAGCAAAACAAAAATCATTACTTTTCAAAATAATATGAAATATTTTATTTTATTTTATTGCTTGGATTTACTTTTTCAACGGAAAAATCAGGATGGATCTATCCCGTTTGTTACAATATAAAATTCTGTGACATTGTAATATCAACCTTATCCCAGCACAGTCCTGCCCACTCTCAACAGTTGAACTTTCGCTGTGTTTTTCTCTCCTAAATCAGAAGAAAATACTTTCTTTTAGATTCTGAAAAGTATAAGCAAGGATAGTATTTTTACATTGAAATGAACCACCTGGTCATTTTATCCCATGTTAAAACTAACATCCAGAGTTACTGTAATGTTTATTTATAGGATTATTTATTCATGAAAAAATATTACAACTAATAAATTGCCATGAGCAGTCAGAAACTGCTTTCAACAATTTCTTTTCCTTTTTTATGCAACAAAAATTATCTTTAAGAACTAGAATTTAAAAACGTCTATGAAAATTTAAACATTAGGAAATCTAGATACATACTTTAATTCTGCCACCAGTAATTTCATAATTGCCAACAATTTACTCAATTTCCTCACCAGCTAAATATAGTATTGTGATAGGTGATCCTTAAGGAACAATTCAAATCAAATATTATATCTTGGTATTCCTAAAGTATTTTTTAGCATAAAATAGCACCTAACATACTTTCAACATATTCATATACTTGCTAGGGCTTTTCTGGTAGTTCAGCTGGCAAAGAATCCACCTGCCATGCAGGAGGCCTTGGTTTGATTCCTGGCTTGGGAAGATCACTTGGAGAAGGGATAGGCTACCTACTCGGGTATTCTTGGGCTTTCCTGGTGGGCTTTCCTAGGTATCTCTCCTAGTCCAATAAAAAGTTGGTAAAGTATCCGTCTATAATGCAAAAAACCTGGGTTCGATCCCTGGGTTGGAAAGATCCCCTGGAGAAGGGAATGGCTACCAATCCAGGGTTGGGAAGATCCCCTGGAGAAGGGAATGGCTACCCACTCCAGTAGAATTGCCTGGAGAATTCCATGGACAGAGGAACCTGGCAGGCTATTGTCCATGGGGTTACAAAGAGTCGGACACCACTGAGCAACTTTCACTTTCATACATTCAGCAATTATATCTTGAGCCATATGTGCTTAATAATCACAGCAACCCTACTTTGCAAATAAGAAATAAACTGTGATGTTAAGTCAAGATCTTACAGGTAGTTAGCAGAAGAGTCATGGCTTGAAATGGTCATTTTAAATTCAAATCTTATTGTCTTGTAAATACTGCCTTCTTTTTATTATGATTTTCCAAGATACACTGAAAGCTTAAATGACTGAAAATAAAGTTTCATAAGTCAGCCAGGAAGTAGATAAGCAGCAATTTTAGTAAATTTGAAAGACTGATAGGTATTCAAAATGTGTCAGTTAAAAAATGTACACCCATGGCGGATTCATGTTGATGTATGGCAAAACCAATACAGTATTGTAAAGTAAAATAAAGTAAAATTAAAAAAAAAGAAATGTGGAGATATTCTTAATCCATTTATAAATAAAATATAGATATAATTCTGCATTTATAGAGAACAGAAAAATAACAGCTTCAAGAAAGAACACCCTCTTTCTGCCTCAGTGGAGCCAGAGATTGTTTTACTCTAAGCAAATACCAGGGGTGTGGCACCTGCTGCCTATTTTCCTGCCGTGCTTCTCAGACAGGTGTTCTTTGTTGACTGCTGTGGAATTCAATGGATGGTTGGCTCATAATCTGCAAATCGTTGCTTACATATTTATTTTTATAGTCAGTAGACTGTTTTCTGGATAGATTATACCAGTTTCCTAAAATTTACATGAAAACAATGACTCTGCTTTCTACTGGTGGAAGTTTCAAAAAGACTCACAAACTAGGAATGTTTGTAACTATTCTATAAGTAGAAAAGACTAGGAAATATAAAATAAGCTCAAATGAATACATTTTAGCTTAGTAAAGGGGAATGACAATGGCCATTTCTATGGCTGTGTTGTGAGGATTAAAATAATTCTATTGACAAAACATTGTTTTCTTAAATGTGAGATGAAACTGCTCTTGGCTAACCATTAATCTCATTTATAAAGTCTTAAAAAATACCTTTCTGAAGCAGTGATGACATTTTCTTTCATACTATGCCATGTTTTTCTATACAGAGTGCTATAAAAAATAATCCTTGGGGGATACAGAACTTGAACTTCAGTTCTATTTATTGATGCAAAGGCATCAGTAAATAGAAATATCAGTAATTAGAATCAGTAAATAGAAATGACACATCATTTCTATTTGGATACAGTCTGATGTCAGTTCTTCTGAGTCATTGAAATTAAATCTCAAAGTACTTATTTCCCTGGATAGAGCGATAGAAAAAAAACTATTAACTGATCGATAAATTTTTACAGCCAATGCTATGGTATCAGGACCCCAGACAATTAGACATTTCAAACTCAGTATATCTACTATTTGCTGAAGACATGGTCTTTTATGTATAAAGCCCTTGAGATTCCACAAAAATCTTAGAATAGATGAATTCAACAAAGTAGCAAGATACAAAATCAACACAAACAACTGAGCTTCATTTCTATATACCATAAAGAATAATTTGAAAATGAAATTTAAAAAATTTCATTTACAATATCATCAAAAGGAATAAAATGCTTAGGAATAAACCTAAACAGAGATATGAAAGATTTGTACATTGAAAATTACAAAACACTGCTGAAAGGAATTAAAGAAGACACAAATAAATGAAAGACACTCTGTGTTCATGGACTAGAAGATTTAATATTGTTAAAATGTCCATAAAATCTGAAGTGATTTTCCTATTCAATGCAATTTCTGTACAAATCTCAACAGTATTTATTTCACAGAAATAGAAAGACATCCTAAAATTCTTATGGAATCTCGATGGACCCTAAATAACCAAACAACCTTAAGAAAGAACAAATTTGTAGGCATTATACTTCCTAATTTCCAAACATATTAAAAATCTACAATAATAAAACCAGCAGCATGATACTGTCATGCTGCTGCTGCTGCTAAGTCGCTTCAGTCGTGTCCGACTCTATGCGACCCCATAGACGGGGGCCCACTGTCTCTGGGATTCTCCAAGCAAGAACACTGGAGTGGGTTGCCATTTCCTTCTCCAATGCATGAAAGTGAAAAGCAAAAGTGAAGTTGCTCAGTTGTCCCTGACTCTTAGCAACCCCATGGACTGCAGCCTACCAGGGGCCTCAGTCCATGGGATTTTCCAGGCAATAGTACTGGAGTGGGGTGCCATTGCCTTCTCCGTGATACTGTCATAAAGACAGACAAATAGACCAGTAGACTAGAACAAAGATCCCAGTATCAACCTTCACATATATTATCAAATGATCTTCAGCCAGGGTGCTAAGACCACTCAATGGGGAAAAGACAGTCTCTTCAACAAATGGTGTTGGGTAAACTGGATATCCACATTCAAAAATGGAAAATGGACCTTTTTCTTACACTATATACAAAAGCTGAATCAAAATAGATTACAGAACTAAACATAAGACTTATAAAACTAAAAGAAAACATTGGGAAGATTCATGACATTAGACTTGGCAATGAGTTCTTGTATATGACACAAAAAGCACAAACAAAAAGAGCAAAAACAGACATTAAACTAAAACTTTTGTGCATCAAAGGAAACAGTCAACAGAGTAAATAAGAAACATCTAATGGGAGAAAATATTTACAAATCATATATCTGATAAAGAATATAGATAGAACTACAACTTGACAATAAAACATAACCCAATTAAAAATGGAACAGGAGATTAATAGATATTTCTCAAAAGAGGATATTTTGTTGTTGTTGTTCAGTAGCTAAGTCGTGTCTGACCATTTGCAACCCCATGGACTGCACCAGGCCAGGCTCCCTTGTTCTTCACTATCTCCCAGAGCTCCCAGAGTTTGCTCAGGTTCATGTCCATTGAATCAGTGATGCTATCTAACTATGCCATCCTCCGCCACTCCCTTCTCCTCAATCTTTCCCAGCATCAGGGTCTTTTCCAATGTGTTGGCTCTTCGCATCTGGTGGCAAAAGTATTGGAGCTTCAACTTCAGCATCAGTCTTTCAAATGAGTATTTAGGATTGATTTATTTTAGAATTGACTGGTTTGATCTCCTGGTGGTCCAGAGGACTCTCCAGAGTCTTCTCCAGCACCATAATTCAAAAGCATCAATTCTTCAGCGCTCAACCTTCTTTATGGTCCAGCTTTCATATCTGTACATGACTACTGGAAAAGTCCATACCTTTGACTATATGGACTTTTGTCAGCAAAGTAATGTCTCTGCTTTTGTATATACCATCTAGGTTTGTCATAGCTTTCCTTCCAAGGAGCAAATGTCTTTTAATTTCATGGCTGTAGTCACTATCAGCAGTGATTTTGGAGCCTAAGAAAATAAAATAGGTCTCTGCTTCCACTTTTTCCCCTTCAATTAATATTTACCATGAAGTGATGGGACCAAATGCCATGATCTTTGTTTCTTGAATGTTGAATTTCAAGCCAGCTTTTTCACTCTCCTCTTTCACCTCCATCAAGAAATTCTTTAGTTCCTCCTCACTCTCTGCCATTAGAATGGCATCATCTTTATGTCTGAGGTTGTTGATATTTCTCCTGGCAATCTTGATTGCAGATTGTAATTCATCCAGCCTGGCATTTCACATGATGTACTCTGCATAAAAGTTAAATAAACAGGGTGACAATATATAGCCTTGTTGTAGTCCTTTCCCAATTTTGGACCAGTCCATTTTTCCATGTCTGTTGCTTCTTGACCTGTATACAGGCTTCTCAGGAGACAGATAAGGTGGTCTGGTATTCCTCTTTCAGAATTTTCCAGTTTGTTGTGATCCACAGTCAAAGGCTTTTGTGAAGTCAATGAAGCAGAAGTAGATGCTTTTCTGGAATTTCATTGCTTTCTCTATGATTCAACAAATGATGGCAATTTGATCTCTGATTCCTCTGCCTTTTCTAAACCCAACTTGTACATCCAGAAGTTCTCAGTTCATGTACTGCTGAAGCCTAGTTTAAAGTATTTTGAGCATAACCTTGATAGCATTGAAATAAATACAACCGGATGGTAGTTTTGACATTTTTTGGCACTGCCTTTCTTTAGGATTGGAATGAAAAGTGACCTTTTTCAGTCCTGTGCTCACTGTTGAGTTTTCCAAATTTGCTGATATATTGAGTGCAGCAATTTAATAGTGTCATCTTATAGGATTTCAAATAGCTCAGCAGGAATTCCATCACCTCCACTAGCTTTGTTTGTTGTAATGTTTCCTAAGGCCCACTTGACTTCACACTACAGGATGTCTCACTCTAGGTGAATGACCACATCATTATGGTTATCCTGTTTATTAGGACCTTTTTGTATAGTTCTTCTGTGTATTCTTAATCTCTTCTACTTTTATTAGGTCCTGACTGTTTCTGTCCTTTATCATGTCCATTCTTGCATGAAATGGCCCCTTGATAACTCTAATTTTCTTGAAGAGATATCTAGTCCTTCTCATTCTATTGTTTTCTTCTATTTCTTTGCACTGTTCATTTAAGAAGGTCTTTTTATCTCTCCTTGATATTCTCTGAAACTCTACATTCAGTTGAGTATATTTTTCCATTTCTCCCTTGCCTTTCACTTCTCTTCTTTCCTCAGCTATTTGTAAAGCCTCCTCAGACAACCACTTTTCCTGCTTGCATTTCTTTTCCTCTGGGATGATTTACTGCCTCTTATATAATGTTACGAACCTCTGTCTGCAGTTCTTCAGGCACTCTGTCTATCAGATCTAATCCCTTGAATCTATTTGTCACCTTCACTGTATAATCATATGGGATTTGATTTAGGTCATGTCTGAATGGCCTAGTGGTTTTCCCTTTTTTCTTCAGTTTAGCCCTGAATTTTGCAATAAGGAGCTCATAATCAGCTCCAGGTCTTGTTTTGTCTGACTGTATAGAGCTTATCCATCTTAAGATGCAAAGGTGCATATATAAATGGCCAAGTACAAAAAGATGATAAACATCACTAATCATTCAGGAAATAGAAATGGAAATAGAAATTAAAACCACAATGAGATATCACTCCATACTTCTTTATTATCAAAAAGGTAGAAGTAACATGTATTGGAGAGGATGTAGAGAAAAATGGAACCCTTGCTTATTGTTGTAGGATTGCAAAATGGTGGAATTGCCATAAAAAACAGAATGGAGGTTTCTCAAAAAATTAAAAATATAACTACCATATGATCCAGAAATCTCACTTCTGGGTATATATCCAAAAGACTTGATAGCAAGGTATCAAAAAGATATTTGCACCCAAATGTTCATTGCAACATGATTCACAGGAGCCCAGAGATGGAAGAAATCTAATGTTTGTTGAGAAATACATAGATAAATAAAATACAGTATATACATACACTGGAATATTATTGAGTCTTAGAAGGAAATTCTGTCACATGCTACAACATAGATGAACTTTGAGGATACAATGCTAAGTGAATTAATGCAGTCCCAAAAATATAAGTACTGTATATTTAACTTAAATGAAACATCTAAGTAGTCAAATTATAGAAACAGAAAATAACAATGATTGCCAGGGGCCAGAGGAAAGCAGGAAAGGGGAGCTGCTGATTAATGGGCATAGAGTTTGAGATTTACAAGATGAAAAAGTTCTGGAGATCTGTTTCACAATAAAGTGAATATACTTAATGCTAGTGAACTGTGTCTTAAAAATGGCTGCTGCTGCTGCTGCTAAGTCGCTTCAGTCGTGTCCGACTCTGCGCGACCCCAGAGACGGCAGCCCACCAGGCTCCCCCGTCCCTGGGATTCTTCAGGCAAGAACGCCGGAGTGGGTTGCCATTTCCTCCTCCAATGCATGAAAATGAAAAGTGAAAGTGAAGTCACTCAGTTGTGTCTGACTCTTGGCGACCCCATGGACTGCAGCCCCACCAGGCTCCTCCATCCATGGGATTTTCCAGGCAAGAGTACTGGAGTGGGGTGCCATTGCCTTCTCCATAAAAAATGGCTAGGATGGTAAATTTATGTTATGTGTTTTTTTTATCGCAATTAAAATAATTATAACTAGATTAGTTCAACAAGAATACTGTCAATTTTATTTGTTCTCTTAAAAGAGAATATACACCAATACAATATTGTAAAGTAAAAAAAAAAAGTTCATGAAAATAAAAACTTTTTCATCAAATTAAAAAAAAAGAGAGAATATACAGTTGACTCAAACAACATGGGAGTTAGGGGTGCTGAGCCTCGCAGTCCAAAATCCATGTATGCCTTCACAGTTGGCACTCTACATTCATGGTTCTGTATCCCTGGATTCACCCAGCCATGGATTGTGTAGTGCTGTAGTGTGCACTTACTGAAAAAATTCCATGTATAAGTGGACCCTGACTGTTCAAATTTGTGTAGTTCAAGGGTCAGCTGTAGTTCCTACTAACATTTAACAAGTTTCTCCTACAGCACTCACCTAGCCTGTGAAATACATATTTTAGAGCACTGATCTGAGGAAATGTGCTTTCAAACAAAGACTGAATGGTTATTATCTTCAGTCTATACAGCAGAACCACAACAATACTCATAGTGATTATTTGGCTGTCAGTACCACCAAAAGTAATATTTAAGATCAAGTTCCATATAATTTCAGCCATCTTTAGAGAAAGAATATTGAAGCATGGCACATCTTTGTCTTTATGAAATATACTTAAAATTTTTAATCCACGTGGAATGATCATTACAAATAAGGTTACTAATCTTATTCATGTTAGGTTTACTTTTCACATCGTGACAAAAAATAAGCCCTTCCTGCACACAGGACCATTTTCCTAGGTCAGAAGACTCTACCTGCCAAATTGCCAGTAAACTATTCTCTCTGTCATTGAACTATTTCTATTTTAGCTCTTTGGCTCCAAATTAGTGTACCAATTTCTTGGAAGAAATTAGTGTAGTTCAGGGATTCATTTCTTTTATTACAACCATAGGGATAAAATAAACTCCAGAAGCTTTTTGTTTTTGTTGTTAAATGTCTCAGCAACATTTTGTGCAATGAAGAGTTTTCTCTTTTAAAAATACTGCTTATAAATGTGCATCTAACCTTTTACCTATGGTAGAAATGTTAGAGTCATCCTTCACATTTTCTTTAGAAAAAAAATCACCATGAATGCTTATTTTATCAAATAATGTAAACAAATCTATTCTTTTTTTTATCAACAGCCAGTGTTGAGCTTATTAAGAATGTAAACTCTGGAACAATATATCCTGGGTTTATTCCAAGCTCATCTAACTCTTAACTCTGATCTTCAACAAAGTACTTAAGCTTTCTCCATTGTAATTTCTTAAAAATGCACATAATAATAATTTCCATTAATATTATATTTGTATTAAATGACTTATTACACTAAAAATTATATATTTGGCACATTTGTTGTTGTTTAGTTGCTAAAGTTTCCAACTCTTTTGCAACCCTATAGACCTGTCAGACTCCTCTGTCCATGGGATTCCTCAGGCAAGAATACTGGAGTTGGTTGCTATTTCCTCCTGGGATCTTCCTGACCCAGCAATCGAACTTACATCTCCTGCTTGGCAGGCAGATTCTTTACCACTGCACCACCAGGCTGACAGCTAAATAATGTTAACTTTTATTAGTATTATCTCTGTTAGCATTGTCATAGTTTCAACTCCTGTGGTCTCATCACTGGATAGCTATAACAATCACTGAATTGGTTCACTTCAATTTCATTCTCCAAATACCATCTAGAGTGACCAGTCTAGAGTACAAATCTGACCACATCACTTCTACACTTATAATCCATCCACAGTTTTCTACCACTGACAAGACTGAAAGACAAAAAGTCCTCATACAGCAAAGAAGAGCTTCCATGACTGGATGCCATGTTATCTCTTCAGCTTTATATGATGCCTTATAGCCTCTCACATTACACTTCCCGGGATATGGCATGTTGTATTGTGCCTTCTTACTAGTGAAACCATGCTGTGCCCACCTGCATTTCGTTGACTGAGAGCTTTATCTAACCATCAAAGCCCATTTTCTCACCTGTATGTCAGGCAGAAAATTTTGGGAAATCAACACCTCCCAGGAGAAAACTTTAATCAATGACTAACAGAAGCTGGTGCATAAAAACTCACACTCCCAGCATCTTCTAGTAATCACTTAGGAATAACTCTGAAATGCATAGTCCATACTGTCCTTCAGAATTCTCCAGCAGGATGAAACTCAGGTTACCCATAGCAAATACTTGAAAGCAAACTTTTTATTAAGATTATCTCCTCACCATCTTGGGGCTTCCCTTGTAGCTCAGTCAGTAAAGAATCTGCCTGCAATGCAGGGGACCCGGGTTTGATCCCTGGGTCGGGAAGATCCCCTGGAGAAGGAAATGGCAACCTGCTCCAGTATTCTTGCCTGGAGAATCCCATGGACAGAGAAGCCTGGTGGGCTTCAGTCTATGGGTTGCAAGAGTTGGACGCAACTGAGTGACTAAACCATCACCACCACCACCTCACCATCATACTTCCTCACTGGTGTGTCCTGGTGTCACCTGCCAAATAAACCACTCATTCTCAAATCCCACTGTTTGGATCTGATATGGTGGATCCCAAACTATGACCTTGGTAATTAACATTACCTGCAGCTATAGCCAGATATCTCATAACTAAACACATTTTTTTTTTCACTTTTGTGAAGTCTAATGAAGACTAGTCAGTCCTTCTCCATATTGTTGCCACACCATCCGGACCACAGAGACTAGGTCAGGAGGAAAAGCAGGATGAAAGAGGCACCCCCACTCTTGACTGCCTTAGCTAAGTAGAGACTTACACTACTTTCACGCATTGTCCATTTACCAGAACTTGTCATATAGCTTAACTTAATTACAAAGCAGTTTATAAATTATAGATGGGATATTTGGTGAGCTCTCACCATTTCTCCCCTACTCAGTTTCCCATTGTTCTATAAAGTACATTATGGTTCAACACTTCAATCCTCTGATATTAGATCAGAGATATTTCCCATGTGATATCTTAATGCTTTTTATAAATGTCTATTCATTATACCAATGTAATTTATGTTTATGTTGGTTAGGCTGAGCTACCACCCAGTGAGGTCCTTGAATATAGAGATAATACTTTGCTTTTCTTTATTCCAACCTCTTAATAGAAAATAAGCTTCTCTTTGTCAAGGAACTTATCATCAGTATTTTAAAAGTTTCCAATTTTTGATAATCAAATTCCATAAACTTTTAAGTATAAAATGTTCCATAAGCTTTGAAGTATTCCATAATTGTTGAAATGGAAATTAATGGCTAGGGAGAAATCAGAAAGAAGTTCAGGATAGTGTATTTTCCATGTCTCTGTCACATTACTTGTCAATTTCCTGGTATACTCAGAGAAAGTGAGAAGAAATGTAACATTAAAATAGAGAATAAACTGAGTGGTTTTTACCTCTAGTTTTCAGACTACAATTTGAAAAATGGTTATCTACATTTTATACTAATAACTATGTTAATATTTTGATGATTTCTAGTAGACACAGGTGAAAGTATAATTGGATATTTTCCCATGTCATACTAAAATATTGTTTATCTCTAATTTCTATAAAGAATTATCAGGTTAAACTTATTACCACAGTTACCTCTTTCTTTGTAGGATATAATCTTTTGGCAGGGGATCAAAATGAAACTGTATATTTCATATTTACATATGAAATACATAAAAGAGAAAAACAATATACAGATAGGGAAGGAGAGCATCTGTGAAGTGGCTTTTATTTGAAGCAATATGGCAGACTTGAGACCTTGAACATTCCTTCTAAGGAAAATAAGAAAAAGTAGCATAGAATATAAACATCTTTTTTAAATGTTACCACTGATCTAGCAAGAAATAAAGAACAGACAAAAGACAAAATAAAATTAAAAAAATAAAAATAGAATTCTCAAGATGTAAGAGAAATAAAGGTAAGCTTTATCCTCAGGGCATCTGTAAACCTTGGTGACCTTGAACAGAGCATTCTCTGCTGCTATGAAAGTCACAGGGACAGGAGCAGAGCCTAAGGCTTGCCCAAGGCTGGAGTCTAATACAACTCTCAGGTTAAAGCTAGGATCCAGAAAGGACAGATGTTCCACATAATGGTAATGAGAAATAAACCTGGCACACCAAAGGGGCAACAAGTAAAGTCGCCTGTGTTGACATTCACCTTTTATGGAGGGAGAATACAATCTGCCCTGAGAATATTTAACAAAAGCAGTCCTCACATATGTCTGTAGCCCAAATTCACATAACCAGAAACTTCAAGAGAAGCCTTTAAGATAGGCTCTGATCCCCTAGATTACTGGCAGAATAAAAAAAAATCCTTCTTGGGGGAAACAACTGTAACCCGGTCTTCAAATAATTCCCAAAAATAACAATAAGGGACATGAGATGACAGAAAAAAAAACCACAAAAGCCACAGAAACCAGTTACCATAATTAAGAGGCAGAACCCAATGTGTAAAGAATTCCAATATTGGAATTCTTACAACTAGAATGTAAAATAACTATGGTTACATATTTTGAAATTGGGCTTCCCTGTGTCTCAGATGGTAAAGAATCTGCCTCCAATGCAAGAGACCTGAGTTAGATCCCCGGGTCAGGAAGATACCCTAGAAGGAAATGGCAACCCACTCCAGTATTCTTGCCTGAAGAATTCCATGGACAGAGGAGCTTGGGAGGCTACAGTCCATGGGATAGCAAAGATTTGGACATGACTGAGTGACTAACACATTCATATATTTCAAAACATGAAATAGATGTTTAAAATTTTAAATAAGAAATAAAGAAAAATTTAAAAATAAGAATGCAGATCTAAAATAGAATCAAGAGATTTGTAGAAATGAAAACTAAAATAATTAAAATCAAAATTTTGATGGTGAGTTAGACAACAAATTAAAAAGCTTAAGAGAAAAGAAGAAATGCAAGATGGAGCCATAAGAATTCTGAAAGCAGCTCAGAGAGACAAAGAGTTGGAAAATGTGAAAGATACTAAATAAAGTATGCATGTATAAGTAGCTAGAATAAATACCAAACGAAATAGGGTATTATATCTAAAATAGTGAGCGAAATTTGCTCAGTCATGTCCAACCCTTTGTGACCCCATGGATTATACAGTCCACAGAATTCTCCGAGCCAGAATACTGGAGTGGGTAGCCTTTCCCTTCTTCAGGGGACCTTCCCAACCCAGGAATCGAACTGGGGTCTCCTGCATTGCAGGTGGATTCTTTACCAACTGAGCTATCAGGGAAGCCCCTGATATTTTAGATATTTAGAGATTTGTTATATCAAAATAACTTAATGGAAAATTATAATAAAAACAAGAGAAAACAACAGTGGCAGTGAAACTGATAAGCACTACAAAATGAATACCTGAAGATACCAAAAATTAATTCTAATATATCATTAATCCTATAACAATGTATAACTGTATAACAATGCATAACTGACTCTAAATTGGGAAAGGAATACATCAAGGCTGTTGATTGTCACCCTGCTTATTTAACTTATATGCAGAGTACATCATGAGAAATGCCAGGCTGGATGAAGCACAGGCTGGAATCAAGATTGCCAGGAGAAATATCAGTAACATCAGATATGCAGATGACACCACCCTTATGGCAGAAAGTGAAGAGGAACTGAAGAGCCTCTTGACGAATGTGAAAGAGGAGAGTGAAAAAGCTGGCTGAAAACTCAACATTCAAGAAACAAAAATCACAGCATCCAGTCCATCACTTCATGGCAAATAGATGGGGAAACAATGGAAACAGTGACAGAATTTATTTTCCTGGGCTCCAAAAGCACTGAAGATGGTGACTGCAGCCATGAAATTAAAAGACCCTTGGTCCTCGGAAGAAAAGCTATGTCCAACCTAGACAGCATATTAAAAAGCAGAGACATTACTTTGCCAGCCAAGGTCTGTCTAATCAAAGCTATGGTTTTTCCAGTAGTCATGTACGGATGTGAGAGTTGGACTTATAAAGAAAGCTGAGCACCGAAGAATTGATGCTTTTGAACTATGGTGTTGGAGAAGACTCTTAAGAGTCCCTTGGACTACAAGGAGATCCAACCAGTCCATCCTAAAGGAAATCAGTCCTGAATATTCACTGGCAGGATTGATGCTGAAGCTGAAGCTCCAATCCTTTGGCTACCTGATACGAAATACTGACTCGTTAGTAAAGACCCTGGTGCTGGGAAAGATTGAAGGCAGGAGGAGCAGGGGATAACAGAGGATGAGATGGCTGGATAGCATTGGATGGCATCACAGACTCGAATGACATGAGTTTGAGCAAACTCTGGGAGTTGGTGATGGACAGGGAAGCCTGGCATACTGCAGTCCATGGAGTTGCAAAGGTTCAGACATGACTCAGCAACTGAACTGAACTGATAACAATGTATATAGAGTAAACTCTATATATTGAAAGACAGTGAGTTTCCAGACTATATACAAAATAAAGTAAAATCTAGTCTTACATTGTTTGCATGAAGCCTACCTAAATTATCAAAATTCAGAAAGACTTAATGTCAAATGATAGAAAGACACACCAGGCAAACACTAATTAAAACAAATGTTGTCTCAGTATATTTGAAAGCAAACCAAGTAGATTTTAAGACCAACACAGTATTGAAGATAAAGTGAGCCTTACATACTGATCAAAATTTTCAATTTGCCAGAAGATAATGATTCTTAACTCATGGGCTTAATACTATATAAACTATAAATTTATATGTTTAACTATATATTTAAGCCTTAAACTATATAAAGTAAAAATTGACAGAATTAAGTGGAAAACTACAGAAATTCTGTCACATTGGTATACTAACACGTCTGTAGTAACTAATGGGTTAAGCAGATAAAAATTGAGTGAGAATACAGAAGACTTGAACATCAAGATAAACAAGTTTGATCTAAAGAATGTATATGTAGCATTGTATATACAGTGACTGAAAAATTCATGTTTTCTACAAGAACTTGAGCAACGTTACGAAAATTGACCATATTCTAATCTATAAAGTGAATGGCAATACATCCTTTTGGTCTTCTTGCTTCGCTTTGGTTTCTATTCAGTCTATTCTCAACTCTATCCCAAAGATCCTGGGAAAACCAAACCTGGATGAGTCATACTTTTGTTTAAATTTCTCCAGTGAATTCACATCATGCTATAAGTGAAAGCTGAAATCCATGGTCATTACAGTAGATCACAAGGCCTACATACCTACCCTTCCAAGCTGGCTTTATTTCTCCAGTCTCATTTCCTCCCCTCTTCCTCGCTCACTGTGTTCCAGGTACACAGGCTGTTCCATTGATAAAATACATTCAGTCTCTGTACACTGATTGTTTCTTCTGTCAGGTTCCTTCCTGCAGATATTTTAACGTTTTCTCCATCTCCCTGAAGTCATCTTACAAATATTACTTTTTGCACTGAGGCCTTCAACACCGTATCCATAACTCATTCTTTATCCCTTTTTCCTACTTAATTTTTCTCTAAATCATTTCATGCCATCTAAAACATTATTTATTTTATTATCTCTCTCACTTCACTAGAATGTAAACTCCTAGAGCATGTAACTTTTACTCTGCTTTATTTATTGTCATATAGTTAGTGACTAGAGCAGTTCCTGGTATTTTGTGACAAATAATGGTTGGATGAGTAAAGAATGAAGGAATCTGGAGAGTTAAAAGTATTTTTTAATATAATCTTTAAGTCAGAAAAAATCATAATAAAATTATAAAATATTTCAATCTATATGACAAAATCACACATATCTAATTTGCAGAATATAGCTGAAGTGGTACTTAGGGGAACTTTATAGCCTTCAGTATGTTTATTCAAAAAGATGAATCATTTAAAAATAATTAACCAGGCATCCAACCTAAGAATAAGAAAAGAATGACATAATAAACCTCCCCAAAACAATGAGGAATACATAATAAAGATTATAAATAAATAAAATAGGAAAAGAGAGGCTAACAAATCCCCACAAAACAATTATTTGAAGAGACTAATTACTTGCACAGATTCTGATAATATTAATAAATAAAACAAAATAGAGGAAGCAATATTAGGAGTGAAAGAGATGACACAATTACAGATACAATTACACTGTAGAGCGATTAAGAAGATAAAACCATGTTCTGAACAATTTTGTTAACAAATTTAAAATATTGGGTGAAACGGGGAAAAAAAATTTAGAAAAATGTAACCTATCTAAACCGGTTCAATTAGACAAACAGAAACCCATGAAATACAAAATCAGTAGTTTAAATTATGCTATCAGAAAACACACTAGAACCAAATGGCTTTGCAGGGAAGTTGCAGAAAATGTGAAATAACAAAGAATTCCAATAATCAAATTTTCCAGTAGAGGAAAAGAAGGAATATTTCCTCCAGCTTATTTGGTGATAGCATAATAACCTTAATATCAACTTTTAAATAGTGTATTAAAAAGTGATAGAACTGGGCTCATTGGAGAAATAGTTGATTCTAGGACTGGGGTTGAAAACATACACAATAAACCATTTAATGCCAGAAAGAAAGTGTTTGAAAAAACAATGAGACAAAACAAAATAGTTCAATGGTTTGGGTATGCCAAAGGAACACAGAAGCCAGCATTTGAGTAACAAAATAAATAACATAGTAGTGAATTATAACTCAAAATATAAAATAAGTATACATGAGTCCACAGTGATATTAATGAATAAATAATTAGTTAATTCCTTGGTGGTCCAGTAGTTAGGACGTGGCACTTACAATGCTGTGGGCCCAGATTCAATCCCTTGTTGCAGTAACTAAGATCTTGCAAGCTGCAGGGTGTGGCCAAAAAAAAAAAAAAAAGTTAAGGGAGAAGAAAAAATCTTTTGTGCAGAATAATTCCAAATAATTTATGTAAGTCTTCCTCCTTTAAGGAAGGAGAGCATGTCTCCACTCCTTAATTGCGGACTTGCATAATAACTTCCTTCCAAAGAGAACTCTATGAAAAGTTACAGGAACAATTCATGAATGAACATGGATGCACTACTCATCAACAAACTAACAACAATCTAAATATAGTCTTGTTAAAAAAAATCATCATTACCAAATTGGCATTATCCCAAGAGTTATTTTTTTTTTTGAGTTTTTAAAAAATGAGAGTTTTATTTTTTTTTTTTATTTCAATCATTTTTATTTTAGTGTTATTTAAATATGTATGATTGAAGAACTGGGTATAAACACCTTATTCTTTTAAGACTTTATGGAATTTGTTACAATTTTGCTTATTTGTTTATGTTCTGTTTTTTTTGTTTGTTTTTTTTTAATTTTAGTTTTTTATTTTTTAAATTTTAAAATCTTTAATTCTTACATGCATTCCCACACATGAACCCCCCTCCCACCTCCCTCCCCATAACAACTTTCTGGGTCATCCCCATGCACCAGCCCCAAGCATGCTGCATCCTGCGTCAGACATAGACTGGCGATTCAATTCACATGATAGCATACATGTTAGAATGTCATTCTCCCAAATCATCCCACCCTCTCCCTCTCCCTCTGAGTCCAAAAGTCCGTTATACACATCTGTGTCTCTTTCCCTGTCTTGCATACAGGGTCGTCATTGCCATCTTCCTAAATTCCATATATATGTGTTAGTATACTGTATTGGTGTTTTTCTTTCTGGCTTACTTCACTCTGTATAATCGGCTCCAGTTTCATCCATCTCATCAGAACTGATTCAAATGAATTCTTTTTAATGGCTGAGTAATACTCCATTGTGTATATGTACCACAGCTTGCTTATCCATTCATCTGCTGATGGACATCTAGGTTGTTTCCATGTCCTGGCTATTATAAACAGTGCTGCAATGAACATTGGGGTACATGTGTCTCTTTCAATTCTGGTTTCCTCGGTGTGTATGCCCAGCAGTGGGATTGCTGGGTCATAAGGTAGTTCTATTTGCAATTTTTTAAGGAATCTCCACACCGTTCTCCATAGTGGCTGTACTAGTTTGCATTCCCACCAACAGTGTAGGAGGGTTCCCTTTTCTCCACACCCTCTCCAGCATTTATTGCTTGCAGATTTTTGGATCGCAGCCATTCTGACTGGTGTGAAGTGGTACCTCATTGTGGTTTTGATTTGCATTTCTCTAATAATGAGTGATGTTGAGCATCTTTTCATGTGTTTGTTAGCCATCCGTATGTCTTCTTTGGAGAAATGTCTATTTAGTTCTTTGGCCCATTTTTTGATTGGGTCGTTTATTTTTCTGGAATTGAGCTGCATAAGTTGCTTGTATATTTTTGAGATTAGTTGTTTGTCAGTTGCTTCATTTGCTATTATTTTCTCCCATTCAGAAGGCTGTCTTTTCACCTTGCTTATAGTTTCCTTTGTTGTGCAGAAGCTTTTAATTTTAATTAGATCCCATTTGTTTATTTTTGCTTTTATTTCCAGAATTCTGGGAGGTGGATCATAGAGGATCCTGCTGTGATTTATGTCTGAGAGTGTTTTGCCTATGTTCTCCTCTAGGAGTTTTATAAATAAAAACCATATGATTATCTCAATAGATGCAGAGAAGGCCTTTGACAAAATTCAACATCCATTTATGATAAAAACTCTCCAGAAAGCAGGAATAGAAGGAACATACCTCAACATAATAAAAGCTATCTATGACAAACCCACAGCAAACATTATCCTCAATGGTGAAAAATTGAAAGCATTTCCCCTAAAGTCAGGAACAAGACAAGGGTGTCCACTTTCACCGCTACTATTCAACATAGTTCTGGAAGTTTTGGCCACAGCAATCAGAGCAGAAAAAGAAATAAAAGGAATCCAAATTGGAAAAGAAGAAGTAAAACTCTCACTGTTTGCAGATGACATGATCCTCTACATGGAAAACCCTAAAGACTCCACCAGAAAATTACTAGAGCTAATCAATGAATATAGTAAAGTTGCAGGATATAAAATCAACACACAGAAATCCCTTGCATTCCTATACACGAATAATGAGAAAGTAGAAAAAGAAATTAAGGAAACAATTCCATTCACCATTGCAACGAAAAGAATAAAATACTTAGGAATATATCTACCTAAAGAAACTAAAGACCTATATATAGAAAACTATAAAACACTGATGAAAGAAATCAAAGAGGACACTAATAGATGGAGAAATATACCATGTTCATGGATTGGAAGAATCAATATAGTGAAAATGAGTATACTACCCAAAGCAATTTACAAATTCAATGCAATCCCTATCAAGCTACCAGCCACATTTTTCACAGAACTAGAACAAATAATTTCAAGATTTGTATGGAAATACAAAAAACCTCGAATAGCCAAAGCAATCTTGAGAAAGAAGAATGGAACTGGAGGAATCAACTTGCCTGACTTCAGGCTCTACTACAAAGCCACAGTCATCAAGACAGTATGGTACTGGCACAAAGACAGACATATAGATCAATGGAACAAAATAGAAAGCCCAGAGATAAATCCACACACATATGGACACCTTATCTTTGACAAAGGAGGCAAGAATATACAATGGAGTAAAGACAATCTCTTTAACAAGTGGTGCTGGGAAAACTGGTCAACCACTTGTAAAAGAATGAAACTAGATCACTTTCTAACACCGCACACAAAAATAAACTCAAAATGGATTAAAGATCTAAATGTAAGATAAGAGTTATTTTAATATTATTAAAAATGTGCATGATACTGGATGCTTGAGGCTGGTGCACTGAGATGACCCAGAGGGATGGTATGGGGAGGGAGGAGGGTGGGGGTTTCAGGAAGGGGAACACGTGTATACCTGTGGCGGATTCATGTTGATGTATGGCAAAACCAATACAATATTGTAAAGTAATTAACCTCCAATTAAAATAAATAAATTTACATTTAAAAAATTTACTACATTAAGAGACTATAGGAGAGAAAAATGATCATATAAATAGATCAACAAAACATATTTCATAAAATTCAGCATCCTTTCCTAATAAGAATTTTTAGAGAACTAGAAATAAAAGGAAATCACTATCCTCTTCCCTGGTAGCTCAGTCAGTAAAGAATCTGCCTGCAGTGCAAGAGACACAGGTTCAATCCCTGGGTCAGGAAGATCCCTTGGAGAAGGAAACAGCAACCCAATTCAGCATTCTTGCCTGGAGAATTTCATGGACAGAGGAGCCTGATGGGCTACAGTCCATCAGATCACAAGAGTCAGACATGACTTAGTGACTAAACCACCAACCATCATTAACTATGGAAGGCAGATCAGCAATTGCTAAGGCCTAGGTGACAGGGGTAAGGGTGGGGTTGGGGTGGGGAGGGATTGACTGCAGAAGGAACAGGAAGGAACATATTGTAATGATGGAAGTGTTTTATATCACAATAATGGTAGAGGTTACACTAATATATGCATTAGTCAAAAGTCAGATCAGTGTTTTCATGTTCTTTGGATAAATACTCACAAGTGGGATAGTTGGAGATAGACACATGCCTATGTTCATTGCAGCATTGTTTACAAGAGCCAAGATATGGAAACAACTTAAGTGCCCATCGACAGATGAATGCGTAAAGAAGATACGGTGTATATACACAATGGAATACTTCTCGGCAATAAAAAAGATGAAATATTGCCATTTGCAACAATGTGAATGGACTGTGAGGGTATTATGCTATATGAAATGTCAGATAGAGAAAGACAAATAGTGTGATTTCACTCATATGTGAAATATAAAACAACAACAACAACAACAAAATGAACACAGCAAATGTATAGCTATAGAGAACACAGGAGTAATTACCAGAGGTGAAGAGGGAGACTGTAAAATGGGTAAAGTGGGTCAACTCTAGTGAAGAGGGGAAACTAAATTTTTGGTGGTGAGCACACCATCGTTTTTATAGAAGTAGAAATATAATGTGGTACACATGAAATATATAATGTTATAAACCAATGTTACCTCAATAAAAATAAATTTTAAGAATCATTAAATTGCACATTTAAAATTGGTGAATTTTACTTTGTGCATATTTTACTTCAATAAAGCTGACAAAACTAGAAAAGGAACTATCAATTTGATAAAGGACATCTACAAGAATAACAACTTACAAAAATTATAAAACTTGTGTGTTAACTCTTATTTTATCTCCTGCTTCAGCAACCACTTCCATGCTGCTTCTAAAGAGTTTGTTCACAGTTACCTTCAGGAGTTACCTCTCCTGGGGCTGCATCCTCTACCTGTCCCTGTCTGGAAGGGGCTGGCCAGGGTTACCTGCATGAGCCCACTTGCACTTATGCATGTAAAACGTAAAAATACAGAGAAACTAACGCTAAAGTTTAGAGTTTATCTTGGCCAATAGTGCAAAAAAAAAAAAAAAAAAGATATATCAATCAGTGCTTTCTTCCTTCTTCCCACAGCTGAACAGTTTTGATGTGTTTTTTCCAGGTTAACTCAGAAATTCCAAGTGTTCATGAAGAGATGGAGCAGCAGAAAATATATTTTGTTTTTAGTTTGTAAATGGGACCCTGTTCACAAAGGGCAAAGAGAGACTGAAGGAACTGACCAATCCATACTGGTAGGCAGCTGCAAGATGAGCAGATCTCTGCATTCAACCACCACAATCTTAAAAGTCTAAACAGAAGCTTTAACAGGGTTTAGTCACATATACCATCCAAATGATCTCAACAACACATTACTATCTCAAGGCTGTGTCCTTGAAACAGCTCCTAGTGTGGGAACAGTGGGCCTAAGTCCAAGGACACTAGGGGTCAGTGAGGAGTCTTTCATTGAACCGAGTCCAGCTTGCAGGTCAACCAGTGACCACGTCTGGGTTTTAATGCATATATTAATGCACTGCTGGTAGAAGTATAAATCCAATAAAAGTAAACAAGTTCATGCTCAACCCACACTTCCACTCCTTAGCACATTACACTTGCACATAGGCCTTAAGCAGTGCTTACAGAATGTTCTGAGCAGCACTATTCTTAAAGGCAAAATATTAATCAGTCCAAGTGGTATTCCACAGAAGAACAAATATTCATTGATTGTATAAATATGCAGTGGAATATTATGCCAGAGAAAAAAATGAAGGAATGGCAGCTATATGTATTGGCATTCACGCAGTTCAAAAAAAAAAGTCACAGAAAAAGACATGCTGTAGGATTTTATTCACATAGCACTAAATGTGATAAAGCTAAACACTAGATTATTTATGTGGTAAAAATATAAAGTAAAAGAAAGAGGATAATATAAATTTTGGGACCATGGTCTTTAGGCTGAAGAAAGGAAGGGGAGATGAATGAGGAGCATGCATGGGGCTCTGAGTTGCTACTATTCAATTCTAAATATCCGTTGTTGTTCAGTCTCTAAGTCATGTCCAGCTCTTCGCTACTTCATGGATGGCAGCACACCAGGGTTCCCTGTCCTTCACTCTCTCCTGGAGTTTGCTCAGATTGATGTCCATTGAGTTGGTGATGCTATCTAACCAAAAAGAAGTCACCTTCTTTTCCTCTTTCCTTCAATCTTTCCCAGCATCAGGGTCTTTTCCAGTGAGTTGGTTCTTCACATCAGGTGGCCAAAGTACTGGAGCTTCAGCATCAGTCCTTCCAACGAGTATCCAGGGCTGATTTGTTTTAGGATCGACTGGTTTATTTATTTATTTACTCTAAATATGGTGTCAGGTAATTTGCTACTGGTTAAATTGATATACCTCCCTTTTGCAAATATGCTATATTTCATAATAAAAAATGTGACTATGAAGAAAAATAGTTTTACAGTTGGTACTTTGCTCAGAGGTAGACTGTAAGATGTAGACCTGCTTCTCTAGAGTAGAGGAAATAGTTTACAATATTTATGGTCATTTGGACAAAACCCCTTCTAGGGACCTAGTTAAACTGAGCTCCAATATCTATCCTCACCTCACCCATGCTCAGTAGTGTCTCCACAAAGTTAGAATAATGTACACAAACTCAATGGAAACTGAAAAATGTTTTCAGCTGAGAAATAATCCATGAACTTTAGGCCATGGGAGAGCCTGTGAAAGCTCCCCCCTAAACAGTGAGTGGCCTTAGTTGGTTATCCATTTTACATATAGCAGTGTGTACATGTCAATCCCACACTCCCTAACTATCCCTTCCCCCTAACCTTCCTCCTCTGGTAACCATAAGTTCATGTTCTCAAAGTCTGTGAGTCTGTTAATGTTTTGTAACTAAGTTCATGTGTATCATTCCTTTTTAGATTCTGCATATAAGAATATAAGCAGTATCATAATGATATTTGTCACTCTCTGACTTACTTCACTCAGTATGACAATCTCTAGGTCCATCCATGTTGCTGAAAATGACGTTATTTCTTTCTTTTTAAAGGAAACCATTCTACACTGTTTGTGGGAATGTAAATTGGTACAGCCACTAAGGAGAACAGTATGGGGGCTTCTTGAAAAAAATAAAAATAGAGCTACAATATGATTCTGCAATCCCACTCCTGGGCATATATCTGGAGAAAAACATGGTCTGAAAGGATTCATGGACCCCAATATTCATTGCAGCACTGTTTACAATAGTCAGCACATGGAAGCAACCCAAGTGTCCATCAATAGAGGTATGGGTAAAGAAGATGTGGTACATATGTACAATGGAATGTTCCTTAGCTTAGCTTTTTAACTGCATATCCTCATCATTTTTGTGATGCAGAAAACAAGTAACCTGGATGGAACTGAGTGTAAATATTGGTGCAACTGCAATATCAGAACAATAAAGTTAATATTACAACTATAAAGAATTTTTCTAGGATATGTACCTCTTATGTGAAATTAGAGTGAACTGAGGTAACTCTGTTCATGGGGTTCTCAAAGCAAGAATACTGAAGTGGTTTGCCATTCCCTGCTCCAGTGGACCACATTCTGTCAGACATCTCCACCATGACTGTCTGTCTGGGGTGGCCCCATAAAGCATGGCTTAGTTTCACTGAGTTAGACAAGGCTGTGGTCCATGTGATCAGATTGGCTAGTTGTCTGTGACTGTAGTTTCAGTCTGTCTGCCCCCGAACCCCTCTCTCAGTGCCTACCATCTTACCTGGGTATCTCTTACCTTGGACACGGGGTCTCTCTTCATGGCTGCTCCTTACCTCCGATGCGGGGTAGCTCCTCTCAGCTGCCGCCCCTGACCTCAGGCACAAGGTAGCTCCTCTCGGCCTTGCTCATGCCCTGTCGCAGCCGCAGCGCTAGTGTAATCATGATGGTGTGATCATTCACCTAGAATGAGACATCCTGAAATGTGAAGTCAAGTAGACCTTAGGGAGCATCACTATGAACAAAGCTAGTGAGGTGATGGAATTCCAGTTGAGCTATTTCAAATCCTGAAAGATGATGCTGTGAAACTGCTGCACTCAATATGCCAGCAAATTTGGAAAACTCAGCAGTAGCCGCAGGACTGGAAAAGGTCAGCTTTCATTCCAATCCCAAAGAAAGGCAATGTCAAAGAATGCTCAAACTACCACACAATCGCACTCATCTCACATGCTAGTAAAGTAATGCTTAAAATTCTCCAAGCCAGGCTTCAGCAATACGTGAACCATGAACTTCCAGATTTTCAGCTGGTTTTAGACAAGGCAGAGGAACCAGAGATCAAATTGCCAACATCTGATGGATCATCAAGAAAGCAAGAGTTCCAGAAAAACATCTATTTCTGCTTTATTGACTATGTCAAAGCCTTTGACTGTGTGGATCACAATAAACTGTGGAAAATTCTGAAAGGGATGGGACGACTTGTCTCTTGAGAAACCTGTATGCTGGTCAGGAAGCAACAGTTAGAACTGGACATGGAACAACAGACTGGTTCCAAATAGAAAAAGGAGTATGTCAAGGCTGTGTACTGTCACCCTGCTTATTTAACTTCTATGCAGAGTACATCATGAGAAACGCTGGACTGGAAGAAGCACAAGCTGGAATCAAGATTGCTGGGAGAAATATCAATAACCTCAAATATGCAGACGACACCACCCTTATGGCAGAAAGTGAAGAAGAACTAAAGATCCTCTTGATGAAAGTGAAAGAGGAGAGTAAAGAAGTTGGCTTAGAGCTCAACATTCAGAAAACTAAGATCACGGCGTCTGGTCCCATCACTTCATGGCAGATAGATGGGGAAACAGTGGAAACAGTGGGTGACTTTATTTTTCTGGGCTCCAAAATCATTGCAGTTGCTGATTGCGGCCATGAAATTAAAAGACGCTTACTCCTTGGAAGGAAAGTTATGACCAACCTAGACAGCATATTAAAAAGCAGAGACATGACTTGGCCAACAAAGGTCCGTCTAGTCAAGGCTATGGTTTTTTCATTAGTCATGTATGGATGTGAGAGCTGGACTATAAAGAAAGCTGAGCGCTGAAGAATTGATGCTTTTGACCTGTGGTGTTGGAGAAGACTCTTGAGAGTCCTTTGGACTGCAAGGAGATCCAACCAGTCCATCCTAAAGGAGATCAGTCCTGGGTGTTCATTGGAAGAACTGATGTTGAAGCTGAAACTCCAATACTTTGGCCACCTGATGTGAAGAGCTGACTCATTGGAAAAGACCCTGATGCTGGGAAAGATTGAGGACAGGAGGAGAAGGGGACGACAGAGGATGAGATGGTTGGATGGCATCACTGACTCAATGGACATGGGTTTGGGTGGGCTCCGGGAGTTGGTGATGGACAGAGAGGCCTGCGTGCTGTGATTCATGGGGTTGCAGAGTCAGACACGACTGAGCGACTGAACTGAACTGAAGTTACTCTTCATTGTGGCGTTCAGGTTTCTCATTGTAGTGGCTTTCCTTGTGGCAGAGCATGGGCTCTGGAGTGTGCAGACTTCAGTAGTTGCAGCTCATGGGCTCGGTAGTTGCAGCGTGAGGTCTAGAGCATGGGCTCAGTTGCTCCATGGCAAGTGGGATCTTCCCCGACCAAATCTGTGTCTCCCACATTGGCAGGTGGGTTCCTAACCACTGGACCACTAGGAAGTCTGGAACCTTAATTTTTTATGTTTGCAAAAAAACAAATATTAAATAAATGAATTTCTTGTCTTGAAAAGATAACTAAATCATTTAATATTCAATCTAACAATATCTCCTAAAATGAGGTTTAAAATTTATGACCTTTTTCAGTGCATCGGGACATAAACAAGTTTATATCTCTTATTTTTCAAAGTGATTGCTTAAAACCTCAAATCTTTTTACTGGCATTGTGTCCAATATTTCCCTTTTTAGGCCTTTGTTGCTGCTGCTAAGTTGCTTCAGTTGTGTCCGACTCTGTGCGACCCCATAGATGGCAGCCCACCAGGCTCCCCTGTCCCTGGGGTTCTCCAGGCAAGAACACTGGAGTGGGTTGCCATTTCCTTCTCCAATGCATGAAAGTGATAAGTGAAAGTGAAGTCGCTCAGTCGTGTCCGACCCTCAGCAACCCCATGACTGCAGCCTTCTAGGCTGCTCCGTCCATGGGATTTTCCAGGCAAGAGTACTGTAGTGGGGTGCCATTGCCTTCTCCATAGCGCTTTAGCTTGCATTAATCAAGAAAAGGAGAGTTTACATGGTCAATTCTTCTCCCAGAACCAACCCATACAAAGAGCTAGAGTCTGGTTCTAATACTATGGTGTTGTTGAATGGAGTCACAGTTGGATTTGGGTTTTCTGAGGTCTGATGGTTCTTAGTCGTCTAGTGAGGTGACGCCTTTGGTGATTTGGGACTTCCCTTTGGTGATTTGATTACTTCCCTTTGTGGGACAAAGAAGTATCCTGGTCTAGGGTTCCAACTTTATCATTTTTTGTGCATGTATGTGTGTGCACATGTGTATGTATTTTTAAGGTCACACTCACATTCTCAGCCCTGTTCTTCCAAGTAAAATGGGATCTTCTTATAAAGGAGCACCTATTTACCAATCTTGTGATCCAAGACATTTCCTTTGCATAAGACTCCTTATTATAAGTCTAATAACACCTTTCAAAAATATGTGTTTATCTGGATTATATTTTTGGTTTTATTTTAAGGACAAAGAGAGCTTAGACACTTAGGAGTTATTCTGGAGCTGAATTGTAGCTAGAATATTGTTTAATTATTTTCAATTTTTTACCATTGCTTCTCCTATAGTTAATTTGACAATTACCAAAATGTGGGCAAGCATCCTTAAACAGGTATCATAACCAACAAATAATTATTGGTAAACACTCATCTCTACAATGATTGGGGCTATAATAGAGTAACTTAGTAGCTCTGAGCCTTGAGCATGCCCTGGGCATCAGTTGGCCTGCTTTATTGAGACAGTGGAATGTGTGCCTGTGTGCTCAGTCACCAAATAGAGTCAGATTATTTTGTGACATTATGGACTGTAGCCAGCCAGGCTTCTCTGTCCATGGGATTCTCCAGGCAAGAATACTGGAGTGGGCTGCCATGCCCTCCTCCAGGGGATCTTCCTGACCCAGGGAACAAACCCACGTCTTTTATGTCTCCTGCATTGGCAGGCAGGTTCTTTACCACTAGCGCCACCTGGGAAGCTCCAGACAGTAGAGAATGTTAGTTAATTTGATTAGCTAGTTGGTTGAATAGAAATCGGTTTCTTACATGAGATCATGATACATTAAAATGACATATAGGTAATTCCCTGGTGGTTCAGTGGTTAGGACTTGGCATTTTCACTGCCAAAGGCTTGGGTTCCATCCCTGGTCGGGGAACTAAGATCCCACAGCTGCTTGTGGTGTGGCCCCCCAAAAAGGACATATAAAGTACAAAAGATATATGAACTAGGAGTCACTGTGACCCTATATATTATCTTTCACTTAAGATGACATCATTCATCCCTGGTTAACACAGTAATCTTACACATGTTTGACTTGTATTGGTATTCAGATCATGCTTTGCACAAAGTGAGCTTGGTGTGTGTTTTTTACAAATTCTACTTAGCCTGAAAAACTACATCTCAAATTGGAGAAAAAGGCGACTAGAAATGCCAGAGGAAGAAAAAGGGTGAATGATTGGTGGTGTGTAGGGGAGCGGGGGTATCAGTCCTGAGCTGAAATCTACTAGCAGGAATAGAACCAAAAGCAATTAGCAGTGTTTGTCAACTTTTGTTCCTTCAGTATAATGTAGCTTTAGGCCTCCTTCTAAAAAAAAAATTAGTTGGGGATAATGAAGTGATCTTAATGTTCTATCAATTTCAGATGATATAAGAGAACAATTTCAGCTTTACTACTTCACTGCAAGGCCTTAGGTAAGTAACTCAAACTTCATGCAACTCAGTTATTTCAGCTAAAAAGCAGTGCTGTCACCTTCCATTTTGTGTGATTGTATTCATTTAATAAATTTAAAAAGCATGGGTAAAACACCTAGAAAATGCTAGCAGTTGATAGGTGCTCAAAAATTATAATTAACAATAATATTAATAAAATGATGTGTAATGAAATCTGATTTGGAGCTACCTGTATTTCTCACTTACTAGGTATTAATATTCATGTGTCACAACTTTTAAGTCTTTGACAGTCCTTGATCAGTCATCTGAGTGATGTCCACAGTATTTTCTCTCTTTCCCAACCTACTAGCCAAACTTGACAGCACATTGTAACAGGGTCTTATACTGGAATTCTCCTTCCCTCAAACTTAAATGAGATACCAAATAGAAAAGATATTGGCATGCCAGAGTGAGAGTGACAGAGACCCCTTCTTCCAATTACCTATTTACAAAGAATAAAGTAGAACCAGTTCCATCTCTTGAACTCCTCATCCTAATCAGCAACATAAAAACAGATGTAGACTAGAAGCAGCACCTCTTTATAAAACAGTAGCTTTATACATCCAACCTGTGTGTGTGTGTGTGCGCTAAGTTGCTTGAGTCGTGTCCGACTCTTTACAACTCTGTGGACTGTAGCCTGCCAGGCTCCTCTGGCCATGGGAGGTCCGATCTACAAAGAATTAATACTAAATGAAGTTTGGAGTTTGATTAATACAGTGTAGCTGGGCCTTCTAATCTGAATCAAGACTATATTTGCCACCTAAATTGACCATGTGCTGTGCTGCACTGTGCTTAGTCACTCAGTCGTGTCTGACTCTTTGCGACCCCATGGACCACAGCCTGCCAGGCTCCTCTGTCCATGGGGATTTTCCAGGCAAGAATACTGGAGTGGGTTGTCATGCCCTCCTCCAGGAGATTTTTCTAACCCAGGGATCGAACCCAGGTCTCCCACATTGCAGGTGGATTCTCTACCAGCTGAGATACCAGAGAAGCCCCAAATTGACCACAGAACTCTCTAGTACATGAAAGTGAACAGACATCCATGAACTCTGTAAGAGTTTTCAATGAAGAGTGGAGGAAGATTCAGTTCAGTTTAGTTCAGTTCAGTTCAGTTGCTCAGTCGTGTCTGACTCTTTGTGGCCCCATGAATTGCAGCACACCAGGCCTCCCTGTCCATCACCAACTCCAGGCGTTCACTCAAACTCATGTGCATCGAGTTGGTGATGCCATCCAGCCATCTCATCCTCTGTTGTCCCCTTCTCCTCCTGCCCCCAATCCCTCCCAGCATCAGGGTCTTTTCCAATGAGTCAACTCTTCACCCCACACAAAAAATGTTTAAAGAGACATTTGAAGAAAAGAAAAGAAGTTGTCTTTTGTTTCTTTTAATTTTTCATAGTGGTAAAATACACATAACATAAAGTTTACCATTTTAACCATTTATAAGTATGTGGTTCAGTGGAATTAAATTCATTCATAATCATGTGCTACCATCAACACTATCAATCTCCAGAACTCTTGTAAAACTGACACTCTAAACCCAGTAAACAGTAACTCCCTGTTCGTCCCTTCCTCCCAGCCCCTGCCAACCACTATCCTACTTTTGTTAGTTGTCTTTTGAATATTCGTTTTCCAAACAGACTTGAATGGTAGAATCTTTGAAATATTCGCTCTTTAATATCACATATCTAGGTTGTTTCCAAACAAGCTTTGCATTTTTCTTTCTATGTAATGCTTTTCCAGACTTTTTTTTTTCTTATGGAATTGTTGTCAAATTATTCAAAGTATAGTCAACTCTGGACTTCCCAGGTGGTGCTAGTGGTAAAGAACCCACCTACCAAGGTAGGAGAGATAAGAGACACAGGTTCAATCCCTGGGTCAGGAAGATCCCCTGGAGGAAGGCATGGCAACCCACTCCAGTATTCTTGCCTGGAGAATCCCATGGACAGAGGAGCCAGGCAGGCTATAGTCCATGGGATCACAAAGAGTCAGACACACTGAAGCGATTTAACACACATGCATAGTCATCTCTAACTTAATCTAGACAAATGTCTCTATTTCTGATCTCTTTCCATTTAAAGTACCATTAATGATTGCCACCCCCTTCATGAATCAAAACTTTTTTGTGGTGAGGGGGCTTGTGTAATTCAGTGAAGCTATGAACCATGCCATGCAAGACCACGCAGGATGAACGGGTCATAGTGAAGAGTTCTGATGAAACATGGTCCACTGGAGGAGGGAATGGCAAAACATTCCAGTATTCTTGCTGCAAGAACCTCATAGACAGTATGAAAAGGTATGACACCAGAAGGTGAGCCCCCCCTACCCCCGCCAGGTGCCCAATATGCTACTGGGGTAGAGTGGAGAGTAATTACTAATAGCTCCAGAAAGAATGAAGCAGCTAGGCCAAAGCAGAAATGACACTCAGTTGTGGATGTGTTTGGTGGTGAAAGTAGAGTCTGATGCTCTAAAGAACAATATTGCATAGGAACCTGGAATATTAGGTCCATGAATCAAGGTAAATTAGATGTGGTCAAGCAGGATGTGGCAAGAGTGAACACTGACATCTTAGGAATCAGTGAACTAAAATGGACAAGAATGGGTGAATTTAATACAGATGACCATTATATCTACTACTGTGGGCAAGAATCCCTTAAAAGAAATGGAGTAGCCCTCAGAGTCAACAAAAGGGTCCAAAATGCAGCACTTGGGTGCAACTTCAGAAACAACAGAATGATCTCGGTTTGTTTCCAACAACATCAACATCACAGTAATCCAAGTCTATGCTTCAACCACTAATACCAAAGAAGCTGAAGTCAAATGGTTCTATGAAGATGTGCAAGATCTTCTAGAACTAACACCAAAAAAAGATGTCCTTTTCATCATAAGGGATTGGAGTACAAAAGTAAGAAATCAAGAGATACCTGGAGTAATGGGCAAATTTGGTCTTGGAGTACAAAATGAAGTAGGGCAAATGCTAACAGAGTTTTGCCAAGAGAACACACTGGTCATAGCAAATACCCTCTTCCAATAACCCAAGAGACAACTCTACACATGGACATCACCAGATGGTCAATGCCAAAATCAGACTGATTATATTCTTTGAAGATGGAGAAGCTCTAAACAGTCAGCAAAAACAAGACCTGGAGCTGTGGTTCAGATCATGAGCTCCATATTGCAAAATTCAGATTTAAATTGAGGAAAGTAGGGAAAACCACTAGGCCACTCAGGTATGACCTAAATAAAATCCCTTATGATTATATTGTGGAGATGATGAATAAATACAAGGCATTATATCTGTAAGACAGAGTATCTGAAGAACTATGGACAGAGGTTCATAACACTGTACAACAGGTGGTGACCAAAACCATTTCAAAGAAAAAGAAATGCAAGAAGGCAAAATGGTTGTCTGAGGAGGCCTTACAAATAGCTGAGACAAGAAGAGATGTGAAAGGCAAGGGAGAAAGGGAAGGATAAACCCAACTGAATGCAAAGTTCCAGAGAATAGCAAGGAGAGATAAGAAAGCCTTCTTAAGTGAAAAATGCAAAGAAATAGAGGAAAACAATAGGATGAGAAAGAGTAGAGATCTCTTTCAGAAAATTGGAGATATCAAGAGACCATTTCATGCAAGGAAGGGCACAATAAAGGTCAGAAACGGTAAGGACCTAACAGAAGCAGAAGAGATTAAGAATAGGTGGCAAGACTACACAGAAGAACTGTACAAAAAAGGTCTCAATGACCCAGATAACCATGAGGGTGTGGTCATGTACCTAGATCCAGGCAAAAATACTGGAGTGAGTTGCTGTGCACTCTTCCAGGGGATCTTCCCGGCCCAGGGATCAAACTTGCATCTCTTATGTCTCCTGCATTGGCAGGTGAGTTCTTTACCACTAGCGCCACCTGGGAAGCCAGTTTGAGTCACTGCTTGCTTATTTTTTTAAAAAAAGCAGAATGTGAGAGACTATGACAACAGCAGAAAAATAAATAAAAAGAGGGAAAGATTTCTAAAATGGGAAAAGGTAACTCTTGTATACATGCTTAAGGAATGCCTTTGATTGCTTTAACCTCTCTCTTTCTGGGTCTGTTTTTCTCACTGGACTTCGGGAAAGGGAGTAAACACACACACACACACACAAAAACTATTGGGAAAACACCATGAATTTTAAAGAATATGAGAGTAGAATTAAAATGCATGGAGTACCAGAAGGGATTTTGCTCAAGTCTATCAAAAATTAAAACCACACCCTTTAAAATAATTTCTATTTTCGTCTTGCCAACTCCAAAGAACAACTTTAATGTATTTATTTTTTCTTATATTATTTGACCCTACCTTCAGAAACTTGAGCAAGGAATGAAAAGTAGATCTGGGTTTTCTCCTAAAAGAAAACTTTTTTCTAAGAAAGAAATGGACTCCAGGAAAGGCATGAGAAACAGCAGCACACTCTAATTTAGTCAATGAAAAAATACAATTAAAAAGACTAAAAGACCCAAAGAACACACAACACACAAAAAATATGTGCTCTCCCTCCTGGACACACACAAAGTATTAAAATGTATGGACACAAAGAAGTGTCCAGAGATTGAAGTGAAAGTGACAGTGAATTGGCAAAATGACTCAAAACATGTTGAGAAAAATTGCAAAAGATATTGACTAGAATATATTATTAAAAATGTACTTCTCTGAATGTGTTTAGGAATCTGCTTTATCTGTCTTGTTTTATCAAAATTGGTGATATCTTGTCAAGAAATAGTGAAGGGTTATCAGAAATCACAGCTTAGTTCACAGTAGGGTGATGATGTCAAAACAGGATGGTGGCATCAATCACATTAATTTTACACCAAAATTGGTTCCTATAAGCATTACTAGCCTGACCTTTAGTTTTGTCAACTCTAATAGTCAATGATTTTTATTTATATTCTTTCTCCTGATCTGCTAACTATTCATATATAATTGAGCTTTATATAATTTTTATTTTTTATTTTATTTTTTTTTAAATTTTCATTTTTACTTGATTTTACTTTACAATACTGTATTGGTTTTGCCATACATTGACATGAATTCACCACGGGTGTACATGCGTTCCTAAACTTGAACCCCCCTTCCACCTCCCTCCCCATAACATCTCTCTGGGTCATCACCGTGCACCAGCCCCAGGCATGCTGTATCCTGCGTTGGACATAGACTGGCGATTCGATTCTTACATGATAGTATACCTGTTACAATGCCATTCTCCCAAATCATCCCACCCTCTCCCTCTCCCTCTGAGTCCAAAAGTCCGTTATATAATTTTTAAAGGAAATTTTGTCTTTCACTTTCGTTTTCTCTTCATCATACTGAAAAATCCTGTGTCCACTCACTCTATACATCTCTACATGTCCCCTGGATAAACTTTCCCAAATGCTGTCTTTAGCTTACTTTCGACTCCACAGCCAGTTTATGTTCTCAACACTGTTAACTGGTGCACCACTTTTTGTTTGTCATTTCTTCAATTAAGAGCAGTGTATGTGAGTTTCCCAGATCTAATAACTGGGTTGGCTAAAGAAGGAATTTAAAAAGAGTTTGGAGAGCAAATGTCAAAGTGGCCTGAGTTTGAAACTACAACAATGCAGCTTCATCCTCTTCCTTTACCTACAGATATCATTTCCAGGTCTATGACTCTCTGTATTTGATGGTCTTTATCAGTGGGGATTAGCTACTCTTTTCTACTTCGTTCCATGAAGCTCTTTCAGATGACTTGGATAATTGAACTTTTGCCTTTTACTTCTTGATCCCTAGTAGCTTATTTATGTGGAGAAGGAAATGGCAACCCACTCCAGTATTCTTGCCTGGAGAATCCCAGGGACGGAGGAGCCTGTGGGCTGCCGTCTATGGGGTTGCACAGAGTCGGACACGACTGAAGCGACTTAGCAGCAGCAGCTTATTTATGCAATGTCAAGTTGCAATAAATATCTCAGAGTATATTCAAAAGAAGCCAGGGGTCATTTTTAGTGTACCTCAGTCTTAAAAGTTGGTTTTTAATGTGCAATTGAAGAAGCATCATCATTTGCATTCATCAGTTAATTAACATGTCCAACTCCTGGAATCGCACTGAGAATGACCACCCTCAGAGGAGGGTGAAAAACAACAACCAAAAAGGTGATGAACAGCTACTGAATCAGAAATGCACTGATGACCCTTAAGGTACACAACACTGACTAATCATTGCCACTGGGATCAAAAATCAGTGACAATTAGAGCCTGCCGTGAAGTGCACATGAATGGAACTCCATTCTCCTGGTCACCACATAATGCATTGAAGAGTAAGGAAGAAAAAAAGGTGCTTTTAAAAATAATTCTGTTAGTAGCTGCTTTTACCCAGCTACTTGCAGTAGAGGTTGAGCCCTGAGAGACCTGAGTAGATGTAGACCAGGTGTTTCCCAAACTTTAATTTGTGCACTAATCATTATGGATTTCACTAAACTACACATTCTGACTCAGTTGCTTTGTGGGGGTGGGGGGTGGCGGTGAGGTCAGGACCTGCATTTCTGGCACTCTCAGGTGACTCCAACACTACTGGTGCCCATGGACCACACTTTGAAGAGTAAGGATTTAGGGCTGTAGGGATGGAATCTACTGAATGAGCAGATGGAGAGAGGAGAAAGGGATGGGACAGAGAAGAGAGGATAGATGTAGGTTCTGATGAGGTAAGCAAGGCGTGGAGGCTTTTCTTTTTACAGTGTAGCACCCTTTCCTCATGATGTCTCAGAAAACTTTCATAAATTCAAAACTATACAGTGCTATTGGATATGTTTTTCCTGGAAATTTGGTGAGGGCTCATATTTCCATCTAGATTGGTTAGGGGTAGAACTGAGCATTTGACTGGATGCAGAACCAAATACAGAGAAGAACAGAAGCAGTAAGGATTTAGAAAAGGATTTTGGATTTTGAAGGATCATGAAATTATAGAGGCAAACAAAGTTTACCTAAATCTCTTAGGGATCAGAAGGCTTTAAGCTGACATCTGGATTATGCTAATATAATAATTATGATTAGTGCTTACCGTATGCTAGACATTACACATTATATAAATTTCCTCATTAATCCTCACAACAACTCAATGATGTAGGTATAACCATATTTTATAAAGGAAGGATCTGAGGTTAATGGCATGCCCAAATCCATATACTCAGTAGGTCCCAGAGTGATTATCTTAACCTTGGTTTGGCTGAATCAAACCAACACCTATTCTTGTTTACTGAATACCAGAAAGCTTGAAAGGAAAGACAGGAAAATGTGAAACAGACAGGTTAAGGAAAAGTTTTAAAAAATGATTCAGGGAATGACAAAAAGCTCTGATCTTCATATTGTTCTGATATTTCTACCAATATCTGTTTGGCCCTGAATGAACTGACATTTTGAATTTTGACAGACTACTGATGAATCATGCATGCAGTACTACTCACTAACTTTACAGGCAAAATTTAAAAGGTGAAATCTAGAGGTGAGAGTTACACTGAAATACAATTCCTAAGAGGATCTTTTTTTTTTTTTTTCCCACTAGCCTCAATCCCTTAGCATTGCTGACATTTAAGACCACCTTTTGGAAATTCCAGAGAGAAATAGCTTAGCTGCATTCTTCTGCTTGGAAGTGTGAATATAAATTGCTCCAGGTACTCTTTCTACTTAATCCTTTTTTAATTTCAGCCTTTCCTTCAATTAACTTTGAGCCATCACTATACTTAAGATGTATGAATTGGGGTTCATTTTTTTTTTCCATCGTGAGTGTGAGTGCTTCAGGCCACAAAAAAAGAGAAGGGATCAACACTTTCTAATGAAAGAGAACTTTCTTATATAGTACCTATCAGGAGAGCATTTGGAAGCACTTCCAGTTACACTTTTGAGACCACCTATGTTACACAAAATAAACACATGGGAGAGGATACAGCAGCGCTACTCGTCATGTATTATGGAACTATTTTTGAGATGAGAAACTGGCACTGCTGCAGTCTAATCTGGGAGGGGAGGTTCTAAGCAGGCACTTCTTAAAATTTTTTCATCAAGTCATGGGTATCTTCACTTACATGTCCAAGAGTAAAAGATCTGTAGGAAAACGCAGCAAGAAGTGCACAAAAATGACTTTTTTTTCTTAATCTTTTGGCCACACCTTGTAGCATGTGGGATCTTCGTTCCCTGACCAGGGATCAAACCCACTGGACCACCAGGAAAGACCTGCACAAAGATGGCTTTAGACTAAAATCATAAGTCACAGAGAATGCTTAGCTTATGAGCTCCAAAGAGAGCAATGGAAAATGTGAACAATTTCCCAGGGTGATTTCTAATGATGATGATTCCATCTCTACTCTAATTTCCTTGATTTGTGTTTAAGCCAACACCCAAGTCATGATTCAGCACTAATCCCCTTCAACCTTCACAAAGCATAATATAAACCTGCTCATTCGACCCCAATATTTCTGAGGCTTCCACAGTTCCAATTTCAATTTAGTCCTCAAGTGTGGGGCACAGCAGGAGAGATGTAGAAGTGATGTATCCTGATGATGATGGCCAAGGGTAACTGAAATGCCACCAGGATGAGAATATGTGAGTAGGCATCCATTTGCTTCAGGGTAACCAAAAGGTTCCATTTATAGTTGTAGAAACAAAGAAACCAGAAGTTTAAAAATGCAGTAAGATATACACCAATAAAAACATTTTTTTTAATTCAGTCCCCAAGTGGTGCTAGTGGTAAAGAACCTGCGTGCCAGTGCAGGAGATGTAAGAGATGCAGGTTCGATCTCTGGGTCAGGAAGATCCCCTGGAGTAGGAAGTGGCAACCCACTCCATTATTCTCACCTGGGAAGTCCTCATGGACAAAGGAGTCTGGTGGGCTACAGTCCACAGGATCACAAAGAGTCAGACACAATTAAAGCAATTTCGCACAGTATGCATGAAGTACTCGAAGAGCTTATACTTGGTCATTTCTCCACAAAGCTCTGAGTGAATAAAACTAAAATATAAATATGCAGTAGGATTTGTACCATAAGTGATTTTAAGAAAACAGAAGTTTGAAAAAGATGGAAGAGACATTTAACATTAATCCCACTGGGAATATCCTAATTTTCCCTGTATTCTTACTTTCTGGGCATCTGACATACTTCCTTCATTACAATAAACATATCAATATTTGCTTTTAAAACTAATCATCCTTCATTTCCAGGGGCTTTTTGTGTTTTCCTTTTCATGATTTATTTCCTTTCTTTGTGGGCAAGTAAATTATTATGGTCATAGGTACTATTATGAAATAAGAAGTAGCTTGAAGTTAAAACATTCACACATTGCTGCCAGTTTTTCTGACTTGACTGTTTCAAACCTGAGTCTGATCTCTTCCTTTACTTCAGAGTCTGGGAATGACTCCTTCCTGCCTTTCTGTGGCTACATAACTCAGGCAAAGTTACGTGTCAGAGTTCTGATGCCAATTTTCATGGAACTCCTAGACTGTGGAATAGAATTTGGGCCCTTAGCTTTTGCCCCACTAAGGTCCAGGAATAGGAGTGACCATGGTGATATGATGCCCAAGTTAGATCAGGTGAAAGAGGGGGTCTCTGGCGTCTTTTTCGCATCATAATGAAGGGCCAACAAAGTTATCACTTCTAACAGTTCTTTTGAAAATTTGCCTAAGCAAGGGACTTTTCTTCACAGTTCAATGTAGTCCCCTTTCATTTCTCAGTATGGGTCTTTTTCAATTTTTGTTTCTACTCCCCTCACACACACACACACACACACACACACACACACACACACACACACACACACACACAGAGAGAGAGAGAGAGAGAGAGAGAGAGAGAGAGAGAGAGTCTTTGGTTGTCATCTCCCATCTCACTTCCAGCCAGATATCCAGATATCTTTTTTTGGTAGGTTTTTATTCAGTGTTTACTGATATAATCCTTGCTTCACTATTTCCATTTTTAGAGTAAATGCAGGTCCACCATCCCAAATACTATAAAACCTTTGGGGCCAGCTGTGTTGAGGAACTCAGCCTTTTTCATATCATTGAATGCTACTGTGGCTCATATGCTGTAAATTAGACAATATCCAACAGGGTTTGCGGCTCCATATTTATTCACGCTAAGTGGAATAAACCAAAACCATAAACAGCCTCACATCAGTTTGTATTTTTTTTTAACCAAATGAATTTGCTACAAACTTATGAAAATGAAAAAAAAAACCAACCTTCTGTCTTGAGAGCTTTTTGTATTATGAAAATGAAGATTTAGGATTATTAGGCTGTATTATACTCTGTAAATTCAACATAATTAAAAGAGGAATGGGGTATTCTAGGAGAATTTGGTTATTTGTTGTTTAAAATGCCTTCTTTTTTTTTAACTTTTGAGAGAGTACAAAGACAATTTCATAGCTGGTATAATGAAGGATGGAGTCACTCAAGTAAGCAGTTGAGACCAAGCCAGAAAGAAAATGAAGCAAAAGGAGCATGGGGTTTAGGGGGCTGAGAGGGGTAGAGAAAGAAGAAAGCCCAAATTAGATGGAACAAAGATAAAGAAAAATATTGGCTGACTAGGAATGGAATCTATAAAGGGAAAGTGATAGAACTTAGAGGAAAAAAGGTAACTTTGACAGCATAGTCAAGAAGTATTCTTAAATATTAGTTTCTTTTAAAAAATATTATTTTCAAATATACACTTTAAACAAACAACAGACTGGTTCCAAATAGGAAAAGGAGTACGTCAAGGCTGTATATGTCACCCTGCTTATTTAACTTCTATGCAGAGTACATCATGAGAAACGCTGGGCTAGAGGAAGCACAAGCTGGAATCAAGATTGCTGGGAGAAATATCAATAACCTCAGATATGCAAATGACACCACCCTTATGGCAGAAAGTGAAGAAGAACTAAAGATCCTCTTGATGAAAGTGAAAGAGGAGAGTGAAAAAGTTAGTTTAAAGCTCAACATTCAGAAAACGAAGATCATGGCGTCTGGTCCCATCATTTCATGGCAGATAGATGGGGAAACAGTGGAAACAGTGGGTGACTTTATTTTTCTGGGCTCCAAAATCATTGCAGATGGTGATTGCAGCCATGAAATTAAAAGACACTTGCTCCTTGGAAGGAAAGTTATGACCAACCTAGATAGCATATTAAAAAGCAGAGACATTACTTTGCCAACAAAGTTCTGTCTAGTCAAGGCTATGGTTTTTCCAGTAGTCATGTATGGGTGTGAGAGTTGGACTGTGAAGACAGCTGAGTGCTGAAGAATTGATGCTTTTGAACTGTGGTGTTGGAGAAGACTCTTGAGAGTCTCTTTGACTGCAAGGAGATCCAACTAGTCCATCCTAAAGGAAATCAGTCCTCAGAGTTCATTGGAAGAACTGATGTTGAAGCTGAAACTCCAATACTTTGGCCACCTGATGGGAAGAGCTGACTCATTTGAAAAGATCTTGATGCTGGGAGGGATTGGGGGCAGGAGGAGAAGGGGATGACAGAGGATGAGATGGTTGGATGGCATCACCGACACAATGGACATGGGTTTGGGTGGCCTCCGGCAGTTGGTGATGGACAGGGAGGCCTGGCGTACTGAAGTTCATGAGGTTGCAAAGAGTCAGACACAACTGAGCGACTGAACTGAACTGAATAGAAAAATATCCCAGGTCTGGTCATCGCTATTAATCGTCATTTATTTTTATTTTTTTTTTATTTTTCAGTGTTCCTTTAGGAATTATTTTCAAGGATAAGCATGTAAGATTATTTTCCTTGGAATGATAGGAGGCCAAAAAGGCTGTTGGAAGTTAGAAGTTAAGGGGCTCAGAGTGCTCTAGCATTCTTCGTTACTGCTAAGTCACTTCAGTCATGTCCGACTCTGTGCGACCCCATAGACGGCAGCCCACCAGGCTCCCCCATCCATGGGATTCTCCAGGCAAGAACACTGGAGTGGGTTGCCATTTCCTTCTCCAATTCTTCGTTAAGGGCAGTAAATATCATGACAGAGAGGTAGGGGTAAGTTGCCAGTTCTCTAATTTCCAAATGTAAGGAAACCATGGGTTTTTATTTCACATTGGATTGGTTCTTATCCTTAAGCCATTTGATACTAATTCAACTGTTTCTTGCATTCAAACTGTTGCTTCAGTCAAAATGTAGTCAGCTCTATGGAAAAATGTGATTGGAAGAAAAGAAACTGTCAGGGCTTCCCTGGTGATCCAGCGGTTAAGACTCCCGAGTTTCCAATACAGGGTACATAGGTTCAACTCCTGGTCAGGGAACTAAGATACCATATGCTTCCCAGTGTGGCCAATAAATAAATAAATAAAATAAAAACAGCAAACAACAAAAACCCAGTTACCCATAAAAAAGTAACTCCTGCAGTGGGAAAGGGTGATGTTTCATTAAAAGAGCAGGCATTTTTTCCATTCTTCCTATTAAAAAAAAAAAGTTATTGATTTTAATTGGAGGCTAATTACAGTATTGTGGTTGTTTTTTCCACACATCGACATGAATCAGCCACGGTTGTACATGTGTCCCTCCATCCTGAACTCCCCCTCACCTCCCTCCCCACATCATCCCTCTGGGTTGTCCCAGAGCACTGGCTTTGAGTGCCTTGCTTGAAGCATGGAACTTGCACTGGTCATTTATTTTACATATGGTAATACACGTTTCAATGCCATTCTCTCAAATTATCCCACCCTTGCCTTCTCTCACATGGATTAAAAGTCTGTTCTTTACATCTGTGTCTCTTTTGCTGTCTTCGTCTAAATTCCATTTACATGCGTTAATATACTGTATTGGTGTTTCTCTGACTTACCTCACTCTGTATATCCAGTCTTCTTTTCTTAACCAGTATTTTTGGGTTTCTCCCCAACTTTCCCAGATAGCTAAAGATCTGGGACCATCCCTACCCCCAACGAACTGTTCAATAAATTGTTTATTTTATAGGAAAAAGGGGAAAGTAGTTAAAGAGATACAAGAGACAGATAACCTACCATTACAAGCTGAACCAATCAATTACAGAATTGCAAATTCAATTTCAAGGTGAGTCTATTCCTCATGTGGGGAGCGGGGGTGGGGGGTGGGGTGGTGGGGGCGGCGTCTCCTTAAAAATCCAGTCAAACCGGATTGAATCCTTAGCCCCAAGCACACAGTAAACGCGGATAGGTTGATTACTTAAAGATATCCCACTTTTCCTATGCCAGGCCCTGGGCCAGGTCTTCCAGGCACCGGAAAAGGTTAATGCCATTTACAGACTCAGATCCAACTTGGCATAATGTAAAGCCCAATGAATAAAGGTTTTAGACAACGCGCGAAGAACACAGCAGCCGGTAAGCAAGTAAGGTTTACATCACATTTTGTGGAAGCTCTCCTTCCCATTTTAGCTCCTGCGTTCGTTCCCTGAGCAAGCGCCCTTCCTAGGGGGCACGAAAATAGGCGAGCTCAGAGAATAGAAGCGCCGGTAAGCTGGCGGAGAAAGTTAGGAAATAGGGAAAACTGGGGGGTGGGGGGAGATGACTTGCTCCAAGACTAGGTCTATCCTGAGTTTGAAAAGAGAGTACTTTCGTCACTTTTCTCCATGTTCCAAATCCCCGGGATAAGAAATTGGCAGGGCGGGAGGGGGCGTGTTACATCACTGAGAGACCCTCCCTTGGCTCCAGTGGCCACATCCCAGGAAACCTAGGAATCTACAGCTGACGCCTTCTAGAAAAGGACCCACCCCAGCTCCCTAAGAAAAGGAAACCCACGTGACGGGAGGGGGCGGGAGCGGGAAACCAGGCGACCCCGGAGCAAGCGCGGCCAGGGGCGGGGCCGGGGGCCCCGCGGCTTCGAGGAATCGCCCGGCGCAGCGGTTCGGAGGCGGAGGGATCGCACCGGGCTCTGGCAGGATAGAGGACTCGCTGAGCGCGCACCAGGCACGCGGGGCCGAGAAAGAAGGGATCCGCTCTGCGCGCACCGGGCACGGGCGGGGCGGACGCGAGCCTCTCGCGCGGGGAGCCGGGAGCCGGAGCCGGAGCCTGACGCCGCCTGGGTGCTGACCGCTGCCCCTCCTCGCTCGGCGCCGCCTCCCGCAGCCGGGGAGGGGCCGGGGCGGAGCGAGCGAGCCGGGCAGCGCCGGGGAGGAGCGGGCGCGGGCAGAACGCGGCGCGGGGCCGGCTGCGAGGGTCCGCGGCGGGATCGGCATCGCTGCGGCTGCCTACGACCCGGTGCCCGGCCGCCCGCCCCACAGACCCACCTTCGCGGCGCGGCGAGAAGCGCGCGGAGCTCCGAGGGAGCGAGTCCCCGCGCGCGCGGCGGCTCGGCTGCTTCCCTCTGTGGGAGGTCAGGCTCCCGGCTCTCCGGACCCGCCTGGCGTCCTCGTCTCCCGCGCGGCGGGCCGGCTGCGGCGCCCGGGGCATGGCTTCGGCGGGCAGCGGCATGGAGGAGGTGCGCGTGTCGGTGTTGACCCCGCTGAAGCTGGTCGGGCTGGTGTGCATCTTCCTGGCGCTGTGTCTGGATCTGGGGGCCGTGCTGAGCCCGGCCTGGGTCACGGCCGACCACCAGTACTACCTGTCCCTGTGGGAGTCCTGCCGGAAACCCGCCAGCTTGGACATCTGGCACTGCGAGTCCACGCTCAGCAGCGGTGAGGGCCCGGCGCGCCGCGACCCCTGTCTCCCGCCCCGGACCGCCCTGCGCCCCGCTGCCTGGACGGCTACCTCCTCTACCTCCCAGCCCCCATTCTGTGTCCCCCGACCCTAGTCCGTCCCCTTCATGCTGGCCCTTCGCGGATTCTCGGGCTCCAGCCACCTCCCCGATCCCCACCCCTCCCCTCTCCCCAGTCCGGGTCGCCGAACCTAGTGCAATGCCCCAAGCCCTCTCCTCCGTGGCTATTCCTCCGGCTCTGGAGTAACACGTATGCTATATTGTTATCATTTAAGGCGAGAACCGTGTGGTTGTGTTGAAAATGCAACGACTTCCACACCCCCGTTAAAAAAAAAAAAAAAGTAAAAGCGCCCCAACTCCACCGGGATACTGTGGGCTCTCTGCCTTCCCCACTTTCTTCTCTCTAGGAGAAATTTGCCTGAGTTTACCTCTTGGTGCCCGCGTTTCTGTCTGTTGTCTTCCTCTTTATCTGGCTTGTCCCCGATGAGTTTCGGTTTGGATTTTAGTTCCTTAAATTTTTGAGGGATGTGGAAAGTTGGGAAAGGGACAGGCTTTAATTTCCTTTCCTTTTTTGGTGACACAGTCCTTGGTTAAGAGTTGCTCTTCCTTCTTTCCCACTCCAAATGCCTTCCCTGTCCTCCAGATCTTTCTCTTCTGCATGAGGTACTCACGAGATGCCTGGAAAGTTGTGGCTTACTCAGGCAGCACTGGAAGCTGCAAAGGGATGGGGTGGAGGATGGAGAAGGTAGTCCCCGGGGGAGGGGGGCGGCTTTTCTGCTTTACTCTCTCCTTGAGCCCCGGTTGCCTTCCCCTGCACTCCAGTTACGCCCTTAGCAGAAATCTGCCAAAATTCGGATTTCTTCCTGTAAACCGCTATTACTTGCTAATCTTGATTCTTCAGCTGCTGGTGTCAGTGCAGAGAAAGGGGAATAAAAGAGGACCTGGCTGTGATTTTGCACACCTACACGTGCACCCCTGAGAAACTCATTAGATTCCTTCGTGACAGTTTCATGTCTTCTCTGGGACTGTTTATAAAGCTTTACTGAAAACGTGCCAAGTTCTAGGCAAGTTGAAATAGGAAAAAAAGCCACAAAAATCAGATTTACTTTTGTCTTTCTTTTCTTGTTATAAGGGAAATTAGTTCAGTTGCTTTAGTTTCTTCCATAAATTTGATTGTGTTTACAAAAGGCTTTTTTCTTTGATATTACCTCAAAATTTCCATTGAAGGATTTTGTCTTTGTTGCTTAATTCACTGTGGAGGGGACTGGTTGGCAGCGGGAGGTCAACATTTAGGTCTTTTAATTTTTTCAGGCTTGGTTGTTTACAACTAAAGATAAAATAAATCGGTAAAATGCCTTTCTTCAGTAACCAGGGGATCCAAATAAACTTTGGAGAGAATATCTTTTCTTTCTCTACTCCAGTAGAAATGGAAATTTATGTAGGAATGCCAGCTTCAGCACGTCTCCTTAGCAACGTGAATCTTTTGCCCCTTTCTCACTGTCTCCTGAAATAATAGCCCCCTTATTGCATAGACTTTTCAGATAGGTTAGAGAAACGAGCTTCAACTCTCATTTTCTTTTCAGGCCCATATCCTTTTCTCTCGACCAGGAATGTGGGGAATGGGGAGAAGACAGCTCGAGTTTTTAGAGCGTCAGCAGTGTTTGCTAATTTCCTTAATTGCCTCCATACCCATTTATCTCTGCTTTTTTCCTCTCGAAACAAGGAAAAAGGGAGACACAAGCTTAATGCAAATATAGTGATAATAGGACTCTGCAAGGTAAAAATCAGAGACGGGTACAGTTTCTGATTTTTTCCCCCCTCTGAGCCCGTTATTCTGTCCTCTTGCAGAAACTCATACTCCAGCATTTATTTCTTTTTTCGTTCCTGAAAATAGTTTTCATCCTAGGAAAAAAGTATACCTCAGAAGCGAACGGGGGTGGTGGAGATGGTTTGGTTGGAGGCTATCTGAAACAAGTTCTTGACTTGCTTTATGTAGTAGCAGTTCGTTTTTCCTCCCCATGGTGGTGGGTGGGGAGGGTGCAGGAGGAAAGGAAACACAATATGGAAAATTGCTCCATCTCGCCACTTTACAAAGTCTGTTTTCTTACAGTGTTTGGTGGACTCGAAGCTTCTGTTCACCAGTATTCTGAAACAAGGGGGGGAAGCTTGAAGTGAAACGAGCAGTTCTTTCCTTGCCCGTTCCAAAGGGCAGGCAGCTTTTCTCAGTCTGTTTGCTGTGTTGAATAGCAGAAAGCAGGGAGGGCAACGTCTTCTCTGAAGATTTTAAGAGATCCACTTCATTGTCTCTCGAAATGAATTGCCTCAGGAGGAACCACCAAGGACAGTTTTACTGAAGGCCCTTTACCAGCATCTTCAGGGCTTAATTAAAAACCTTTGTCTTAATTAGAATTAAAACTGCCGTGAAGAGGCAAGCTTGTAAATACAGAAGGGAAATTTCAGGAATGTTTCTACTGATGGCAGTATGTCCTACTTAGGCCCAGTTTTTACAGAAACTTTCCTCTCAGCCATTATTTTTACAGGTGCGTTTTTAATTTTGGTACCAAATATGCATCGTTTACTGCTTATAACCTGTTTTATGGTTTTAAGCAAAAGCAGAACCGTGCCTTTTTTGTCCTGGTGTATTGAAGGTTGCGTCAGCACTTCTAGTATGAACCAGTTGGTGTCGGTCAACCGTAATGCTTTTTTCTGGTGTCCCAATTCTGTTTATGGGGGACTGCCCAGGCATTCATCTTTAAGCTATAAATTTCCCAAAAAGACCAATGAGAAAATGGCTAATAGACTGGCATTCACAGTGAAAACACGAAAAAAAAAAAAAGAAAAAGTATGTTTGTTAGGAAGTTTAGAATAGGTAGTCCTCATATGGCTGTCGGCCACAGAATTTCTAAGGATGGTTTTCCCCACTTCTGATTTTGGCGGTCTTTTAATACATCTTAAATATTTCTTTTAAATGATAGTAATGTTTTAGACATTTGCTTAGTCACATTTAATTTAGATAACTTTTTTCTAGAATATAATTTTTATAGAGTTTCACAGCCATAGCAATTACAAGAGAAATCCTTAGTACAAATAGGATTACTCAGTGTATACAGAATGCTGAGACCCTAAACTTAACTTCAAAAATACTGTATAACCTCTTTGGGTGATTTTATGTTTCTTCTATAAAATTTATAAATACATAGCTATTTCATATAAATCAGATTGCTTTTTTGATGTCTGTGTTACTTATTGACTAAGCAAAATGCAAGTATGTGCAGATGGCCAAATGAACACAATTTACTGAGAGTAATTTTGGAATATAACAAGTGGCAATTATCTATCTTTCTATCCACAAAATACTTGATCAGATAGTTAGTGCCTTTTTCATACAATATTGTTAACATCATCCATGCACTGCCCTAAAAATAGCTCTATTTGTAACATGAGTCACTGGCAGTTTTGAAATGGCAGTGCACTGTATGCTAATAACAGGTGAATATTATTATTTTCAGTTGACGGGTTCTTTTAAGAGTGCTTTGTATGTAGCTCATTTTTTAAAAACTGATATAAAAATCCACTTTAAAAGGCATTATAAGAAAACCTGTCTAAACACCTGCAAATCTTAGAAAACTTGAGGTACAGTGGTTCTGAGTTCAGATGTGTATCATGTATGCATATTTTGAATCCACACTTTCATTGGAAAACTGAATTTCCTTGGAAAACTTCACAATATGATTTACTCCAGGGAAGGTTCAGCTTGTTGCTTGAAATGAGTTGATACTGATATATGTTTACAAATAGCTTGGCAAGCTGGGGAGGTCATGACAGTTATACTCTATTCTGGCTTCCTAAAAGAGAACAGGACTAGAACAAAAGAATTTATTTAACCTATACGGCGTAGACTGATGGAAAATTATTCAAAGAGCAGCACTTAGCATTGAAACTTTCTTGTTTAATAATCCAGAGAAGACGAAGTATAACATTTCAAGATCCTCATGGTGATTTTCTTTTAAGGTCTCCTAAGATTCTGAAGTTCCCCAGATTGACTTTTACAAAGGACATTTTAATTTGTGGGCAGATATAATTCTTCTTTTGCTCACAATCATAGAATGATTGTAATCTCCAGGGGGCCATTTAGATCAATCTTTGTCAGCTAAGGGATTTGATGAATATGTGAGAAGCCTGGCCTTTCATAAAACAGTTCAAAACCAAACCAAAACAAACAAAAGCATATTTCAAGCAATAGATTTTGCCTGCTGTCAGGAATAAATTTGAAGAATCACTTTCAAGTTTAATAGTAAACCAGGGAACCCTGGCATACTGTAGTCCACGGGGTCACAAAGAGTCGGACACAACTTAGTGACTAAACAACAGCCACAACAACAATCCTTTTCACTAATATATCTAGTACTCCACCATTTCCGTAAGTGGGCTTGGTGGTGGTGGTGTTCAGTTGCTAGGTCATGTCCGACTCTTTGAGACCCTATGGACTGCTGCTGCTGCGGCTGCTGCTAAGTCGCTTCAGTTGTGTCCGACTGTGCGATCCCATAGACGGCAGCCCACCAGGCTCCACCATCCCTGGGATTCTCCAGGCAAGAACACTGAAGTGGGTTGCCATTCCCTTCTCCAATGCATGAAAGTGAAAAGTGAAAGTGAAGTCACTCAGTCGTGTCTGACCCTCAGTGACCCCATGGACTGCAGCCTTCCAGGCTCCTCCATCCATGGGATTTTCCAGGCAAGAGTACTGGAGTGGGGTGCCATTGCCTTCTCCACCCTATGGACTACTGTTCCCAAATAAGTCCCTGGATTATATAACCTGAATATCACAGCAATGTTTGTATGAACTATCCTATATTATAGCATAATCCTGTAAGAGGGCAGAGTAGTGTTGTGAAGAATACACGAGGGAGGCTTTGGATTCAAGCTGCCCTGAACTTGGCCACTTCCCAATTATATGACCTCATAAAACTTACTTAACATCTTCACATGGTTTGCCATGAAGATTAAACATACATACATACCTGCTCATTAGGGTTGCATTTCTTCCTTATTGTATATTCAGAGAAGCAAACCCAAAATGATATATTCTTTTTCGTTAATTGAGGACTTTTTCTTCCTTAGGTGGTAAACTTTTTTTTTTCCTCGCACCAAATGATTAAGTATGTTGTTCATCTCAAATTTAAGTTTTGAAAGGTACTACCCAGCATTTAACAGTGCTCGTGGTTGATCCTAATCACAAAATTATTACCTACTATCGACCTTTTATTCAGTACTATTCCAGGCCAGACATCTCACTTATTCCAAGTATTGAATAAATTTGAAATGTAGGTAATGATACCCCCTATATTATTGAGAAAGTGAAAGTGAAGTGGCTCAGTTGTGTCCAACTCTTTGGGACCCCATGGACTGTGGCCTACCAGGCTCCTCCGTCCATTGAATTTTCCAGGCAAGAAGGCTAGGCATTTTTGTACATTTACCAAGTCTTCAATCAGTGGTGGAGACAGGTTTTTTCCAAGAGTGTTCCAGTTATTACAGCTGGAAAACAAACCACCTCCAAAGTTAGTGGTGTCAAATAACATTTATTTAATAATGTCCATGACTTTGGTGGGTCAGGAATTAAGATAGGGTGTGATGAGGATGCCTTGTCGCTGCTCTTGGATGTCTGGAGCTGGGGCCCAGGGTGATTTGAATGGCTGGAAACTAGAACATGCAGCACTGCAGGATCCTCTTCCAAATAATTTCACAAGGTTTGACACATTGGTGGGAATGGCTGGGAGGCTGGGACTGGTCTGTCTAGCATGGTCTCGGGATAGTTGACTTCTTACAGGATGAGTAGTTTTCCTGAGAGCAAGGGTTGGAAAAGAACCAGTCTCCTGTCAGAACCAGCCTGGGAAATCAGAGGAGCCATATGTACAGCCCGGATTCCAGGGGAAGAGAACTGGGTTCTATTTCTTGATGGAGCAGTGGCAAGGTCACATTGTAGAAAAGCATGTAGGATAGGAAATATTGTTGGGCCACGTTTGCTAGTCTGACACTAGAGTCTAACTACAAATCTGCCTTCTTTATTGCCTCTGAAGAACAAAGACAACTACATAGCTCCTTTCTTTGAGAAATTTGAATCAACTATATAAATAATGTTTGGCTGGGGTGAAAGCTGCCCTCAACCAACACATGGCTTTAATGATTAGTCACCTGTATGGGATTTCTCTGGATTTGGAAGGAAATGAACTCAAGAACCTAACCTGCCTACAGACAATGCTTTTCTCTGTCTATATATAAACATCTAAAGTCGTTTTTGGTTTATAGTCTCAAAAGGATCAAACTGATTGAGAATGCATGTGTGCATGCTCAGTTGTGTCCGACTCTTTGTGACCCCATGGACTGTAGCCCACCAGGCTCCTCTGTCCACTGAATTCTACAGGCAAGAAAACTAGAGTGGGTTGCCATTCCCTTCTCCAGTGGATCGTCCCCACCCAGGGATCAAACTTGTGTTTCCTGCATTGGCAGGTTGATTCTTTACCACTGAGCTACCTGGGAAGCCCCCATCTGGCTTCCTAATTTGATACTTTATGTTGCATGATAAAATTTTTGCCATTTTAGAAAGTTTTGTATGAGTCTGATGAAATGGTTTGTACATGAGCACTACAATGTTAAAAAGTTAAAAGTTCCAGACAGCAGTTAAATTTTATAGTGCTAGAAAGTTATGAGAGTTGCAGAGGTTTTTTGTTTGCTTGTTTTTTTTATTATTTTAATAACATGATTCTTTTGATAATTGCCCATATGTTGAATCACAGAATCATACCACATTTGGACTAGAAAAGATTTTTTAAAATAATCTTGCCCAATTGAATTTATTGCATAGATAAAAAAATGAGTTGAGACAAAATATTAAAGACTCAATAGAGAGATTGTGAGGGATTGTTGACTACCATCATGTATGGAAGGGCTTCCCAGGTGGCACCAGGGGGGAAGAACCCTCCTGCCTACATAGGATACATAAGAGATGCGGGTTTGATCCTTGGGTCAGGAAGATCCGCTGGAGGTGGAAATGACAACCCATTCCAGTATTCTTGCCTGGAGAATCCCATGGACAGAAGAACCTGGGAGGCTGCAGACCATGGGGTCGCAAAGGGTTGAACACAACTGAAACGACTTAGCACACACAGCACATCATGTATGGAGTTTTGGATGAAGTTAAGGATTACTGTGAAATAGGTATCTACTTTTTACAAGATTATTTATTTATCATCCAAGATTTCATTTTCCTATGGAATTTAAAGAGTTTTCAAGTAGACTGATACATGTTTATTATCATCATGTTTATTTATTATCATCAAATTTTACAGTTGCTGTGGCTAGTCCTTAAAAATCAACAAAAAGTTATTTTTCTTCAAATTTCTCCATGATCGTCTACTTTAAAACAACTACTTAATTTTAAGTTGAAAACAACTTCCAAAAAAGTCTTTGGAAGCCAGCCATGCAAGTTTCTTAAATTGACTATATGCAAATAAATTTTACTAGATCAACTTATTACTGCATTCTGGTTTTATTTTTTTTTAAGATACACTTACTTATCAAGTGACAGATTTTTCCTTAAGCAGAATTTCATCCTCACATGTCAAAGGTCATGGACAGTTAAGTCTTAACAGTCTTTTCAAAGTATTGGATCATCTCCCTTGAAAATTAGACAAGGACACCTTCTTTACCCTTTTTTGCTGCTATATTTGTTTGGGATGTTTGAGACATTAGTAGACCATCAATTTTCTGTTCTACTGTAGTGTTGCTTTTGGCACCAAAGACTCTCATTAATAAAACAATAACCCCAACAAAAATGAAGCATCCATGGTTCCCAGAAAACCAGGAAAAAATATATCTAGATTATTTTGTCTCTAACAGCTTATTAACTGTTGTGAGATTTTAAATGATAGTTTAATGAGCCATTTTTTCAAGGTAATGTCACATATCTTGATTCTATCTTTATAAAATATATGTGTTAGGCAAAACAATGATACAAAATAGAAGTTAGGACCCCAAGTCACATAGTCTCTATGCATGAAAAAGCACACCCACGAAAGAACTCAAATTTCCATTGAAGGATTTTTCTGTCATGTTTTAAGGTCCTTAAACCAAATGTTCATTGTCATGCATAGCACTTTGTGAATGCAACCTGTAGTCTATTCCTAGCACTAAGAGGTGACTTAAACAGAAAAATGTCCAGGGAGGGTCTTTCCTATGTCCTCTTATGTATCCAAGGAGTTAACTTCGTTGAAACATATTCATTGATTTCCTAGCAGGGAGTGGGCTTTGTCCTGGTACAAAGTCAACCAGTCTTTCTGGTGGTGAGAGCAAGGTGATTAATGAAACAAACGGCTTCTTTTAAACAAGTTGATGAAATAATATAAATGGACGAAGTAGTATGAAGGAGAAAATAAATATAAATTCACCTTTTGCAGGGGGACAAAGAGGGGCCCTCATCTAAAGAAGCTTGTTGATAGGGAACTGGTGGGAGCACTAGCTTGCCAAACTTGTTCCTCCATATTTACTAGGGGCATTTTAATACTGATCGTGGGTGACTGGCTGGCTGTCTTCCATCTGCTCTTTGATTATTATTAGCTACACTAAACCCATCACAAAAGCTTTTTAGTTGCTTAGAGGCAGGTCACCCACTCTTAGTCTTGGCATGGATTTTCTTCTTGTTGTTTTTCCAAATAATGAAGTTATTCAAATTGTAACTTTCTTAGGTTTTTTCCAAAGAATGGAGAAGGAACAATCTTTGATGTAACAAACACATCACAAGTTTATGTACTATGATTAGTAATTACTGTTGAGAAATACCAATACCCATTAGTTAATATTAGTTACCATTAAATGCAGATGTAAGCTTTCTGATATAATACTTGGTAAGAAACAGCAGTCATTAGCAGTAACGGTGTCTTTCTTTCTTGTCTAAATATTGAAACATACTCTAATAGTAGGGTTTCTGCTAAGCACAATGGTTTGCTAAGTATACAGTGGTTTTATTTGGGGGAAAAACACCATATGTTATGGTGTTTAGATGATAAATCATATTTCCGCCAAATTCTGTGAAGCAGCTGAAGTGCCCCTTTATAAAGAAAGAAGAATGTGTGTTCATCAAGCATCAACACAAAACAACTCAAATGTCTTGAACGTAACTGTCACATATTGAAAATTGATAGCCTGTTTGACACTCTTAGACCACCAGAATTACCACCAAAATGTTAGTAAAATTGACCTGTACTTTGGTCATTAGAATTGTTGTATTATATATTTTGATGGTTACTTGGGGTCATTTATGTGCTTAAAATCAGGTGGGTACTGTACTTTTGACCCATTTTTTTACTCCAAAGATGGGCCTAAAGAGTAAGACTTAAATCGTATTGTTGCCAACTTGATTAACATGAGTTTGTTTTTTTTTTTAATTTTAAAATCTTTAATTCTTACATGCATTCCCAAACATGAACCCCCCTCCCACCTCCCTCCCCAAAACATCTCTCTGGGTCATCCCCATGCACCAGCCCCAAGCATGCTGCATCCTGCGTCAGACATAGACTGGCGATTCAATTCACATGATAGTATGCATGTTAGAATGTCATTCTCCCAAATCATCCCACCCTCTCCCTCTCCCTCTGAATCCAAAAGTCCGTTATACACATCTCTGTCTCTTTCCCTGTCTTGCATACAGGGTCAAAGTAGGTGCTTCTTTCTGGCGTTCCACTTAACCTTCTGCAGCCCGCTGCACAGTGTCTAAACTCTGTCATTTTATGAAAGACACAGAGTTATTGTCCATAAATATTTGTTTGCACGTGAAGAATGTTAGTTTTGATGTTAGTTGTTTGAGAAAAGAGACGGTCCTTTTAATTTTTGAAGTTAGAATCCAGACTCTTCTTTTGGCTGCCTTTGTTTGTATCTCATGGAACAGTGGAAAATTAATGCAATGCTGATGGATTTAGGTCAGAATGCAACTTAGCCAAGAAAACAAAGTTTAAAGTCCCTCAGTAATGGTTCTGGTTTTCCATTTCATCGGCCAAATGCAGAGTAAACTTTAGAGAGAACTTCTGGATAACTTGTGAGGCAGTGTCAAGATCATAGGAAAGAATACTCTTCTAGGTTGAAGACTGATTTTTATTGCACTTATAGATACCATTTTGGTTAATATTCTTTTCCAGAATTCAAAGGTAAATATATAAGTGCCTGTCTGGCAAATTTGAATGTAATTATAAAAGTTATTAAAATCAATATTTTACTTTGGGATGAGAATTATAGGAATAGTGAGAATCGTGCATTAAAACATTAGAATACACTTGGGGAAGTACTACCCGGTCCAGCTGTGGGAGCTGAATTTATAAGGGTAAAAATCTGTTTCTTCATTACTTTTTAATTATATCTAATTTGCTAAAGAAGTGACAGTTGTGTGCTCAGGGATTTACATATGTAGAACTCATCTTAGCGTATAAACAATACCTACAGAATTAAATAAATTAGCCAGTGTTTGATGAGATAAAGGTTTTGAAATGAGACAGGTGGAGGAAAGCTTTAGGCACTGGTGTGGTACACTGACCTTGGCTCAAAGAGTGTGGAAAATGTATCATCATTTAGATTTTGCCTTTCCCGAAAATCAGAAGTAAATTTTGACCATGAATTCCCCAAGGGAATGTGAAGTCTCCAATTTGGCAGCTGTAATGTGGCCCATAGAATTTTCATAATGCAGTAGCAATTTCAGGCCAGTCTCATGTATTAGACTGTTAAGTAAGTCAGCACAATTCTGCAGAATACTAAAGCATTTATAGACATTGGAGGCTCTGGCACCAGCTAATAAAAATACCTTGAAAGAGGATTTGAATTTAATTCCTGAGTTGCATATTAATGTTGGACTTGATGTTACGATATAAGTGCCCAATTTTTATTCTCTTACTACAAGGGAACTTATAACATTGTGTGTGTATTATATATATATATTTATTTATGTATTTATTATTTCTTCCTTTTCCTTTTTATTTTCTGTTAGAGAAAGCTCTCATAGGGAAGTGCATACTTACCTGAAGCCTTGGCGTTTGTAGGTGCAGTGCCAGTGCCTCCAGTGTGCCACTGTGTCAGTTTTGCCAAAATACTCTTAGGTGGAACTACAACCTGAAATGGCAGCCTCATTTCAGGTTGTATTTCCATTTCCAAAACATCCCTTCCAGCCTGTTTGAGACCTAACCAGTTTATGGACCAAGGCTGTACATTATTTCCTCAAAACCGATTATCACTTATTCTCTCAGGTCTTAGAAACCAGACTCAGATTTCAAATCAGCTGGCCTGACATTGAACAATGACCAATTTTAATTGAACAGAGCACTGCAGTTTGTGAAACAGCATTATGGCCATTGATGTTCTGCAGAGCTGGTTTATGTTCACTGCTCCACTACAGTATCAGTTTATCATTTATAGAAATGTATAAAACTAATGCAGAGTAATAAATCTCTAAGGACTCTTAACGCTTCATCTGATTAAATACTGTGGGGGCTATAAAATTGGGGAACTAAGATTGATGCAGAAATTAACCAATTATGAGAACTTAAAATAGATGATTTTTTTTGAAGAAATGGAGCTAAAAATTGAGAATTTTATGATATTTTGTTTTGTAGATACTGAATGTGGGATAGCAAGTATTTGTGGCATGTAAACCTTCTCATGGAAAAAGCAATTCGCATAGAGATTTTTGGTCATTTATTATGCTATTAATGTAAAATTGCCCAGTCCTATAGTATATAACAAAACATTTTATATGTATATATCCTTATTAAATCTACATTTGCTAGATAAGTAAGTATATATCTTTGTAAACAGGAATCCCAGCCTATTAATTAATGGCCATTAGTAGTTATCTGTAAAAGTATTTTGGATTTGTTTTATTCCCCATTTCCTAGTTTTGTTCAGTAAGAAAGAGGAAAGTGGCATCAGACCAATCTACATAGTCCTGACTTTATCTATGAGGCAGGTCCTAATATTTGGACAATGGATTCTGTTGCTATTTGCTGAAAGCGACACTAGTGCTAAACCTTGAAAACTGCCCTGAGCCTGCTTAACTATGGTAGCCATATCAAACCACTTCTTCAACCTATTGATTGATACTCAGCTCGTCAGTGAGTTAAAGCTTTGGTCCTGGGCAACCTGCCTGAGTGATTCATTCCGAATGGTTATAGTGACAACAATCCCCAAACTTGGCACTGTCCACCAGGGATCCAACCTCAGTACTGCAGTCTCAGCCTCAGCTTCTGGCCAGGACAGTAGCAGATATATGTGGCCCAATTCTAGTCTAGTCTCTCTCGGAAAATAAAAATGACTTTTCTGCCTGAGCCGGTATAACTATGGTTGTGGCCCAAAGGGAAGGGTAGCAATATCACAAGAGTGGAGATGCTGGTGATTGGTGCTCTTTTTTCACTATGTCTGAAGTGACTTTCTCATTAGCTACAGCCTCAATACTCGAAGTGAATATAGGACATATAGAAGAAAATCAGAACTGGTTGTATTCATCTGTTTTTAAAACTATTTCCTGTGCTGTCAGAGGTTCTCTTCCTAATTAGGTTCTAGTCCCTTTTAATACTTCTTATTCCTCTCGTAGTTTTTCTTGCACTTTATTGGCTTTCCATATGAAATAAAGTATTACTGTGTTAAGGAAATTGAACATTATGTGAGATTAGGATTGTTTTGCAGTAATCTGTTGCTATGCTGAATAAGCACCACTTTGTACTCCTGTACTAGTCCGTTTATCAGATTGACTTCATTTTGAAATTATTATGTCTGAGAGGCCTAGAAGAAAGTTTAGCATTTTAAAATGATACACAGGCATAGACCAGAGGTCAGTAAACTATAGTCTGAGGGTCAGAACCAGCCTCCCACTTGTTTTTGTAGATACAGTTTTCTTGGCACAACCATGCTCGTTTATTTACATACTGTCTTGGGCTGCTTTCACACACAGTGTGGTAGAGTTGAGTAGTTATAACAGAGGCCATGACCTGCAAAGCCGAAAATATTTAATATCTGGTCCTTTATAGGGGAAAGTTGGCCAGTTTTTTTCCTTAGTCTTGTTTTTTACAAAATGCAAATAAATAACATATTTTAACTACATGAGGATATTTAAAGTAGAGAAAAGTGATCAAAATTCCTGTTTTATTTCAGATTGAAAATTAGAAATAGTCAAATGTATGGCAATTTATGCCTTTGGGGCTATTTGAAAGAGCTTATCAGAAAAAGGCAATCTGTTGTGCTTATTAAGATATTTTTAAAGTGAGTGAATATTTAGTTGTATCTTGATTTAAACAAAATTGATAGTTTCAAAATTCTTATTTATTTAAAATAAATTGGAGAAAGTTACTAAAAGCAATAATATTTTATGAAAATAATATTCCAGCAAGAAAATTGGCTCTTAAAGTCTCCAGGGATTTGATTGATGTCTGGGTAGATTGATGTTATTATTTTCTTTGTACCTCAAACTCTTGGATAATCATGAAAATTTGATTTATTATTCAGAAATTTCAACTTTCAACTTTTCAGAAGGAATTCTCTTATGTTAAAGTACAATAAAATAATGCTATGAGTAAACTTTTTCAAAGAAATTTAGAGACTTCCAAATATAAGAACTATTATTATTATTATTATTTTATTCAAAGCTACATGATGCTTTTATGGAACAATAGCAACAACAACAACAAAAAACCCCATAGTATGGCTATCCTTTTAAACTTTAATTAAAATGCTTTTGTTTGAAGTTATATTGCTTTGTCACAAATAGATGGCATAAAAAATGCTCTGCACTTTCTGGTGATTCATCTTTATATTTTAAGGAGTGTGGATTTGTTCTATTTTCCCCTTGTTTGTTTGTTTCTTGAACGCTGTGCAAGTTCTAGTTCACTGCCAGCTATATATCCAGAATTTATTAGGAGGAGAGGATATGGAAGAGGATGCTTGAGGCAGGGTTATGTAAGTGTAAATAAAAGAAGTAAATCTTAGGGCATTGTAGGCTTCTCTACTTGCCCCATATCCTGCAGTGGCAAAGGGTGCACTTTGTAAGCTTTCTGGAGGGATAATTTCAAAGTGCAGCATCAAAATATCATGAGTTCTTGACTTTAGATAGACTGTATTGCAATTTAACCATGGATTAAAGTCTGTTTTTCTTTCTTGCACATACATTAAGGTGAGGGTCAGAAGAGGAACTTCCAAACAAATCCCACAGAAGAATGTTCACTGTATCATTTTCTATGATGCTTCCTAAGCTGAGTGGTGCTTTTATATATTCACTCTACTTAGAGAACATTCTACCCTTGTAAAATGGAAAATGGGCCAGTTTTCTGTCATACTTATTCTAAATCTCTATTTTATAAGAAGTGACAAATACATTTCAGCGAGGTCTATGTTTCATTCAGGGCATGGTAGACTCTTAAGTATCTGTGTACAGAGGCCTGTATGTAGTAAGTGGTCAGTATATGCTTATTGTTAATATGTATGAATGAAGAAAGGAGCCAGGGAACCGTTTAGAGTCCATTCTGGCACCTTGGGAATACTGATTTTCAGAAACCATCCCTACGGTGGTAAATATAACGGTAAGATTAGAATGAAAGGAAATAGAGGAGGAAAAAACAAACAGCAAATCTTCCTGATGCTAATTTGCTGGGGGAGTTGTTTTCATGAAGGGGGAGAGAAAAGCAAATAAAAAGTTGGGAGGTGGGGGTTTAGTGCAAAGGAAGGATTTCTAAAAGAACAGCAAAAAAAAAAAAAAAGTACTACAACCACTGCAACAACATGGATGAGAATCAGAGACATAAAAGCCAGACACAAAATAAATATCACGGAGCTAAAAGCCAGACATAAAAGAGTTGATAGCATTTACATAAAGTTTAAGAACAATCAAATTGAATACACAAATAATGTTGGTTTGTCGCCCAGGTGGGAGGGTGATTATTGACTGTGGAGGGGCACAAAAGAACCTTCTGGGTGGTAGAAATGTTTTATGTCTTAATCTGGATGGTGTTTACATGAGTGTATACATGAAATTCATCAAGTTCCCTACTTTCTGTACTTAATGATTTGTTCATGTTATAGCTCAATAGAAAATTTAATAATAATGAAAATAGGTTGTAGAAGGGGCATCACATTTAGTCTGAATCCTTAATAGAATCCTTGGAAGAAAAGCATGGCAAACCCATGGTCTAAAAACTGCTTAGCTTAACATAGGAGACTTCTGAATAAGGACATTTATAGTAATTTTTGTTGCAAAACATTTCAAATCCCAAAGGATGTTTAGTATGCAGTAAAATCGCATCTATTTAGCTGTAGCAAGGTGACTGCTGCTGAGCATAGTTTACTGCTTTAAAAAAGCAATGCTTTTCTTTTTTTCTTTGCAGACTGGCAGATTGCTACTCTGGCTTTACTCTTGGGTGGTGCTGCCATCATTCTCATTGCATTCCTGGTGGGTTTGATTTCCATCTGCGTGGGATCTCGAAGGCGCTTCTATAGACCTGTTGCTGTCATGCTTTTTGCAGCAGGTAAATATATTCATTACTTTCAAACCAGTATTAAAGTTTCATGAACCTTTCTACCATCTTCCCCTCTCATGAAGAAGCAATATGTGGTTGCTATATTTACCTACAGGTTGAGAGGCATTTGTTATATTTTACGGTAAATTGGCTAAAGCTTATCATAGTGTCAGTTTTCAGCGTATTAAAGCATTTCACATAACACAGTGGCAATTTCTAAAATTCGAACTAAAACGTGAATAAATAGTGTCTCTTGCTAGGGCTCTTGCTTTAGGAATTGCAGCAGGTGTATTTACCAATAGTCTTTCTTCACATCTAATATTTTTTGCTTCCTTTTACTGCCCCCATTGATGATCTTAAGGCAGTGTTATCTTTTTTTCCTGACATAAAGCTGCAAAAGAGAAATCCAATATATGTCCCCTTAAAGGTACACATCTGTTCTGAAATAAACACAGTTATACTGAAAAATCATGATGTATAACATGAACCATTAGGCAATTCAGTTGTGTGAGGTCAATGGCATATTCATTTAGCAACCATCTTTCTATGAAGCACAGCTTGGATCAACCCAGGTAAAATGAAAGTTTTACTAAAAGTCAGGGGGCTGTTTAGAAAAGGGGCTTATAAGGCTAAAAGCCCAGCACATTATTTGATATGGGTTTAATTTTCATTTATAAGAATCTCCTTAAATATTCTTAAAAATGACTCCAGCTGAAATATTCTTGTGGTACCTTCAATTTACCCTATCAGTCATAGCTTATTTGAAGACTGCAAAATAAGCCTCTGTGACTCTCAATAATGAAGACACTGACAGAACCATCTAGCCTGTTAGATGGATTTTTTAAAGCTGTTTAAAGATGGGAATAGCTGAAATTTCTCAGGATTTGAAGGGTCATTGGATCTAAAAGTATAAAATCAGAAGTGTTCTGCTGCCCCCTGCTGTTTGTGTTCATCTTCTTATACCCATGAGGACTTGTCAAAATGCAAAGGTCTTAAAAAACAAACCTCCACAGGACTGAAAGAATGTAGAAAAAGATCTAGTTAAAATCTCTTAAGTGACTTGCTCAAAATCACATAGTAGTTACTGGTGGACCTGGGGCTAGGAAGCTACTGAATCTTAAACTGGTGATTCACTGTTTATTTGGTGCCTGTTATGGACTGTTCATTGTATTGTGGCACCTATAAAACTGGCTAAATAGCATGGCAGATACTGTCTAATAGAGTAGAAAACACTATTACAAAAAATATTTTGAATTCTTAGGCAGATACCACGATATCATTATTTTGTTGATCTCATGTGTAATAAAGTTCTCTATTGTGAACATCATGAAGATTCTCCTAAAGATTCTACCACTCTTCTCCACTTTATTTCCAGTTCATGGATTTACCAAGACTCTTTTTCCTATTATTAGAATGAAATAAAGTAGATATTTTAATTGTAGTATAAGTTTATCTTTGTAGCTAGGATTTATTAACATAGTGATAAGAGAGTTGATCGTAATAGAATTATTTGATAAATTGTTCTGAAATGATATGATTATTTAAAATGAATTATGTTTTGAACAGTTTTTAGAATACTCATATGTTTCTGATTTATGAAGATTTTAGAGGCATGGTAGGCATTCTCTTGTAAATATCCAGTATTATTGTGTTACTTAGTTACCATCCCATTTAGCCTTTAACTTACCCCATAATGGCATATGCAGAAACTATAAAGAAGTCTGTTATTTAACATACCTATTATAAACATTCTTACAGAAATAGCTAGAAGTTCCAATTTTTTCCTCAGAAGTTCTATATTTTTTTCCACTTATAGCAAAATTTATGAAAATGTGAAAGTTAAGTACTGGTTGTAGCAGAAAACATTGTAAATGAACATAAGTTAAAGGTAATGGATTTGGTCAAAAAGTTTTTGCTTTAGCTTTCGCTGCCACAAATATTAGTAAATTGTAAAATAGTAAGACAAAGTCCTACAGCAGTATTCAGATGTTATTCTACCTGCTGAGACCTAAAATGATCATTATAGTGCTACATTTTGAAAATGTACACGTGCTGAAATTTAATTTTACTCATTCTCTTTTGAGACTGTGCTTATAGAAGCTTTCTTTGAAATACCCATTAGTTTAGTGCTCGCTTTGCATATAAGCAAGGTAAAACTTACTGTTTATTTGAAACATGTAATGGAAAGGTTTATCTCTCCCATCTGGAAAAGCTATGAGAGTTGCCTGTAGCTGATTTCTGGAAAAGATATTTATTACACATAATAATGCATTTATGATTTGGGTGTTAAGATTAACAAAGTTGGAAAATCTGCCTATTTGAAACAATACTGGCTAAAATCACAGTTGTTTATCTTGCTTGCTTCTTATGAAACATACTTAACTCTAGTGGTTGGCTTGTCTCACCAGTTCAGTGATTCTTTGTAAACGTGTATTTGGGGCTATTTTCCCTTTTTACTCATTGTGGTCTGCTTGAAAATGGTTTGTGTTTCTCTGCTTTTCTCACAACGTTTTCTTCTGCAAATAATATTGAGCCTTATCTTGGTATTCACACACATAGGGAATGATATTTACCTCAACAAAGAAATAATTCTTTTTTTTTTTTGCTTCTGCTAAGACATGCAGTACATAAATCAAAACAGACATAGCACTACCACTTGGAAACATCTCTACACAGAACTGTATCATGAATTCAGTACCATGCAGTGCCTGGTACTCTGGGGCACTCAGTAAATAGTTGAATGAATGATGGAAAAAAATCATTGAGGTGTGTGGCTTATAATCTGATAGGAAAAGACAGGCATGAAAACAACTAGCTAACTATAAATCAGTTTTTCTTAATCCATTGCTCTCTTGGGAATTTATGAAGCAGCAAGATTCTTGTGACCACAGATTTAAGACCAAGACAGCTCAGAAAAGTAATAGTTTGGAAATTATTTTTCATATATTCATTTTTCATTCATTTAACAAATATATGATGGGTGCCTATAGTATGCAACTACACTATCCTGGCCTTAGATAATATACTCTTAAAGGTTTTTACTAAAGCTGGTGATTAAGTCTTATAAACACAGGGAAACAAATTGTAAAGGTTTTTGATCTTCTCTTTTTCTCTGAGGTCCTTGGTTTAGGGTGGGCTTGCACCTGCTTGAATAATGGCTAGAAGAGCTAAGAGCTAGTCATTGCTGCAGCCCATCTGAATCATCTGTGTTCTACAACTCTTCCACTTTTTGGTCCTACAAATTTAGAGTTCAGAATAATATATTATTTATAATAATAATGTTGATAATGATAATAATTAACTGGGCACCTACCTGCTAGACCCATGGCACATTCCTGTCTCTGCTATAACAGTCTTACTGCTGCTGCTGCTGCTGCTGCTAAGTCGCTTCAGTCATGTCCGACCAGGCTCCCCCGTCCCTGGGATTCTCCAGGCAAGAACACTGGAGTGGGTTGCCATTTCCTTCTCCAATGCGTGAAAGTAAAAAGTGAAAGTGAAGTCGCTCAGTCGTGTCCGACTTTTCGCGACCCCATGGACTGCAGCCTATCAGGCTCCTCCGCCCATGGGATTTTCCAGGCAAGAGTACTGGAGTGGGGTGCCATTGCCTTCTCCCATAACAGTCTTAAGATTAGGTATTTATTTTCTCCATATTATCAGTGGAAAAGCAGGATCAGAAGGGTTAAGTAATTCTCTGGAGTTGTCCAAATAATAAGTCACAGAGCCAGGGTTTCAATTCAGGGTATCACTCTGACTTGAGAGCCCAAGTGAAGTTTCACAAGTCATCTGTTTTGGGGTATGTGTAACACGTAGAAAAACAAGAGCTGAATCAGCCTTGAATTTTTCAATTCAGCTGTCAACTGTGTACTGTGGTTGGAGTCCATCTTATAACTCAAGTTATTCCATCTTCTTGGGAGCAATACCTGAAGGACAGCAGCAACTGTTATAAAGTGTTCTAAAGATCACAGACTAATCAGTACAGCATGACTGAAGCCTGGTACATCATGAAAACTGTGCACATGTCCAGTACAGTTGACTTATAGCATGTTTATTTTTTGTGTAATTGACAGTGACAGATAATGCATGGTGAGATTCTGATACCTGACTTCTAGTTCTCACTAAAAACTTAGTGAAATTATAAGGGTTGCCTTTTTCTGGCCCCCTTTTTATTGTCTGGTTTTGTGAATCTTTTTAGGCCCTGCCCCATGGGAGTTAGAATGTGTTTCCTTCCCCGTACCCCACGCACCCCCTGCCCATGGCCTTTAAGACAAGTTGCAGAAAATTGGGAGTCATTCATAATCCAGATTTTAAATAACAGAATCCCCACTAACTGTATTGTTAAGGATGTTTCCTTTTTTTGATGCAGAAAAGCCTCCTGTAAATGATTGCTTATGCAGGATGGGGATTTTTTTGGGGGGTGGATCCTGCACGTGCTTTCCATCTCTGACTAAAGGCTTGTGTTTTGCAGCCCTTCATGCTATCCTATCAGGAGCAGTGAGATGGCTGGAGGTATCTCAAGTCTAGATTTTGACAGACAAATCAGTGTCCAGCTTATATTTCAAACTAAAAAGGAGTTCTTCCATTCACAGATCTTTATCCATATCAAACTACCCTTTTGTTAGAACAATTTACAGTATCACCACCAATAATTCATTTTATATGTACTGCTTACCTTGAAGTAGTAACAGATTAAATTAAAAGGGAAGGAAATTGATAGCGTCTTGTTAACCTTTCCTATGTAGATGCTTTTTATTTTTCAAATGATTGTTTCCCTTATGCAAATTTGATAGAAGACTTGGCTGGATAGTCCAATCCATTCTGCATTTAAATTATGTTCTAAATATGTAGCTTTTTTTTTTTAATACACCACAATTACTGCCTTAGTTGAGAGACTATCTCTTCCTCAAGTGGAACATCTCAATTCCCAAATTTGAATCTCCCTCTAATTTGTTTTATTTTTCTGTTTACTTAAAACTGTTTATGTGAGTCCTTCCTTTCCCTTTCCTAGAATCCAGTTACTCAGTTTTTCTTTTATAGTCTTTCTTTCCCTGACGTTTCCCACTGACATTACCTAATCATCACTTTGCACAGGTATCCATGCCCAGACTCACCTCCTAGGGGCCTGTTCTTCTCCCGTTTCCTCCCCATTTAGTCTGTCTTGCACAGAAACACATGAGGTATAATTCTGAAATACAAATCTGGTCTTATCATTTGCTCTTTTGCACTTGACATGAGTCAAGTGCAAGTACTTAATCTGGGAGGTAAAAGAGCAGATATGAAAAATGAGACAGGGAAGAGAAGGCAGCCAATAAACAGTACATTATCAAACCAGTTGTCACTGTAAGCACATGGAGCTTCATCTTCCTGGAAAAATTCTGGAAACCAGTGCAGAACATGCCCTTCAGAGTTACCTCATTGGAAGGACTAGGGAATTGGAGTATTTATAAACCAAATTTTGATAGTCATTGGTAAGGGGTGTTGATGATGATGATGGGGCAACAGTAGTGTTAATTTCCCAGAACACTGTGTCTGCCCCACAGTCAGACAAAGTAGCTTTAGTGGCCTGAGGAAAAGTTGGGCAAAGAAGTGTAGGTGCTGACAGTTAGAAGTCAGGCTGACATGTAGCAGAATGATGAGAATGAGAGTATATGGATAGGGTACCAACAGCATCTATAGTTCAAATAACCTCTGAGATGTCTTCCTATAGAAACCAGTCTTATTATTTTTTATGACACACTAAGCCTTTTATAGTCTAAACCAAACACCTCCATGTGACTGTACCCTTCATTCTATCCATGTGAATTTTCTATAGGCACACCCTCTTGTATCTAAGCTTTATGGCAAGCCATCTTTTCTTCCTAGAGGTCTTTTCATCTTTCTCTTCAAGAACAAGTTCAAATAGTGCTTCATCTCTGAAGTCCTCCCTTCTTTCTCCAGGCAGAAGTGGTACTTGGAGTATCATTAGAGCTCAATAAACGTGATGAATGGATTATAAGTGAACATGCCTCTACTACTACTGTTGAACGCATTTGTTTGTATCTGTGTGTCTGTATCCACAATAGGGTATGAAATATCAAAGGACATGGGCCATGTCTTATCTGTCTTATCCCTTTCACCTAGAATACAGTGGGTGTCCAATAAATATTTGTTGAAATATTGAAATATCCCCATGTTAGAGAACATTGACTATTTCAATATTGAGTGTTTTGAATAGTGCAGTATAGAAAACATTGAAAAAATCCCCTTAAAAAATCTAGAAATAACATAAGAACCTCTGAGTTCTTGTCTTGTTTCTGTCTGCACAATTTCATGGCTGGTAGTTTTGTTGCTTTTCCAAAAAGTAGGGTGAGGGGATAAAATGAACCTCAAATTCCCTTCAAATTCTAAAATGCTACACAACTTTACTTTATGCCTCTGAGATAGAGCAGAGAAAATACCACGACCAGCATCTGTTATGTTTCATTGGTTGGTGGTAGAGTATGGTGGCATTTTCTTGAGTTCTGGACTCTAGACTTATTTGTTTTTTCCTTTGCAGCTCACCAAAAGTCAAGGAGCCATTTTAACCTGCATCTGTATATTGTATTAAATGAAGAAAATCATTTACAAATGCAGGCTTATATTTTTTCTCAATTTTGCATTACACACATTTTTCTCAGTGATTCCAAAGAGAGTAAAAATAATTAAGAAGCATAAAGCATTTTAGGGTCATTTTCATCTGGCAAACAACACAATAAAATTCTGTCTCTAAGAAAGCTGCTCAGAAGAGTGGAGGAGGCCAGTGAAGCATAATGGAGTTGTATTTTTATTTTTCCCACTAGAGGGAAACTATATCTTTGTATTATACCATGGAGGCCAAATATTTGCTAAATAAAACACATTGAAATGAATATTAAAAGCAGGCTAGGTAAACATCTCACTCCACGGACTGACTGATTGACAAAGAAGCAGAATAATCGTTTTAAAATATAATTCAGACCAGTTATTACTTCTCTGCTCACACTCCTCTTGGAGCTGCTCATCACATTTAGAACAAAATCTAGACCCCTGACCATGGTTCACAAGACCGCTCCTGAATGGCCTTCTGGCTGTCTTTTCCATCTCATCTCATGCTGTTCCCTTCCTTGCCCTCTGTACTGCTGTACTATATCTGCAGCATCCTTACTGATATTCCACTATACATAATGTTCTCCTTCATTTGTTAACTGCCTGTGCCCTCTACCCAGGATCACTCACCTCCTAGTGTATTGACCTGCACCCCTCACTTCATTCAGGTCTGTATTCTAATGACTCCTCCCCAGAGAGGCCTTCTTCAGGTCTCATCAAAAGAGCAGCCTGCAGCTCTCTGTGTTGTGTTCTTGGTTTCTTGTATCATCACGTCTGTTAGCAATACCTGCCATATTTTGTATTTCTTTTACTAATAATGGACTGCCTAACCATGAGGGTAGCAACTTGTGTTACCAGTGCCTTAAACTGCATCACTTTAGAAACATTCATGTATTTGTTGAATGAGTAAATGAATTTTACTATCCCTAATTCACGTTCATATTTCAATCATATCCTGGCAGGATCAGTCATGATTTGATTAGTGACCAGAGTATAGAAACCAAAGGAGAAAAATGCTTTTTTTTTTCTTTTTAACTTAGTAATTTTGAAATATTTTTGCCTGTATTTCACAGTTGATACTAATTGACTTCTTGTTAATTTTAAGACATTTAAAACATGCAAGCACCCTTTCCCTCACAAAGGCAGAGACCTAGCTGAATGTTTTAAAATTAATACACATTTAGCACTTACTGGCTGGAAATAGAAGTGTAGATTATATAATATGCTGTTAGTTGTTCTAACAATGACAAAACTTTTTCTGAGATTTTTAAACTATAAACAAAGTGTGATTTCTATTTTGAATGTTGAGATATTCTCCTTTTATATGTACCTATTTATCTATCCACCCTCAGTAGTAAGGACTTCCCAGGTGGTTCAGTGGTAAAGAATCTGCCTGCCAAGCAGGAGACACAGGTTCAATCCCTGGGTCAGGATCAAATTAAATATTAAATATGTAGTAAATTTAGTATATTTACTCATTTAGTAAATGAGTAAAATTCATTTACTCATTCAACAAATACTCATTCAACAAATGAGTAAAATTCATTTACTCAAATTCAACAAATTTACAAATATGTAGTAAATTTAGTATATTTACTCATTTAGTAAATGAGTAAAATTCATTTACTCATTCAAAAAATGTTTCTAAAGTGATACAATTTAAGGCATTGGTAACACAAGTTGCTACTCTCGTGGTTAGGCAGTCCATTATTAGTAAAGAAGTACAAAATATGGCAGGTGTTGCTAAGAGATGTGATAATACGAGAAAGCAAGAACACAAGAAGGAAGGAAATGGCAACCTGCTCCAGTATTCTTGCCTGGAAAATGCTATGGACAGAAGAGCCTGGTGGGTTCCAGTCCATGGAGTTGCAAAAGAGTTGGACATAACTTACTGACTAAATGGCAAACAGCTCAGTAGTAATGTGGAAATATGGTAGGCCAGTGCTGGCCCACAGGAGTGTTGAGCTACATAGCAAAAATGTTTGGAATTCTTGTATCTGGTTTCAGAAAGGTCTCGTCACTCCAAGTCTGAACCTTATCAAAAGTAATGATTTTGAGGAATCATGCCCTCATGAGTCTTCTGTATTTCATCAGTTTTATGCCAGAGACAGATGACTGTTATGTAGACTTTCTAGGAACATTAATCACATTGGTAATAATGATATTTTACAGGTACTGAGAATAGATGAGAGTAGATTTTATAGCACAAAATTCCAGTTTAATTAGACATGCTATCCATCCTGCTGCTCTTTTTTTAAAAAATGCAATAAACTGATTCATTTTTTACTTTTTCAAAGTTTATTCTTGCCTCCTACACATTATTCACATTTTTGTTGTTGCATTTTGGAATTTATGGTATTTTTAAGATGAGTTAAATAAGAATCATTTTAACCCAGAATTTATATCATATATTAGGGATGGGCAAACTTTTTTTTTATAAAGGGCCAGATAGTAAATACTTCTGGCTTTGTGGGCCACATGGTTTCTGTTGCATCCATTCAACTCTGCCATGGTAGTACGGACAGTACATAAATGAATGCGCCTGTGTTCCAGTACAGTTTTTTTCAAAAATAAATAGCAGACCAGATTTGGTAGTTTGCCAACCCATGTCACATACTACTGTATCTCAGAGTTTTCAGGGAGAAGGTTGTCTCTTTCTTGAGAGTGGGAGCCATCATATAGTAGAGATGCATCTATAAGGCAGATGCATCCCGTAAATTCTTGTTAAATTGATTGAAATAAAAGAGAAATTATGTAGCAGTTGTAATGTTACATATAATAGAAGGTTATGATTTTGAATGGAGGATATCATCTCTTGTGTAATCCAGCATCTCTCATATAAATATTTTACTAAGTATGACTCATCACATTTCCCTGTTAGCCCTGACTCAGAACTAAGATTTAACTAAGAAGTAAGAACTAAGTTTTGTGTCCTATTGTGATAGACATCATTAGCTTAGGTTTTCTAGTCTGGTTATGTTCCGTGCCTTCAGAGACTTTATTCTTTTTTGAAAATAAGTGAGGTATAAACATATAAATGTCATCTGTTATATCTAATAGGGTATGTTATGAGTCGGTGTGGCTTCTTGACAAAGATGACTTTTGAACCCATTTTAAGAGATGAGAGGTATAAACTAGATGAGAAGAAAAGAATAAAAATAGTAATATAAGTAAGGACATCAAGGTAGGATTTTCTCGCGTGTTGGGCTGAGTTAGATGATATTGAGAAGTGACAACAACAAAAGTACATCTTGAATCACAAGTATACCGGTTTAATCAGTACAAATGAATTCAGAGTCCCCGATTTCTCAAGAGTATAAATAAATAACAAAGGTTTTTAGCTGGTATTCGGGGTCACTATTCTTGGGAAGCTATTTACAAGTTTTATATTGTAAAACAGTTTACCTAAACTAGTACTACTTGCCATAATAGTGATAATTATATGTGTTTGTAAACTGAGAATCACTACTTTGTATGTTCATATAAATTAGTATATTACACTATTTCATCAAATGCTATTATAGTAATTTGCTAATTATTAATAGAGTAATCCTTACTGTACTGTGAAGTAGTGTTAAACAGAAAAAGTTGTCAGTATTTTAAAGAATACCATCTAGAATAAACAATGCTTCAAATTTTTTGACTTTTTTATTTGCTTAAAGTGTAATTCTCATACATATGTATATTTGTATATCATTTTATTTCTTGTAAATAACATTTTCCTAATTTTGATTTGTTTTTCTTCTTTCAGTTGTTTTACAGGTTTGCAGCCTGGTTCTTTACCCAATCAAGTTCATTGAAACTGTGAGCTTGAAAATTTACCATGAGTTCAACTGGGGTTATGGCCTGGCCTGGGGTGCAACTATATTTTCATTTGGGGGTGCCATCCTTTATTGCCTGAACCCTAAGAACTACGAAGACTATTACTAGAACCAATAGTCTCAAATTAAAAAAAAAAATCAACCATCCAACAAAAGGATTACGTCTGCATTTTTTCTAATTCATCATTTTCTAAAACACTTGCGGAGCATCAAACAGTTTGCTCAGTTGATTTAATATCTTTTGCCTTTTGGCTGTCAACATCATAACCAGCTTTTACATCCATTTTAGGGACCTGCACAAATTAAGAGAGCTGATTAGACATAGGCAAATGCTGCAAACTTCCAATATATTCATGTCACTTTTCTTGACAAGTGAAGGGTCTATATGACAGCAACCATTGTGAGAAACTAGTTGGAATGAGAAATGTCTGAATCTCCTATTGCCTGCAGGGGAACAGCTGGCATAAACAACATTTAGAAGTTCCTTTGCGCTGACAAGGATTCCACTGTTAGAGTCCTTATCGCCTGCTTATCCCATCCAATGACTACATTGGTTATTTGCTTGAGTGAACTCTTGAAAAGTAAACTTCCCTTCAGCATCTAATGGGGGTTCTGAATGTAACTGGGTTAATAATACATATTCCACCTACGTTTTAATGGGAGGTTATGCTTTGGCAATAAGCATCTTGCTGGGAAGGGAGTCAAGATTTGGAGACATGTGCATTTCATTATGTGGTTAGAAATTGTGCCTCAGCCATATCTAGAATGAGGAGAAATTGAGAATCTTTATTTTCCCTGGGGCAACTAGAAAGAAATATGCATGATTGCTTTTATCCTAAGTACCCTTTAAATCACTTACCAAACATTACAGCAAACAATTGTGCATATGTAACAAGCTTAAGTATTTTTATAGAAGGTGAGCCATTAGTATAAATGGTAATAAGTTGTTCCCTAACCCTACACCTGCATTTGCCTATTGCACATAAAATTAATATTTGCTCTAGTGAAGTGATTTGAACACTAACCTTGTACACGTTGTTAAGAGGCTTAGATCGGTATTCACACTTATTTACTGTACAAAAGTGCATATAAAAGCTTTTGCTCTATGTTCTCATTGGAAAGTGTTAAATAGAATTGTATAAGAAGAAAAATCAAAATGGTGTTAATCTGAAAATTAATGATTCTTTTGTAAGCACTGTAGTTCAAAAGAGTGTAGCAATTAGGATGATCATTTTGTTTAAAAGTCATTAAAATAGAAGGCTTCTTTTTTTTCCAAGTATTTTAAATGTCTTCATTAAAAAAAGGAATAGTGATAGATTTATATAATTGTCAGTAGAGGAGTAGAATTCATCTGGTTTTCATCTGGTTATCACCTGGTCCTCTGACGTTAACTAATGGGCTAACTGATTTGTGCACACAATTAAGATGGATTTATGGTAAGGGAATCATTTATTGATTGTTCAAATGGAAGGAAATAATAATAGGGAATAAGTTTGCAGCAAATCTTACACTGCAAACCTGTGTTAATCCTGTTTAATATACAAATTTGGATAGTTTAATTATAAACATATTTTTATAGCAAATATACAGTTCTAATATAAAAGTTATAAATAATTATTTTTGTTAACAAGGACACTATTTGGCCCTCTTGCAGAAAGAAGCATTGGATAAACCATTTTAAAAATACCTATGTTCTGTTGTATTGCAAAATCCATTAAGAACAGGACTACATCAATAGTGTTTAATAATTTGCTTTACTTCCCAAAGCAGAGTTCTGCTTTCAGCTTGTCTTAAGAACTGTTGCCAAAAACAACAGGAAAAAATCCACTATTTTATTATTCAAATGCTTAAAATAAAACCTCTTATCTTGTGACTTTTCTATGGAATCATGAAGTAAATTTGAAGAACCGGGCGTATTCTTATTTTAGCAATGACAGACAAAACTAATTAAATGCATTCTAGAGAGAAACCTTTATAAAAGTATATAATCCTGTATAGAATCATAAGAAACTATGAGTGGACATTTTCCAGAAAGATATTACTATTATAGAATCTTTTGAAGCAATTTTCTTGAGAAATAGTAAAATCTGGGCCAGACTGTCTTGTAGTTAATTGCATATTATCAGAGCAGCATGGGAAATACGATATTTATTGGATAGGGATTCCAACTACTAAACACTCTCTGTTGTGAGAGAATCTTTTTATTCCTGAATAATGGAAGAACAGTACTTTGGTGCTGACATCAATGAGGCACTTTTCTTAGTCCTAGTAGAGGATGCAGTGTGCTGTTAGACCAGTATCACCTCTCGAGTCTTGATCAAGTTTTCATTCTCTGTCCATTTGAAAAAGCTGGAAGTGACAGAATATGGTATAGCTAAGGCACACATATTTGCAGTTTAATGAAAAGTAGATTTCTTATATTACTTTTTTCCCCTTTCCAGTGAAGAGCCCTTTGCTATATTTCTACCATTACTAATAGTTGAAAGTGTTTCATTAATAACAAGTTCAGTACAACATGAAAGTTATCATGGCTCATTTGAAATACTGTTTTGTCTATCAGAATAAACACAAGTGAATTTTTCACCCACAGTAACATTATGTCTTTGCAGCTTTAGGTTTGTTTATTGTTTTCTTACTAGCCAAACTATTAACTCTAATCCCATTGTCTGTCAGGGGGAGAGAGACACACACACCTGCATATAGCATAAAGTACTCAGCAGGGCTAGTTATTTGGATTTCTTGCACAGCAATTTAGCTTTTTGTAAGTTCAACATGTAAATTTTAAAGACATAAATATAGAGAGACCTATGTGTTTGAAATATAAATGATATATATGGATTAGCATGTAACTGTATATTATTAAACATGCAATGAGCTGACTGGTAAGTGACGTCTAATTGTATGGCTAGCAATGTAATTTATTCAGACTGTATTTTTGTACAGAGCAGCACACACTAACCTATGCCTCTGTGTCCTCTTTAATGCCTAAAACTGTGCCTAGAAATTTCATCTGTCTTAAAAATAAAATATACTCCATGCTGTTTATGCTATTAGTTTCTCTACTGCTGTTCTATATTTATTATTTTAAAATATATGACATGTTTACTACTTAAATATGAATTCATGGTATTCTGGTTATTTTTTTTAACAGTCCTTTGGGGAGATCCTGTTTTTCAATCCAGTGGTTTTTGAGTTTGCAGTTTCACGATCAGTTCTTCATTTCATGATTTTTGTAGCTGACATGAAATTATCTATGTGGAAAAAATAAAAATAAAAGTGGCTTCCCTGATGTGGTTTGACTTTGTGTCTTTTCTACTGTGTGGACTCTCTTTAACAGGTTTCTAAATTATATGTCTTCACTTCATTTTCTCTTGTAAAATATATGTTATTTAGAAAACATAGCTTGATATGACATATTCATTTTGTATAAAAATTTTTTAAAACTTTTTTTGTTTCAAATTATCTCCCCAAATCCTTTCTGTCCTCTGCAGCTGAGTTATGTGAGCAATAAAATAAAGGATATTAAATGTCTTTTTAAAAACTTTCATTTTAAAAGGCGCAGAGAGGAGATAGAGTATAGGTTATCCTTTTTCCTACTCTTATCGCACAATTAGAGTAGTGAAGGATTCGATCCTCTGTTTTGGTTTTTGTTCAGTTTTCAATAGTTGCAGTGTACATTAAAGAAGATTTCCTGCGTTATTTCTGTTTTATAATTAGACACTTAAAATTTTCAATGTGTGTATGTGAAGAAGTTCATAAATTGTAAGTCCAAATTTCCTATCACCCTTTGTGCTAAATAAATTGTGAGCATACTTGGAAAGGAATTTATATTAGAGCAAAAAATTTACTTGTATGATTGTCAGAAAATGTTCTCGAAGATAGAAATAGAACCATATATAATTGAGCAAACTTTCTGTATTGATAAAATCAGTTTAAATAAAAATACATATTTCTGTCATGAAGATATATATCCTTTTATGTCTCATATGAACCCTCAAGACAGGTTCACAGTATATTTTTCTGCTGAAAAATTATAAATCATTAGTAGATCTATGAGATATTTAATATCAGATGTACAAAAGTATGCATGTTTAAGTTATAGTGGGTTGGCCAAAAAGTCTGTTCAAATTTTTCTGTAAGATGTTATAAAAAACCTGAACGAACTATTTGGCCAATCCAAATAAATTCTAACACTTTCACAAATTTTCTACCATTGTAGAAATTTTCCTTTTCAATGACAATGACCTTATTCTACTTTGATGGAGTAACATCATTCATTTGATGTATTATATTTTCAATATAAAGTACTTTCATTTTCATACAGAATTCTCATGTACAAAACACCTTTACAAGCATGTCTAGCCTGGTAATTATCCATGACCCAGTTTCTATGAGTTTGGAAGGCATGGAGACATAACCTCACTAGGATTTGACAAGGGAAAATTCACTGCCTTCAGAGATGTCATTGTGAACATGAAATAGGAAAACAGTTTTAATTTGCTTTGCCATAATGGCCATATAGTCAATTTGTGGTTTGTTGTATTGTCAGGCCCATGCTTTGTCAACAAAATGTTCATTTTGGTAGCTTTTTAAGTCATTTTGGTTAGAAAATGAACTGATTGTGAAATTATTTTGTATTCTGTAGAATAATCCACTGAATACCTGGATTCTTAATTTATTGATCAAATTTTCATGTTATGACCTTCTGTTAATAGCTTTTTAGAAGTGCAGTCTTAAATGAGATAAGATTAAAGGAGCAAATAAAAATGAAAATTAAACTCATAGTATTTTCACAGGAAGCACTAATTTATTTGAATAATTTAACTTGAATGACTTCTGTGTCAAGTACTGGGGACACAATGTCATAGATACTTAATGTCAAAGTTAAAATTAGACCAAGTAACAAAACTCCATGTAATGAACGCCAGCAATTTTTCTGATTAAATGCAGGTTTGCAGACTGTTCAGGAAGTCCTCACATTTTTAACAACTACTAGATGTTGCTATGAGCAGAGGATCCACACATCCATACTTGGAAAATCTGTTTTCAAAGAGTCACCATCTAGGTGACTCACATTGATATTCCAGCCGTAAGTCTAATGGTTCCAAAGTGTAACCAAGAGAACAGGAGCTGAACTGTTCAAGTGGGAAGGATAATATGTGGTGTTTCAAAGCCAAGATTAACAGCACACAAAGAATGGTGTTCTTTGTAAAACTAAAACTGTTGAGTGGTTCACCAGAGAAACTCAGTTTTGGCAAGCAATTATTTTCAAGTTGAATGACTTCATAGAAATAGTGGTTATAAAAGAAGCTTGGAACAAGTACTGGAAAATGTCATCAAACCAGCAAAAACCTTGAACGGTTCAGTTTCTGCATGTGACATGAATCAATGAAGAAAATAGTATCTACACTATATATGTATAGTATATATATACTATATATATAGTATCAGTTCGGTTCAGTCACTCAGTCGTGTCCGATTCTATGCGACCCCATGAATTGCAGCATGCCAGGCCTCCCTGTTCATCACCAACTCCCGGAGTTTACCCAAACTCATGTCGGTGATTGAGTCGGTGATACCATCCAACCATCTCATCCTCTGTCATCCCCTTCTCCTCCTGCCCTCAATCTTTCCCAGCATCAGGGTCTTTTCAAATGAGTCAGCTGTTTGCATCAGGTGGCCAAAGTGTTGGAGTTTCAGCTTCAGCATCAGTCCTTCCAATGAACACTCGACTGATCTCCTTTAGGATGGATTAGTTGGATCTTCTTGCAGTCCAAGGGACTCTCAAGAGTCTTTTCCAGTATCGCAGTTCAAAAGCATCAATTCTTTGGTGCTCAGCTTTCTTCACAGTCCAACTCACATCCATACATGACCACAGGAAAAACCGTAGCCTTGACTAGACGGACCTTTTTTGGCTAAGTAATGTCTCTGGTTTTGAATATGCTATCTAGGTTGGTCATAACTTTGCTTCCAAGGAGTAAGCGTCTTTTAATTTCATGGCTGCAATCACCATCTACAGTGATTTTGGAGGCCAGAAAAATGAAGTCACCCACTGTTTCCACTGTTTCCCCATCTATTTCCCATGAAGTGATGGGACCAGATGCCATGATCTTCGTTTTCTGAATGTTGAGCTTTAAGCCCACTTTTTCACTCTCCTCTTTCATCAAGAGGCTTTTTAGTTCCTCTTCACTTTCTGCCATAAGGGTGGTGTCATCTGCATATCTGAGGTTATTGATATTTCTCCCAGAAATCTTGATTCCAGCTTGTGCTTCTTCCAGACCAGCGTTTCTCATGATGTACTCTGCATATAAATTAAACAAGCAGGGTGGATAATATGTAGCCTTGATGTACTCCTTTTCCTATTTGGAACCAGTCTGTTGTTCTATGACCAGTTCTAACTGTTGCTTCCTGACCTGCATACAGGTTTCTCAAGAGGCAGGTCAGGTGGTCTGGCATCCCATCTCTTTCAGAATTTTCCACAGTTTATTGTGATCCACACAGTCAAAGGCTTTGGCATAGTCAATAAAGCAGAAATAGATGTTTTTCTGGATTGTATTATCAAGGGTTAAATGGAGGAGAAACACTACTTTAGTCGATTTTGATAATGTGTTTTAACAGAAGATAGAAATAATGCTATCATGCTCCATCTCCCTGAAAAACTTGTGAATCAAACCATTTTTGGAGAGTAACTTCCCCTTTGTAGCCATATCACTACTCAGTGGTTATAATGGCAATTCTTGACATCAAGATCAAGTTTTCCAATTTTTAACTTTAAGGTGATTGTTCTTACACATTATCCAGCCATTATGTCTATGTTAATTATTTGACTCATGGCGTGTGTGAAAGAAGCAGAATGAGATGTGACCCTATGTTGGACTAGGCCACCAAGCTCCTCTGCCCATGAAATTTTCCATGCAAGAATACTGGAGTGGGTTGTCATTTTTTACTCCAGTGTCTCTTCCCCACTCAGGGATCAAACCCACATCTCTTGCGTCTCCTGCATTGACAGATGGGTTCTTTACCACTGTGCCACCTGGGAAGCCTATGTAGTTGATTTGCAATGTGTTAATTTCTACTGTACAGTGATTCAGATACAGTGATTCAGATATATATATATTTATTTATTTTCATATTCTTTTCCATTATCATTTATCACAGGATTTTGAATATAGTTCCATGTGCTATACAGTAGGAATGAAAAGTATGCTTCTCATTCAACTCCAAGATATGGGTGCTATTCACTATGGGAACAAATTTGCATAAATTTGATATAGAAATCTTCATAGAGGCATAATGTTTCATATAGAATTTCCAGTTATATTTTTCATATAAAATTTTCAGTTACATTTGTAAATGCTTCTTAATGAAGCAGAATTTTGGAAAATCCATTCTCAAAATATTTCTTTGCAAACCTCAATATTTAGCACATCTTTCTAGCCAACTTGAAAGATACGGAAAATTCTAAGTTTCTTTTCCACATTTTTTTCAGGCATGGGTATGATTATTTTTTCCCTATTTGTATCAGAAAGTCAATAAATATTAGTATGTATTTGGGCAAGTATTTAAGCTTTAGGAAGTTCAAGTATGATCCTAAACAGGGCAACCTCCTCCTGCTGCTCTAATTGCATGACATCTTTGAACCAGAAATGTTCTAAAAGTTGAGTCAACAATTAAGACTTATGTCCATTCAAGTCAAAAGCACTATTTGATTTCAGTTAGGCTTGTTTGGCTACTGTGCTGTTTGGATGGTGAAAACACACGCACACATGCAACATGCTGTTTTCCTAAAGGTAGGCTCGTTTCGATTTACGAGCATAAATACATATTTGTGCTTTTTTTATATTTAGAATGTTTTGCACATATATTTTTTATTTTGAAATCAGAGCATTCTTAGAATTATTTACAATCTATGGAAATATACAAAGAGAGCATAAGAATTGGGAAAAAATATACTCAGGAATAGGAGATCTAACAGTTGGATCTTCTGGTTTTTACTATTTAGCCAAAACTGTGTGATATAAGACTGTGCAGTTTTATGAGGGTAGAAATCTGAAAGGCTGATATAGTTGATTAACTTTGGAGTCTAGGCTCCACCCATGATGATTTTTCTGAGAACATTAGAGAGCTTGGCAGGCAGCCATATTTGCACCACATGACCCTGTACCCCTGGTCAGAGGTGATTCCATACATCAGAGATGGTTCCTGCCTTAAAGCTAGCCCTCTCTGTTTCTCTTGCCCATTAATTTGGAATTGTTCTCTGCATGTAGCTAGTAATAAAGTGCATAAACCACGGAGTTTGGGGGTATGTGCAGGGATGCAAAGACAAACTGCAGAGAATAAAGGAATGCAATAAATATGAACAGAGAAGCAGTCAAGAGGGACCCTATACGATGCAGAGAGAAGAGTGAGTGGCCCTAGTTCTTAGTAAGGTCAAGCTGCCTTGTGTTCCATGAAATGCTCCCGTGTTCTTTCAATAATTTTCTGCTTTGATTAAACTAGTTTTAGTTAGACCAATAGAACCTTTTGTTAGACAAAGCACCCTTTGTTAGAGGATTCAACATTCAGGTTGTGCTAAATCTCAAAAAAAGAATTAGAAAGTACATGAAGATTTCTTGACACACTTCCCATCCTACCCCAGGGTGCCTTAACACTCTAACTTCCCCATTGAAATTGCTACCAGTTGTCTAGGCACAGTAAAATGTAATGAAGTGAAAATATTTTAGTGTAAACACTCCCTTCTGTGTGTATATTTTCCCCAGGATCAAAGTTATGCTAAGGGGGAAAGATCAATAATTATTAGATGACATGAAAACTGTCCTGGTATCTCTAGAGCCACTCATGGTAATTTCTCCCTCTTATATCTCAAATGCAGTGGCAATCTACCTTAGTCCATAAGAACTGTCTTGCTGCACAACTCTGCAGAACACCATTCACATGTATTTTCCAAAAATGCTAGTCCTGCTGACTTTGCCTGTTTCTTTACACTTAATTGATTCCTTTGAGGATTTCAGAGTAATACCTCACACTCACAACACTATCAACCAAGGTTTCAATTGCCTCCACTCTGGTTCTGCTTTGTGTGCGTGCGTGCTAAGTCATTTCAGTCTTGTCTGACTCTTTGTGATCCCATGGACTATAGCCTGCCAGGCTCCTCTGTCCATGGGATTCATCAGGCAAGAATACTGGAGTGGGTTGTCATGACCTCCTTCAGGGGATCTTCCCACTTTGGCTTAGGTGAATCAAGACCATTTAGATCAAGCATGCTGGAGTGAACTTGTTAATTGTATTTGGTAAAAGAGTCTACTCATCCAACTCTTCTGGAGACTTGATCTATATGGCTGCTTAAGTTAACCTAACAGTTTCAATTATTTTTGGATCATCCTTTGATGGCTTTACATATGAAAAAAGCAGTTATACACAAACAATGACAACTGAGCCTAAGGTCAAGGACTTAATCTCCCCCACATTTGTGTTCCCAACTCAACTTGGGGTTAAATGAGATGGGAAGTAACCCTCCCTCCTGCTTCTTGCTATTGTATCCTCCCAAAGGCAAATGTGTGTGTGTGTTTTAAGAAAAGACCACTACTTTTTCTTGAAAATTCACTGATATATCATGTGTTTCAATATCCGGTGCACTATGACATAGAAAAATACCTTCAAAAAGAGGGTTATTCTTTCTTGCAATGAGTCCAAAAATATTTAGGTGTTTAAATAATATGCTAGCATGATTTCTTTTTTTAGTTCATAGAGCAAAGTATCGAAGGCAGTCAAATCACCTGTCATCTACACAGCTTTCATCTTGGGGCTAAGTCATCTAAGTCATTCACTTTCAGAAGTTTTTTTTTTCCTTTTTAATTTCAAAACAAAGTTTTATTGATAGATGTGGATTTTACACATCTTTCACATTTTTCTGTGATTCTGTATGACAGCAGATGGCTTCGAGCCCTTAGGAAAAACTGATTCATCACCAGAAGCATCTACTGGTATAACACAGGATCCTCGCTCTTTGTGAACAATACCTTCATATTGTCCAAAGAAGTCACATGCACAGAGAACAGAAAACAAAATCTAGTTCTGACAACTGGTACTACTGAAAGAAATGTCACTTAAGACTTAATGAGTAGAACACTGCAGAGACAAGGTGTGATTTCTGGGTCCATTGAGTTGTTTCAGTATTTGATATCACTAAATATTCTGCATCATCATTTTCTCACTTGTTAAAATTTTCAGGCCTTTAAAGACCCTTAAACATATTTAACACCAAGTCCAATCCTTTAACACATTCTTTTTTCCTGTGGCCTGAGCAACAAAAGCCATTTGTATTTGAAATACCAGGCAACTGTCACATATCCTGGGTTAAGGTAAAACACATGCCTTATTTTCTATTCTTATTTGGATTTAACAATGCAAGGCAAAAAAATTTTGCATTCCTGATTCCTTCATCAGGAAAATGACATAAGAATCCTCAGAACAAACATAGCATGAGGCCCTTAGGAGTGCTGTATTTTACACACTATATTTAAATGCTGCAGAAATAAGAATAGAGTCTTAAAAATACATCCGGTCAGGACTGGCTTCCTCCTTTCTCCATTCTTTAAATGCAAACACATGCATATTGACAGCTCTTAGAAAAATAACCCTAATGAGAATTTCTCCTTTTCCCAAGGGATGCCCTCTGCCAAGATCTATTTATGGAATAGTAGCAGGCTCCCTACTTCATTCTCACATTGTACGCTTAAAAGAGCAATTTCCACTTTTGAAGTATTGCTAAAAGGAACGAAGTCATCTTTTATCACAGTCAGGAAAGGTCAGCAAGTCAGTAATCCTCCATTCACTTACTGACAGAAATATCCTCTTTCCTTCCACAGCAGACCAGAAAAGTGATTTATTTGAGATTGGCATTAATACATAAAGTGACCAATGCACCTAGCTATGCCTGGGCAATCCCTTACATGGTCCAGAGGCTTCTTTTATTACCTGCTAAGGCTGTGAATTGAATCTGTTGGAGCAAGTATTGTAGATAGGATTCCCAATCCCCTCCCAAGCACTCTTCCATAATATCTAATCTTGGCAAAGTTAAAATATTTTCATAATGAAGACCAACAAGCAAACTTTCTTTGATTCTGTGCCCAGATGTTAACTTTTACTTTGCATTCAGGTGTACACAGACGCACACAGACACACACAGAGACACATACACACACGGGCACGGACGCACAAACACACAGCCTATTTATGAAAGTTGTGTTTGTTTCCTGCAAACCTCGTGTTGTTTTTCAGCCCTCCAAACTAAGTTTTATTGTCTTTAATATGGGCTCAATAACATGCAAGGCAATGAGACGTTAATAAAGGTATAATCTGAGATTTCCTTGGTTAGGTCTTATAATTCAAGTAGGAAACACAAAATGTGCACATAGAAACAATAATTCTGCCTCACATGGTGATATGATTTACAGTTCTCAAAGTAAGTCACTAATTTTAATTGCAACCTAATGTTTTAATAACAATACTGAGTATGTAGCAAGATTTTGACCAAAATTAAAATGGTTAATGGTTACATTAAAATGGTTACACAGAAGAATCACTCCGGGTTTTTCTGTGCACTCGTAGGCTAAATATTTTCTTTTGGAAAAACGAAAAAAGCAAATCTCTACCTGTATGATCTAAGATACCAGGGATTGCAAGAATTCACGTACCAATAAGAAAGGGAAAAAACACACCAAGATTGAATGGAGACGTGGTGTAACAGGAGTTCTTTGGATAAAACTGGGTCACCAAAAGCTGTATTAGTTTCGGTTTAAAACTAAGCAACTCAATAGAGTGGCCACAGAGAAAAGAACAGCAAGGGAACCTTAATATCTCAAACTTGGCATTGGGTGGAGAATTTGAACAACTAGTTGGTACTCATGCAAGTTTGAGGTCTGAATTCACAATTCTATGTGGTCCAAAAAGCTTCAAGCAGAGAATTTAATTTAAACTGGTCTCAGATGGGTAGTGCCTGAATTTGGCTGGCAAAAGTAAGTGAAAATTCTCTCTGGAAGACCTTAACTTTGATTCAGGCTGACAAAGATTGAGGATGCAGTTGATTATAAGATGGATCCTGATTTCATAGATGTGAGAAAATAAGTTTTAGGATTAATGAAATATTGTTATTACTTACTTGTAAGTGAAGGAAATGGCAACCCATTCCAGTATTCTTGCCTGGAGAATCCTATGGACAGAGAAGCTTGGCAGGCTTGGGGTCCATGGGGTCACAAGAGTTGGACACGACTTAGTGACTAAACCACCACCACCACCAAAAGATTTTCACTTCATAATTAGCTCTTAGTTATGATTTAAATATTTGAGTTTTATGAAGACTTAATTGTCATATATCAGTCATTATTTTCCCATTTCTTTAATTTGGAGAGACTCATCTGTATATATTCTGAAATATGTTTCCAGCCTAGCAACTCCAGGCTAACACATCATTTATTTACAAAATAATAATGGTGACAAATATTAGAGAAGACCTTAAGTAATTTATTTGAAAGATTTGCTCCATAAAAAAGCACTCATTAAAAAAATTTGGTGCTTAATGGAAGCTTAGGCTAAAGAAGTGGAGATGAACCAGATGATCTTATAGAGATGCTTCCAAACATGACATTCTAACTATAATTACTTGTTTGTTTGTTTAATCTTTTTCTATTATGAAATAAAATGCACACAAAAATGTACAAATATATAGACCTCAGTCATTTATCATGGAGCAAACAACCATATAATTATAGCCAAGATAAAAAAACAGAAATTGCCAGCATTTCAGAGATCTTTCACTCTCCACTCATCACTGTTCTCTGAGTTCCTCCCCCTAGAGATAATCATTTCCTTGTGCCCTTTTTAAAAGTAGCTTGAGCATCTAACTACTCATTGCTATCCATTAGTTTCATTTAGTCTGATTTTTGAACTCAGGAAAGTGAACTCATGGAATATTTGTTTTGTTTCTGTCTTTGCTCAATATTATGTTCTTGATATTTGTTTAAATTTTTGCATATAAGTCATTCTTTGTTCATCTCATAACTGTATAACATTCCATTATATGAAGATGCCACTATTTATCCATTATACTAAAGCTGGACATATAGTTTGCTTTCAGTTTGGACTATTACAAATATTTTAGTATGATTATTCTTGTATATGCCCCTTGATAAAAACTTTGCACATAATTCTGTTGTATACTTATAACTTAGAACATAATTGATGGATTTTAGGGAATTTACATGTTCAACATAATAAGTATTTCCAAGCAGTTTTCCAGGGCAGTGGTATCAACTTAGGAGAAGGCAATGGCAACCCACTCCAGTACTCTTGCCTGGAAAATCCCATGGACGGAGGAGCCTGGTAGGCTGCAGTCCACGGGGTCGCACAGAGTCGGACACGACTGAAGCGACTTAGCAGGTATCAATTTGCATGCCCAGGTGCCAATTTTTTTTTTCAGATTGTTTTTAGTCATCTGGCCTGTAGAAAACTTCTACAATGATTTTTAAGAATACATAAAAATTTGCAAATAGCATTATAGGATTATGCTGTCAGGGTTAGGAACTATTGACAGGCTAGGACAATGAAGCAATGACAATGAGGTAAAATTCAGCAGGGAACTATACAAAACTACATCTTCTGAGCAAGTACAGTATAAGAAGACTAAGTATCACTGAACTGCACATGGAAAAGACAGTGGGATCTTATGAAGGTGTGGTTTGGTGGTTTAGTCGCTCAGTCGTGTCCAACTGTTTATGACCCTATGGACTGCAGCCCGCCCGGCTCCTCTGTCCATGGGATTCTCTAGGCAAGAATACTGGAATGGGTTGCCATTTCCTTCTCCATATGAAGGTGTAGTTGTCAGGAAAAAATAAGTGTCATCCAAATGTACATCAAGTGGTGCAATCGGCTTTCTCTCAGCAGGATTTGTGTTTGCCCTAACAAGGAGTTATCATTTTTCTCCCTAGATGTTTGTTGGTGAATGAATAAGTGAATGAATGAATAGTTTGTTTTCACAGCAGAATACTAGAGAAAGTGATAGTTAAGGATAAAACTCTTCTGAGTATTCTCTCTCTTTCCCTCTAAATTTTCTTTTTATTCAAAGAAAGACCAAGAAAATTAGATGACAGTCATCAAAGGAGAAGCAAATGATTAAAATAAGAGCCAGTTAAATCAAACCTAGGATTTGGGGGAGATATTTATGAAACAACAGGTTTTTTTTTTAATTTTAGTTTTTTATTTTTTAAATTTTATTTATTTTTTTTTTTTTTTTGAACAGGTGCATTTCTTTATTAAAAAAAATGTTACAGAGGACATCTTCAAAACAGAGTAGATTAGCAGGGCTTTAGTATGTGTGCTGCTTTTTTTTTTTTTTTTAATTTTTAGTTTTTTATTTTTTAAATTTTAAAATCTTTAATTCTTACATGCATTCCCAAACATGAACCCCCCTCCCACCTCCCTCCCCGGTTTTGTATAAATCATTTAAATCTTGGTTATGCTTTCCAAAACAGAACTGTTTTCCTATTCTGTTTTATGCATTTCTTTGGAGCTTTGTTTTCTTTTTTCTTCTCTTTTCTTCTGTTAAGTTCACTTTTTAAATTTCTACTTATTTAAAAGTCATCTCTCTGTTTTATAAAAAGAGGACTCCTGCAGACAAAAACCTTCCAAATCAAGAATTCCCTCTTCTGGTTATGCCTGGCTCCACTTCAGTGCACACTTCCATGCAGAGTCCTGTTTGCCTTCAGTTCTCCCCATTATTCATTCCACCCAGTGCAGCATTCTAGTTCTGTTTTATTTTTGAAGAAAATAATAATTTGGGAAGTTCGATATATGTAAAAATGAAAAATTCAATGGAATTTTAAAAATTCATGCCGGTAGAAAATAGTCCATGTAAATAAAGTCACACTTCATGATCTTAATGCCTATTAGCATCACCAGACTTTTCTTTTTTATGTTTATTCCAATTTCCAGGCATAATCAGCTTCTTGTTTTGCACCATTTGTACTTGCATGCCTCCTCGAAGCTGAGGAATAAATGCCTTGTTTCATTGCTATTTCCCTAGGTTATTTTGGTTCAGTGGTCTGATGTGTATAACGCTTCATAAAATTAAGAACTATCTTATTAATGCCTTCATTTCCCCGTCAGGTTTTTTCATCTGTATGATCTATGCTACAGATTACATTTACTGTAAACTTAATCTATTATTAATGACACTTGCCAAGAAAACGGTGGCTTTATTTTTTCTGTTTACTTGGTAGTTGCCTAGCAAATAGCAGCGGTCTATCACTGATTCAGAAGGAAGGTGGCATGTTAAATTTCTCCATTTATCAGTTTTCCCTGTGTAACTGGCATATAAAAGAACAGTGCATTTTTAAATCATCTAGTGCTTGCCTGGGGTTTTAATTTTTTTTTTTAAATGAGTCGAAGGAAAACTTAGCTGGAATTTTACAGCATCTTTGAAAGGGAGTTGAAGCTTCATAATAATGACATATTTTTTGGTGTGCTTTAACATTGACAAAGCACTTTCAAAAAATAATCTCATTTCATCTTTATAAGAACAAAGCCATTCTGTGTACTGGTTAGAATATGGTCTCTGGACTGAGGTTCCCTAAATTCAGACCCTTCTTTTGTCATTTACATCTGCTAATATGACCCAGGACAGTTTGCTGGACTCTTCTCTGGGTTACAGTGTCTTCTTTTGTTCAGTGAGATGATGGTAGTGCCTATGGATTTGTTGTGTGAATGAGATGAGATCATCCTCTGTATCTGTTAGTTATGTGCACTGATACATATCTTTAGTGGTGTGCAAGTGTAAGTTGATAGCTGGAGTTTGGCTAGAGTTTGATTATACTAATCACATCTGGTCTCCTGAGCAAGTCTGGGAATTGGCTGTGTGTCAGTTAACCTAGGATAGTCTAGGCTGGGATGGCTGGGTGTCCTTGACTCTGTTCTAGATGTGTCTCATTCTCCAGCTGTCTGTCCTGGACATGTTCTCTCGGCACAAGAAGGAGACCCTGCTGCTAAAGTTAATTGCAATCTTTTGTCTGCTTACCCATGCTGATACTCCACCAACAAAATAAGTAAATTCATTGGGTCCAGACTCCAGAGATAGGGAAGGTCAGCCCACTCTTGATGAGAAGACACTAAAAATGTATATTGCAAAGCACATAAATACAGGGATGGGTAAAAAAAATCGAAGCCATCATTGTAATCTACTATAACATGTAAAACACAGCAAAGTGCATATAAGACAGAGGATTCAATAAATGTGAAGCTATTACTATTAGCCTTATCTAAATGCAACTGTCATTTTTGTAGATAAAAATGATCAAATATCAGCAATTTTATATGATTCAACCTCAAATTACTATTACAACATCCTGTAAAAGGGAATTATCATCTATAATTTTCAGTGGAAGAAACTGAAGCCTAATTAATTTTCAAAGCTAATCAGCTAGTAAATTTTAGCTTTTTATTTCAATGTAGTCTTCTGACTCTAAAATCAGTTGTCTTCTTTTATATTATAGCTGCAATTTGAGATGCTTGGTAATAGATAAATAATTCTAACTATAACACAACTTTATATATAACACAGAGACATAATTTCCCAACTCTTTATCCTCATAAAACTCATGCACTGCCAATGAGTACTGATATCTGAAAAGCCTGGTCTTCTGCCAACAATAACCCCCGTAGCATTCCATCTCCTGGTTACTAGCTTCTAGAAATAGAAATGAAGCTGGTAGTAGCTAAATGCTATATCAGTACTCTCAGAAAAGCCATCTCAAAAGCACTTGAAAATTTGTGAGTTATAGCAAAATACATTATTTCATGCTCATCTTGCTTGTATTTCCCTAACCACAGTGGCTGTGGTGTTTTTTCCAAATATATTTTATACCCGTATATCATTATATTTGAGCCAATTAAACAGATCTATTATGTGTAAATATACATTTGAATTAATCTTACACATGTGACTATTATATATTTAAACTGTGCATCACAATGTTTATAGAGATGTTCCATGTATTATCTTTGGGATGGCCTCTACTCAGTCTATTGACTACATTAGTAAGTAGCCATACAGTTACGATACAATTGATTTCCCTATGTATGGATTCAGATGAGTCAATTAAATGAACATCAAAATTAAATTATTCTTCCAATTACAAATAATATTTCATACAACTCAGAAGGAAATAATATTTATAAAGAGCAATAAGCTATTGAAATGGCTTATTATCATATCTTGCTGCTAAATTGTTTCCTTATCTGTTAGTATCTTAGTTACAGTAGACCCAGTTGCATCCTCCCTACCTGTTGACACTAAGGTCAGGAGTACCAAAGGATTCTTCACTCTCCAAAAAACTGATAATTTTAAAACTGCAGAACTCTGTTGCTTAATACTTTTGAAATTAAATGATTGCACTGATTCATTTTGTTGGTGCTGTCAAATCAGGAAGGGCATATGTTCATTAGTAGTATAAAAAGCCATAGCATCTTTTCAATACCAGTGACATCCTAAGGACTCACACTTCTTAAGCATACTGTTTCTGCTCTGAACCTGAAAGCTGTGTGTATAATTAACACCTTCCATATGCCATCTAAAGAGAAGTGTGAGGGGAAAGGGACATGACACCACAGAGTCCAAAATTGATTCCTATTTCTGTCATGTACTAGTTGGATGACTTTGGGAAAGGTATCTGTTAAAAAGTTCAGGGTCCTTGTATCTAATATTTGTATAAGCCCTAGCTGACACTGTTAACCTATGACCTGGTGGCTCAAATGGTAAAGAATCTGCCTGCAGTGTGGGAGACCTGGGTTTGATCCCTGGATGGGAAGATCCCCTGGAAGAGGGCATGGGCAACCCACTCCAGTATTCTTACCTGGAGAGTCCCATGGACAGAGGAGCCTGGTGGGCTATAGTTCATGGGGTCACAAAGTCAGACACAACTGAGTACTTTCACTCTAACTTTAACTCACACAATTACTTGTCATCAAATGAGATAGTGTGTACACTGAAATGCCACACAGTTGTTGGTCAAGTTCTGATTTGCATTAAGAATCCAGAGAACTATCTGAGAGATATCTGCTTATATATCTAGTGAAGGAAAAAATGAAAAATAGCCTACATAGCCTCTAAAGCTGAGAAAGTTACCAATCACATCTTCCAATTATAGCACTGTATTTTAGGGTTTTTCTTTTTTTGCATATTATAATTGCCACAGATTATTTTGACTCAAGACTATAGACTTCATTATTTTTCAGACTATTTTTACTGTGATAAATTCATTTTAATTTTAGCTCATATTAATACACGTGCTGCACACATACACACACACCTGAAATAAAAGTTTCATGAACTATTGCTACCTCTGTTGCTGCCTAGTATTTTCTACTCTGCTTTGTTCTATTGTAATTATTTTACTTTTTAAAAAGTTTAATCAGTATCCCAGCAACAATGTGTCACAACATTGGCTTTAAAATACTTTGAAGTAAAACAGATCTAAATTTAAACCCTAAATCATGCATTTACTTGCATAGAGACTGTGAACAAATTAAAATCCCAGTTTCCTCATATGTAAAATGGGAATTATAATAGAAATAAGCATTATTTCATAGAGACATAGTGAAGATTATATCAGATAATTAATACAAAGCACAAAGTACACTATATGCTCATTATTTAAGGGTTTTAAATCACTATCTTTAATTGCATTAGAGATAAAAGTTTGAAAAACATATTTGACTGCATTATATCAAATTCGGAAAATTTAGATAATGATCTGGACAATTCAGATTCTTAAATTTATTTGTCCCTTTACTATTTCATGTAGAGAGAAAAGATTATTTTGGGATGTTTAATATCTACGAAAAAAACAAACTTAATGTCCAAACACCATTGGTTTAGTTTGGTGAGAAAGGCCATGAATGCTTTGGAAGCATCATTCTGGAAATTGACAAGTGCCTGACTGCACAAAACCTTTCAGGGCCCTGGCCTAGTATAATTTAACTCTGTTCCTGAAAGCTCTAAAAATCCAGGCCAACATTTGTAAACACCAGTGCACAACTGATTGCAATGTTACTTTGTTCATTCTCTTTTTTCCCTATTCACCCTACTTCATTTCCCTAACAGGCATCAAAGTTTAAATGTATCTGAACCTTCCAAGTGTGTCTAAGAAAATTGTATCATTCTCAGACCTTTACCTCCCTGTGGGCTTAGGATACTTGACCAAAATCAAAACTCATATTTCAAACCATACCTCCATCTGTTTATTACTAGTGTGAGAAGCAGAAATTTAGCTTAATTTAATTTGTATTTTCTCTTAATTTAGCAATGCAAATTATTATCTTCTGCATTGTAGATGCTACAAAGCACAATGCAACTGGGACCCTGTTGGCTAGCAACCTAGAGAAGTAGATCAGTGGAGATGTTTACAGGGAGGAAAATAACATACTTACTTAAAATTTCTTTTTGATTCTAAGAAAATTCCTTTTCAAATTGCAATCTACAGGTGTTTGCCTAAAGACCTTTTTAGTCATTACTGCTTTCCTTCTCCTCCATCTTCTTAAGTCATGCCTAGTAAATATTGTTGACAGTGGGTTTCAAAACATTCTGCTGGTAGTCCTGGGGACTATGTCCTGGGGATTGTTTATCATGTTCTCTTGATATTATCTGAAACACAGTGTGTTTTATGGGGAAGCTTGATGATTACTTAATTGTAGTGTTTCTGTTTTCACTGGGTATACTACTAAATAGAAATGAGAGGAATATGGTCGCTTAAATAAAATTTCCCAGCAAAGGTAGAAATCTGCCTTTCATATCTCATTCATCAGGTCAACCTAAGCCCCCCCCAAATACTCCATTGGAATGAAAATATTTCATGCCTAGTCTCTGATGGAAGGTGAAGTTTATCTTGATCTAACCTATTTTAGTAATTTTTCCATTAAGGAGTCTTTGAAAAAAAATTTTGTGACCTATAAAAGTTCAGGCAGTCTTAAAAATGGAATAACTCGAAATTAGCAGAAAATCTCATTAATAAAATCACTTACATGCTCTGTGTTTAATTACAAGCCCTTTGGAGAATAATGTCACTGTGGAATGAGATACACTCAGAGATTTTAATGATATAGACTTTAGGTTTTGATATCCTTATAAATTTAAACTCAGAAATGATCAGGAAAAGTTAATCATTCATAAAGTAGTGTCTTCATTGTGCACAGGCCATGTGTATTTTTTATTATTTTATTATATCTTTGTACCTTTATAAAAGGCATCTAATTCCAGTGTCTCTGGGTCAATGGTTAGGACATGACTTTGCTTAGGTCCAAGGCATATTTCGTCAGGTAAACCTTGGGGTCCCTCATTTCCATGTGACTGTGAATATGTTATTGGTACATATGTGTAATCTTAGGATACTGTCAGTTTGTCTGAATACAAGGACAATAGTCACATTGGGAGTAAGGACTAGAATTTAGACCAAAGGACCTAACAACAACAAAAAAGCCATAAATGAATGAAAGGGATTAAGACCAGAGCCATTGAGTCTAGGCTTATGTGTAAAGGTGGGTACAATGTTTCTAGGTTTTTCCATTTTCGATAAAAAGTCAGAATCACAGATTTCTAAATTGAAAATGTGGGCTGCTATTTTTAGAAAAATCACTTAACCATTAATTTATAATAACTTTTGTTAGTTTTTGAGTCCTCATTCCCTCAAATTTATAAGATGAAATTTACATAAATGATATATATTTAAAATATGTAACAATAAATTTTGATAAGTATATACACTCATATAACTTTTATCCCAAACAAGTTATAGAATATTTCCATTACCCCCTAAAAAGTTGTCTTATTTGCAGTTTCAGTCAATTCCCCTCCCTTGGAGGGAACAGCGGCTTTGATTCTAATCACCATAACTTAAACTGGCCTTTTCAAGAACTTAATATAAATGGAATGACATAGCCCATTTGGATTTGGCTCTTTTTGCTCAACATACTGTTGGTGAGATTCATCCATTTTGTTACATTTGTCACTAGTTTGCTACTTTGAATTGCTTAGTAGTATTATATTCAATTCCTTTTGAAGCACGATGAGGACTAAGTCTTGGACTTCCATGAAAGCTCAGTTGGTAAAGAATCCACCTACAATGCAGGAGACCCCGATTTGAAGATCTGCTGGAGAAGGGATAGGTTACCCACTCCAATATTCCTGGGCTTCCTTGGTAGCTCGTCTGGTAAAGAATCCACCTGCAAAGCAGGAGACCTGGGTTCGGTTCCTGGGTTAGGAAGATCCCTTGGGGAAGGGAAAGGCTACCCTCTCCAGTATTCTGGCCTGGAAAATTCCATGGATTGTATAGTCCATGGGGTCGCAAGTGGAATTGCTTAGTGGCATTATATTCAATTCATTTTGAAGCACGATGAGGACTAAGTCTTAAGACAGACTTGGACTGCAGGAAAATAGTTGGTTATTTCTGGATTGAAGAGAAGATTATGGGTGAAGGCAAAGAATGCAGAAAAAAATGGGAGAATGATCATTGTGCTATGAAGAGTTTTAAAATAGAGCTGGAAGGCAGAAGAAAGCAAAGGAATTCTTCAGTAGGACTTTTAATGGTTTTAAGAATTTGGGTGTAAGGGGGAGATAAATGTGACCAAAGAAGTGAAGAAAATAGCTAATGAATGAATGAATCCACGATTTCAAGGTTGAACTAAAAAAAAAAAAAAAAAGTATCCTGGCTTTTGATACCTAAAGTTATTTAAATGCAAATGTTCGAAATGTTTTTAAAAGGGCACAGCACACTTTTTGTAGTACTTAAATGACATTCTTGTGGGGGTGTCAGTACACAGTCTTTCTCCCATGTCCTATTTTCTTTCTGTCTTATTTTCTTCTTTCTTTTTCTACTACTCTCACTGATTTCTGAATAAACTTATTTTAGAATAGGTTTAGGTCTCTAAAAATCTGTAAAGATAGCAGAGCTTCCATATACCACAGTTTCCCTTATTATTAAAATCTTACATTAATATAAAACATTTATTATAATTAATGATCTAATATTGATACAGTATTATTAACTAATGTCCATAATTTATTCAGATTCCCTCAGACTTTTGTTAACGTCCTTTTTCTGTTTCGGGAGCACATTCAGGGTACCATGTTACATTTAGTCATCGTGTCTCCTTAGGCTCCTTGTGTCTGTTAGAATTTCTCATATTTGCCTAGTTTTCAATGATCCTGACAGTATGAGGAGAAATCGGGTTATTTCATCGAATTTTTTTCAATTGGGGTTTATCTTGTGTTTTTCTCATGACAGGGCTAGGATTATTTAGTTTTGAAAGGATGACCACAGAGATAAAGTTCCAGCTTTCATCACCTCATATCCAGGGTACATACTATTAACAAGACTTATCACTGTTGAGGTTAATTTTGCACACCTGCCTGAACTAGTGTTTGTCAGATTTCTCTATCATAAACTCCAAGGAGAAACTGGGAAACAGCCTTTTTTGCCTACTCCCTCTGTGCCAGGCCCAGGTGTAGAGCTGTGGGAGGGGGTACTCTTGCACCCATTAATTTTTTGTCTGCTACAGTTCTGTGGGAGACATGAATGCAAGTCCTAATGGGTATCAGTGATAGGTGACCCAGGGGCCCGAGTCTTCAGTAGCAGCCACAAAAGCTGGTGCACCAGATCTGTATACAAGCTCCTTCCAGGGGGTATCAACTCAAGTGAGAAGGCAAAGGTGATGTCTCTGGCCTTCCTGATCAACAGGGAGGACTGTAGTCAGCCTCTAGATGTGTGTTAAATTATAAGCCTGATCCTCAGGGGGTAGTTATTAAAGTATACAAATAGGTTTCTCTCAGGGAAAGATTGGGAAATGGATTTTATTTTTTTTTAATTGCCTGCTCCCTCTGTGCTGAACCCTGGGAAAAAGCAATGGCAAGTTCACAAAAGCCTGTCAAGAAATGTTTCTTTTTGGCTATAGTCTCTTGGGTCTTGTGGATGCAAGCCCTACAGGTTCAGGGTTAGATGTTTCGGGGGCCTGTTGCACAGTTGGGAGTCTCAGAAGTTGGGGCACTAGATGTGGGAACCACACTCTTCACTCCCCAGGGAAATGCTGGAAGGTGAAAGTTCCTTCCAGATTATGTGGCTTTGTGCTAGGGGGTGGGGTTTATTGTGCAAGAGTGTCTCAGCCTTTCCTATACATTTCAGTGTGGGTGATATGGGTATTTTATCATTTATCAGTGTGTAGGTGTTGCTCAGCTAGTTTCAAGATCTCTTTCAGAGAGAATTCCTTGGTGTGTAGCTATAGGATGAGTATGTCTGATGTCCATGAGAGGAGGGGAGTTCAGGAGACTCCTATGTCTCCATCTTGTACTGGAACCCTTTTAATGGCTTTAATAATCTTGATATTCTGCTACATGGATCATAAATATTCTTTTTTTTTCAGGATTTTATTTCTTTCCCATTTTCTTTTCTTCTGTTCATATTATAGTAGTCTACATCCCTTTCTATTTAGCAATGACTGATTTTCATCTTCCTAACTTGGAGGGTTAAGTTTGCATTGCAAAATTATCTCTGTATTGACAATATTTTAAGCACAGGTCATATTTTTCCTACTTCTCACATTTGAGAGAAATAATATCCATTCTGTTTTTCATCAGTATCTCATGCTCCACAATGGAATTTAATCACAATTTCCTAACAGCACAGAAAACTTCAATAAAGCCATTGCTTTCTATGACCATTCAAAAATCACATGGTAGATATAATAGAAATTACTTCTCCTTGAATCTCAACATTTTAAAATTGTTATCCTTCAGTCAAATCCTCTTGGATTCAATCCATAGTTGCTTGCTTCTGTGTATCTTGTGAGAGATTTTAATATTTGAGGCTTTTTTAAAGTCCTGAAGTTTTCCATAATTTAGAGGATTTTAGAGTCTTTCAGCTACCAAAAATGCTGTTTTCTGATATTCTTGGAGATGGTTTGATAAACTACTTCAGAGTTGGATTACAGCATATAAAACAAAGCATATTCGCTTATTTTCTGTTGCTTGTATGTAGACAAGAAGCATGAACTATGCATATCTTATTTTAGCCTGAAACTCAGTGGAATGACTAAGTATTTTACTATGAGTCAAGGCCTAAGTACAGATAATGAGATGCTTCCAAGTTGCTTAGAAGAAACTTTTTTTTTTTGGGGGGGGGGAAGGTAAGAAAAACTAAACTTTCCTAAACAACAAGGAAACGCATTTCCTTTCATACCAGGAAGACTAGAGGTAGTACAGAGTCAAATACTGAAACATCAGTGATTTAATGATTCAGTAAAATATCTCTCTCACTAGTTTGCTCTCCTTAACAACAACCTCTTTTCAAGAGAATGCCAATGGCAACTAAAGGTGATTACTTTCTTGTTCTCTAAAATTAAGTAATTTTTTCATGAAACATGGAATAAAATTTAATCTGATAATTCCACTTAGGTCACATGGCTATATGTGTATGTGTATGCACTCAATCTCTTAGTCATGTCTGACTCATTGCGACTCCATGCACTGTAGCTCACCAGATTCCTTTGTCCATGGCGTTTTCCAGGCAAGAATACTGGAGTGGGTTCCCATTTCCTTCTCCAGGGGATCTTCCTGACCCACTGTTTGAACCTGCCTCTCTTGTGTCTCCTGCATTGGCAGGTGGATTTTTTTTTACCATTGTGCCACTATATGGAGCAAGAGAAATTCTTTGCTCTTATTCCATTGGCAAATAGGAACTCCTTGTAGAGCTAGAAATAGAGTAGATGCCTAAACAAAATTGAGGTTCTGTTAGGAAAGAGAAAGTGTGGCTTCAACTGCTTTCCATTCTATTTTCTATTATTTTCAAGGGAGTTCCCTGGTGGTCCTGAATGGTTAGGTGGTTAGGCCTCAGCACTTTCTCTGCCATGGCCTAAGTTCAATCCCTGGTCAGCAAGATTCTGAAAGCTGCATGGTGCGGCCAAAATTTAAAATAATAATAATATCTTGGAGATTTTTATCTACACCACATGGGCATTTAATAGTAGTTCATGTCATTTAGCACGTGAAGAGATGAGTACTGAAAATGCATTGGAGTCTGAGTACAAAGTGGTTCATAAAATGAAGACACTGAATTTTTATACTGAAGAAATTATTTTTAACTTTCAGAAATAAAAATCTTTCCAAACTGTTTATTTTAATTAGATTTGTTTCTTGGCTGCAGAAATAAATAAAATCTACTTTTAAATTTGTACAATATGCCTTCAAACACCAGTGATGTGCTGAGTCACTGATAAATAATTCACTTAGCTTAGAAACAGATGAACCAATTTCTGAAAGCTGCAGACATCTAAATTTCCCCATACCTTTCCTTGTTGAGATTAGTTAGAACAGATAAATGATGGCATTCTAATCAGGACAAAAAAAGAGTATCTCCTTTACTTTTTCAGCAACTTGCCATGCTGAGTTACTGATATCATGCCTAGTCATATAATTTGTGTTAGAATCCTCTGATCAGTTGTCTCTAAGAACTGCAAATAGTTGTTAATGGTTGGTGTTTCCTCCAGAAATAGCACATTTGCAAATGATCGTATCTTCTTCAAGAGATGTTAAATGTAGAGGTGTGGGCTAATGCTACAAGTAGTTTTATTATTATTATTATTATTATTTTGGCTGTGCCATGTGGCTTGTGAGATCTTAGTTTTCTGTCCAGAAATTGAATCCAGGTGATAGCAGTGAAAGCACCAAGTCCTAACCACTGGACCGCCAGAAAATTCCCTCTCCAAGTAACTTAAAAGTTTGAATTCATTTTACCCAAATCACTAACATAGTTCAAGGATTTTTCTCTGATTTTTATTCAACATTGCAGATTACAAGGTATCTTAGGAAGCATTATTCAATAACCTGAATGGTTTATTCTCCCTGATTAAAATAAATTAAAAAATCTTCCCCTGCCCCCCAAAAGCAGTAACTTCAATTTGCAGGAATAATAGTAGTTATATGGTTTATGTACAATTATTTAAAAGCTAACATTGACTGTGGAATCAAAAGATGTGCTTCAGTGAACTTGAATAACTTTCAACAATAAAGTAACAGAACAGAAGTTTGTTTTCACTGAGGTCTCACAAGTATATATCATAAAATATTTGTAGGTCAAACAAACTAGATCAGAAAAGGAAAAACAATATTGCATGCTGGGCAAATTTCCCTTTCTATTATTCAACATATATCTTTTCTGCAATAATTAACTTGGAACTTTTTTTAATTACTGAAGTTAAATTTACATACAGTGAAATAAGCATTATTCTAAGTGTACAATTCAATGATATTTGATTGTATACACACACATACATATAAGTAAATGCAATCTATAGCCACTCAGGAAGAAATCAAAAGATGCTGGTATTGCCTTTTTCCAGTCATATCTGACCCCCAGATAAGCAACCACTGTTCTGACTTCTGTCACCATGGGTTTAATTTGTATATTCTAGAACTTCCTCTAAATGGAATCATATAATAGGAAGTGTTTTGTGTTGGTCATCTTTTAGTCAACATTATGTCTATGAGATTCATACATGTTGGTGTGTGTTTTAACATTACTGGTAGACATTATTCCATTACATGAATATACCACAACATTGTTTAACAATGTTGTGTTAGTTTCAGGTGTACAGTAAAGTGATTCACATGCACCTGTTCTTTCTCAAATTCCTTTCTCATTTAGGTCATTACAGAATACTGAACAGAGTCCCCTGTGCTCTAGAGTAGGTCTTTGTTGGTTTTCTATTTTAAATATAGCAGTATATGTATCATTATAGAGATATTTTTATATATTATGGACATACGTCCTCTGTCAAGAATGTGTGTTGTTAATATTTTCAGCTTCTTTGTGAACTTCATTCTTATTTCATAAAGACAATTATTAAAAAAGAGAATTTAAAAAATTTTGGAGTCTAATTTCTCATTTTTCTTCAAGTTCAATATTTTTTCTGTGATGCACTAAGAAATATTTGCTGACTTCATATTTACAAGGATTCTGCAATGTTTTCTTTTAAAAAATTTATAGTTTTAATTTTTATATTTAGATAATCATCTCCAATTAATTTTTGTGTACCATTAAGCAAGAAGTCAGGTTAATTTTTTCCATGTTTATTAAGTTTATCAAGCCTACTTTGCTGAAGATACTTTCCTTTATCTTTTGAACTGCATTGAATTCTTTCCTGAAAATCAATTGATTTTATGTGTGAATCTTTTTCTGGATGATGTATTCTGTTCATTTGAGGTATATGCCTATTTATAATATCATAATATTTCAATTACTATAGCATAGAAAACCTTGGAATTAGGAAACTTAAGGCCTTTAAGTGATTATTGAGGTGATGTAAAAATATCAATAAGGTTGAATTGGTTGCTAATGTTGATTAAATGTTCTGCAGTCTTATGTATTTTTGGTCTACTTGCTTTATCAATTATTGAGAGAGGGGTAAGGAAATCACCAACTATAACTATTGAACATATAAAATAGATAATCAACAAGGACCTACTGCATATCACAGGGAACTCTACTCAATAGTCTGTAATAACTTGTATGGGAAAAGAATCTGAAAAAGAATAGATATATGTACATGTATAACTGAATCACTAACTACACTGCACACCTGAAACTAACATAGCATTGCAAATCACAGCATTGTAAACCAATTATACTCCAATACAAAATAAAAATTAAATTAAAAAATAATTCATTATTTTTTATGCTACATAGTATTTATTAATGCTGTGAATATACCAAAATTTGTCTATCCACTTCACATTTGAGAAACATTTGTCTTGTTTCAAATTTTGTTGATCATGCATAAAAGCCACTATAGACAATATGAATGGATTTTTGCGTGAACATCCATTTTCATTTCACTTGTGTAAATCTGTACATTTAACTTTATAAGAAACCATCACACTATTTTACAAAATGGCTGTACCATTTAACATTTATACTAGCAATGTATTTCCAGTTGGTTCACATCACTGCTAGAACTTAGAGTATTTTTGTCATTGTATTGATAATATGTCAGTAGAATGCCGAAGAATTGATGCGTTTGAACTGTGGTGTTGGAGAAGACTCTTGAGAGTCCCTTGGACTGCAAGGAGATCCAACCAGTCCATTCTGAAGGAGATCAGCCCTGGGATTTCTTTGGAAGGAATGATGCTAAAGCTGAAACTCCAGTACTTTGGCCACCTCATGCGAAGAGTTGACTCATTGGAAAAGACTCTGATGCTAGGAGGGATTGGGGGCAGGAGGAGAAGGGGACGACCGAGGATGAGATGGCTGGATGGCATCACTGACTCAATGGACGTGAATCTGAGTGAAATCCGGGAGTTGGTGGTGGACAGGGAGGCCCTGCGTGCTGCGATTCATGGGGTGACAAAGAGTCAGATACCACTGAGTGACTGAACTGAACTGAATTGAACTGAACTGAACTGAAGTGATATCTCACTGTGATTTTAATTTGGATTAGTCCCTAATGATTAATGATATAAAGCATCATTTCATCTACTAATTTGCCATCTGTATATCTTCTTTGGTGATGTGCTTGTTCAAAGCTTTTTTTTAATGTTATTTATTTTCATTAATACATTCTAGATACAAGATTTTCTCAGGCATGTGACTTGCATATATTTTTCCTAGTCTTTGGCTTGTCTTTTTATTCTCTTAACAGTGTTTTTTTTTTTTTTAAAGAGCAAACATTCCTAATTTTAATGAAGTTCAGTTTATCAGTTATCTCTTTTTTATGTCATGCTTTTGGTGTTGTATCTGAGAAATCTTTGTGTGAAGAAGGCTGAGCGCTGAAGAATTGATGTATTTGAACTGTGGTGTTGGAGAAGACTCTTGAGAGTCCCTTGCACTGCAAGGAGATCCAACCAGTCCATTCTGAAGGAGATCAACCCTGGGATTTCTTTGGAAGGAATGATGCTAAAGCTGAAACTCCAGTACTTTGGCCACCTCATGCGAAGAGTTGACTCATTGGAAAAGACTTTGATGCTGGGAGGGATTGGGGGCTAGAGGAGAAGGGGATGACAGGGGATGAGATGGCTGGATGCCATCACTGATTAGATGCATGCGAGTCTGAGTGAACTCCAGGAGTTGGTGATGGACAGGGAGGCCTGGTGTGCTGCATTCATGGGGTCACAAAGAGTCAGACACGACTGAGCAACTGAACTGAACTGAACTGAATCCATCATCACAAATATTTTTCTTATGTTTTCTTTTATCACCCTCTTTTTTGAAGGATATTTTCAATGGATGTAGAATTCTGAATTGAAATTTTTTTTCTTTCTCTTTTTCTTACAGCATTTTAAAGATGTTCTATAATGTTATAGCACTCATTGTTTCTGGTAAGAGATCAATCAATTGCTTTGTACTGTTTCTCCCCTGTTAGTTCACTCAGGCCCCACTTCCCTGTTCAGCATCTTGAAAAGTGCCCCCATATAGAAAGTCACATTGAAAAGTGGTTCACCCCAAGTGTTTTCCTTCTCTTAAGTATCAAAATTTTGAGCTACCTATTATTCAATGCTTGGACACATGCCACAGATAATTTGCCAAATGTTATAGTACTTCAAAAGGCTTCCCTGGTTGTTCAGATGGTAGAGAATCCTTCTACAATGCAGGGCTTCCCTGGTAGCTCAGCTGGTAAAGAATCTTCCTGCAATGCAGGAGACCTCAGTTTGATTTCTGGATTGGGAAGATCCCCTGGAGAAGGGACAGGCTACCCACTCCAGTATTCTTGGGCTTTCCTGGTGACTAAGACAGTAAAGAATCCATCTGCAATGTGGGAGACCTGGGTGGGTTTGATCCGTGGGTTGCAAAGATCCACTGGAGAAGGGAACAGCTACCCACTGCAGTTTTCTTGCCTGGAGAATTCTATGGACAAAGGAGCCTTGTGGGCTACAGTCCATGGGGTCACAAAGAGTAAGACATGACTGAGTGACACACTCACTCATAGTACTTCATGATAAGAGGGTAAGTCTAATACCAGTTACTCCATCATGGCTATATGAAGAATTCTAGATAGTTCCCTGGTGGCCCAAGGACTCTGTGCTTTCACCACGTTCACTGGCAAAGGCCTGGGCTCAACCCCTGGTCAGGGATCTAAGATCCTGGAAGCTGAGTGGTGCAGCCAAAAAATGAATAAATAGAATCTAGCATGCTTAAACATTTTTATGCATCTTTCTCCAACTCACATATGAAACAATCAATAATATAATTTTGGACACCTACTATGGGAGTGTGTTTATTATTAAAGATTCAGAGACATGGTCCCAACCCTTAAGTACCTTATAATTTTGTAGGCTTACATTGAAGGAGAAAACAGAAGGACAAAAAATATTTAAGAGTTTTTATAAATTGTTGTTGCAATTCAAATATATCAAGATTTCCATAGTCATGGGTTGATGAACTCCAGAATTAATGCAGGATTACAAACCTCCTTCTTGCTCAGCATTGCCTTCTGTCGTCCCCAGTGAAACTCTTAGCCATTTCTCGCAGTCATATTTCCAAGGTTTATCTCTAAGTCTAGAACAATCAAATGCATGAATTCTTAAGATCAACTAATAAATATGATTGACAGTGCAGCTATCTTCTTTTGAGCAAATTCAATCAAAATGTGTATATTCAGACCTGTGTGAAACTGACCAATTGGGACCATTCTCTAGTTCATAAACATCACCAGAAGGGATGTGATTATTTGCTATTAGGTTGAAGTCCTGCTGAATGGAGCATCAGGATTTGCTGATATTTGTCTTCCTCCTGCTTTACTCTTTGAAAAACTCTTTTACCTTGGAAATAATTATTGAACACTTGTTTGACTTTGGTGACAAAAGTTTCAAAAGAATTAACACAAATGTGACTTTAATCATTTATAGAGAGTAATTAGAAAACTATTTTATTCTAGGTCATGTGCTAGACCAAGGGGGCAGGGCACAAACATGCGTAAGATTCATTTTTCATTTATGAGGAGTTCACAGTTTAGTCTGGGAGAAGGACATATTAACAAATTTTGTTCAGACTCTCAGTCATGTGTGACTTTTTTCAACCCCATGGACTATAGCCCGCCAGATTCCTCTGTCCATGGAATTTTTCAGGCAAGAATTCAGGAGTGGGTTGCCATTTCCTCCTCTAGAAGATCTTCCTGACCAAGGGATTAAACCCACGTCTCTTATATCTCCTTCATTGGCAGGTGGATTCTTTACCACTAGCACCACCTGGGAAGCCTCCATTACCAAATTATGTGAGTGTAATTAAATTATAGCACAACTGAAAGTGCTTGTGTGTCTGTGATTGAGGAAGGTGATTGGGGATCTGGGGAGATAGGAACGTGTTCTCTGTCTTGGTGGTAAAGTCACACTAACATCTCTTTCTGCTTTATTGACTATGCCAAAGACTTTGACTGTGTGGATCACAATGAACTGTGGAAAATTCTGAAAGAGATGGGCATACCAGACCACCTGACCTGCCTCTTCAGAAACCTATATGCAGGTCAGGAAGCCACAGTTAGAACTGGTCATGGAACAATAGACTGGTTCCAAATAGGAAAAGGAGTACGTCGAGGCTGTATACTGTCATCCTGCTTATTTAACTTATATGAAGAGTACATCATGAGAAACGCTGGACTGGAAGAAGCACAAGCTGGAATCAAGATTGCTGGAAGAAATATCAATAACCTCAGATATGCAGATGATACCACCCTTATGGCAGAAAGTGAAGAGGAATTAAAAAGCCTCTTGATGAAAGTGAGTGAAAGAGGAGAGTGAAAAAGTGAGCTTAAAGCTCAACATTCCGAAAATGAAGATTATGGCATCCAGTCTCATCACTTCATGGGAAATAGATGGGGAAACAGTGTCAGACTTTATTTTGGGGGGCTCCAAAATCACTGCAGATGGTGATTGCAGCCATGAAATTAAAAGACGCTTACTCCTTGGAAGGAAAGTTATAACCAACCTAGTTAGTTAGTTAGTTAATTCAGTCACTCAGTCATGTCTGACTCTTTGTGACCCCATGAATCTCAGCACGCCAGGCCTCCCTGTCCATCACCATCTCCTGGAGTTCACTCAAACTCACATCCATGAAGTCGGTATGCCATCCAGCCATCTCATCCTCTGTCATCCCCTTTTCTTCCTGCTCCCAATCCCGCCCAGCATCAGAGTCTTTTCTAATGAGTCAACTCTTTGCATGAGGTGGCCAAAGTACTCAGCATCATTCCTTCTAAAGAACACCCAGGGCTAATCTCCTTTAGAATGAACTGGTTGGATTTCTTTGCAGTCCAAGGGACTCTCAAGAGTCTTCTCCAACACCACAGTTCAAAAGCATCAATTCTTTGGTGCTCAGCTTTCTTCACAGTCCAACTTTTGCATCCATACATGACCACTGGAATAACCATAGCCTTGACTAGATAGACCTTTGTTGGCAAAGTAATGTCTCTGCTTTTCAATATCTAGGTTGGTCATAGATAGCATATTGAAAAGCAGAGACACTACTTTGCCAACAAAGGTCGGTCTAGTCAAGGCTATGGTTTTTCTAGTAGTCATGTATGGATGCAAGAGTTGGACTGTGAAGAAAGCTGAGCACCAAAGAATTGATGCTTTTGAACTATGGTGTTGGGGAAGACTCTTGAGAGTCCTTGGACTGCAAGGGGATCCAACCAGTCCATCCTAAAGGAGATCAGCCCTGGGTGTTCATTGGAAGGACTGATGCTGAAGCTGAAACTCTAATACTTTGGCCACCTGATGTGAAGAGCTGACTCATTGGAAAAGACCCTGATGCTGGGAGGGATTGGGGGCCTGACAGAGGACGAGATGGCTGGATGGCATCATTGACTCCATGGACATGAGTCTGGGTAAACTCCGGGAGTTAGTGATGTACAGGGAGACCTGGCGTGCTGCAATTCATGGGGTTGCAGAGCGAGACACGACTGAGAGACTGAACTGAACTGGCCCTTTGGCTTAAAAATATGTGGTTTGGGCATCAAACCTTGAGAAAACCTCTTCAAGTAAGCATTTGAGCCTATGAATTTATTGGGACAGCTGCTCTGATGTTCTAGAGCCAAAGGTTATGAATCTCTTTGCCAGCTGGATGAAATCTGCATTTCGACATGTGAGCTCCTCTATCTCATGGAAGTGAGCAATTGATGTATATTGCTGACCTGGCCCAGACGTGGCCAGATGTAAATAGTTCAATGATGTGATGTGGATAGTGCCATATACCAAGGAATATGCAATTTGGACTGAAATTGGTAAAGCAGCTTGAACTAAAGTTGGCAGGTGCTTTGTCAAACAAACCTGGGCTGAAGACCAGAAAGATCCCAGGAAAAGGTGGTAGCTGGGCAGCAGTGCAAGTTTTGAGGCCAAAAATACCAGCAGTTTTTAAATGAGGGCTGCCTTATTGAGCACGACACTAACGCAGGCTAGAGGCCTGATGTGTCAGCAGCAAAGAGATGGACAGTCATGTTGTTGAACAGGACTGACACAATATTGTCAGTGTAAATGCCAGTATTTTGTAGCTTATAAGATGATTGTGTCTACAGGGAAAACCTCAAAAGGCCACAGATACGTTGCAGTTTTCATGGAAGCAGGCATTCCACTCTCAAAGCTTGCTGTTTCTAGAGAAAAGGCAAATTCTATTAAAATAAAATTCAACTTACTTCTCAGAAGAGTGACCTATGCTTAAGTAGGAAGGGAATACAAGGCCACAAATTTTCAATGCAGATTGCATCATAGCTTTGGGTGCTTAAACGAAGGCACTAAGTTTCTCAAATTACTGCACAAATTAATCTGTGAAATGAAAATCCTTGCAAACAGCAAGTGCACTCAGAGAGCACTTGAAGTACTTGGCAATAATTCTGAAGCTCTTTATTAAAATCTCAAAGCTCACTAAACCCAGCACTTTTTGATTAAAAAAAAAGATATTTTGAATTATTTGTGGAGGCCACATGGATTGCTTCAGTTGATTCTTTAGACGTTTTCCACTCTTCTATATTGCATTAATGACTATATTTGACAAGGACTTTACTGCCCATAGATTTGTGTAAATAGTTTAGTTTTACCACAATATTTCTGCTAAAGTTGTCTCATAGAATGCATAAACTTCTCAAATATGTGAGCAAAGCTTTTTGCTCTCTGTCCAAGCTTCAATGTCCTTCATCTTGCAAAATGAGGATATTACGTGAAAAATTAGAAATGTCTTCTAGTAATATTGTCTTATACACACAAATAATTATACACTAAAATGTTCATTGTAACTTAATGTAAAATATTAATATTTAGAAACAATCTAAATGTCCCATAGCAAATAAATTATGGTATAGTTGATTGTTTAATTGACTATTATGCAGCTGTATACAGTCATACTTACAAAGAGCTTTAACAACATGTGAAAGTGCCTGTGATATGGTATGATTTTTGAAAACTGGAAAATAATGTTTTCAAAAACATCATCATCTTAACTTTCAAAAACAGCTTCATCTTAATTTTCTTATAAATTTCATGTGGAAACTGGGGGAAATATATATCTTCATACAAGGCTGGTGATAATCCAAAATGATTGAATATCAAATGGTGGAGAACTTGATGATGTCTAAAAACACTACATAGGCACTTTTACCTTTTGATTTAGTAGTCCCACTTCTCAGAATTTATTCTGATATTATGGCTCCAGCAATGTGAAAATACATATGATCAAAGTTATTTATTAGACCATTATGTGTAGTTGTAAAATATTAGAAGCTACCTTCAGTGACCAAGCTGAGAGAGAGCTTTAATTAACTATGTTACATATGCCCAAGTGCTGCTACTGCTGCTAAGCTGCTTCTGTCATGTCTGACTCCGTGCGACCCCATGAACTGCTGCCCACCAGGCTCCTTCGCCATGCCCAAGTGAGTACTATGCAAATGTAAAACAGAATGAGGAAGATCTCTGTAAACTGATATTGAGTGATTATCAGTGGGATGACATTAAGTAAAAAAGGTAAAGTGTAAAATAGTATAAATATATGCTATCATTTGTACATGTGAAGGATGGAGAAATAAAAAAAAAATAATTTGTTTGCTTATCTTTCCAAAAAGAAATACAGTAAACAATGAGTTAATTACACATAGTGGAGGAAAGGATGGAAAGGATATAGTAGGGAATGACACTGTGACTGTTATCTTTCTGAAAGTTTTTACTTTTGAATGTATGTAAATGTTTTACATATTAGAAAAAAATTAAACCACCAAGAATGAGGAAGAAAAAATCTAAAAGTAAAAGCAAATGGAAATAAATGAATTAATTTTATTTCAAATGAATACCATACCCACAGTGAAAAGAAAGGAAACAAGGAAGGAAGGAAGGAGGAACTGAATTGGCTTAGGAATGAGGCATTTGACTATATATTCTGAGTCTTGGGCAGGGTGGTGAGGAGTGGAGATTTCAAACAAATGTTGATTTCTCTTTAAAAGATTTATTTATTGAGTGAGGTACAGAGGAAACCAGGCTTTTCAGGTGGCACTAGTGGTAAAGAACCCACCTGCCAATGCAGGAGATGTAAGAGACACGGGTTCAATCTTTGGGCTGGGAAGATTGCCTAGAAGAAGGCATAGTAACCCACTCCAGTATTCTTGCCTGGAGAATCCCATGGACAGAGGCCCCTGATGGGCTACTGTCCATGGGGTCACAAAGAGTTGGACAGGACTGAAGCAACTTAGCACTCACTCATAGAGGAAACCAATTCTTAAACTATTTCACATGTATTATAAATTAGCACAAATGAGTAAAACTCATGATAGTTTTGGGAACCACTGTTGTTACTGTGGAAGAAGGGGCACAAAAATGTGAAACGTGGAGAAGGGAACAGAGGACCCTATGGAAGTGGATGAAAACTGGAGGTGTCAGTACCTAACTATGATTTCTAAAATATGCATATATGTGTGTACTTCTTTATATGCATATGTGTACACAGGGGCATATGTATGTTTGGATGTATATTTAGATATGAGTATATATAGGCATTGGAGAAGGCAATGGCACCCCACTCCAGTACTCTTGCCTGGAAACTCCCATGGGCAGAGTAGCCTGGCAGGCTGCAGTCCATGTGGTCGCGAAGAGTCAGACACGACTGAGGGACTTCACTTTCACTTTTCACTTTCATGCATTGGAGAAGGAAATGGCAACCCACTCCAGTGTTCTTGCCTGGAGAATCCCAGGGATGGGGAAGCCTGGTAGGCTGCCGTCTATGGGGTCACACAGTCAGACACGACTGAAGTGACTTAGCAGCATATATAGGCATATTTTCCTAGTTCTACCCAATAAGAAGGTCAAAGAGCAAAGTCACTCCAGGAGCAATGAGCATACATAGCACCCAGATCTAGGTCTCCAATACCATTTCTCATAGAAGAGTCAGGGCTTCATTGAGAAATGTTTAATTCCAGGTATGAGGTACAGTGGATACAAAATAAGCGTGGAGGACCTTGTTATGTCTGAAATGAGAAGGAGTAAAGTAAATAATTGAAGAGACAGTACACAGGGTATAGGAACTAACTTGACATGGCTCCTACTGGCCAAATCCAGGACAATTTGAGCATCAAAATAAATTAGAACCATAATGAATCAGCGATAACATAGAAATTCACAAGCCCACAATCATAATAAATAGATAAATAAATGAATGGATATAGGGTTGGGTAGGAGAGCCCTTGCTTACAGAATTCTGAGGACTGATTGGTAAATGTGAAGAGAATGCTAGAGTTGGAAAGTCATTATTTTGCAACCATAATGATAAAAATTGGGTCAGTCAAGAATCACTGCTGCTGCTGCTGTTAAGTTGCTTCAGTCGTGTCCGACTCTGTGCAACCCCATAGACGGCAGCCCACCAGGCTCCCCCGTCCCTGGGATTCTCTAGGCAAGAACACTGGAGTGGGTTGCCATTTCCTTCTCCAATGCATGAAAGTGAAAAGTGAAAGTGAAGTCGCTCAGTCATGTCCGACTCTTAGCGACTCTTAGCGGCCCACCAGGCTCCTCCGTCCATGGGATTTTCCAGGCAAGAGTACTGGAGTGGGGTGCCATTGCTTTCTCCTAATAAATGTTAAATCTAGGGGGAAATATGGTGAGGAGCAGGATAACTTCATAACCTTGAAGTATCTCCTTGAAGCTTACATATGAGTTTCAAAGGAAGAAAAAATAGTAATTGTTCACTGAAGAAATTGGAAAATATTTGACAGAGTGATCAAAATTAACATTATCAGTATAAGACAGATGGGTAAGGTGTGATATCTTGTGAAGGCTGCAAACTGGAATCTAACCATGAGGAAATATTAGACAAACCCCAGATGAGGAACAGTTCATACAAAAAGATGCATGCATATGGATGTTTATAATCTTGTTTATAATAACCCTTAGCTGGATATAACTGAAATGCTCATCAACAGTGAATGCATAGAGTGTGGGACACTCCTACAGTATACTACTTTACTACTCAGTGATTAATGGGAAAAATCTTCTGAAATATTCAAACAATATGGATGAATCTCAAAAGCATTTTGCTGAGTGAAAGAATTCAGACACAAAAGAGTTCACATTGGATGATTTAATTGAAATGAAATTTGAGAATAGGTAAAACTAGTATATGGAGATGGGAAGCAGATGAGTATTGCCTGGGGCAGAAATAGTGAGAATTGACTGCAAAGTGTAAAGGAACTGTTCTGATATAATGGAAATATTCTATATCCTGAATGAGTGGTGGTTACATGCATATATATTTTTTCCAAATGTATGTCATTGTTTGCATAAAATTGTTCTTCCCTGGTGGCCCATATGGTAAAGCGTCTGCCTACAATGTGGGAGACCTGGGTTTGATCCCTGGGTTGGGAAGATCATGTGCAGAAGGAAACGGCAACCCACTTCACTACTCTTGCTTACAAAATCCCATGGACAGAGGAGCCTGGTAGGCTACCGTCCAATGGATTGCATAGAGTCAGACAGGACTTCACTTTCACATAAAATTGGTATATTCTATTGTGTCTAATATGTATATATTGTCACCCTGCTTATTTAACTTCTATGCAGAGTACATCATGTGAAATGCTGGGCTGGATGAAGCACAAGCTGGAATCAAGGTTACAGGGAGAAATATCAATAACCTCAGATATGCAGATGACACCACTGTCATGGCAGAAAGCAAACAGTAACTAAAGAGCCTCTTGATGAAGGTGAAAGAGGAGAGTGAAAAAGCTGGCTTAAAACTCAACATTCAAAAAATGAAAATCATGGCATCCGGTCTCATCACTTTATGGCAAATAGATGGGGAAACAATAGAAACAGTGACAGAATTTATTTTCTTGGGCTCCAAAATCACTGCAGATGGTGACTGCAGCCATGAAATTAAAGGACACTTGCTCCTTGGAAGAAAAGCTATGACAAACTGAGACAGCATATTAAAAAGCAGAGACATTATTATGCAACAAAGGTCCATATAGTCAAAGCTATGGTTTTTCCTGTAGTCCTGTATTGATGTGTTAGTTGGACCATAAAGAAGCCTGAGCTCTGAAGAATTGATGTTTTTGAACTGTGATGTTGGAGAAGACTCTTGAGAGTTCCTTGGACTGCAAAGAGATCCAACCAGTCAATCTTAAGGGAAATCAGTCCTGAATATTCATTGGAAAGACTGATGCCGAAGCTGAAGTTCCAATACTTTGGCCACCTGATGTGAAGAATTGACTCATTGGAAAAGACACTGATGCTGGGAGGGATTGAAGGCAGGAGGAGAAGGGGATGACAGAGGACAAGATGGTTGGATGGTGTCACTCACTCAATAGACATGAATTTGAGCAAGCTCTGGGAGATGGTGATGGACAGGGAAGTCTGGGGTGCTGCAGTACATGGGGTCGCAAAGAGTAGGACACGAGTGAGCAACTGAACAACAACAAATTGTGTCTAAAGTTTGCCTCAAGAAGGGAGTTCCCTAGTGGTCCAGTGTCTAAGGCTCCATGCTCTCAAAGCAGGGGGACTGAGTGATCCCTGGTCAAGGAACTAGATCTCACATGCTGAAACTAAAGATCCTGTGTGCCACAACTGGGGAAAAAAAAAAAAAAAGGATCCCACATGCCACAGCAAAGATCAAAGATCCCACAGGCTGCAACTAAGATCCAGTACAACAAATAAATACTAAAAATAGAATAAATATATGTTAAAAATAAATAAAATTTACCTCAATAAAGTTTATTTTAAAAGGTAAAGGGAAGATGTACTCGAGGAAAAAATTTTAAAACAGAATACAACAAAATCACAGTGGTATGTTATGGGGAGGGAGGTGGGAGGGGGTTTCATGTTTGGGAATGCATGTAAGAATTAAAGATATTAAAATTTAAAAAATAAAAAACTAAAAAAAAATAAAATTAAAAAAAATTTTAAAAAAGACAAAAAAAAATCACAGTGGTGATTTGGTGGTTCTTATTTTCACTTTCATTTTTTCCTGCATTGAATATATTTTGTCTAATGAGAAAAATCTGTTTTTAAAATAAGTTTGTTTGTGTTTAAAGGCACAGTATTTTATTTTGTAGATAACAATAATGTGTGACATTTCAGATTCTTTTCCGAGAGGTACTGTAGTGGCAAACATATTACTCAAACAAGAGACCTGAGTTCTCCTTTTGAATATTCTGCAGACTGCTGTATGTTTTGTGAAGATCATGTGATCTCTCTGAATTGAGTTTCTATATCTATAAAATGAGGAGAGTTGATCTCCTTGGACCCCAGAATTTCATGATACCTTTCAGTTCAGTTCAGTTCAGTCGCTCGGTCGTGTCTGACTCTTTGCAACCCCATGAATCGCAGCACGCCAGGCCTCATGATACCTTTAGTACCAATTTAAGAACAAAATATGTGAATCTCCTTAATTGTATATCTTATGAGTATTGCTAATGCCTTCACATATTCAAAATCTTTTGTACTTTTTGAGCATTATATGTTTTTCCCTTAACCAATAACAACATAAATACTTGAAGATCAATTTAGAGGAACTTCTAAATTCTTGACAGAAAGTGTAACTTATAATCATCTTCAGTTTATTGCTTTATTTAAAGTGCTACTGATTTTATTAAAGAAAACAGTCTTTTCTTTGTTTTCTCTGAACATTGAAAACACTGCAAATTTGTGTTAGAGACGGTAGTAACCTTCACATGTATAATCACATTAACAACCTCTTCTCCAGTGAAAGAATCATAGGCTATAAATTTACATATCCACTTTTTCTTTATTTAGTGAAATTGGCTTTTGACTCTTCAGATTACATGATAATTGAATCAGACGTCTGGTTCTAAGTGATGTGTATCCTTTGCTTTTCCATTTGTTTATTGTTTGCATTGCTGCAAATGCATTAAAACCGAATGTTGATGAAAAGAGCTAAATTCTGACTGTCAGATGAGAAGAGCAAGCTTGCTGGCTGCAGATGCCATTTTAACTTTGAGTCTTTCATGTGCAGATTTTTCATTTGTCTGTAGTTCTTTTTCCAAGACTTGTTTTTCTCTTTAAATCAGATAAGGACTTTTCAAAGGTAGGAAATGATGAGGGAAGGCTTTTCCTTTTCCATCTCTACTTATATCAGATGGCTGCATTGATGTCACAAAATAATAGGGAAAAGCTCTAAATTGGATCTAGTAGCACTTTATGTTATAGAAAGTAGGGGTTTAGCTGGATCTTAAACGATTTCATTGACAACTAAATAAATTTAGCCAATATTCTAGATACTGGTGCTATAAAAGTCTATATTTTATTTACATTTCACAATTCTGGATAAAGTCTTGTTCTGCCAATTATTGAAGAAGCCAGGAAGAAAATGGTTCAGTATTTTGTTACATTTTCACAACACTTATACATAAGACCCAGGAATCTCATTGACGTAGCAGGAAGTGACTTAATTAGCCTAACTCCTCATGACAATACATTCTGGGAAATGTACAGTCAAGTGTGATCTTTGCCTTCAACAATTTACAAATGACTTTAATATGCCCGAGAGCGCTGTTCTCCATCGGCATTATGTGAAGACATTGTTCAGTGTAAGAAAACGGAAGCAGCTGGTACTATTGTGTATGCTTCAGATCACAAGAAAATGAGAGTATATCCTGTTTCCACCGTATCCAGAAAATCTCTATTGAATCTCACAAAATTAGGGATCAAACTATTTTGAAAGCTTTTAGTTTCTCCTTATTGTAATGAAGTATAATACTTAAGACTTAGAAATTTATTTCACTTCTGGAGATTCCTGCAGTTTGGGAAAGCTACTGAGAAAGCATTATTAAGACAAAAACAAAACAACATGACAATGATCTGAGCTATAAACAGTCATGGTTTTCCTACCTTCTTTTTTAGTGAAACACAGATGTTACATTTACAACAGACCTTCTGTGGTAATGTGTTTGAGAATAAACACCAGCAGTTTCTCTGAAACTAATTTACCTGCTTTAGATTAGTAATGCTTAGCATTTTAAAAGCCTGGGAGAAACATGGGAGGAAGCAATCACTCAATCCCTGTTACTTCATAGACATAGCAGGAAAATCACTTAAATTAACGTTTATGCCCAAGTTCGTTTCTCACACCTACCAACAGATTTCTTACTGAGACCCTTCAAACCAGTTAAGGAAGTAAAGTACTATTTTGTTAAGCACTGACTCTTAAAAGCTACAATGTCCACAGGAGATGTTTGGTGGCTGCTGAATTATTGAAGGAAGATTTAGTAAGAAAAAAATAGGGTTGATATTTTAGCATTAGCTCTTGACAGAGACCAACGTATTGCTACATTTTGACTTTCTATACACTGAATTCAAACAGGATAACAGCAGCTGGCTGATTGTTCTTAGATTAGAAAGCTGGCAGTGAAGGTTAAAGAAAAAATAGGTAGTGAGAACAAAGTTAAACTCTCTGAGTGACATCACATAGAATGGAATTACTCAATCCTAACTGCACATTTAGAATCATCTAGAGAGTTGTTAATAATGCCTGAACCTTGATGCAAATAAACCCATGTAAAATTGGGAAAGGAGTATGTCAAGACTGTATATTGTCACCCTGCTTATTTAACTTACATGCAGAGTACATCATGTGAAATGCCCAACTAGATGAAGCACAAGCTGGAATCAAGATTGCAGGGAGAAATATCAATAACCTCAGATATGCAGATGACACCACCCTTATGGCAGAAAGCAAAGAGGAACTAAAGAGCCGCTTGATGAAAGTGAAAGAGGAGAGTGAGAAAGCTGGTTTAAAACTCAACATTCAAAAAACGAAGATCATGGCATCCAGTCCCATCACTTTATGGCAAATAGATGGGGAAACAATGGAAACAGTGACAAAATTTATTTTCTTGGGATCCAAAATCACTGCAGATGGTGACTGCAACCCCAAAATTAAGACACTTGCTCCTTGGAAGAAAGGCTATGACCAACCTAGACAGTATATTAAAAAGCAGAGACTTACTTTACTAACAAAGGTCTATATAGCCAAAGTTATGGTTTTTTCCAGTAGTTATGTATGGATGTGAGAGTTGGACCATAAAGAAAGTGAGCACAGAAGAATTGATGCTTTCAAAATGTGGTGTTGGAGAAGACTCTTGAGAGTCCCTTGAACAGCAAGGAAATCAAACCAGTCATTCCTAAAGGAAATCAGTCCTGAATATTCATTGGAAGAACTGATGCTGAAGCCGAAACTCCAATACTTTGGCCACCTGATGCAAAGAACTAACTCATTGGAAAAGACCCTGATGCTGGGCAAGATTGAAGGCAGGAGGAGAAGAGGATGACAGAGGATGAGAGCGCTGGATAGCATCACTGACTCAATGTACATGAGTTTGAGCAAGCTCTGGAAGTTGGTGATGAACAGGGAAGCCTGGTGTGCTGTAGTCATGGGATTGCAAACAGGCAGATACCACTAAGAGACCGAACTGAACTGATTCAGGGATGGCCATCAGCATGTACAGCCATGGTTGAGAATCACTGATTTAAATAATCATGTTTTTAAGCATGTATTTGTGATACAGAAGTTTTAAATTGATAATTTTTTAAGTCTTTAATGAATTTGTTGCAACATTGTTTCTTTTTAAAAATTCTTTTTATTTTCATTTTTTGACTGTGATGCATGTGGGATCTTAGCTCCCTGAGCAGGGATTGAACTCATATCTCCTGCATTGTAAGGCAAAGTTTTAACCCCTGGACCACAAGGGAAGTCTCTAAATTGATAATATTTAGTTAGTTATTTTTAAATATTTTTCTCTACTTAAAGAAGACTTGCACAGTTCAAGGGTATTTATTTAACAGAGCAATACAATGCTAAAACATATTTAAAGTATGATCACCTTGTCTGGCACATGATATAAACTCAATAAATATTAGCTTCTTTTTAGTTTTTTCCAACAAGCCTATGTATTTATAGATACACACACACAAACACACATAAACATATACATGATAGTTACATGAGACTGAATAAATGACTTTTTTCCCATGAATATATGAAATCATTCTCATTTTCTATTTTTATTTGAATGACAACCAATTGTTTCCCACAAAGAAAAATTCTTAATTTGAATTTTAGCAGTCTTTTCTTATTTGTAGTTACAAAAAGAGTAAGACATCTGTATCATATTATTTTTGGTTGCAAGTAACAAAAAACTAAAATAACAAAGATGACACTTATTGGCTCAATTTTCTGAAAATTCCAAAGGTGTTTATGTTGCAGTTTGGTGTGGATTGCTTCAAGTTAGAGTTGATTCAGTAGAGTAAAAATGTCACCAAAAGCAAATTTCTTTTTGTATCTCCACTCTGCCTTTCATGTGGCTGGCTTATTTCTGGGGCTACCTTCCCTAGCTCTTTCAAGATGGGTGTCAAGGCAACCTGGGCCACAGGCCTCCTAGTTCTTATTCAAGGAGCCAATAAGAACTTCTCTGCTTTCAACCACAAAATAAAGTCCTGGGCAACACTCTTAGACCAACTAGGTCACATTACAAGGTTGTTCTTAACCAATAATTGGTCCAAAAAGAATGGGGTTATATTGATTGGTTTGAGTAGGCCCAGAACTGGAGTCAAGAGGAATGGGTCTGGTTGACCAGCCCCACCCAAATGACATGGTTGCCTCCTGAGTGTTTATGATTGTAATTTTGGGAGCAGTAGGGTGATGGTAAGCAGATAGATTCCAGGGAAAGCAATGTCTACTACATTGATCAAAATGATACATTTTAAATAGCTAAACAAACAATTTTTAAAAAGCCAGACTTTATGAACAGGTATGAATACTTCTGCTCTCCAACATCTCTATTATTAGATGGGATTAAGATGCAACACATATTTTCCCTTTTAGATTCATAGAGTATGTAAGGCATCCAGTACAAAAGCATTCTATATAAATTTGTATATCCGCATCATCTATAATTCTGAGTAAGTTGAAAACAATTTTTCCACTGCAACATCCCTTGTCCTATTCAAATACTACATTGGAGATAAAACATATAGTTCAAAAGTGTCTAAATTTTCTCCCATCAAGATGCTCTTAGTATTTCAGTAATAATTTTGGTGGGATTTTAGGTCAAAATAAATAGTAATATGTAAGAGTTCATTTATTGAGTTGTTATATCCAGACAACTTAATAGGTATTTTTGTGCTAATAATTTAGTAGCCATTTGGAAAAAATAATACATATAAATTTGAAGAAAAAAGAATTTTTATTTCATGCTTATTATTTAAGGATATATTTGCCTGCTAGGCTCTTTATACCCCTAATCTTGGAATCATTCTGGATACTATCACCCTCATTTCTTGTCCCACACTGATTTTTGTACAATACTTGCTTTTTATCATAGTAACTGACAAAATTTAGCTTAATAAAGATATGATATAATCAAAGAGAATATCATGTGATCTAATGATGAAACTGAACTACTTTGGACTAGTAGTTTGAACTGCATCTTACAGATGTTGGTGGACTTCTTTTGAAAATTTGGCACATTTCTTTGTGTCTTGGTTTGCCTTGGTGCACAGTTTGGGAGATGAGATTACAGTTATAAAAGAAGTAAATGAAAAATACCAGGAGATGACAATTAGTATTTTAAAAAGGAAATTACCATATCCATCTTTCAAATATCTTAAGAAGCATTTGATTTGTATAACAAAATTCTTATTTGTACCCTTTTATTTTGCCAAAAACATTAAAAGAAAAAAAGTACATTATATAAATTAATCTTTGGAATTTATAGGGCTTCCCTGGTGGCTTAGAGGTTAAAGTGTCTGCCTCCAATGCAGGAGACCTGGGTTCAGTCCCTGGGTTGGGAAGATCCCCTGGAGAAGGAAATGGCAATCCACTCCAGTATTCTTGCTTGGAGAATCCCATGGACAGAGAAGCCTAGTAGGTTGCAGTCCACGGGGTCACAAAGAGTCAGACATGAATAAAACCCTCTACTACTTCAATAATTTAGTATTCTATACTCAAGATTATGTTGAAATCACATTTTTTACATTCTAGTGAAAAATGAGGACAGGCTAGTCTAGGAATAAGTAACAACTTCACGTTACTGTAGATTTGAAATTTTAGTACATTTCTACCTGAAACATTACCAGTACTAATGATAACAACTGCTGGGCCCAGTCAATGTTCTGAACTAACCCACTGGCCTTACCAACATACCTCACATTTATGGTTAGGGAGATATTAGAACATAAAAATTCATCCCCTATGAGTTTCCTTTTACAATGGCCAATTGTCACAGAATTAGGACAGATAGAGTACTTTTTTCCCTCCTAAAAAGTGAGTGGTAAAAACTCATAGGCTAATGTGTCACAGTAAGAATTTAGGAGAAAAATAATTTGTCAGTAAGATACTTTGTAATGAATCTTATATTATGACCTTGTTTGGCTGCTATATACTGCAAAAAGAAGAGAAGTCAATCAAAATGGCATGAATTATTAATTCATTTCATACAACGCCCACGATATCCTCAGAATATGTTTGCTAAGGTGCTGCAGTGAAAAGAAGGCAAACAAATGATATAGCTCAAGTAAGGAGTTTCAGAATGAGTTCTTAATAGGGACACATGTAGTTAATTTCTAAAGTTTCTGTTGACTATACAAACTGAAATACTAATATCAGAATAACTTGTTGTAAGAGGAAAAAAATGACATTAAGATTCCAGGTTGAAGGTGTGAAACTGGGGCTATGTAGTAGATTTTATTATTGAATAATCCTATAAGAAGATTATGTATTCTGCTCTGCTGACATAAGGCTTAGTCATATGATATGTTTTAACCAAATGATACGTGTCACTTTTTAGCCCAAATTTTAATATTGAATATGTGGTTTGCCATATGTTCTTTCCTCTGCCACAATGCCTAGTACTATTCCAGGCTGAGGCTGCTCCCTCAGTGTAGAGCAGAGTCTCATCTAACCTTTGACGGGGATGTGGAATGACTGAACCACTGAGATATTCATGGTGTTTGTCACTTCAGTATTACCTAAACCATCTCAACTGATGCAAGTTTTTAGCCTTTAGTGTCAGCATAAGCTAAATGTGGGAAAACAGAGTAAGAAGAATTTTTTAAAAAGCAATTTCTTTCATAATGGTTATATTAAGGTTTTATAAGCAGATAAAAAACCCAGGTCTTGGAAATGGTGAAAGAGGAGAGAAAACCTTGGTAATAACCACCCCCCACTCCGTTGGAATCCATGGCCTGGAACTACATTGAAGCATCATAGCTCTCATGATTAAACTGGAACCTCCACTATCACACATTTTCCCTAGGTTAGAGAGTTTTAGTTGCTCTTTAACACACAGCTAGTAAGGGACACACAGCTAGTAAGGGACAGGCTCAAAATGTGTTGCCTTCAATTACACTGTCACCTGAACATAGAATGTGAGCACCTGGCTAGGTGTGGCAGCTGCTCAGGTAGCCCTTAAAAAGAGAATCTGCTGTGGAGAGTGCAGTTAGCTTATAGCCTCCAGCTGCATTGGGCAAGATTCTGGAGGTGCTGCAGGCATTAGAGCCAAAAGATACATTCTCCCCAGGAAGTCTCCTCTTCCCCTATCACTGCCATGACTAAGCATGATAGGGTATTTGGGTCTAGTCATTTCTTCCCAATGCAGTGGCTCTTCTATGCATAATCTTTCTTCTGGAGCACCCTGTTGGAAAGCTGAGATTTTTCTCAGAGCTGCACTGTGGTCTGTGGTCCCCTCCTTCTACCTTCTTCCTCTCCCTTCACAGGTGTCAGACCAGTCGTTGTTGTTTAGTTGCTAAGTCCTGTATTAAGGTCTAAAGGCTTTCTCTACCTACTCCTGCTCCCATACCTTTTATCTTACATAGACTTCATATATGAAACAAAAATTATCCTGATACATGTTAAAATGTTGAAAAAACACTTTATTTAGGACCTTTGTGATACATGTTAACACTATCACGAAAGGCGAGAGAGATCAGGCTTAACTTTGAATAAAGCAAAGACAGCTGAGGATTTAGTGCCAATGAACAAGATGAAAGGGGTCAGTGGATGGGAAATTGCTAAAAGGAGACATTAAGAATAGATGGTTTCTTGGTAAACTGACTTAATAGGATTTTTGCTGAAGGCAGGCCAGGATGATTAGATATCCAAGGGTAGGGGATTCTCACCAAGCTGACTTAGCAGGATTCTTACTAAAACTCTGCTAGGCAGGCCAAAGACAAGACCCAGGGACAAGGGCCACCTCTAAATAGGGCTCAGAGGACAGCCTATCTAAAGGTTGGTCAAAAAGAGTCTTCATCACATCCCAGTAAGAAATAAATACTTCTTACTCCATCTTGGCACCTACTTCTTGGAGACCCTGAATTGACATACAAGGTAAACTGGGAAATCTGATCAATATCCTTTTCTGTAGCAAAACATGCAGATTTTTATGGCTAGATTACTAGAGCTTGAAGGATAAAGTTTCTCCCATTTAAAAAAAAAAAAATAGAGGCTAGAGTGCTGATAATGTACTGCCATCTATGGGTTGTTTTCAGTTTGTTAAGCACTGCAGGTTGGAGTTTACATGGATTGTCTCATTTCATTTTCATGTAATGTTGCCAATTATATATTCTAATTATTTTTATTTTATACATGAAGAAAAAATGTTTAGGTAAAATGCCTTGTGGAAGATGACCCTTCCAATACATAGCAGGGGTAAGATTCAGGACCAGATCTATCATATTCTAAACTATCACTATTTACTTTCAGTCAAAATGTTAGCTGATAAATGACTGTTACGCAGATTTGCTGAGTATGGGGAAAGAGGTATTATATTTGGAGTCTGCTTTATGGTAGGAAGGAACTGAGAGATCCAAGAAGCTTTGTGAGTATTACATTGTGAGTACATTTTATGCATACTGTTCCCACTGTTATGTCAAGTCCCTGGAGAATAAAACTTGTTGGGCTAAAACAGGCTAAAATGGATAGTCACAAATTTGAGTATACATCTCCTTGGATAGGGAGTTCCATGGTTATCATAAATCTGAAGACTGTACAGAAAAATAGAAAGAAGAGAAAATATATAGTTCTAAATTCAACTTATAGCCTAAGAAATTTTTATTTCTTTTGGATAAAAAGAATCTGAGAATACCTGACCATGGACCCATATTGACTCTCAGTTCTCTAGATCAGGAACTGCTTGTGGCAGACACTATTTATATTTCTGTAACTGCTCTTTCACAGCACTTATTGTAGCTGGCAGTGGACAGTAGTGAGTTGGTAATTATATGATAGAAATTGAATAAGGTAGCAGCAGGTTGAGAGAGATCAATGTCATGAGTCTAACTGTCATTGCTTGGTTTCTCATCCATACCTTAACCTTGGCTCTTAGACCACTGATTCTTCATGCAAACTATTCCAGGTAGAAAGCCTTGGCCTGAGACAAGACTGGGTCATTCATTCTTTAATTCATGAAATAAGTATTGTGCACAGTTGATAATATCATTGCTGTGCCCTGATCTCTCAGATTCCTTTCTACCATCTACATGTGTACCCTTTGATGTACTTTTGCATCCAGCTGCCAGAAACTATGAGTCTTTTCTACAGGATTGCCCTTGGGCTACTGGTGTCTCTTTGCTTTAGTTCACACACAGAGATTGAATGTCTGTGGATTTATAGTCTCTTTGACTGCCAGGGCATGAAAACCCAGTTTCCTTTTCCTGGGTTGAGATAACCCTGAAGCTTAGTTCTCACTCCACAGTTATTCTAGTAGATCAGAGTGAAGTATTATCTTTTCACAGGAAGTTCCCTGAAATCAGATCCTTGCTTGACTCCCTCTCTTTACTTCTGGTGCTTGCCCCACTGCCTCACTGTCTTACCAGTTTACTCTGGCTTGAAAATGAAAGTTCCTTAGTCGTGTCCAACCCTTTGCAACCCCATGGAAGACAGAGTACATGAATTCTCCAAGTCAGAATACTAGAGTGGGTAACCCTTCCCTTCTACAGGGGATCTTCCCAACCCAGGGATTGAAGCCAGAATCTGCATTGCAGGCAGATTCTTTACCAGCTGAGCAACAGGGGATGTTTACCCCAAAATGTAATTAAATAAGAGCTGTACCCACCTTACACAGTTCAGTCTCTCAGTCCTGTCTGACTCTGCAACCCCATGGATGTCAGGTTTCCCTGTCCATCACCAACTCCCAGAGCTTGTTCAAAGTCATGTCCATCAAGTCGGTGATGCCATCCAACCATCTCATCCTCTGTCATCCCCTTCTCCTCCTGCCTTCAATCTTTCCCAGCATCAGGGTCTTTTCCAGTGAGTCAGTTCTTCACATCAGGTGGCCAAAGCATTGGAGTTTCAGCTTCAGCATCAGTCCTTCAGTAAAGATTCAGCACTGATTTCCTTTAGGATTGACTGGTTTGATCTCCTTGGAGTCCAAGGGACTCTCAAGAGTTTTCTCCAACACCACAGTCCAAAACATCAACTCTTCAGTGCTCAGCTTTCTTTATGGTCCAACTCTCACATCCATACATGACTTGGAAAAACCATAGCTTTCACCAGACGGATCTTTGTCAGTAAAGTCAAGTCTCTGCTTTATAATATGCTGTCATAGCTTTTCTTCCAAGGAGCAAGTGTCTTTTAATTTTGTGGCTGCAGTCACCATCTGCAGTGATTTTGGGGCCCCCCAAAATAAAAAGTCTGTCACTGTTTCCTTTATTTCCCCATCTATTTGCCATGAAGTAATGGGACCAAATTCCATGATCTTCGTTTTTTGAATGTTGGGTTTTAAGCCAGCTTTTTCAATCTTCTCTTTTACTTCCATCAAGAGGCTCTTTAGTTTCTCTTCCCTTTCTACCATAAGGGTGATGACATCTGCATGTCTGAGATTATTATTTCTCCCTGCAATCTTGATTCCAGCTTGTGCTTCATTTAGTCGGGCATTTCAAATGATGTACTCTGCATATAAGTTAAGTGAGCAAGGTGACAATATACAGCCTTGATGTACTCCTTCCCCAATTTTGAACCAGTCCATTGTTTCATGTCCGATTCTGTTGTTTCTTGACCTGCATACAGATTTCTCAGGAAGCAGGTCAGGTGGTCTGGTATTACCATCTCTTCAAGAATTTTCCAGTTTCTTGTGATCCACACAGTCAAAGGCTTTAGTGTAGTCAATGATGCAGAAGTAGATGTTTTTCTGGAACTCTCTTGCTTTTTCAATGAGACAGTAAGTGTTGGCAATTAGATCTCTGGTTCCTCTGCCTTTTCTAAAACCAGCTTGGACATCTATAAGGTCTCAGTTCAAGTACTGTTGAAGCCTGGCTTGGAGAATTTTGAGCATTACTTTGCTAACATGTGAGAGGAGTACAATTGTGTGGTAGTTTGAACATTCTTTGGCATTGTCTTTCTTAGGGATTGGAATGAAAACTGACATTTTCCAGTCCTGTGGCCACTGCTGAGTTTTCCAAATTTGCTGGCATATTGAATGCAGCACTTATCTTTTAGGATTTGAAATAAATTAGCTGGAATTCCATCACCTCTACTAGCTTTGTTCATAGTGATGCTTCCTAAGGCCCACTTGACTTCACATTCCAGGATGTCTGGCTCTAGGTGAGTGATTACACCATCATTGTTATCTGGGTCATGAAGATCTTCTTTGTATAGTTCTTCTGTGTTTTCTTGCCACCTCTTAATATCTTCTGCTTCTGTTAGATCCATACCACTTCTGGGTTTTATCGAACCCATCTTTGCATGAAATGTTCCCTTGGTATCTCTAATTTTCTTGAATAGATCTTTATTCTTTCCCATTCTATTGTTTTCTTCTATTTCTTTGCATTGATCACTGAAGAAGGCTTTATTATCTCTCCTTGTTATTCTTTGGAACTCTGCATTCAAATGGGTGTTTCTTTCCTTTTCTCCTTTGCCTTTTTCTTCTCTTCTTTTCTCAGCTATTTGTAAGGCCTCCTCAGACAACCCTTTTGCCTTTTTCCATTTCTTTCTCTTGGGGATGGTCTTGATCACTGCCTCCTGTACAATGTCACAAACCTCCATCCATAGGTCTTCAGGCACTCTGTTTGTCAGATCTAATCTCTTGAATCTATCATTTCCACTGTATTTTCATAAGGGATTTGATTTAGGTCATACCTGAATGTTCTAGTGGTTTTCCCTACTTTTTTCAGTTTAAGTCTGAATTAAGAAATAAGGAGTTCATGATCTGAGCCACAGTCAGCTCCCAGTCTTGTTTTCACTGACTGTATAGAGCATTTCCCTCTTTGGTGGCAAATAAACTAATCAATCTGATTTCAGTATTGACCATCTGGTTATGTCCATGTGTAGAGTCATCTCTTGGGTTGTTGGAAGAGGGTGTTTGCAATGACCAGTGTGTTCCCTTGCAAAACTCTGTTAGCTTTTGCCATGCTTCATTTTCTACTCCAAGGCCAAAGTTGCTTGTTACTCCAGGTATCGCTTGACTTCCTACTTTTGCATTCCAGTCCCCTATGATGAAAAGGACATCTGTTTTTGGTATTAGTTCTAGAAGGTCTTGTTATTAGTTCTAGAAGTTCTTGTATGTCTTCATAGAACCATTCAACTTCAGCTTCTCCAGCACTGATGGTTGGAACATAGACTTGGATTGCTGTGATATTGATTGGTTTGCCTTGGAAACAAACAGAGATTATTCTGTCATTTTTGAGATTGCATGCAAGTACTGCATTTAGAACTCTTTTGTTGACTTTGAAGGCTACTCCATTTCTTCTAAGTGATTCTTGCCCACAGTGGTAAATATAATGGTCGTCTGAATTAAATTCACCTATTCCAGTAGAAATGACAAGATGACATGGTAGAAGGGTGTGTGCTCATCTTCTCCTCTGAGAACTCCAAATTGCAATTCACTTCTGATCAACTATCGACAGGAGAATGTTGGATCCCACCAAAAAATGATACTCCACGTCCAAAGCAAAGGAGAAGCCCCAATAAGATGGTAGGAGGGGTGAAATCTCAATTAGAATCAAATCCTATACTTTCCAGAGATGCTCAGAAGGTATAAGCAAAAGTGTGTGCATACCAGGACCCAGAGACCCCACAGAGACTGAGCCAGACCTGCCTTTGAGTGTTTGAGTGTCTCCTGCAGAGGTACAGGTCAGAAGTGGCCTGCTGTAGGGACAAGGGCTCTGGCTGCAGCAGGTCTGGGTCACCCAGCATGTGGCATAAGCCCACTTGGAGGAGGCCACCATTAGCCCCACCATAAAGCTGCTGAGCAGATTATACACAAACTGCATAACAATTATAGCAAAGAAATTCTCACATTGTTAAGAAAGTTCTAGGACTGACAACCGATTTCCCAATCTGAGGATCCAGAAAAGAGACTGAGAACTCCCAGGGAATTTGACTTTGGAGGCCAGTGGGATTTGATTGTAATCAAAGTTCTGTAGAACTTCCACAGGACTGGGGAAACAGACTCTTGGAGGGCACAAACAAAAACTTGTGCATACCAGGAGCCAGAAGAAAAGAACAGTGTCCCCATAAGAGATTGAGCCAGACTTGCCCGTGAGTGTCCAGGAGTCTCCAGTGGAGGCATGAGTTGACAGTGGCCTGCTGCAGGGTTAGGGGTACTGAATACAACAGTGTGTGCACAAGTCCTTTTGAAGGAGGTTGTCATTACCTCTACCTATAATTTGGCCTTAGGCCAAACAACAGGGAGGGAACACAGCCCTATCCATCAACAGAAAATTGGACTAAAGTTTTGCTGAGCATGACCATCAGAACAAGACCCACTTTGCCCCACAGGCAGTCTCTCCCATCAGGAAGCTTCCATAAGCCTCTTATCCTATTCATCAGAGGGCAGACAGAATGTAAACCACAATCACAGAAAACTAACCAAAGTGATCACATGAGCCATGGCCATGTGTAACTCAATGAAACTATGAGCCATGCCATGTAGGGTGACCCAAGACGTACGGGTCTTTGTGGAGAGTTCTGGCAAATGTGGTCCACTGGAGAAGGCAATGGCAAACCACTTCAGTATTCTTGCCTTGAGAACCCCATGAACAGTATGAAAAGACAAAAAGATATGACACTGAAATATGAACTCCCCAGGTTAGTAGGTGCCCAATATGCTATTGGAGAAATAATTCCAGAAAGAATGAAGAGATGGAGCTATTAGGTAGTCAGAAAAGGAAAAAGAAGTCCGGAAAGGGGGTGGCTAAAAGACAAGCAAGGGAAAAGCCCACCAAAATAGAACAAAGGAGGGTCTGAGGACTGGAGTGAGGACCTCAGGTAGAACAAACAGCACTCCTGGGTAGCCCAATTTACATACAGCGGGCCCAGGGGGAGGAAAAAACATACAAAAAGAGGGGCCAAAAGGCCAGGAGTCTCTCTCTCTCCTTCTCTCCTCTTCGCATCTTTTGGGTCAGCATCTTCTCACACCTTGAGGATGTATTTTTCTTTATTTTCTAAATGAAACGGAACTGTAACATGGAGCTGTAACACTGTCCAAGAGCTGTGATGCACAGGGGGCTTTAACGTCCATCGCTTCAAATTTTTGTTGTGATGAGACAGAACTGAGGAAATTACACACTCCCCTGACAGAGCCAAAGTGAAAACAATGCCCAGTTGTGAATGTGACTGGTGATGGAAGTAAAGTCTGATTCTTTAAGAAACAATATTGCATAGGAACCTGGAATATTAGGTCCATGAATCAAGGGAAATTAGAAGTGGTCAAACAGGAGATGGCAAGAGTGAACACTGACATTTCAGGAATTAGTGAACTAAAATGGACTGGAATGGGCAAATTTAATTCAGATGACCACCTTACATAAAGTCCATTTAAATATATCTTTATCTAGATTCCACCAAATTTTATAGCTTTAGTTTTCATAAGGTTTCAATCAACAGGCTTTGGTCTTAGTGGAGAGATTAGAAGGCTTTTTCTTTTTGTTCCCTGTCTATTTTACCTACTTGTTAATAAAAGGCTCTGGGATCCCCAGAGTTGGGTAATGCCAAGGAAGTCAGGCCCTTAGCCTGACTGTCCCAAAATAGCTTGTCAACTACAAACTGGCACTTACCAAGAGCATTGCCAATGACTGAACAACAAAGGCATTTGTGATTTGCCTCTATGGACAACCCCATCCTGCTATAGATGTTGACCTTCAACAACCCCTGAGGGAGTTCCAGGTGGAGTGAGGCACTCTGTGCCCAGGGAATCTGGTGGGAAATAATAGCTAGACCTTTTTTGTTTTCTTTCCAATTTTTTAGTTGATATTCTTAATTGTTCTTTTTTAGCATCTGTAAGGCCCATTGTGAAGGCTTCAGTGAAGCTTCCTAAACCGATTTTTCTCATTCAAAAACGTTGTTAGGTTAATTTGACTTTTGCTTTATAGGTCCCAACAAAACAGTTGTTTACAATGCATAGCTATTATTTCAATGAAGTAAATTTTTTTTTTTAATTTTAAAGAAAGGAGCTACCACAATGAATTAAAAAAAAATTCTTTGGATGGTTATTTAGAATGGGATAAGTAAAATAGAAATTTATGTGATTAAAACAAGATTTGATATTACTACACAACCTAAAGTGGGCTTTCCTCATAGCTCAGGCGGTTGAAACTCCTACCTTAATAAATCACTTACACAGGATTCCTTGTCTCAAAATCTGTTTCTAAATCTAAAGTAAATACCTACTAAATCTAAATCATGATGTTAAGCAATAACAATGACTTGCTATATCTATCTATCTATCTATCTATCTATCTATCTATATATATATATATATATATATATATAACACTGCTGAGATATATTATGAAATGATAATACTGAAAAGGGAGTGGTTATCATTAGTGAAGTGAAGTGAAGTCACTCAGTCGTGTCCAACCCTTTGTGACCCCATGGACTGTGGCCTAACAGGCTCCTCCCTCCATGGGATTCTCCAGGCAAGAGTACTGGAGTGGGTTGCCATTTCCTCCTCGATCTTCCCGACCCAGGGAGTAAGTCTCTTCAAAGAAAGTAACATTTAAACAAATTTATAAATATTTAAAATCAAATATTTAATACAATATACTCTGAGAATGAAAGGACCCTTTTTGTATTATACAGGTATTGTATTGTATTATATCAATAGTGTCTAATACGGGGCTTAAGACAGTGCTTAAATATTTTTTGACAAGTGAATCCATTTTCAGGATGAGTTTTGATCTTTCTTTATTTTCACCAAGTTTGAAAATAATTTCAAGGAAAGCCTTAAACCACAAAAGTAATCATGGGAGTGATTTAAATTCTTGATTTTAAATATTTTTATTTGATACAAAATAAAGTCTACAAAATCTCTTTCCCAGTAAACTGTTATCAAAGCAAAATCTGTTTCCTTTGCTTAAAATGCCCTTCATTTCTTTTCATCCTAGTTGATACCTATGCATTCATTTATATTTCAAGAATTTAAATCACTACCTAGACCATCTGTATATACAGTTGGCCCATGAGCAACGTGAGTTTGAACTGCACAGATCCACATATATGTGGAATTTTTTCAGTACACTGCTACATGATTTGAGGTTGGTTAAATCTGTGGATAAAGAACCACAGATACAGAGGCTGATTATAAATCATATAGGGATTTTAGACTACACAAAGGGTCAGCACCTCTATTCCCCTGTTGTCCAAGGGTCAGATGTAATAGGAAAATACTCAACAGACTAAGATGCTCTTTCTTTTTTAATGTACTAATTCATAAAAGTAGCAGTTAATCTCAATATTCTAGTCTCCAACATGTTTCAGACATTCTGCAATGTTTTGATTGTGAGTCATAGATAGTAGGAATTTACAATTGAGAATTTGGGTTTGAATACACATTCAAGCTGCTAGTATTCAATATGTGGCTTTGAGCAAATAATTTACCACCATGAAAATAAACACTGTACCTATCTTACAGAGTACTAAGAAGAGTATATGAGTTAAAGTGTGGGAAATTCAAATCACAGTGCCTGGAATATAGTAGTCAGTCAATGAGTCAGTTAGTTCAGTCCCTCAGTCGTGTCCTACTCTTTGTGACCCCATGAATTGCAGCACGACAGGCCTCCCTGTCCATCACCAACTCCCGGAGTTCACTCAAACTCATGTCCATCGAGTCGGTGATGTCATCCAGCCATCTCATCCTCTGTTGTCCCCTTCTCCTGCCCCCAATCCCTCCCAACATCAGGGTCTTTTCCAATGAGTCAACTTTTCGCATGAGGTGGCCAAAGTATTGGAGTTTCAGCTTCAACATCAGTCCTTCCAATGAACACCCAGGACTGATCTCTTTTAGGATGGACTAGTTGGAACTTCTTTCAGTCTAAGGGACTCTCAAGAGTCTTCTCCAACACCACAGTTTAAAAGCATCAATTCTTCGGCACTCAGCTTTCTTTATAGTTCAACTCTCACATCCATATATGACCACTGGAAAAACCATAGCCTTGACTAGACGGGCCTTAGTCGGCAAAGTAATGTCTCTGCTTTTGAATATACTATCTAGGTTGGTCATAACTTTTCTCCCAAAGAGTAAGCATCTTTTAATTTCATGGCTGCAATCACCATCTGCAGTGATTTTGGAGCCCAAAAAACTAAAGTCTGACACTGTTTCCACTGTTTCCCCATCTATTTCCCATGAAGTGATGGGACCGGATGCCATGATCTTAGTTTTCTGAATGTTGAGCTTTAAGCCAACTTTTTCACTCTCTTCTTTCACTTTCATCAAGAGGCTTTTTAGTTCCTCTTCACTTTCTGGCATAAGGGTGGTGTCATCTGCATATTTGAGGTTATTGATATTTCTCCCAGCAATCTTGATTCCAGCTTTTGTTTCTTCCAGCCCAGCATTTCTCATGATGTACTCTGCATATAAGTTAAATAAGCAGGGTGACATTATACAGCCTTGACGTACTCCTTTTCCTATTTGGAACCAGTCTGTTCCATGTCCAGTTCTAACTGTTGCTTCCTGACCTGCATATAGATTTCTCAAGAGGCAGGTCCGTCATCACTAGTGTTGGTGTTATGGCTGGGGTTGTTTTTGTTATTCTGTCATACACAAGATTTGCACAGGTTCTGTGACTTTTTTGCTGTACAGTCAAAGTTATTTTGTTCCATTCTTCTGAAAGGTTAGGAAGGATGAATGACTACAGCATACATTTACAGAAACCTTGACATGCCAATCATCTACAGAATTCTTAGTTCTGTCATTTGTCTCAAAAGCAAACAATTAACTACATCTTGGCAAGACAAATTCATATATATAAGGTTGGCTTCCGTTTAGTGAATAACTAGATTTTCAGTGTAACCAAGAGTACTATTGTGTGCTGAAACTTCTCCTCTAGCAAACAAGGAAAAACAAATGCCTTTTACACTGTAGAAAAGCAACTTTAAAGATATTCAGTTAAACACTTAATAAATACTTAGACATTGCACCATCCATTGTAAGCCAATTACAAAGGATCCGATGCTTTTAGTCTTAAAATTAGAACATGTACATTTTGCCCATGTAATTCTGTTCCGTTAATGCTAAAAATCATCACTCAGCTTCTTGTATTTGAAATGAGAAATCAGTTATGGCTGTCTCATTGGTAAATTTTCTGAAAGAAATATAACTCCTCACTTAATGTGTTTCAATTATTTTCTGATTAAAATGTCTAATTTTATAAATGGAAATTAGGGTCTCATAATAATAATTATTGTGCAGTAGTTTGAGCATTCTTTGCCTTGCCTTTCTGTGGGATTGGAATGAAAACTGACCTTTTCCAGTCCTGTGGCCACTGCTGAGTTTTCCAAATTTGCTGGCATATTGAACTCAGCACTTTCACAGCATCATCTTTCAGGATTTGAAACAGCTCAACTGGAATTGCATCACCTCCACTAGCTTTGTTCGTAGTGATGCTTTCTAAGGCCCACTTGACTTTACATTCCAGGATGTCTGGCTCTAGATGAGTGATCACACCATCGTGATTATCTGGGTCATGAAGATCTTTTTTGTACAGTTCTTCTGTGTATTCTTACCACCTCTTCTAAATATCTTCTGCTTCTGTTAGGTCCATACCATTCCTGTCCTTTATTGAGCCCCTCTTTGTATGAAATGTTCCCTTGGTATCTCTAATTTTCCTGAATCCTCCAAGCCAAGCTTCAGCAATATGTGAACTGTGAACTCCCTGATGTTCAAGCTTGTTTTAGAAAAGGCAGAGGAACCAGAGATCCGCTAGATCATGGAAAAAGCAAGAGAGTTCCAGAAAATCATCTATTTCTGCTTTATTGACTATGCCAAAGCCTTTGACTGTGTGGATCACAAGAAACCGTGGAAAATTCTGAAAGAGATGGGAATACCAGACTACCTGACCTGCCTCTTAAGAAATCTGCATGCAGGTCAGGAAGCAACAGTTAGAACTGGACATGGAACAGACTGGTTCCAAATAGGAAAAGGAGTATGTCAAGACTGTATATTGTCACCCTGCTTATTTAACTTCTATGCAGAGTACATCATGAGAAACGCTGGACTCAAGAAACACAAGCTGGAATCAAGATTGCTGGGAGAAATATCAATAACCTCAGATATGCAGATGACACCACCCTTATGGCAGAGAGTGAAGAGGAACTAAAAAGCCTCTTGGTGAAAGTTAAAGAGGAGAGTGAAAAAGTTGGCTTCAAGCTCAACGTTCAGAAAATGAAGATCATGGCATCCGGTCCCATCACTTCATGGGAAATAGATGGGGAAACAGTGGAAACAGTGGCAGACTTTAGTTTTTGGGGCCCTCAAATCACTGCAGATGGTGACTGCGGCCATGAAATTAAAAGATGCTTACTCTTTGGAAGAAAAGTTATGACCAACCTACATAGCATATTCAAAAACAGAGACATTATTTTGCTGACTAAGGTCCATCTGGTCAAGGCTGTGGTTTTTCCAGTGGCCATGTATGGCTGTGGGATTTGGACTGTGAAGAAGGCTGAGCACCAAAGAATTGATGCTTTTGAACTGTGGTGTTGGAGAAGACTCTTGAGAGTCCCTTGGACTGCTAGGAGATCCAACCAGTCCATTCTGGAGGAGCTCAGCCCTGGGATTTCTTTGGAAGGACTGATGCTAAAGCTGAAACTCCAGTACTTAGGCCACCTCATGCAAAGAGTTGACTTATTGGAAAAGACTCTGATGCTGGGAGGGATTGGGGGCAGGAGGAGAAGGGGATGACAGAGATGGCTGGATGGCATCACTGACTCGAGGGACGTGAGTCTGAGTGAACTCTGGGAGTTGGTAATGGACAGGGAGGCCTGGCGTGCTACAATTCATGGAGTCGCAAAGAGTCGGACACAACTGAGTGACTGAACTGAACTGAATAATAATTATTTATCTAAGACTTCAGTATTAAATATATGGACTAAGTGACACCAGTCACTTGCCAACCGCTTCAGTACAATTTTCTGCACATAATAACTGGGAGAAGACACTGGGGATATTTAAAAGATAATTTGAATATCAAGTTCAGTAAGGCCTGTCATTTTTCATTGCTTGGTTAAATAAAACCTGGATAAATACTTAAGTATGAAATATCATACACTCCTTGATACCTATACTTCAGACATAATAAAGGCATCAAAAGAATGGTTATTAAACCTGGGAGTTTAATTTGTCTCAACTTATTCCTTTTGTTTACAGTTGAAAGAATATAATTAAAAATCAGGTTTGATATTTTATAGTACTTTTATACACTTAGCTCTTTTAAAATAAAAATGATATGCAATGTATACCCCTTTTATTCAGCTCCTCACTGTGGTCCAGGAAATAGTGTTTGTTTTTTGGTATAGGCTTGAAAAATGGCTCTGACAAGTTTCCAATACTGTTCACACACTATTTTGAAAACTTGAGGGTCTTCAAATCAATATTTTTTTCATTTGGTCCCAGCAGTGATAGCTTTCCTTGCTATTGTGAAAATTATTCCTTTTTGCAAGTAGAATGGCAAAATCTGGATTATGAACATCAAAAGTTCATGAGTTTCTAATTCACATTGAAAGGCTCTAAAATATTCTTTGCACATTGAAAAGGCTTTGTAGTTCAAATAATACTTTTAGCAAAGTTAAAGTATCACACAGATTACTTTTGGAATACTTGGGAAAGCATTATGTGAAATTATACTGCAATGCTTAGGTATTTCATTGAATTGTGTCTTCAAGAGCCATCAATTTTTATAACTCTTCTGAATAATTTCTTATACTATCAAGCACTCTTATCAACAGATATTTTATTGAATTCAGAATTTCCCTAAGTGTTATATATAGTGCAACATATAGAAAATACAATTTTTACTTTTAGTAAACAGTGAAATTGATTACCCCTGCAGAGTTTATGATTAACCTCTCTGCTCAAAACTTTATTCTCTGTCTTGTTTCGTCCTGTTCACCTCAGGATTGAGGAGTATCAAAGAAAATGGAAGATCAGAACCACGCAGCATCTTATAGGGTCCTCCTAGGTACAAAAGCCTCTCCATTTCTTGTTTGTAGAAAAAAGGCTTTAGTCTCCTAGGCCTTCCCTGAGCTCCAAAGAGCAGACTCAATCAGTTACTAATTAGGGAAGTGAGAGAACACAAAAACAAAGGGAAAGCAATAGTTCAGCAATAAAACAGAGTGCTAGTTGCTTCTCAAGGAATATACATAACAATCTGATGCATATATTTGAGTTCTGCAGAAACTAAGACCCCCCCCCCCACTCAGGTAATGATAGTGACTCCATGCCTATAGACCTCACACTGGTTGGAAAAGGAAGGTTGATGATTAAGATTCCCAAAGCATCATCCTGTTAGCTTACCACCAGCCAATCAGAAGAAAGTCCACAAGCTGCAACCCTCATCCCAAATGTTGCATTTAAAAACTCTTCCCTGAGAGCCAGTGGGAAGTTTGGGTCTTTTAAACACAAGTTGTCCTTCTCCTTGCTTGGTGCCTTGCACATAAATGCTGTATTTTCCTGCACCACAACCCAGTGTCAGTGTGCAATGTGGTGCAATGGTGTATTTGCTATATGGTGTGCAAATGGACTCAAGTTCAGTAACATTAGTTTTTATTTGGGGACATACATTGAGTAGAAATAATTATATTAGAGAAGTTTTAGGTGTAAATCTGTATGGCACTACTGCAAGCTTAATAGTTTATAGAAGAGGAAGATCATTAAAGGCTCATATTTATGGAGAAGTCTCAAGGGGCAGTTGAGGATCACACTGAATTTGAAGAATAACTAGAATTTAAGCATGAATGGAGAGAGACTATTACCATAATCCTTGCATTTTTGTTTATAAGAAAACGTCTTTTTCATCTTTAGAAAAAATATTAGATTATTAGAGAAGGGGAGAATTTTGCACATCAAAATGTACCCCTTGGCATAAGGATTATCTTGACCTGGCTATTTATAAGAAACAGCAGACAAAGGAGAAGCTCTGAAAATCAAGAGACATTTAACATTTATAAGAGGAACCTCCATTTGTAAGTTTATCCCTCACTGTACAAGGAATAGGGGGATGACTAAATCTCTAGGAACCTTTTATCAATGGAGAAGGCAAGACATAAATTTGCATAATAACCTTATTTTTGTTCGTTGTACTTTTCCTGATAATCTCCCATAATTGGCCTCCCTTCTTGCCTGTGCTAACACATCTTTTGTCTTTAGCTGAAGATGGCATTTAGGCTGTGTGCTTGGGCTATTTCACAGAGGTATTCAGTTTTCCTGGGTATCTTCTATATAGAGAGGAGGTATGCATGATATTAAACTTCTGTTTTTTTGTCCTCTGTTCATTTGTCTTTTATTATGAGGAGGTGGGTCTCAGCAAAAACCTAGAATGGTAGAAGGAAAATTATTTTTCCTCTCCTAAACTAATAAGCAGTATATATACAGGAAAAAAATTCTTTTGAAAACTGAATGTATGTATAGACTTTTAATAAACATTGTAAAAATGCAGATGAACCATTTGTAAATTGTATCTGTTTTGTTATATCAGACTATATTTTAGTGGTCGAACAGTTCTCTGTGGAGTTAGATCTTAATTTAAATCCTGGCTCTGTAGTTTAGCAGATATGTGATCTCTGTGACTATGACAAAGCCTTTGACTGTGTGGATCACAACAAACTGTGGAAAATTCTTCAAGAGAAGGGAATGCCAGACCACCTGACCTGCCTCCTGAGAAATCAGTATGCAGGTCAAGTAACAGTTAGAACTGGACATGGAAAAACAGATTGGTTCCAAACAGGAAAAGGAGTACATCAAGACTGTATATTGTCACCCTGTTCACTTAACTTATATGCAGACATGAAGCACAAGCTGGAATCAAGATTGCTGGAAGAAATATCAATAACCTCATATATGCAGATGACACCACCCTTATGGCAGAAAGCAAAGAGCAAAAGAGCCTCGTGATGAAAGTAAAAGAGGAGAGTGAAAAAGTTGGCTTAAAACTCAACATTCAGAAAACTAAGATAATGGCATCTGGTCCCATCACTTCACGGCAAATCGATGGGGAAACAGTCGAAACAGTGACAGGTTTTAATTTTTGGGGGAGCTCTAAAATCACTGCAGAGGGTGACTGCAGCCATGAAATTAAAAGATGCTTACTCCTTGGAAGAAAAGTTATGACCAACCTAGACAGCATATTAAAAAGCAGAGAAATTACTTTGCCAACAAAGGTCTGTCTAGTCAAAGCTATGGTTTTTCCAGTGATCATGTATAGATGTGAGAGTTGGACTGTGAAGAAAGCTGAGTGCCGAAGAACTGATGCTTTTGAACTGTGGTGTTGGAGAAGACTCTTGAGAGTCCCTTGGACTGCAAAGAGATCCAACCAGTCCATCTTAAAGGAAATCAGTCCTGAATATTCACTGGAAGCATTGATGCTGAAGTTGAAACTCCAATACTTTGGCCACCTGATGTGAAGAACTGACTTATTAGAAAAGACCCTGATGCTAGGAAAGATTGAAGATGAGAGGAGAAAGGGAAGACAGAGGATGAGATAGTTGGATGGCATCATGGGCTCAATGGACACGAATTTGAGTAAACTCTGGGGGTTGGTGATGGACAGGGAAGGCCTGGCATGCTGCAGTCATGGGGTAACATAGAGTTGGACATGACTGAGTGACTGAACTGAACTGAACTGAACTGATCTTGGGAAGTTATGGATCTCAGTTTCTTCATCTATAAAGTCAGTACATTCTTTGCAAAATGTAGACATGTACTCTGTAGAACCACAGTACATATCCATAATATATGGCCTATTATCATTATTTATCATGTTCTATTTTTATGTATTCTGCTCTATTTCACAAAGGATTTGAAATAGCAACAATAATATATAGAATAAGATAATATATAACTGGAATTATTCCTTTAAAATTAAGTCAGATGATTTCAGTTCATCTGCTTAAACCCTTCAATGAATTTCCATCTTAATCAGAGTAAAAACCAAATCCTTTATTTTATACTAGCCTATCAGGTCAGTTCAGTTGCTCAGTCGTGTCCGACTCTTTGCGACCCCATGAATCACAGCACGCCAGGCCTCCCTGGCTATCACCAACTCCTGGAGTTCACTCAGACTCACGTCCATCGAGTCAGTGATGCCATCCAGCCACCTCATCCTCTGTCGTCCCCTTCTCCTTTTGCCCCCAATCCCTCCCAGCATCAGAGTCTTTTCCAATGAGTCAACTCTTCGCATGAGGTGGCCAAAGTACTGGAGTTTCAGCTTTAGCATCAGTGCTTCCAAAGAAATCCCAGGGCTGAGCTCCTTCAGATTGGACTGGTTGGATCTCCTTGCAGTCCAAGGGACTCTCAAGAGTCTTCTCCAACACCACAGTTCAAAAGCATCAATTCTTTGGTACTCAGCTTTCTTTATAGTCCAACTCTCACATTCATACATGACCACTGGAAAAATCATAGCCTTGACTAGACGGACCTTAGTCGGCAAAGTAATGTCTCTGCTTTTCAATATGCTATCTAGGTTGGTCATAACTTTTCTTCCAAAGAGTAAGCATCTTTTAATTTCATGGCTGCAATCGACATCTGCAGTGATTTGGAGCCCCCCAAAATAAAGTTTGACACTGTTTTCACTGTTTCTCCATCTATTTCCCATGAAGTGATGGGACCAGATGCCATGATCTTAGTTTTCTGAATGTTGAGCTTTAAGCCAACTTTCCCACTATCCACTTTCACTTCCATCAAGAGGCTTTTTAGTTCCTCTTCACTTTCTGCCATAAGGGTGGTGTCATCTGCCTATCTGAGGTTATTGATATTTCTCCTGACAATCTTGATCCAGCTTGTGCTTCTTCCAGCCCAGCGTTTCTCATGATGTACTCTGCATATAAGTTAAATAAGGAGGGTGACATTATACAGCCTTGACGTACTCCTTTTCGTGTTTGGAACCAGTCTGTTGTTCCATTTCCAGTTCTAACTGTTGCTTCCTGATGTGCATACAGGTTTCTCAAGAGGCAGGTCAGGTGGTCTGGTGTTCCCATCTCTTTCAGAATTTTCCACAGTTTATTGTGATCCACACAGTCAAAGGCTTGGCATAATCAATACAGCAGAAATAGATGTTTTTCTGGAACTCTCTTCCTTTTTCCATTATCCAGTGGATATTGGCAATTTGATCTCTGGTTCCTCTACCTTTTCTAAACCCAGCTTGAACATCAGGAAGTTCATGCTTCACATATTGCTGAAGCTTGGCTTGGAGACTGTCGAGCATTTCTTTACTAACGTGTGAGATGAGTGCAATTGTGTGGTAGTTTGAGCATTCTTTGGCATTGCCTTTCTTTGGGATTGGAATGAAAACTGACCTTTTCCAGTCCTGTGGCCACTGCTGAGTTTTCCAAATTTGCTGACATATTGCGTGCAGCACTTTCACAGATAGTTCAATTGGAATTCCATCACCTCCACTAGCTTTGTTCGTAGTGATGATTTCTAAGGCCAACTTGACTTCACATTCCAGGATGTCTGGCTCTAGGTGAATGATCACACCATTGTGATTATCTTGGTCGTGAAGATTTTTTTGTACAGTAAGTGATTTGATTTAGGTCGTACCTGAATGGTCTAGTGGTTTTTCCTACTTTCTTCAATTTAAGTCTGAATTTGGCAAAAAGGGGTTCATGATCTGAGCTTATACTGTCCTCTAATTTCTGGCTTGTTGTTAGATTTGACCTCATCTCTTACTTACTCCCCAGAATTCACTCTAATTTAGTGAATTGGCCTAATCAATGTTTTCTAAGTGTGCCAGGAAAATTCTTTACTTATCTGCTTGACTATCTTAGTCCAGCTGTCCACAGAGCTCCTCCCTCATCCTCCTTTTCTGAATCATTCCCAGGCCAATGTGTTTAGAACTGAAAACCTCACCCCTGCTTGAGTGCATTTTATCCCTTTATTCTGTTTTAATTTTCTCTATAGCATTTATTGGGCTTCCCAGGTGGCACTAGTGGTAAAGAACCCGCCTCCCAATGCAGGAGACTCAAGAGATCGGGGTTTGATCCCTGGGTTGAGTAGATCCCCTTGAGGAGGGCATGGGAACCCACTCCAGTATTCTTGCCTGGAGAATCCCATGGACAGACAAGCCTGGCGGGCTATAGTCCATAGGGTCTCAAAGAGTCGGACACGACTGGAGTGACTTAGCACACACATATAGCATTTATCCCTCTCCTTCTTCTTCTCCTCCTTTTCCTTCTACTTACTTATTTCTTATTTGACGTACCACTAGAAGATAAGTCCCACAAAGGCAAAAATTTGTGTTGTTGTATCCACAGCTTTATGCTTAGTAGAGGCTCGATAAATATTATTGTTGTTCATGCAATTACTGGGTTGGCCAAAATTTTCGTTCAGGTTTTCCCACTGTTATGCAAAACCTGAATGAAATTTTTTGCCCAACCATATTTGCAAATTTAATGAAATGTCATTTTGTTTCAAATAAAGCTGTCTTCTCTTTGGATACTGCCTTTTGTTGAATAAATATATTGCACATCTATTATCTCATTTAATCTTTACAACTACCTGGTAAGTTTGGTAGAGTAGGGATTAATGTTCATTTTCTCACATAACAGGAAACTGAGAAACTGAAAGGGGAAATGATTGATGCAAAGTTACACAATTAGTAAGTTGCAGCATTGGGATAAGAAGTTATTTTCCTTGGCTAATTTTCCTTCATATGCTGTTTCCCGAGCTTGACAGATGAAGGAAATGAAACTTATAATACGTATGCATGCTGTTGAATTTGACCTAATATTTTAGATTCACTGAGCATTGAATATTTCCCAGTTTTCTTCAAGGATTGTTCAGTCACTCGCAAAACTTATTTCTGGAGAGCTTGTGAATTTTTTTCAGTCATTGTCTGAGAATTTTCACAGATTCATCCTCTTAAAGAAATGTATATCTGTGTAGCAATTGATGCTTATTGCCTGCCTAATATGCATAAGAAAATATACTTGTCACTGTACAGACTACTGCTGGTTCCTCTTTCTAGAGTGTTTTTCCCCAACCTTAGTGTTTTATCCTTCCTTCTCATCACTTGGGTTCTTAATCAAATATCATCTTCTCAGAAAGGCCTTGATTGAATTCCCTATCAAAAAGACCTAAAACTTTATTTTGTCCCACTTGCAATCTTTTCCTGTTAATTTCCTTAATATAATTTGTCACTTCCTAAAAGGGTGTTGTTTACTTGTTAATTATTTTAAGAGTTCCTTACTAGAGTGTCGACTCCATGAAAGCATCTTTTTCTTTTTTGGTTGTGTCCCCAGTGTCTAGAAGTGTGTGGCACATAGTAGGAATTCAATAATGAAGGGGAATAGAATTTGCCACTCCAAAATATACACTTTGGCATAAGAATTATCTTGATCTGGTTAATTTTAAGAAACATCAGATACAGGAAAAGCTCTGAAAACCTAGTAGAAACTACTCTTTTTTAGGGGACATTACATTTATAAGGGAAATCTCCATTTGTAAGAATGTCTCCCTTGGTGTACCAGGAAGAGAAAGATGTCCCTAAATCTCTAGAAACTTATTAATGGAGAAAGCAGAGACTTAAACCTGCATAATAATCTTACCCTGTTTACTGTGCCTTTCCCATAACTAACCTCCCCCACCAACATCTTCTTTTGTTATAGCTGGAAATGGTATTTAAGCTGTTGGCTTGGGCTATTTTGGGGAGTTACTCATGAGAGGTTCACATATTATTAAAGTTTTGTTTTTCTCTCGTTAATCTGTCTTTTTTTCTTATTGGGGGAGAAAGCATCTCAGTTAAGAAACTAAAAAATTACTTTTCCTCCCCTGTAGTAAAAGCATGTTAATTGAAAGAATAGTCATATTGTAATTTATGCTTAGAGTGTTCATTACAATTACAATTAAATAATAAATGTAGAGTTAATTCTGTATACATTTATCCACTTTCACACTGTAATATAAAATCCATGGGGCATGAATTATATCTTTCTTGTTCATTGCATCTGAGCTAAATGGTTTGGAAATCACAAAAGTTCTTCTATTGCTTACTCTCAAGGAATCTAGAGATTTATTCTCTATATGGAAGAAAAATATGAGGAAATGAAAATATAAGAATTCAAATAGCAGATCAAGGCAATATAAAAGTAAGGAAATTGATACATGCTAGGCACTCAAATTTGTTGACATTAAGCTATTAAAAATAGTATGAGATTAGATGACAGATATTAAGAAATATTTAGGATATATTCTTAGAAGTGTTAACAAAAGCAATGTAGGTTGAAGAAGCCAGAAAGGGTTTCATATAAGAGGCTGCTGCTGCTAAGTCACTTCAGTCATATCTGACTCTTAGTGACCCCATGGACTGCAGCCCACCAGGCTCGGCCGTCCATGGGATTTTCCAGGCAAGAGTACTGGAGTGGGGTGCCATTGCCTTCTCCAATATAAGAGGCAGAGGTCAAGTATTTTAAAGGTAATGAATCTCACACAGGAATAGGAAAAGTATTAGGGGAACATTTGCATAGGTGCAGCTGAGGGTTGTCACTGCAGGTAAGCAGTAAGAAGAAAGGCTAAAAATTAGGTTGCCAGGAACTCGAAGTCCAGTTTTAGATATCTGGACTAATAAAGTTAATCTGTATATCAGGACCCACAAAATGGAGGCTGCCCCAATTGTTCGGCCCACTTCACAAATCTAAACCTAAATCAACCTGCATTTATGGTAAATGCCTATCAAAGGAAGCTAACATTCACCAGTTATAATACGTTCAACTCAGCTCCAGCTAGCTCACCTCATCCTAGAACTTGCTCTTCTTCTAAGGAAATCTCTGACCTCCTAGGCAATCATGCCCCATTTTCACATTGCCACTTCTAATGCTGTATAAACCTCACTCTTGCCCCAGATCCCTCAAACAGTGCTCTACTAAGACACTGTACTCCCTCAACCCATGGATATTTTTTTCCCCTTGAATAAAGGACATCAAGCTCATTACTAAATTATTTTAGCTTTGTCCTCTGGTAATGACTGTTGGGAGATCAAGAAAGGCTGGGAAAATATAAATATGATATTTTAGAGATAATCAAAACGGCACACATAAATACAAGAGTAGAAACTGAAGGAAGGAAAATGAGATAGTAGACCAGTAATGAAGAAAGTAGCAAATGTTTCCAGTGGAAACTTAAAGGCAAGTGTTGAGGTAAAACACACATTTTTCCAATCAAAATCACATCCCTAAAATATTTTCTGACTTGTGACACAAAGATGATAATTGATCTGCTGTACTCAGGGCAAGGATGTATCATTTGCTTTTTCTCAGTAAATCACATGTTTGTGAAGAGGTTCAGAATGACACCTATCCCACCCTCCTCACCCCACCCCAAATGTGCCACTTTGGCATGTGGATTATTTTGAGTTGAATGTAAACAAGACCTAGAATACTCAAGAAAAACTGTATCTCTCTTAACTGCTTTTAAAAAGTTTAAATAAAAGGCCTGGTCCAGAAAGAGAGCTATTACCAACAGACAATTTTTTTCTGAATGACCCATCTGTGTGGCAGGACAAACATCTAATTACCAAACATCTGCTCTTCTTATGTCCTGTGAATGACCCTCCTCCCCTTTAAAGTCCCAGGACCCTAGCCCATTCCTTAGCTCAAGATGGCATGCAACACTTAATTGCCTGGCTTATTCTTGGGTTTCATTGTCTTTGCAGAATCTCTCTTCATTCATAATTAAATTTGCTTTTTTTTTTCCTGTTAATCTGTCTTATGGCAATTTGATTATTGGACAGGCCAGAGAATTCAGAAGGGTATAGGAAAAAGTTATTCTCCCCAAACATTTAGATATTTCCAAACTATTATATCCTATAAATTACCCAGAATTATATACATGTTTATCTTAAGAAGCAAGTGAGGATATCAGAGCAACCACATCATTTATTAGAAATAAAAGTTTTGTTTATATGTTTCTGGTTAGAAGCACTTTTTTTTTCAAAGGCCTGGTAAGCATTAACCATCTGCTTAGCTGGTTTAGAACAAATGCTCTTGTTCCTACCTTTAAAAGGGAAAAGGGTAAATTCTCTGTATGATACCTGTGCAAAACTCCAAGTAGAGTTAATTGGGATTATATGTGAAGAGCAAAGGGAAAATTATTTCCAAAGAGTGAATAAACCTATATACATTCATGACCACTATCATCCTCTTTTAAAGAAAAAGAAAACCTCAGATGCTATAACTTACAAACAATTAGATTGTCTCCAAAGAAAAAAAGAGGAAGAAAAGGAAAAAGAAGCATTTAACCTCTGTCAGAGCAAAAAACCGAAATATAATAAGAGGACAAGTGAAAGGGCTCATTAGGATCCATTCATTCTAAGATACCTTTTGGTTATAATTGATGATATGAAATAATGTATTTCATTAAGGAGGAAAAAATTATCCCAAATACTCTTAATTTATATTAAAATTGGGCCCATGAATCTAAAGGTATTACTTAAGTTGTAATTTTTGCAGAAATTGAGGTTATGTTACATTGCAAACCATAGACTAATTCAGCCTGGTTATGGTATGATACTAAATGCCAATGGAACAAAAGGATGATTCACTGCTTGAGGTAGAGCTTGTAATTCCACAGCAAGGACATTGCAATTTAGCCTGAAGCAATGTACTCCAGTGCCTTTTATTATTACATGGTGCATCACTGCTTGTCATCAATTTTGCTCCAAGGTAAAACATCCCCATGATCACAATTATTTTGAGTAGTTTGCGAAAATTCTTTTTTGGAAGGAAAAGGAAAAATTTCATACTGACAATAATGTTACTATAATATATTAAAAGCAGTGTTTTGTTTTTTTTTTTACTAAAATGAAAGCAGATTCCATTTGCTGTTAATTATTATTAAGAATATGATAATTTAAAAATTACTTTATAATTTTGAAATAAAAATAATTATTATTGTTACCTATTATTTTAGGAACAAAGTTGAAAGTTCTGCTTTCTGCTGCTGCTGCTGCTAAGTCGCTTCAGTCGTTTCTGACTCTGTGCGATGCTGAACTTACTGCAAATTAATAAAACTTCAGTTCAGGAGGTCAAGGAACAGCAAAAATTATTTTAGGAAAAGGGAAAGTGCTAGAAGTAATCTAATTTCCTTCTGGTGTTCGCCTGCTTATCCCTACCTGAGCCCACAGTATTTGTTTTTGGGTAACCAGCTCCTTGTTGCTCTGACCATTGTCTAAACATTTTTTTTTTTTTTTTTTTTTTGCCACATTGCATGGCTTGTGGGATTTTAGTTCCCCAACCAGGGATCAAACCCAGGCCCTCAGCTGAAAGTGTGTGGAATCTTAACCACTGGACTGCCAGGGAATTCCCTAAAACTAGTTAAATGGCTTAATTTAAAACAAATTTATTTTATCATCTTAACTCTGAGGAGAAAATGAATGAGAAAGGAAAAGTTTTGACATTTTCCTTAGTGCCAGATTAGTATTGCTTTGAGGATTGTGATTTTAATGCTAACAAACACACACAAATCTTCATATTTAATTCCAGAGATCATACTTTTTTATAGCTATATAAACCCTCTAAAACATATTTCAATTATGTTTTCCAATTTTTGAGCCATTTCTTCTGCCTGTCTGGATAGGTGATGCAACAGAGGCCAAGACATTTTTGGTTACTTAAGAACACTTAACCTTATTAGGTTACAAATAAAGAGAGTTTTCATGAATGTGTAACGTGGTATATAATCTTACAGGAAATTGAAGGAAGCCTTAAACAGCTGTTCATGAGCCCTATGATTCAAAATATTGCTCTCAGAAAGGAGAAAAGAATTTCTGTGGAATGCTCATTCCACAATAGCTGAATGAATCATTTCCTGTTGGCTCCCAGGACAGCTATGACCCTTTATTTCCTAAAATATAATTAGGACACGGTTTTAGAGTGTGCTTAAGAAAGGTATAAGAAATAATATTAAGCAAGTTTGCTTAATTAACTTTATGCATTATTTATACAACTCAATCTATACTGAATAACCTCCTTCCTTCCTCTCTCCCCCAGAACGCAGATACCAAAAGCAGATATTTCTGTGCAACTGTTCACCGAATTCTGAATATTTTGAAGAAATAGATTGCAGTTAATTATGATTTAATGTTTCCTTCTATCTTTTCTAAATGATGATTTGTGAAATTAAATAAATGTCTATTTAAAATTTATTGACTGCTGGGAAGCTCAAAGGTATATCTCAGTTTCATCTGTGGTAAATACACAGGAATCAAATAACTTTTAATTGCTTTTTAGTGATATATGACTTCCATACAAGAAAGTATGCAAATTTTGTGTACAGATGGATGAATTTTTGTATTATGTGAGCTTTTATGCCCACAAATTCACTACCCAGTTCAAAACAGAGACTGTTTGCAGCACCCCAGAATGTCGTTTCCACATGCTTTTCCTATCAGTACCCAACAAAAGATTACTACTCTGACCACTATATACCGTGAAATTTTGTATGGGACTTGTCATACTATATGAATTATTCTTGTTTATGTTTTGACTTTATTTTTCTTTACCTACCTCTAAATTGCATGTTCTTGATTTATTTTATTTATGTGTATAGGACATCTTGTAGTCTTAACTTGGACCAAGATAGGCCATAAAATATTCTTGTACAAGTGTTGAATAATTTCCAAAATTACTAAGGAAGTGAGACTTGAATGGGAATGTAGGAAGTTGAAGTGAAGTGAAGTGAAAGTCGCTCAGTCGTGTCCAACTCTTTGTGACCTCATGGACTATGCAGTCTGTGGAATTCTCCAGGTGAGAATACTGGAGAGGATAGCTGTTCCCTTCTCCAGGGGATCTTCCCAACTCAGGGATCGAACCCAGGTCTCCCATATTGCAGGTGGATTCTTTACTAGCTGAGCCACCCAGGAAGCATACAATTACTGATACACTTCTGAATTTAAATAATAAAACTGAAATATTAATATAATCTTGCCTTTAAAATTTTAAAAGACATTTTATCCAACATTCTGCCTTCATTCTCCTAAAAAGAGATGTACCATTAGACCCAATATGTACATCAAAAATATGACTCTGGAACTTAATAGTGCCTCTGATTAGACAATAAATCAGTAACAATATCTCATGTGAGGGACTTCAACGTCCAGAGTAACAGACTGGGCTTACCTGAAATAATGAAATATCAGGTAATCTGTTGGAAATAACGACTATGTTGGAAGAATCCAATAATAGAAAATCTTGGAAATAATAGAAAAACTGGAAATAACAGAAACAGAGCAGGGAAAGGAACCTAGGTGGAGCCCAGCAGAATTTCTGAATTGAGGACACAAATGAATCTGGGGAAACCAAAGCAACTAGAGTTCATAGGACAGATTATGTGAGACTAGAGAAAGACAGAGAGAAAAGTCTAAAGTTCCACAGAATGACTTTCTTTTAAGTATTTATCTGAGTACTAATGTGCAAACATGAGGAAACCATACAAGGCCCTACATGTTCCGTGGCTCTCTTTGTCTGCTCTGAGCCCCTGGAAGGTTCTTCTTGTTGACTTAAAAAAGAAGAAGAAAAGTACAATGTGAGAGTTGTAAGTTAAGTTTTATTGGGGGCAAAATGAGAACTGCAGCCTGGGAGACAGCACTTCAGATGGCTCTGAGAAACAGCTCCAAAAAGGGGTGGGGAGGGGGAAGTCAATATACATGTGATTTTGGTGAAGGTGGAGTTCATGCAATCAAGCACTAATCTTACAAAAATGTTTTCTGCTAGTCACAGGGAGCCGATGTCACCATGAAGGGGTTTAATGCTTTTCTAGATATGAAAAGATGCAAGGATGGGGTTCAGAAGGTCAGTTCCTGAAAATATCTAACTAACTTAACACCTGTTCCATCAGTTTTCTTGGAGGACCAAGTGCCTCATTCTTGTTATGCATCCTGAACTTCCTTCAGAATGTGTCAAAGGTCAACAGCTGCAGCTGCACAGGATTCAGTCACCAAAGAGACAGATGGCAAATGCCCTGGGCAAGCACCAGTTTGTTGTTGACATCCTCTAAGGCTAAATCACCTAGTCTTCTTTGTCTTTGTCTTTTGGTTACATTTAGACAATGAGCCACTTTTGAAAGGTGGGCAGAGAGGAGAGACAGATATGTTCATTCTTTCCATTTCTTCCCTGCCTCCTTGAGATTCTGGGATGATTGTCATTCCAAGTGTGATCCCTGAACCAGAAGCATAGGCATCACTTGGGAACTTGTTAGAAACAGAATTTCTGGCTCACTCCAGGTTTTCAGAATCAGAATCTGCATTTAAATAGGATCCTTAGGTATCTCATATGCATGTTACCTTTAATAGGCACTCCCTCTTCCAAAGCTCCAGCTTTCACCAAGTTAACACCTTTTCTTCCTCTTGATTCTTCTGTCCCAAGGGCCATAATGGCTTTCTACTGTCACTAGTCCCTAGTTAGATCCCTTAACTCTGTTCACATCTCTGAAAACAGACCCTTTTAAAAGCTATTTTCCAGTTAAACACTTTTGAGTGTATAATCTGTTTCCTGATATACACTTATGATGCATAATAAATTATCTATCTTGATAACTATATATCTATGTTGGTAACTATATAGCTCTACCTCTGTCTTTCACCATCTCTACCTCTACTGTCTTTATCTCTATCTCTTCCTAAATTTCCAGTCTTCATACTTTAAACAAGTACATGGTATTTTGTAGCACCTTTTTCTTAGTTACAGCTCAATTATATCAAATTATGTACATAGCAATTTCCCAACAAAGCAAATTCAAATTTAGAGTTTATGAAGAAGAATTTACTATCCCTAGTTCATTAGGAAATTTTGTAAATCTAGGGAGGAAAGCACGGCATAATTTTGCTTGCATGCTAGTGTGGTGAGCAGTCTTTAAATTGGTACTCAATAATCCCTGCCTCCTGGTAAGTATACTCTATGTAATCATCTCCCCTTGAGACTGTGCTGGATGTATTGGCTCCTAATAAAGAGAGTATGGAAGAAGTGATGAGATATGACTCTAAGGTTAAGTTATAAAAAGATAATGGCTTCTGATTTGGGTGCTTTATCTTACTTTCTCTTGCATTGCTTATCTTGGAGGAAGCTAAGCTACAACGTTGTGAGGAAGTCCTATGGAGAAACCTATCTGCAAAGGGACTGAGGCCTACCAACATCCACAGGAGTGTAGATCTCCATCCTCACATCATTAACACTGGGGATGGGCAGCCCCAGCCACAGGGACAAAAGCTTAACTGTAGTCTCACAAGAGACCTTCAACTGGAGGCAACAAGCTGAACTCCTTCCACGTTCCCTGACCCACAGAAATTGTAAGATTATAATGTGCTGTTTTTAGCTGGTAAATTTTGGAATAAATTTTTACATGATAATTTATAAACTGATTTTTCACAGAGAAGCCAAGATATATCCTTTTTCAAAAAACAGTTTGAGGGGAAAATGCATATGAAAACATAAAGTGAAAGCAAAAAAATTATAATAATGAGCCAACAAATATGTGTGGCTGCAAAGAGAGCACAACCATTCCTGTTTAATTAGAAACAGTGTGAGGAAAACAACTTTAATCCAGTGATGGTGGTGGTCAAATTGAAAGGATTTCAAATATCTTTTAAAATTCAAATAGTTTTCAAATAGGTTTTTTCATCACTAAGAAACACATAAAGCATAGAAGAAAATTCCAAGTTTACAAACATAGGTATGTCCATCTGAGAGAACTATCAATTTTTCTTTGATTTTTAAAAATATCCTCTCTCCTTACCCACACACTCTCTGGACCCCTTTTTAGATGAAAGGAGAGCAGTGAATAAAAATGTGAAAATGAAGTGTCATCTCCACAATTGTGTTCTTTTAGAGGCCAAAACAGACTGTGAACATTTAGAGGTCTGGACTTCAACGTAAATAAATGTTATTATCTTGATGAAAGCTCTTGGTTTCTTTTTTCCTAGATGTGTAAAATTACAAAGTAGTATACCTCATAACCATAGTGTTAAAAATGAAGCCTTTGTGATAAGTACTATCATGAGGAAAATTAATACTCCCTCTGGATCCAATGGTTAGAATAAGACATATGAGGAGAAAGAAAAAGATAAGAAAAGGTTTTGGGAACAGAGTTGGTTAAAGACTAGAGCAGGGATACTCAAAGTTAAAGAGTCATCAGAATCACCTAGAAGGCTCACTATTAAACTTTATACATGAAAATTTCTGATGTCTGAGATTGGGCCCCCATTTTTATGCCTAACAAATTTCCAGGTCATGTTGATTCTCCTAATCTGGAACCACATTTTTCTAAACATTAGAGTATAGTGTGTGGGACTTGTCAATATTTCAATTTAGTCAATGTTCTCTAAGCTTTATTTGTTGCACTCCTATTTTAAATTCTCATTGAAGGCATAAATATCAGTTATGCCTGGGTAGTTACTGATGTTTCTCTTCCTTTATCTTTGAGGGAAAATGGAAAGAGGGGGAAGTGATTGTATAAACCAGATATTTGGTGTTGGCTAATTTTGTAATAGCTCATTTTGTGAAGTGAGGAAATATTTTTGATTAGCAGGAAAATCTTGATTAGTTACTGCTGCAGATTAACGGCTCTTTTAAGGAAACTCCTTGATGAATAGTGTAAAACTACTTCACCATGGAATGGCCTATTGGAGGCTCTGCCCAGTCAACTGGATATGATTGTGGTACAGAAAGAGATAGCTGTAAGCTTGACCTAATAGTACCATCTGTACGAAAAGGAAAGGAACAAATATTTAGTGAACAATATATAAGGCTTTTATGAATTTAATTATACTACTGTTACATATAGTTTTAAAATCTTATTTATACTGGAATTATTTAGCTTGAACAAAATCAATAACATATATGTGTGTGTGTATATATATATGTGTATATATATATTTGTGTGTGTGTGTGGCACTGTTAAGCTCTAAATTTAGGTATTTCTTGGCCTAGTATAAGTAATACTAAATGAGAGTAAGGTTGTCCTGCAGATTTACATCATTATTCTTTCCACTGATAAGAGTTCCTAGACATTTAGAGTCGTCCTTCTCTTCCTGTATTGATACACCTTTACAATTGGAGATTTCTCTTATAAACGTCAATGTCCCTTAAAGAGAGTTATGTCTACTTGGTGTTTTGAGCTTTTTCTGTGTCTGCTGTTTCTTAAAATGTACTAGCTCAAGAAAATCCTTATGCCAGAGATATATTTTAGGGTGGCAAATTCTACTCTCGCTCAAAGAGAAATGCCTTATGATCTGTTAACTTTGCTCCCCTGTGGTTCTGTAGTCTCATACCATGGCTTCTGCAAGGACTTCCTCAACCTTTCCTGTGACTCGACCCTAGATCTCAATGTGTTCTAAGGATTATTTGATCATACCTCTTAGAATTTTGGTCCTTAATTTTAACAGGTGGCACTGGCAGCGCTGTTTCAGTTTGGAGTTCTCATTCCTGGTCACATGGGGCTGAGGAAATTATTTGTTTTATTGCTTTTTGTCCATTTTATTCTTTACATTTACTGTATGGAGAGATTTGAGAGAGGATGTGTATCAAAAATTCTACTTTATTATATTCAAGCAGAAGTCTTAAAGTATGTTCTATTTTCAAACTTGTTCCCTGAACTGCTCCCATCAGTAAATAGGAAAATAAAGAAGAGAGATTAAATCTTTTACCAAAGATAATACTGTTAACAATGCAAAAGAAAAAAAAATAGACCCTTAGTCAAGGGTCATTTTTGGCCAGCCTACTCATTAATTTATTATCTTGGAAGTTAATTATTAGAGAAGTGATTTTCCTAACCTGACAAGGAAAGTAAAGCAGGAAGAGATGCTTAGCATCAAAAAATATTTTTCTAATAGCCAAGAGAATTTGGTAATAGTGAGCCAAAAAGAACTAGTTAATATAAGTTATATCAAAGTTGTCAGTTTTAAAACTTAAATTTCGTTTCTATTCTTTTTTCCTCACAACACATATACTATTAAACTGCTGGATGTTTAGCCTAACTGTCCCTCCAAGGTTGCTGCTCTTTTCTTAGATGTGTCTTCACAATCATAAGAAATAGCCCAGAAAGGGTAACTAAAGTATTACAGCTCCAAAGCAATCAATAGGCTTTAGCACCTCCAGTATCTTCTTTTAGGTTAAATTGTATTGCAATGCTTTAAAAAACACTCGTTGCCACAGTAACCTTAGTAATCTGCTTTTTGAGGATCACATGAATTTTTTTTTTTCATACTGTTCCTCTGGTGAATTTATTGTTCCTATAGAACTGAGAGTGGAGGGGAAGCATTGGGGCTAAATGCTATGATTTTATACTCTTACTTGGTGGTTCTGAGTGAGACTAAAGGAAACTATCTTCTACCATGTAGAGTTTGTGTTTTGGGAAAGGAGAAGGCAGCTCTTAAATTCACACAGCTGCAGGCTATTAAAATCGAACAGAATGCAATCAAAATAAATTCTGACATCAGAACATAACACATTTAAGTTCTTTTTTGGCTGTGTCTACTCATAAACAATTGTTGGAAAATCAAGCATGAATTAAATTGCTCAAATCAATGGTTAGTTGTAAAACAATATGTAAGTAATCGATTGACTGTATTCTACTATTGATTCAAAGTGACTTTTATACATTGGCCTAGACTTTAATAATAATACATAGAAAACAGAGAGGATTACTGAGCATTTAGCATAGGTAGTGGTTAAATGAATTTTTAAAAGCCATGAAATTTCCTATAATAACTTTCATCCAGATGCTTCTTCACAAGTGAATCTCTTGCTCTCTTTCTTTCCCTCTGTCTCTCTTTTGAATGGTTTGTACAGCTATGCTTTTGTTCCTGACAATTTTTATGTTTAATTTCAGGTAGCTATCTCCAAAGAATTTAAAATTAAAGTTTTTTTTATTGCCTCATCTAAGCATGTAGCCCTAGCAAATTACATCAGGTAAAGTGTTACTATAGAGGGTACATATGCAGTGTTCTCAGATGGAAAATGTCAGTATATTATAAGACATTCAGGCTGTTGGATGTTTTGGTGATATGAAACATAACCTATTTTCCCTTAAAGTAACTTCTTTTTTACCCCCACTCCATTCTCTCAGCCCATACACAATCATGATGGGAGACAGAAAAAATCTACTTCACATTCCAGTTATAGCAATGCATATTTTCATTCTGACACGTCTCCAGAGTAGATGGTGTAGGGATCATTTTCACTTTTATTTTGAATAAACTGTAGGTCTCAAATAAATATTTGTACTTAGAAAATTAAAGTCATGTTTCATTTGGACTTGTGTACAAAGACTTGAATTTTTCTAGAGATATTTAACTAATTATATTTTCATAAATTGATTCACATTTTTAGGTTAGAATTTAATGTGAAACCATGACCAATATCAAGCTTGAAAATGGTGCACATTTACACTGAAAACTTTATTTTTAAATTCATTGGTAAGATGAATAAGGGAAAGCAAGAGATAATCAGGATAAATACATGTCATATTAAAATCAGTTTAAAAATATTGGCACACACTATAAATAGTGATCATTTTTCCTTTTGTAAAGTCATAATGCAGGACTTTTTCCAACTATTCACAAAAATGTTTGTGTTCAAAATTTTACTATTTTATTACCAATGTTGAGAAAAGTAACTATTGGATTGAATTTTTATTTTTAATATTTTAGTAACACCTCACTTTATAACTTTTCTTTCTTTTTCCTTCTTTTTGAATGGTACGCTCATCCTTTGACTAGAAGAACTCTACAATTTTCTATTATTACAAGCTTTAATATTTGAAATGTTAATAAACATTCATAATTCTAAAATTTTCTATTACTACAAGCTGTTTTATATATGCAGTCTATTAATAACTGATTCTTATTTAGGTCATACTCAGTTGTAAGCAACAAATGTTCATTTTAAAATAGGGGCAAAACAATGACATGGTTAATATTACCTACTAAGTTACCTATATCGGGAAAGGAGTACGTCAAGGCTGTATATTGTCACCCTGCTTATTTAACTTCTATGCAGAGTACACCATGCAAAATGCCAGGCTGGATGAAGCACAAGCTGGAATCAAGATTGTCAGGAGAAATATCAATAACCTCATATATGCAGATGACACCAGCCTTATGGCAGAAAATGAAGAACTAAAGAGCCTCTTGATGAAAGAGAAAGAGGAGAGTGAATAAGTTGGCTTAAAACTCAGCATTCAAAAAACTAAGATCATGGCATTCAGTCCCATCACTTCATGGCAAATAGATGGGGAAACAGGGGGAGCAGTGACAAACTTTATTTTGAGGAGCTCCAAAATCACTGCAGATGGTGATTGCAGCCATGAAATTAAAAGATACTTGCTCCTTGGAAGAAAAGCTATGACCAACCTAGACAGCATAAGCAGAAACATCACTTTGCCAACAAAAAGATCTCTCTAGTCAAAACTATGGTTTTTCCAGTAATCGTGTATGGATGTAACAGTTGGACTATAAAGAAAGCTGAGCGCCAAAGAATTGATGCTTTTGAACTATGGTGTTAGAGAAGACTCTTGAGAGTCCCTTGGACAGCAAGGAGATCCAATCAGTCCATCCTAAAGGAGATCAGTCCTGAATATTCATTGGAAGGACTGATGCTGAAGCTGAAACTCCAATACTTTGGCCACCTGATGCGAAGAACTAACTCATTGGAAAAGACCCTGATGCTGGGAAAGATTGAAGGTGGGAGAAGGGGATGACAGAGGATGAGATGGTTGGATGGCTTCACCGATGTGATGGACATGAGTTTGAGTAGGCTTCAGGAGTTGGTGATGGACAGGGAGGTCTGGCGTGATGGACAGGGAGGTCTGGCATGTTGCAGTCCATGGGGTCGAAAAGAGTTGGACACAACTGAGCGACTTAACTGAACTGAAGTTACCTACTTAGAGATAATAGCACTCACTAAACAAGCACTGTTCTGAAAACTTTGACCTAATTCAGATATTGGAAAATAAGGGCAAATACTTTGTCAGTTATAGTGAGAGTTCACTATATATTACCAAGGATGTGGGGTACAGGCTTTAAGTCTCCAAATAGGTAAACTGATACTTTAATAAAAAGTGCTTCACAGCAAGATTTGACTGTTCTAAAAAAAATGCTTAGAAGAGAGTTCTGAAAATGCACATATACAGCTTCAGAAAAGCAAAGAACATGCAGACGTGTTATATTCTCAGAAATGCTTTGCTTATCTATTATTTAGCATGTTTCAGCTAACATGTCAATACTTGCTAATTCAGTGAGCTATAGATAGGTAAAGACATAAATTCTTTCCTCTTCTGATTTTAGTTGTGCCTGTGCTCTTCTACTATCTGTTATATCATGAGGAATATTATTAAGTTGTTTATTTATCTGCAAGGTGGAAAAAGGGAAGAAATTTATACCAAATGTTCTTTAGGGTTTTATTTCATTTTTTTGGTTTGGTTTTAGGTTGTTAATTTATTTCTCCTTCTTTTTTCCTGTCCTCTTCCTGCTCCTCCTCTACCTCTTCTAAAGAGTATATGTATAACAAGCTGTGGATTTTAGTGGTTTTTCCTTCTTTTGAATTAACAGTGTATGAAGTTTTAGCTAATACAAAGCCAATAGAATTTTAGCACAAACGTTGGCACATTTTCCACATCAAGCATGCTGCAGTCCATGGGGTCACAAGGAGATGGATATTGTGACTGAATAACAACAACAGCGATCTTGAAAAGCCAAAAGTTGAGTCTTTGGAATAACTAATACAACCGAAAAAATTCACTGAAACTAATAAGGAGAAGGAGCAAGGTCTAGTTCTTCAAAGGGGAGGAAGGCAATTCACATGGAGACACAGATGCAAATATTTGGTAAACAAAGGTTTGCCATGCCTTTAGGGGAATCTTTCTTATATAAGGCAAAGTTACCTTTGGTGATAGCTCTCTTTTTGGTGCAGAATCCATATCCAAATTATTTTAAACAATTAAGGAGGAGGTAAAAAGAAAATGACACGCGTTTGAGCAAGTTCTGGGAGTTGGTGATGGACAGGGAGGCCTGGCATACTGCAGTCCATGGGGCCGCAAAGAGTCGGACACGATTGAACTGAACTGAAAAAGAAAAACTTCCTGAATTTTATGTTTCTTCAAAATAAACAAACTAAAATGAACTGCAAGCCAAAGAGACACATTTTGGGGTGGCAAGTAATGCCAAAAAATTTGAAAAAAATATAGTAAAATTTTCATTTAAACATAAAACTTGCATTTGTATAAGAATAAATCTAAATAAAATATAAGTCTACATGTAAAACTATACAATTTAAAAACTCCTTAAAGAAATATACAGAAATGGAGGCATATACTGTTTATGAATTGGAATATTCAGTAATGTAGAGATACCAATTATTCCTCAATTTAATTATAGATTCAAAGTAATTCCAGTCAAAAGCACTATAGATTTTTATGAAATTTGATAAGCTGTTTCTCCACTGGTTTTGGAATAAAAAGGAACACATATAGATAAGTAGTTTTCGAAATATAGTTAAGTATTGTTACTATATGGTTATTAAGCTTTTTGGACACAATGATAGAATAACAGACAAAAAGAATAGAATACAAAACCCCAAAAATAACTCATGTGCATGGCCACTTGATTCATGACAGACATAGTGAAACAGGAAGGAATGGGGGCAGAGCACAACCTTTAAAAGAATGATATCATTATTGATATCATTGATCAGAACCAACTACGTACAACATGTGGAAGATTCGACTTCCAGTGGACCTTGAGTCCAGGATTGTGGGTTCAAGTCCAATCACATACTTGGGTCCCAGGACTTAATGAAGCTCAGCTTCTTTATGTTTCAGCACAGAAAGAGTTCAGTGAGAGGCAAAGTAATAGATAAGAAGTGGATTGATTTAGAGAGATACACATTCCATAGACAAAATGTGGTCTTCCTCGAAAGGCGAGAACTGCCCCAGAATATGGAGTCATCTCAGAAAGTGAGAGAGGCCCCGGAAGAAACATACCCCACAGAGTGTGGGCCATTTCAGCAGGCAAAAGGCCTTCATGACAAATAGATGGGGAAACAGTGGAAACAGTGACAGACTTTATATTCTTGGGTTCCAAAATCACTGCAGATGGTAACTGCAGCCATGAAATTACAAGAGGCTTGTTCCCTGGAAGGAAAGCTAAGACCAACCTAGACAGCATATTAAAAAGCAGAGACATTACTTTGCCGACAAATGTCTGTCTAGTCAAAGTTATGGTCTTTCCAGTAAGTCATGTATGGATGTTAGAGTTGGACCATAAAGAAAAGCTGAGTGCAGAAGAATTGATGCTTTTGAACTGTGGTGTTGGAGAAGACTCTTGAGAGTCCCTTGGATGGCAAGGAGATCAAACCAGTCAATCTTTTTTTTTTTTTTTTAACTTAAAAAAATTTATTTATTTAAATTGGAGGCAAGTTACTTTACAATATTGTGGTGGTTTTTGCCATACATTGACATGGCAAATGGAATCAGCCATGAGTGTCTCCCCATCCCAACCCCCCCTTCCACCTCCCTTCCCATCCCATCCCTCTGGGTTGTCCCAGTATACCAGCTTTGAGTACCCTGTTTCATGCATTGAATTTGGACTGGTCATCTAGTTCACATATGGTAATATACATGTTTAAATGCTATTCTCTCAAATCACCCCACCCTCACCTTCTCCCACAGAGCCCAAAAGACTTCTCCCACAGTCTCCCACAGTCTTTATATCTGTGTCTCTTTTGCTGTCTCACAGATTGGGTCATTGTTACTGTCTTTTTAAATTCCATTTATATGCATTAATATACTGTATTTGTGTTTTTCTCTCTGACTTACTTCACCCTGTATAATAAGCTCCAGTTTCATCCACCTCATTAGAACTGACTCAAATGTGTTCTTTTTAATAGCTGAGTAAACATCTGCTGGATCATGGAAAAAGGAAGATAGTTCCAGAAAAACATCTATTTCTGCTTTATTGACTATGCCAAAGCCTTTGACTGTGTGGACCACAATAAACTGTGGAAAATTCTGAAAGAGATGGGAATACCAGACCACCTGACCTGCCTCTTGAGAAATCTGTATGCAGGTCAGGAAGCAACAGTTAGAACTGGACATGGAACAACAGATTGGTTCCAAATAGGAAAAGAAGTATGTCAAAGCTGTATATTGTTACCCTGCTTAGTTAACTTATATGTAGAGTACATCATGAGAAACGCTGGGCTGGAAGAAGCACAAGCTGGAATCAAGATTGCCGGGAGAAATGTTAATAACCTCAGATATGCAGATGACACCACCCTTATGGCAGAAAGTGAAGAAGAACTAAAGAGCTTCTTGATGAGAGTGAACGTGGAGAGTGAAAAAGTTGGCTTAAAGCTCAACATTCAGAAAACTAAGATCGTGGCATCTGGTCCCATCTCTTCATGGGAAATAGATGGAGAAACAGTGGAAAGTGTCAGACTTTATATTTTGGGGCTTCAAAATCACTGCAGATGGTAATTGCAGCCATGAAGTTAAAAGACGCTTACTCCTTGGAAGGAAAGTTATGACCAACCTAGATAGCATATTCAAAAACAGAGACATTACTTTGCCAACAAAGGTCCGTCTAGTCAAGGCTATGGTTTTTCCAGTGGTCATGTATGGATGTGAGAGTTGGAATGTGAAGAAGGCTGAGTGCCGAAGAATTGATGCTTGATGTTGGAGAAGACTTTTGAGAGTCCCTTGGACTGCAAGGAGGTCCAACCAGTCCATTCTAAAGGAGATCAGTCCTGGGTATTCACTGGAAGGACTGATGCTAAAGCTGAAACTCCAGTACTTTGGCCACCTCATGCGAAGAGTTGACTCATTGGAAAAGACTGATGATGGGAGAGATTGGGGGCAGGAGGAGAAGGGGACGACAGAGGATGACATGGCTGGATGGCATCACTGACTCAATGGACATGAGTTTGGGTGAACTCTGGGAGTTGACGATAGACAGGGAGGCCTGGTGTGCTGCAATTCATGGGGGTCACAAACAGTCGGACATGACTGGGTGACTGAACTGAACTGAACTGAACTGAATCTTCCATTGTGTATATGTACCACAACTTTCTTATCCATTTGTCTGCTGACAGACATCTAGGTTGCTTCCATGTCTTGGCTCTTGTAAACAGTGCTGCGATGAATATTGGAGTACACATGTCTCTTTCAATTCTGGTTTCTTCGGTGTGTATGCCCTGCAGTGGGATTGCTGGGTCAAATGGCAGTTCTATTTCCAGTTTTTTTAAAGGAATCTCCACACTGTCCTCCACAGTGGCTGTACTAGTTTGCATTCCCACCAACAGTGTAAGAGGTTTCCCTTTTATCCACACCCTCTCCAGCATTTATTGCTTGTAAACTTTTTGACAGCAGCCATTCTGACCAGTGTGAGATTGTACCTCATTGTGCAAGCCAGTCAAGGAAATCAAACCTGAATATTCATTGGAAGGACTGATGCTGAAGCTGAAGCTTCAAACCTTTAGCCACCTGTTGCAAAGAGCCAACACATTGGAAAAAAAAAAAAAAACAAACCCTTGATGCTGGGAAAGATGAAAGGCAAAAGGAGAAGAGTGTGACAGAGGATGAGATGATTAGATAGCATCACCAACTCAATGAACCTGAATCTGAGCAAACTCTGGGAGATACTGAAGGACAGGGAAGTCTGACCCGTTGCAGTCCATGGGGTCTCAAAGAGTCAGACAGGACTTAGCCACTGAACAACAACAAGCCTATGCCTCAGTTTTTCCATCTATCAAGCTATTCATCTAACAATATAATCTGCTTTCTAGGATTTTTGTGAGATTAAATCAGTTAACATACATAAACTTCTTAGAACAGTATCTGGATAGGGAATTTTATACAAACACTTGACATGATTAATACTAAGGAGAATATATTAGAAGAGCAGATGGCTGAGATACAAAATTCAGGTTACAGAGAAAAATTTTTGAAAGAACAGAGAGCAGTTAACTTGGACTGAAGACTAAAAAACCACATTATAAGTGTCTTTATAATGTGTTGCTCCTGAAAATAATGTTAGGAACAAAGAGAAGTCACAGAAGGTAATCTTTGCTTCAACATGAGTATATGTCATTTGTTAAAGTATATATCAGAAATTAAAACATTGAAAGAGATTAAAGTCAATGATATGTTTTAGATATAGCATGATTAATGATTGCTGCTTCCAACCTCTCTCTTTTGTTAATAGCCTGTTCTTAAATCTTCTTGTATTGGGAATTGGGGGAGTGAGAGGATTAACAAGTGATAGTTATCTGATTTTGGGGGGAATTTCTGAGTTCAGCATACAGTCAGTTATGTTAAGTATGACTTTCTTCTCTTTACTTTAGTTCTTTTGACAATTTAGGCTGTTTGAAAAACATATATATTTTTAAATTTTGGATACTGTGATACCACATTTTATGTGATTAAATTCTTGGATATTGCATAGCATGCTCTAGTGGAGTTTTAAGGGTATCCTACTAGGTTAGCAAAGAGTCTCTGTTTTAAGTTCCCTGAATGGACCTCTGCTGCCCAGACTCTTCAACTTCATGTCTGGGACACTCAAACCAATCCACGATCAAGAAACTGCCCAGCAGGTCATATCAGAGATGCTGCTTTAAAACCAAATCAGTTGTCCATTTGTCTAATCTGATTTTTCAGTTAGTTGAAGATATTGAATGACACCCAGATTCCCATGCATTTCTTGTGTTTTCTTTATGGCACTTAACCAAAAGATAAGTATTTGTTTATTTATTTGTTCATTGTCAAAAGGACACAATCTTATTCTGTTTGATTAATCACCACAAATCCAAGAAGAGATCCTAGCACAAAGAAGTATACTAAGTAGGTGACCAATTAATGGATGAGTGAATACATGAATGTACATATCTCTTAAGTACAGATGATCATTTTGTGAATAATGTGTTACGTGTAAAGTCCATCTGGGAATTATCAACAAAATTGAACATATACAAAAAATTGAGTGTTGGGAACACTTAATAAATACCATAAACTTAAGATATTAATATCTGTATTTCATTGATATTAAAATTCATTTTATATTGCTCATAATAGCTGAAAACCTCACTCACTTTATTGATGCTAATTACAATGTAAAACACATTTTAATAGCACCATAATGGATATAATTAATCTCTGCAATGTGATGAATCCATTATTTAAATTACTAATTGGATTTCAATAAGCATTTAGTAGATCGTCAATGATTTTAAGTCTGAGTAATGAGTGATTGGAAGTCTTATAGAATATGACACATTAATACCAAAGAATGTAAATAGCAAAAAAAAATGTCAGAAGTATAACATCTTAGGAATCTCTTAAAAAAGATATTCAAAATTTAAGGACATGGAACTCATGTAAAACAAATGGAGTCTACTAATCTAACATGTAGATAAGTATTTGATTATAATAATAATTTTGTAGGAAGTATAGACTTGCAGAAACCTAAGGGAAATTGTAACTCGAGGGAGAGGGTGCAAGAGAAGGAATAATTTGCTGTGGAAATTATACTGGTGATAGACACTGAGACGACCCAGAGGGATGGTACAGGGAGGGATGAGGGAGGCGGGTTCAGGATGGAGAGCACGTGTATACCTGTGGCAGATTCATGTTGATGTATGGCAAAACCAATACAATATTGTAATTAAAAGAAATAAAATCCAATTAAAAGAAATAAATTTATATATATAAAAAGAAATTCTAGAGGCAGGATGGTTTATTAACTTTGGCATCAGACCTGAATTCAGATTTTGACTCTACCACTGACAAGTTGGGAGACTTAGGCAAAGTATAAACACTTTCTAAACTTTTCTAAGTTAATTTTTAACTTTAAAAATTTAAATATTTTAAAAATATTTCTCTTTTTTTCCCTACATTTTTTCTTTCTCTTTTCCTTCTTTCCTGGCTTCTCTCTCTCTTACTCTGTCTCTCTCTATGGGTACACACAGATGTGTTTGAGAACCCTGGATTTCTTTCTTTATAAATGTAGTACATTTTTAGCAATATTATTACCATAGGCTTTTATAGCTTAATCCATACATAAGACCTATTTTCCTCTCTGGGGGACATATTCTCTATGCAAAAGGCTGGAAAACATTAGGACAGATATAGTGAAAACTAAATTTATTGTACAGAGAAATATTTTACTCATCTGCTTCCACTGATGTCTTCTGTGCCTGTTTTTGAAATAATATAGTTCAGAAGTTTTATTGATCAGATTCAACATTTCTTGATGTGATCAACTCATAGCAACACCATTCTGACTTGATGGACATATTTCATTTTTCTCTGCCAGTCTTTTTTGTTTCCTAGATTTGAAGAGCAGATTAAATCTATAAGTTTTGAACAAATAGTTGATCAGGATCTGTAAGGAAAATATATATGAGGATAGTTTCTCATTCTAGTTCACCATTTATTTCAATAATTGTAATCCTTTGGCTGAAAATACTATCCTGAAAACAAAGGGCATTCAAATATTTGTATTTTAGATATTATATGAGAGCATATGAAATATTTGTATTTAGAGTAAATGTTAGCATGCTTATGTGATCTGCAGTGATGACAAAAAAATCTAAAATTTGCCTTTTATAAGGTAGCACTACTGCATTTCCTGGAGGAGAGCATGGCAACCCACTCCAGTATTCTTGCCTGGGAAATCCCATGGACAGAGGAGCCTGGCTGGCCAGGGTCCATAGGGTTGCAAAGAGTTAGACACAACTGCAGCAACTTAGCACGCATGCATGTGCTACTGTACTTGAAGGAAAAACTGAAATAATGGGCATAAATATTTTAATTTTTAAATGATGGAATGAAGTATATTGGGGTTCAGCACCAAAGACTTCTATATCCTTGACTGACAAGGCTATCATACTATCTGTTTGATATTAAATCTTCTTTATAATAGTCATGGTAATTCTCTTTGTATATGAGGAGAGTTTGGGTTCATCAAGTATATATTGTTTACTTTGTTATCCTAAATTTGTGGTTAATCTACTTTCATTTCTGCTCAAGTATCATCAATAATTTTCAGTTTTTTAAATTTTCCTTTGCCTTTTCATCATTTTCAAGGTTCAGGCTACTACCAATGACCCTTTGGTTTTGCCCACAAGCAGGAGAGTACCAGGAAGAAAAGCAGGATGAGCACAAGGATCCAGGACTGAAGCCAATGAAAAACAGGTAATGGACATACCTACATATAAAGATTTTCAACGAAGACTAAATTAGGTGGTATTTGGAAATTTCCTACAGAAAATGAACATTACAAAAGTCTTCTACACTAGTATGGTAGTAAGACATATGTCAATAAATGAATGCTCTTTTGTAATCAACTTCCTCTAATTTGAATTTTAGACACTTAGACATTGCCACATTATTTTTTAATATATACTCAAGAAATCATTTCCCACTTTTAGACATGAATAAAGAACACTGAATTTGGAGTTAAAATATCTGTTTCAGAAATGGCTGCCTCTCAAAACAGTCCTGTGATGTAAATTTAAGACAATTAATTTCTCTTGTGGTGATCCACACAGTCAAAGGCTTTGGCATAGTCAATAAAGCAGAAATAGATGTTTTTCTGGAATTCTGTTTCTTCTTCCATAATCCAGAAGATGTTGGCAATTTGATCTCTGGTTCCTCTGCTTTTTCTAAATCCAGCTTGAACATTTGGAAGTTCACGGTTCACTTACTGTTAAAGCCTGGCTTGGAGAATTTTGAGCATTACTTTACTAACGTGTGAGATGAGTGCAATTGTTCAGTAGTTTGAGCATGCTTGGGCATTGCCTTTCTTTGTGATTAGAAAGAAAAATGACCTTTTCCAGTCCTGTGGCCACTGCTGAGTTTTCCAAATTTGCTGACATATTGAGTACACCACTTTCACAGCATCATCTTTTAGAATTTGAAATCGCTCAACTGAAATTCCATCACCTCCTTAGCTTTGCTCATAGTGATGCTTTCTAAGGCCCACTTGACTTCACATTTCAGGATGTCTGGCTCTAGGTGAGTGATCACACCACTCGGGTTATCTGGGTCGTGAAGATCTTTTTTTGTATAGTTATTCTGTGTATTCTTGCCACCTCTTCTTAATATCTTCTTCTTCTGCTAGGTCCATACCATTTCTGTCCTTTATTGAACCCATCTTTGCATGACATTTTTCCTTCGTATCTCTGCTTTTCTTGAAGAGATCTCTAGTCTTTCCCGTTCTATTGTTTCCCTCTGTTTCTTTGCACTGATCACTGAGGAAGGCTTTCTTCTCTCTCCTTGCTATTTTTTGGAAATCTGCATCCAAATGGGTATATCTTTCCTTTTCTCCTTTGTTTTTCACTTCTCTTCTTTTCACAGCTATTTGTAAGGCCTCCTCAGACAACCATTTTGCTTTTTTTCATTTCTTTTTCTTGGGGATGGTCTTGATCCCTGTCTCCTGTACAGTGTCATGAACCTCCATCCATAGTTCATCAGGCACTCTGTCTATTAGATCTAATCCCTTGAATCTATTTCTCACTTCCACTGTATAATCGTAAGGGATTTGACTTAGGTCATACCTGAATGGTCTAGTAGTTTTCCCTACTTTTTTCAATTTAAGTCTAAATTTGGCAATAAGGAGTTCAAGATCTAAGCCACAGACCACTCCTGGCTTTCTTTTTGCTGACTGTATAGAGCGTCTCCATCTTTGGCTGCAAAGAATATAATCAATCTGATTTTGGTATTGACCATCTTGTGATGTCCATGTGTAGAGTCTTCTGTGTTGCTGGAAGAGGATGTTTGCTATGACCAGCATGTTCTCTTGGCAAAACTGTTAGCCTTTGACCTGCTTCATTTTGTACCCCAAGGACAAATTTGCCTGTTCCTCCAGGTGTTTCTTGACTTCCTACTTTTCCACTCCAGTCCCCTGTAATGAAAGGACATCTTTTTGGGCTGTTAGTTCTAGAAGGTCTTGGAGGTCTTCATTGAACCGTTCAACTTCAGCTTCTTCAGCATTATTGTTTGGGGCATAGACTTGAATTATTGTGATATTAAATGATATTAAATGGTTTGCCTTGGAGACGAACAGAGATCCTTCTGTCGTTTTTGAGATTGTATCCAAGTACTGCATTTTGGACTCTTTTGTTGACTATGATGGCTACTCCATTTCTTCTAAGGGATTCTTGCCCACAGCAGTAGATATAATGGTCATCTGAGTTAAATTCACCCATTCCAGTCCATTTTAGTTCACTGATTCCTAAAATGTCAACGTTCACTCTTACCATCTCCTGTTTGACCACTTCCAATTTGCCTTGATTCATGGACCTAACATTCCAGATTCTGATGCAGTATTGCTCTTTACAGCATTGAACTTTGCCTCTATCCCCAGTCACATCCACAACTGGGTGTTGTTTTTGCTTTGGCTCCGTTTCTTCATTCATTCTGGAATTAATTCCCCACTGATCTCCAGTAGGATTTTGGGCACTTACTGACCTGGAGAATTCATCTTTCAGTGTCCTATCTTTTTGCCTTTTCATATACCAGACCACCTGACCTGCCTCTTGAGAAATCTGTATGTAGGTCAGGAAGCAAGAGTTAGAACTGACATGGAACAACAGACTGGTTCCAAATAGGAAAAGGAGTACATCAAGGCTGTATATTGTCACCCTGCTTATTTAACTTATACAGAGTACATCATGAGAAACGCTGGGTTGGATGAAGCCCAAGCTGGAATCAAGATTGCCAGGAGAAATAACAATTACCTCAGATATGCAGATGAATCACCCTTATGGCAGAAAGTGAAGAAGAACTAAAGAACCTCTTGATGAAAGTGAAAGAGGAGAGTGAAAGTTTGGCTTAAAGCTCAATATTCAGAAAACTAAGATTATGGCATCTGGTCCATCATTTCATGGGAAATAGATGGGGAAACAGTGGAAATACTGACAGATTTTAATTTGGGGGGGGGGCTCCAAAATCACTGTAGATGGTGACAGCAGCCATGAAATTAAAAGATGCTTACTCCTTGGAAGGAAAGTTATGACCAACATAGACAGCATATTCAAAAGCAGAGACATTACTTTGCCAACAAAGGTCCGTCTAGTCAAGGCTATGGTTTTTCCAGTTGTCATGTATGGATGTGAGAGTTGGACTGTGAAGAAAGCTGAGCGCTGAAGAATTGATGCTTTTAAACTGTGATGTTGGAGAAGACTCTTGAGAGTCCCTCAGACTGCTCGAAGATCCAACCAGTCAATCATAAAGGAAATCAGTCCTAAGTATCCATTGGAAGGACTGATCCTGAGCTGAAACTCCAGTATTTTGGCCACCTGATGTAAACAACTGACTCACTGGAATAGACCCCAGTGCTGTGAAAGATTGAAGGTGGCAGGAGGAGAAGGGGATAACAGAGGATGAGATGGTTGGATGGCATCACCGACTCAATGGACATGCGTTTGAGTAAACTCCGGGAGCTGGTGATGGACAGGGAGGCTTGGCTGCAGAATCACAAAGAGTCAGGCATGACTGAGAGACTGAACTGACCTGAATTAACTTTTCTAAATCATTCTCATTTACAGTATCAGAATAATACTTTATAATTGTAATGAAGTGAACTGAGATCATGAGTTATGAATATAAATACAATTTACAAGATGTAAGACACCTCAAGTTATAATTTAATTACACAAATATTGAACTCATCCAGGATATTTACATAGCCTTCTTCAGAGAATGATATGGGAGTTTCCAAAGGAGATTTATTCAAGTAACCTCTCTTCCTACTCCATCTCCTATCTCATATGTTTTGTTGTTGTTCAGTCTGCTAAGTTGTGCCCAACTCTTTGCAACCCCATAGATTGCAATAAGCCAGGCTCCCTGTCCTCCACTATATTGCAGAGTTTGCTCAGTTCACGGCCATTGAGTTGGAGATGCTACCCAACCATCTCATCCTCAGCTGCCCTCTTCTCCTTTCAGTTCAGTTCAGTTCAGTTCAGCTCAGTTCACTCACTCAGTCATGTCCGACTCTTTGCGACCCCATGAATTGCAGAATGCCAGGCCTACTTGTCCATCACCAACTCCCAGAGTTCACCAAAACTCATGTCCATTGAGTCAGTGATGCCATCCAGCCATCCCATCCTCTGTCCTCCCCTTCTCCTCCTGCCCCCAATCCTTCCCAGCATCAGAGTCTTTTCCAGTGAATCAACTCTTTGCATGAGGTGGCCAAAGTATTGGAGTTTCAGCTTTAGCATCAGTCCTTCCAATGAATACCCAGGACTGATATCTTTCAGAATGGACTGGTTGGATCTCCTTGCAGTCCAAGGGACTCTCAAGAGTCTTCTCCAACACCACAGCTTAAAAGCATCAATTCTTCAGCACTCAGCCTTCTTCACAGTCCAAATTTCACATCCATACATGACCACAGGAAAAACCATAGCCTTGACTAGACAGACCTTAGTCGGCAAAGTAATGTCTCTGCTTTTGAATATACTATCTAGGTTGGTCATAACTTTTCTTCCAAGGAGTAAGCGTCTTTTAATTTCATGGCTACAATCACCATCTGCAGTGATTTTGGAGCCCAAAAAAATAAAGTCTGACACTGTTTCCACTGTTTCCCCATCTATTTCCCATGAAGTGATGGGACCGGATGCCATGATCTTCGTTTTCTGAATGTTGAGCTTTAAACCCACTTTTTCACTCTCCACTTTCACTTTCATCAAGAGGCTTTTTAGTTCCTCTTCACTTTCTGCCATAAGGGTGATTCATCTGCATATCTGAGGTTATTGATATTTCTCCCGGCAATCTTGATTCCAGCTTGTGCTTCTTCCAGACCAGCGTTTCTCATGATGTATTCTGCATACAAGTTAAATAAGCAGGGTGACAATATACAGCTTTGATGTATGCCTTTTCCTATTTGGAACCAGTCTGTTGTTCCATGTCCAGTTCTAACTGTTGCTTCCTGATCTGCATATAGGTTTCTCAAGAGGCAGGTCAGGTGGTCTGGTATTCCCATCTCTTTCAGAATTTTCCACAGCTTATTGTGATCCACACAGTCAAAGGCTTTGGCATAGTCACAAAGCAGAAATAGAAGTTTTCTGGAACTCTTTTGCTTCTTTCATGATCCAGCCAATGTTGGCAATTTGATCTCTGGTTCCTCTGCCTTTTCTCCACCTTGAACATCAGGAAGTTCATGGTTCACATATTGTTGAAGCCTGGCTTGGAAAATTTTGAGCATTACTTTACTAGCGTGTGAGATGAGTGCAATTGTGCAGTAGTTTGAGCATTCTTTGGCATAGCCTTTCTTTGGGATGAAATGAAAACTGACCTTTTCCAGTCCTGTGGCCACTGCTGAGTTTTCCAAATTTGCTGGCATATTGAGTGCAGCACTTTCACAGCATCATCTTTTAGGATTTGAAAGAGCTCCACTGGAATTCCATCACCTCCACTAGCTTTGTTCGTAGTGATGCTTTCTAAGGCCCACTTGACTTCACATTCCAGGATCTCTGGCTCTAGGTGAGTGATCACACCATCTTCCCCTTTAGCCAGATATTTCTCTTTTTTTTGGCAAGGAGACGGACAAAAACAGCCTCAAGGGGCTTCAATGCTTTAAAACAAACATTAATTTCTTTAGAATACTATCACACCCGTTAGAGCCACTCTTAGTTGTACTTTTAAAGCAGCTATTTAGTTTACTTATTCTGTGTAGGATAAGCCACTGGAATAATTTCAAAACTAAATTTGAGGTCTGGTTATCCTTTCTAGTGTTGGGGCAAATTATTATCAGTATAGGGGAGAAGGTTATCATTTCTTTTTTTTTTTTAATCACTCTGATCATATTAGCTGTGTTTTGAAGTATTCTTGTGAGGCTAGACTATTTCTGAAACTACAGTGAAAATTCATGGACTCAGGCTTCAAATGTAAGCTTACCCTAGAGAGATTTGACTAGTTGGTTGAAACTTATTAGTAATGAGTTTAAATTATCTGTTATGGAAGAATGAAATATGTTCTGTTGTATGGTCTCAGGCTACATTTGAAATTTAGCTAGTCATCTCAGCATGGTAAGCCAGACTGAACTGGATGAATCAGCAGAAATAAATCTCCATGACTACGAAAATTATATGCCCTACTGGTCTAAATTAGTATCATTATGTTTTGCTACGGAGAAAAGCAAATGGATTTTGAATACAAACTGATAAACTTCAAGCTGACCAAATTTCCCATACTTCCTCTGATATCTGGTCGGTTATTTCTAAGTTCTAAATTATACCTCTAAGTCAGAGTCATGTTCATAATAATAATAATAATAAAGCAGAATAACACTTTATTAATAAGATTCCCATTTTTGGAAATGATTGATTCTAGGATGTACCTCATATGAGACTGAGAGATCATATGTATGATCAAGATTTTCAAATCCCACTAGCATCCCTAGCAACAAACATTTCTTCAGTGACTGGTATAAGTCAGAAGATTTTGGTTGAGCATCAAGGATCAACTCTAAAAACCACCAGAAATACCTGTTGTTCAAGCAAGTCTAAATTTATTACATTTAATGCAGTGAAGGAGAACATCTTGTCAGAGGGTTAGTGATGTCTCAAAATGGGGGAAATTAGGAAAATATAGCTCATAGGGTTTTATGGCTTGGGATGGATGACTTTAAGGTAGGCTTTGTAATGTGGAGAATTGGCTCAGAGTGGGCAGCATTTACAATATAATAGCTTTCAATTGATAGGTACAGTGAAGCAAGGGCTTGAAATTCTCTTGATAAGTAAGCTTAGTCTTGATTTAAAAAAAAGGTTTTTAGTTGAGTCATAGCTTTACCTTTGAGGAGTGGATATTTCTTGGTGCAAGAGCTAAGGTGCTTTTCCTTGGTATCAGTACAATTTTACTTAGGGCAAGAAAGTATGCCTGGTTTCAGTATTGTTTAACACAAGGGCAAGAACTAATATTGGTTTTAGTTAATTAAAAATGAGATGAAGAGTAAGTAAATCTTTACAGAACCACCTAATGACAAAAATTATCTTAATGAGATTGTTGCCTCTACCTCATTGCAAAGAAATTACTCTCCTCAGTTGTATTATTCTTAGTTAATTCTTTCTATGTCTACTCTATGCCTTTTTGAATGTAACTGAATGGACTGAGAGAGCAATTACTCCTTTTCTGAGGTAGTCAATACTCTATATCAATTTCAATTCACTATTTTTGGTACTCAAGAGCTTTTGTATGTGTATATCTGCCTAACTTATTTTTCCATACTCCATATCAGAGGTCGAAAGCAGTAAAAGAAGACTGAATTTTTTCATCTTTCTGTTGACTGATAATTTTGGCATTTCAAATGTTGATACTATATCATGCATAGGTTAAAAAAAAACTTTCACTTTTTGAAGTTTATTATTTCAAGTTTTGATTGGGAGATCAAATTTCTTTTTGGCCACACCATCTTCCATGCAATGTTATAGACTTTTGCTCCTTCTACCTTGCTTCATTAGTCCAAGATAGAAAGCATTCTATCTTGAAGGAAACTCATAGAAGTCCCTTTTATTCCATTTGCTCTGTTGATTTGGTTTTTAAAATAGTGTTTCATTCCTTTGCTGTCATTTTATTGGGTTTAGGAAGGAAAGGAGGAAAGAATGTATACTCGGTCTATCATCTTGACTGAAAGATGTTTTGTTAATTTTACATATCAATTGGGATATTCTGTTTATTTTAACTGATTATTAAGTAAAGAAACTTCTACTATCCTAAAATATATTGTACATTTTAATGGAAAGTAATATAGAATGGTGAAAAAAATAACTCTAGATTTAGATTAATTCAGTTCTAGTTCTAGTTTTGATGATTCTAGCTATATGAAGTTAAACAAGTTACTTAACCATTTCAATTTCAGTACCTCATCTGTGAAACAGTCATGTTACTTTGTACACCCTTCTAGGAACCTTCCAGTGCTAATGTTCTGATTCTGTTTCATCCCAAGACAAGGCATCTTGATTAGCTATTTGAGAACAGAACAATTTGATGATTTTAGTATAAATTCTAGGAACCTGTCTATGAAATTTGCTCAGTCGTGTCTGACTCTTTGCAACCCCATAGACTATATAGTCCATGGAATTCTCTAGGCCAGAATACTGGAGTGGGTAGTCTTTCCCTTTTCCAGGGGATCTTCTCAACTCAGGGATCAAACCCAGGTCTCCCATATTGTGAGTGGATTCTTTACCAGCTGAGCCATAAGGGAAGCGCAGTTTTAGGAATATTAAATCTCAAATCCAAACTTTTGAGTTTTAAGTTATAGGTCTACATAGTTTAAAATCTTTTAATGCTTTTATAGATATAGGTAGATATAGATATAGAACGATATAGATATAGAACAACCAGATGATGAGAATTCAATTCTGACACTAACTGGTGTTAGTATCAAACTCCATAGGTAAGGACTCAGTCCCACAAGAATGCCCTTACTTAAGATTCCAGTCATAAGTATCCAAGTTATCCACACTGTCCAACTTGGCTCCTAAGCTGGGGTTTTTTTTTACAACCCCCTCAAGTTTGAAAATTTGGTAGAATGTCTCACATAACTCAAGAAAAAGTATACTTACTATTATAGTTTGTTATAAAGGATATAAATAACAGTCAGATGAGAGGTACATAGGGCAAGGGCAGGAAGAGTCCTGAGTACAGGAACCTCTGCTCCATGGAGTTGGAGTGTGCCATTTCCTAACACAGCATGTGGATGTGTTCTTCATTTCCTAAGTTCTCAGAACTCTGTTATTTTGGGGGTTTATGGAGGATTCACTACATAAGCATCAGTGATTAGCTCAATATCTAGCCCTTCTCCACTCTCTGGAAGTTGGGGAGTAGGAATGAAAATTCCAAGTTTTTAACCAGGGCTCGATCTTTCTGGGACCATTTCCACCCTAAAACTATTTAGGGGACTGCCAGGAATCACCTGACTAGAACAAAATATATTCCTATCACTCTTATCAGTTAGAAAACTAAGGGTTGTGGGAGCTCTGCCAGGAAATGGAGACAAAGACGAAATATTTTTCTTCTTTATAATACATTATATATATATATATTATATTTGCATATATATGTATATTGATTTCCCATTTTAAAAATTGGTAGAAATGTCTCATTTTACTTTAATGTCATGAATTTTAATTCACTTCTTTATTAAGGAAAGTTTTACAAGAAACTGATTAGACTACATAAGTAAACAGTATCTAGAATTGTATACACCTACTCAACTGATTTCATCAGGGTAATAAAATACTCCCTTGTGGTATATTAGATACTTTGGGAAGCTATGTTGACTTGTCAAGTCACCAGGGTACCATTTAGTAAATTGCAACTTCAATGGATTATTAACTTTTTACATAATATATTTCAATTAAAAAAATTGGATCTCTATAAAATCAAATGGCTGATGCTGAGTTTAGTCTATGAGCAGGAAAGTAAGCACTGGAAATGTTGCTTAAAGGCATATTACATACAAGAAATTAAATCACTTCAGAAGTGAGCTAATCATATATAGAAGGAATGGATACATATCCTAACACTTCATCTTCCTTAGAGATTCTCCCAGATCTTACCTTTAAAAAATACAGCTTTACAAAGTAATCCTCACCTGAATACTATAAAAATAATTCCTTTAAAAAATTCAGCATGGAAGGTATTGGTATTAGTTTCCCCTCACATAGCTATTTCAGTAAGTTGGAATTCTTCAGACCTGCTATACTCCCAAAGCTAGATTGTCTCACTGCATGTAAACTATACTCCGCTAACTATTGACTCATTTTCAAAATAGAATTAACTATTTCTTACCCACTAAGGGCCCATTTGAATGCATTGAACAGCAGTTATTGCAACCCACATCACCTCAACTTTCACATACTGGCTTAGTTTTGAACTGTAATTCAAAGCCTCTCTGGATTCACTGAATTTTATAGACAGAAGAGACATTTTGTTAAATTTATTTATGATATTTTTGACTGATTGATTTTTGTTATACTCCTTTGAGTAGTATTCTGAGCATGTTGAAGTTAGGCTAGGTTAAGCTATGATGTTTGGTAGGCTAGGAATATTAAACACATTTTTGAATTATGATATTGGACTTCCCAGTTGGCTCAGTGTTAAAGAATCTGCCTGCCAATGCAGGAGCTGCAGGAGATGTGGATGAGATCCCTGGTCAGGAAGACTCCTAGTGGAGGAAATGGCAACCCACTCCACTGAGGTTATGGCTCTATAGTAATTGTACAAGTTGCATTCTTTCAGGGTGTTCATAATATAATTGGGGACATAATGTATATGAAACATTAGTTGGTCTTCCTTATATTTCTCAGGAAAGATATTTTTTCTCTATAAATTTTTAAAATGTAATGTATGAGATAAACTGTGACCCACATCTTGGATATTTATGCCCTTGAATAGTTTCCTCACATATTTAATAGGTACCTGATGGTATGTAACTTCCAAAGCTAGGTCATAAAATGCATTGCAGTTTCTACCTTGCTTTTGTTTGGATCACTTCTGGGAGAAGCCAGCTAATACATGATGAGAAAACTCCGGCAGTCCATGAATAGGTACACTGTAGAAGAACTGAATTCTCTTGGCAATAGCCAGCACTAGCCATGAAAGTGAAAACAGATTCTCTAGCATCATTCAGTGATTTTTTTTTTTTTTTTGTGCCTGTTCGGCTTACTTGCAGGATCTTAGTTTCCAGACAAGGGATTGAACCCAGGTCATGGCAGTGAAAGTGCCAAGTTCTAATCACTGGATAACCAGGGAATTCTCAATTCAGTATATTCTGAAGATGAAGGAAGCCTTGGCTGACATCTGACTGAACCTCATGAGAGACCCTAAGACAGATCCATACTACTAAGCTGCTCCTAAATTTCCGCCCAACCAGGTTTAGGATAATGTACAGCAGTAGATAAATATTACACCATAGAAAAGATTATATGTAACATCATATATATTGGAGAAGGCAATGGCACCCCACTCTAGTACTCTTGCCTGGAAAATCCCATGTATGGAGGAGACTGGTAGACTGCAGTCCATGGGGTCACTAAGGGTGGGACATGACTGAGCGACTTCACTTTCACTTTTCAGTTTCATGCATTGGAGAAGGAAATGGCAACCCACTCCAGTGCTCTTGCCTGGAGAATCCCAGGGACAGGGGAGCCTGGTGGGCTGCCGTCTATGGGGTCGCACAGAGTCGGACACGACTGAAGCGACTTAGCAGCAGCAGCAGCAGCAGCAACATCATATATATTATTATAAAACATGGTAATAAACAACAGTGATACTACCCTTCCCAAAATTTGTAAAATAGGACAATATCATATATGTTAGTACAGCACTTTTAAATTAGTATTGATTAGTACTGCATGTTTTATGGCAGAATATGTGCCCTCATCCAACTTTTTTGTTTCTTTTACAGGACTGGCTAGGCTATTCCCTTTGCCATTTCCTATACATTTTATTTTTGATTACCCCAGGGTCAAGATCTTGGGATCTATGAAAGACACTTTTGGGATACTCATCTGGATTGTATTTTGGACAATTGAATATTTGGCATTGAATCTTCTTGACCATTAACTTCATTTGCCTAGGTCTTTCAGTAACTGTTTATAACATTCCTCACACATGTTTCACACATCTTTTGTTGGATTTATAATTAGACACCATACATAGCCATAGAAGTTGCTCTTCATTAGCTTATTTCATTAAATTTTAATTCCAGATTTTCTTTTTTTAATATAAATTTATTTATTTTAATTGGAGGTTAATTACTTTACAATATTGTATTGGTTTTGCCATACATCAACATGAATCCTTTTGGACTCTGTGGGAGAGGGAGAGGGTGGGATGATTTGGGAGAATGGCATTGAAACATGTGTAGTTCCAGATTTTCATTGCCTTATTCATCCCAGAGGTAGGAACAAAATGATCATTTTAATTTTTTTTAGGAAAACAAAATAACTTATTTTTCTTCTTACTATTGTTCAGCTTATTCAGACCTTACATTAAAAAAAATCATTTCTAATACTAGAACTCAAACTGACTTTTGCAACCAGATCCTAATGATGAGCAAAAAATATTCACTTATTCAATGCTAAATATTTCTGGCTCATACTTCTTTTTTTAGGTGACCTTAAAATAATGTAATATATGACATTCCCCATATGTTGCCAAATATGATGGTAAAGGTTCTATAATGAAATTATGTAGGCTAAATTAGAGGAGATCAACAAAAGTATTATGTAAGGCAAAATATGAGAAAACATTTCAATGTGTTTAATATGCTTTATCATTTCTTTCATTATTATCCTGTTAGTTATTTACTACTGAAAAGAGATAAACTGTACACCATCCAATCAACTTATTGACTATTACCTATAGAATATGTATGTACCTATATTCTGCATAAGGAAAAAAAAGTTCATTTATGTAACAGCTGCTCTGTATAGAGTTAATAGTAGTAAACCTTAAGTTCTAATCCAGACCAACCATGAATCTTTGCTTCAGAGTACACATAAAATATTGTGTCATAATTCTTAAATTTGTAATCAAAGATTTTTATCAATAAATATTATGAAATTGATGAGAAGGTAAATAATTTCCTAAGACAAAGTAGCTATGAAATCTAAACAAAGATTTCTTAGTTTCTTGCCTTTTAGTTAACAGCATCACAAATGACTTGGAAAATCAGTCTAGAGATAAGTTTAATAAACTGCCTTTTCCCTTATTCTTGAAGGCAATCATTCTTGAGAAATAATCTGGCATCACCTGTCTTTGAATATCATAAGAAAGGCAGCATTTGATTAAAAGTCTTGATTCTGGATTAGTCTTGGATTGATCAAGAGTCATCCTTTTCACAATCCTCATTAGCGCGTATAAGCAAGTATGTGTGAGCACTATCTTCTCTTTTAGGTCTGCAGTCTTTTCTGGTAGAGAAGTCCATTGTGCTTCTCCATTTCAGCCATACTTACTATGACTTTCATTTTTAATAACTGGTATACCAGAAGCAAGGCATAAGTAACCTCTCAGAGAAGCTAAGGAAGGATCAGTGGAATGAAAATGGAAACCAATGGGAATTCCACAGTAATTACAGAATAAAAGATTATATATAGGTGCTGCTTCTTAGTCAGCCTTCAATGCCCAATGTAAGGATGTTTCTCAAAGGATGTTCTCTGATTCTTTTTGAGCTGCATGAAACCAGTGTTTTGGCTCTTCAGCCCCTAGTCCTGCAAGACCCAGGAATGGGGGCCTCTTTACATCTGCTTGTTCTACTCCAAGGAATTTATAAAAGAAGTTTCAATAATTGCTTTCTGAGTCTTGCTATCACAAAAGCCACCATGTGGCAACTTAGCATAGCACAAAAAAGTCTTCTAATATCTAAAGAGGTACTTTTTAATGTTTCTATGTTTATTTTTGACTTATTGTTGAGGTAAATGAAACTGTAAGCTCTCACAGTGCTGGAGTGTATAACTGAGAAAGCTTTTTGTGATTTGACATCTTTTCCTATCTCTGGAATGTATTAATGATTCAATTATATAGTCTTAAAAATTATTGGCCTTTATTTTAATGAATTCATAGAGATTTATAAGTGCTTCTCTATATCTAGCAGTTCTAAACATCTACAAAGAAAAAAAAAGAAAATAAAACTTATCATGTGCTAGCCTTTTAAGAGAAAAAGAAAAACTTCTTACAGAAATTTTGAGCATATTTATACAGAAACTCAAGTTCATATATTCAAGGTGAATCTTTTTTACAACTTAGGTTAGTTTCAGAACACTTATATGACTTTTTTTCTAATTTTTATGTGTTAAATATAACACAATCAATGAATTTTATTTTTTATTATATTTAGGTTTGTTTTTTCATGAATAGTGATTCTGAGCTTCATAAACTTTTTATACTGGCTTATTGATCAGATAAATAAATTTAGTTCTATACACTGAATAGGATTGTGAAAAAGTGAAAACTGTGTGTTCATAATTTGGGATTCCCAGGTGGCTCAGAGGTAAAGAATCCACCTGCCAATGCAGGAGGCATTGGAGATGTGGGTTTGATCCCTGGATCGGGAAGATCCCCTAGAGGAGGAAATGGCAACCCACTCCAGTATTCTTGCCTGGAAAATTCCATGGACCGAGGAGCCTGGTGGGCTGCAGTCCACGGGGTTATAGAGAATCAGACATGACTTCGTGTCTGAGCATGCACACAAGGTCGTTATATACAAAGTAGTACACACATCTGACCATGATTTCCAAGATTCTTACATAGACTCATGAGCTTTGTTCATCTGCTACTTGTTTGATGATAGATATTTTCTTTGTGAAAAAAGAAGTTAGTCATGTTGATTAAAGGATATAGTTACTGTGGGTAACTGAGGCTGTACTAAATTAACAGTAGCAGAAAAGCACAACTGCATGTACAAGGTAATGAATGGGAGGTGTTTTATTTAAAAAAATGAGAGTAGTTTGTAAAATAAAGTGTCTGTTTCAAAAAGTGAATGATTAGTAAAAGACATAACCTGGATAGACATAGAAAGTTGCAGATTTTTGCAGGGAAAAAAATCTAGTCCTCACTTATAATAACTGCAGATAATAAAGTGAAAAGAGGCATTGAAATGTATTAACATTTTGACAAATTTTGCTAAATGTTGATGGGCTTACTAGCAAGATGATTTGTTAAGAAAGGAGCTCCTGAATCTTATTTGGTTTTCTCTTTGTTAAAATGAAAATTGATCTTGAAATTTTTAGTCTTAACAAGGAGTAGTAAAAAGGTTACTCTTTATGTAATCTACTCAGAAAGCAATAGATTCAGTATCTCAACCAGAAAAAATTTCACTGCTCTGTGTTGAAGTTATTGATCTCTATAACAGGAATAAGCAATTTTTTTTTTCTGTAAAGGGCCAGATGATAAATATTTTAGGTTTGGCAGATTAGAAGGACTGTAAGATTTGTCACACTACTCTATCACTGTAGTGGGAAAGCAGCCATAAATAAGCATATAAATGATTAAGTGTGGCCATGTTCAATAACATGTCATTAATGAACACTGGAATGTCATATAACTTTCACATGTCACAAAATGTTATTCCTATTTTAATTTTTTAAACATTAAAATATATAAAAATTATTATCAGCTTATAAACTATACCCATGAATTCATGGCTAGATTGATCAGTCATGGTTTGCTACTGTCTATGATAGGTTAAAAAAAATAACAGGACATTTTTGAAAGAGCTAAAATTTCTTACAACCACATAACCTTTTCCTATACTTATTTTAAAATGTAATATTGTCACTTTGATTAAATAGATAGGCAAATATTGTTTCACAGGTGCCCATCATTCCATCTTAATCAAGTACTCAGATCTCCTCTGATAATTATTTTGATTTTGTCTTCTCAGGATCAGATTCTTAATTAAAAAAAATTAAAATATCTTTGCACCTGGAAGTATCTTTGAGATTTCCCAGTGCATCCAAGCAAATCACAAAGATTTCTTCTTATTAAGAGAAAATAAATATTTAGGGTTATTTGATCCTCTCCATATTTGTTAATTAGCTCAATATTATTATAAGAGATAAATAAGAATAATAATGATAAAATGGGAGGAGCTCATTCTTACCTAGGTTAATTTTGCAGATGTAAAATGCTTTTAATATTAAAATGTAGGAGTATTTGTCAGTATGCTCATTATTCATAACTTATTCTTACCCCCAAGGGAAGAGAGTTGAAAATTTTATGAAATAGTTACGTGCTGTACACTCCAATGGCTCTTTTCCATTTTGGTATTAATGATTACTGTAATAAATTAACAACAGCCATTTACTCTCATAGACAGGTGAACTTTGTTTTCCCCTAGTTTTTACTTAAATACTCAATGGTTGGAACTCATGTTTTCAACAAAGTCAGTTTTCATGTCTCTACCAGCTATCTTAACTGGTACCTCAAAGAAGACAGAAAAGATATCTGAAGATTATTAAGCATATGTCACTTAGAATCCTTTCCATCTATACTAGAGGACTGACTCAAGCTTTCCAGGACATTTTTATTTCATAATGAGATGCCTTCTTAAAAACCAACTGCTGATTTTAGATCCAAGGGAACCAAAATTAATTATATTGGACTAAACAAACTGGTGGGAAAATCTTAATAGTAGTTATTTGTTTGGAATATTGCTTATGTAGTTTTAATGTTCTACTGACTGATGAATATTTAAGAATTCACTTTTTATTTCAGATCTCTGACCCTCAATTTAGAATATTATGCTTTTATAATGGAAATGAAACATTTAAAAATGGAATCTAATTTCCAATGAAGTCTCATAGTTCAGAACCAACTATTTTAAATGAGTTTTCTTATTCATTTATTTTTTTAGTAATAGTTATATAAAAAAATTAATACAGAGAAACCTCAGTTGAATAGAGTAGGGTGACCAGAGAGGGAGCTTTCACACACTGCATGGATAGCAGAGACCAATAGGAAAAAGAGAGTCCTCGTTTTCCTGGCAAGGACTCAACCAATGAAAAGCTCTGGACCCTTCATTTACTACAGCCCTCTCCCAACTTCCTTTTCCTCTCTGTAAAAGTGTTCTTCTTCTTTACCCTGCAGGGTGACTTTACTATGGCTCATCATTGTTGTAGACACCAAATTGCAATTCTCTGCTGATACTGAATAGTTACATCTTCACTGGAGAAATATCTGGCAACTTATTGATTTCAGGTCAACATTTTAATGGCCCGTATGGGGACCAGAGAAGACAGCTAGTGGTTGTGGGCCTGGTGAGCACAAGGTGCAGTACCTAAAACTGAGTCCAATGTCACTCATTGATTTTCTCACTGACCCTGGAGTTTGAATGTATGTCTTTCTCCTGGGTCATAGCTCATGTTCTCTTTGTGTTTCATGTTCTCTAGGCTTTATTTGTGATCTATTTAAACATTTCTGGTTAAGGCTTTGTTCTGTATTCGAGTACTTGTTTGATAATTTGCTCTTATCTTAAGATCAGACCATTCCAATCAAAGCTGGCTGAAAATGCCTTTGCCCCAATTCCTTTGGGAAGAGGCTGCTTTGAATAACACTGTGCCAGCTTTTCAGCCCTTTGGCCTGTTTCTTTGGACGGGCTGTCCTCTGGAGAGTGGCTAAAAAATGCCATGTTCTCCAGAACAAGGCTGTTTCCTTAAGACTGGCTGGGATCAGCTTGAAAGCTGTGTAAATTGAGCTGTTTGAAGATTGATCTTTACTCTAGAGGAAAAATAACTGAGAAGGGAACCCTAGTTATCTAAATATCTTGAAACCTTCTCCCCAACTCTAGCTTTTATGTTTAAAAACCATGGCCCTTTTTCATGTGCATTTCTAACTAAATGGACTGGCCCAACCAAAGGGAACTTAAGAGTATCAGTGTCCATACAGGGTGTAGGTTCAATCGGCTTCCAAGCAATAAACACTGTTATCACTTGACATTCTATTGCTTCTAATCCTGTTGTTATTAACTTTGTTTTTACACCAGAAATAAATTCTTTACTATAATCTATTTATGCAGTGCATTCTTTACTATCCCAGTAGATGAAACTAGTCAATACCTTTTTGCCTTCATGTCAGAAGAAAAACAATTCACCTGACAGTAATGCCTCAGGGTTTTACTGAGAGTCTTTATTTCTAGCAAATACTGAAGGCTGATCTGGATAACATAAATTTCCCTAGAATCTCTACTTTGTTGCCATGTATGGATGATTTGCTTTCTTGCTCACCTTCTTAAACCTCTCCACAGGAAGACAGGATCCAGTTGCTAAGGATATTAGCCTTAAAAGGACATAAGGTCATCAAAGAAAAAATGCAGTTTGCCCAAAATCTGCTTCGTTATTTAGGGTATCTAATATTGACAAATTCAGGCTTAAATTGAAGAAAATAGGGAAAACCACTAGACCATTCAGTTATGACCTAAATCAAATCCCTTATGATTATACAGTGGAAGTGGGAAATAGATTTAAGGGACTAGATCTGATAGAGTGCCTGAAGAACTATGGATGGAGGTTCATGACATTGTATAGGAGACAGGGATCAAGACCATCCCCATGGAAAAGAAATGCAAAAAAGCAAAATGGTTGTCTGAGGAGGTCTTACAAATAGCTGTGAAAAGAAGAGAAGTGAAAAGCAAAGGAGAAAAGGAAAGATATAAGCATCTGAATGCAGAGTTCCAAGAATAGTAAGAAGAGATAAGAAAGACTTCCTCAGCGACCAATGCAAAGAAATAGAGGAAAACAACAGAATGGGAAAGACTAGAGGTCTCCTCAAGAAAATTAGAGATACCAAGGGAACATTTCATGCAAAGATGGGTTCGATAAAGGACAGAAATGGTATGGACCCAACAGAAGCAAAAGATATTAAGAAGAGGTGGCAAGAATACACAGAAGAACTGTACCAAAAAGATCTTCACAACCCAGATAATCATGATGGTGTGATCACTCATGTAGAGCCAGACATCCTGGAATGTGAAGTCAAGTGGGCCTTAGAAAGCATCAATCTGAACAAAGCTAGTGGAGGTGATGGAATTCCAGTGGAGCTCTTTCAAATCTTGAAAGATGATGCTGTGAAAGTGCTGCACTCAATATGCCAGCAAATTTGGAAAACTCAGCAGTGGCCACAGGACTGGAAAAGGTCAGTTTTTATTCCAGTCCCAAAGAAAGGCAATGCCAAAGAATGCTCAAACTACCACACAATTGCACTCATCTCACACGCTAGTAAAGTAATGCTCAAAATTCTCCAAACCAGGCTTCAGCAATATGTGAACCATGAACTTCCAGATGTTCAAGCTGGTTTTAGAAAAGGCAGAGGAATCAGAGTTTAAATTGCCAACATCCACTGGATCATGGAAAAAGGAAGAGAGTTCCAGAAAATCATCTATTTCTGCTTTACTGACTATGTCAAAGCCTTTGACTGTGTGGATCACAATAATCTGTGGAAAATTCTGAAAGAGATGGGAATACCAGACCACCTGACCTGCCTCTTGAGAAATCTGTATGCAGGTCAGGAAGCAACAGTTAGAACTGGACATGGAACAACAGACTGGTTCCAAATAGGAAAAGGAGTACATCAAGTCTGTGTATTGTCACCCTGCTTATTTAACTTCTATGCAGAGTACATCATGAGAAACACTGGGCTGGAAGAAGCACAAGCTGGAATCAAGATTGCCGGGAGAAATATCAATAACCTCAGATATGCAGATGACACCACCCTTATGGCAGAAAGTGAAGAGGAACTACAAAGTCTCTTGATGAAAATGAAAGAGAAGAGTGAAAAAGTTGGCTTAAAGCTCAACATTCAGAAAACTAAGATCATGGCATCTGGTCCCATCACTTCATGGGGAATGGATGGGGAAACAGTGGAAACAGTGTCAGACTTTATTTACCGGGGGGCTCCAAAATGACTGCAGATGGTGATTGCAGCCATGAAATTAAAAGACACTTACTCCTTGGGAGGAAAGTTATGATCAATCTAGACAGCATATTAAAAAGCAGAGATATTACTTTGCCAACAAAGGTCCGTCTAGTCAAGGCTATGGTTTTTCCAGTGGTCATGTATGGATGCAAAAGTTGGACTGTGAAGAAAGCTGAGCACCAAAGAATTGATGCTTTTGAACTGTGGTGTGGGAGAAGACTCTTACGAGTCCCTTGGACTGCAAAGAGATCCAACAAGTCCATCCTAAAGGAGTACAGTTTTGGGTGTTCTTTGGAAGGACTGATGCTGAGGCTGAAACTCCAATACTTTGGCCACCTCATGCAAAGAGTTGAGTCATTGGAAAAGACCCTGATGCTGGGAGGGATTGGGGACAAGAGGAGAAGGGGATGACAGAGGATGAGATGGCTGGATGGCATCACTGACTCAATGAACGTGAGTCTGAGTGAACTCCAGGAGTTGTTGATGGATAGGGAGACCTGGCGTGCTGCGACTCATGGGGTCGCATAGAGTCAGACATGATTGAGCAACTCAAAGGAACCGAACTGAACTGAATATCAGAACAAAGACTACACCAAGATCCAAATAGACTTCATTATGTCCTAAGTCTCCCCAAACCTGAAAGTAAATGCCAACTGTGAAGTTTTCTCAGACTAGTTGGTTATTGCCAAAACTGGATTCTAAATTTTTCTTTTATGCCCAAACCCCTGTATTCTTTAGTCAGTAATGACAAGCCAAACCCAATCTTATGGGATAGACTGGATAACTTAGCCTTTAAGGCCTTAAAGGAGAGTCTGATGAACTCATTTGTCCTTGGGCATCTCAATGATCAGATTCCCTTTTCTTTGGGGTTCTCCCTAAAGACCACAGGGACCCATAGGGTAATATGGCCAGTCATTGGACCCTGTGGCACATGGATATGCCCCTTGCCTTAGAGTCATTATTGCCACTTTTCTTTGGTTAAGGCCACTGATAAAATTGTTGTGGGCTCTCCTTTAATCATTTTTGTACCTCATACATTTGAAAGTCTTTTGAATTCTCATCACTTTCAACATTTCTCAGGCAGCCACTTCACCTCCTATGAAGTCCTTTTAACTACCCCTTCATAACTCTTTTGCATTGCAAAAACATTACATCACCAATGAAATCCCTCACAATTGCTTGATGCTGACAGATTACCTTCTGATTCCTTGTAATGATCTACAGAAAATTCTACCGGGTAACATTTACTTCTCATGGGTCAGTGATGGTTCTTATTTAAAAGGTAACAATGGCAAATATTGTGCTAGGTATGCTGTTGCAACTTCTTTTGAGATTGTTGAGGCAGCATCTTTGCCTAAATTGCTTTGGCCCAAGAGGCTGAATTATATGCTCTTATAGGCTCTTGTACTTTAGCTGAGGATGAAGCTACCAATATTTATACTCACAGTAAGATATGCTTTTGGAGCTGTTCATGATTTTGGAATATTGTGGAAATAATGTGGCTTCCTTACTTCCAGTGGAAATAAAACTAAAAATGATCCCTATGCTCAGGACTAGACTGAAGCTTCCCCTTGCAGATAGGCTACTGCCTTTCTACTGCTGACGTCCTTTTGGGAAGGATTAACCCTATTGGATATTGGGCTTCCCTGGTGGCTCAGAGGTTAAAGCGTCTGCCTGCAATGCAGGAGACCTGGGTTCAATCCCTGGGTCACAAAGATCCCCTGGAGAAGGAAATGGTAACCCACTCCAGTATTCTTGCCTGGAGAATCCCATGGACAGAGGGGCCTGGTGGGCTACAGTCCATGGGGTTGCAAAGAGTCGGACACTGAGCGGCTTCACTTTCTTTCACTTTCACTTTCAACCCTATTGGAAGAAATTTTCTTGAAATTTAAGGAACCCATTTTACTGGCCACGTGCTTCAACAAGTTTGTTTTGGCCAGTTTTATAAAACTTTCACTGTGCTTACTACTCTCAATCTTCTTGTTAATGGAATGCATTAACAGCATTATTAAGACTCAGTTGGCAAAATTTGCAGAAGGCCCCAGATACCTTGGCCAAAAGCATTGCCATTAGTCTTTCTAAATCTCAGATCCACCACTTTTGGAACTCAAACTTTTACCCTTAGAGAGAGTCACAGGAAACCCAGTACACTTGGTTCCTACTTTTGACCCACAACTGATAGAAGGAGAGATACTCCAATATTGCAATGGCTTAACTGCTTCTATTAAAAATAACCATGCTTTGGTTAGAGTAATTGTTTCACAGTGCACCCTCAGGTGATAGACACCTTAAGCACCAATACTGGCCAAAACAAACTTGCTAAAGCACATGGCCAATAAAATGGGTTCCTTAAATTTCAAGAAGAGTTCTTTCAATAGGGTTAATCCTTCCCAAAAGAACGTCAGCAGTAAAAAGGCAGTAGCCTATCTGCAAGGGGAAGCTTCAGTCTAGTCCTGAGCATAGGGATCATTTTTAGTTTTATTTCCACTGGAAGTAAGGAAGCCACATTATTTCCACAATATTCCAAAATCATGAACGGCTCCAAAAGCATATCTTACTGTGAGTATAAATATTGGTAGCTTCATCCTCAGCTAAAGTACAAGAGCCTATAAGAGCATATAATTCAGCCTCTTGGGCCAAAGCAACTTAGGTAAAGATGCTGCCTCAACAATCTCAAAAGAAGTTGCAATAGCATACCTAGCACAATATTTGCCATTGTTACCTTTTAAATAAGAACTATCACTGACCCATGGAAGTAAATATTACCCAGTAGAATTTTCTGTAGATCATTATGAGGAGTCAGGAGGTGGTCTGTCAGCATCAAGCAATTGTAAGGGATTTCAGTGGTGTGTGCATGGGGATGATTCAGAGAGATGATATGGGGTGGGAGCTGGGAGCGGGGTTCATGTTTGGGAACTCATGTACACCCATGGTGGATTCATGTCAATGTATGGCAAAACCAATACAGTATTGTAAAGTAAAATAAAGTAAACATAAAAATTTAATTAAAAAATAAATAAAAGAGTTATGGAGGGGTAGTTAAAAGGACTTCATAGGAGGTAAAGTGGCTGCCTGAGAAATGTTCCAAAAGAACTCTCTTTAACCTCAATGGAAAGGCTTCTACTAGGTACTGCTTAACAAACCCGTATGCCACATAATTCCAAAGAACAGACTCTTGTATTCATGTGGCACATCTAAAGTTCTGGACCCTGACTGACTGGACCAGCATGTCATCTGGTGAACTGAAAGTAACAGTCTCCCAGAATTGAAGTAGATGACATCTGATGAAACAGCTTTCTCAAGATATCTGGACCAGGCCTGTTGGAAGTTTGTCACCAAACCTTTGATGCTGACATAACACTTCAGATGATCTCCAATGTTTATGATCTTGGTAACATATGAATTTTACATAAAAAGTGCCGAGAGTTCTCCGTCTCACTTTGTGTGACTCAAATGTAACCTTAATAGGTTTCCAATTTATGTACTTTTCCTCCAATATGAGACACTACAGCCAGGAAAGATTTTTCCTGGAATTGAGGGACAAAAAGCCACGGAAACTAGAAAACCTGACTCTTGATCAGCAATGTTTTCAGACAAAGATCTTGTTCAACACAGGGAAATGTAAAAAAATTTAAAACAGTAGCCTTAATGAATAGAGTTGGGAGATCAGAAGGAGAATTTCTCACAACCTATAAGAACAGCAGAGCCCAACAACAAGAAGAAAGAGTCCTCTTCTTCCCTGGCAAGGACTCAGCCAATGAAAAGCCCTGGACTCTTTATTTACTTAGTAACATCTTCCAACTTTCTTTTCATCTCTGTAAAAGCATTCTCCTTCCCTTACCATGTGGGAGGACTTGGTTGTAGACCCCCAAAATGCAATTCTTTGCTGGTCCTAAATAAACCTGTCAGGTGAGTTATACTCCTCGGTTCTGTCTCGTTACAACAAAGATTTGGAGTGATGGATATTAAAGCCCTAGGCGTGTCACAGCTCTCTGGTCTTGGACAGACGGTGTTACAGCTCTCAGGTCTTGAAAGGACCGTGTTATAGCTCTTAGACAAATCAGTGTTACAGCTCCGTGTTAGAGCTCTATTTTATTTAGATAATAACAGGAAAATCCATCCTTGAGGCATGAGGGCATGTTGACACAAAGACCTGAAAAGAAGAGCACCCCAGCACGCGAGAGAGGGAGAGCGAGCGAGCGAGAGCTCTGGCTCCTCTTTTTTATATGTTTTTCTCTCCCTGGGCCTGTCCTATGTAAATTGGGCCAGCCAGGAGTGCTGTTTCTTTTACCTGAGGTCCTCCGGTCTTCAGACCTTCCTTTGTTCTATTTTTGCAGGCTTTTCCCTTCCTTGTCTTTTAGCTACCGCCATTTTGGACTCCTTTTCTCTATTCTAACTACCTAACAAACCCATCTTTACTGGAGAAATATGTGGCAATCTATTGATTTCAGGCCAATAGTTAGTTTCATTATTTTAATAGGAATCAGTCTCCATTTTACCTTGAGTTAGAAACGATCATTCAACCAAAGACATACTACAGTGTTATATTTGAGAATGAATCACTTTTAGTTGGATACAGCAAGCCCACTGTACAAAGGTACAAATGCCTACAAAACCATCATAGGAAACTGTTGGGGTACTTGGTTTATAGGGCTCCAGCCTCACAAGTGACAAAATCACTTTCTGGAAGGTCAGGAACCTTAGCATATTTGGGGGACCTTGAAGAGAGAAGAATTTACTAATTCTCTGGATACTACAGTAAAATCCAGGGGAGAGATTTTCTGAACCTAGACTTCCTAGCCTAGACATTATAGAGTCTTTTAAATCGTCCAATCTTGGATTTTTTAATAAAATTCACAAACAAAAGCTTATTGTTTTAAGTAGATTCACAGATATAGAGAACAAGCTAGTGGTTAACAATGGGGAGAGGGGAAGAGGAAGGGCAACATAGGGGTAGGAGATTAAGAGGTACAAATTACTAGGTATAGAATAAGCTACAAGGGTATATTGTATAGCACAGGGGATATAACCAATATTTTATAATAACTATAAATTAAGTATAACCTTTAAAAATTATGAATCACTCTTTTGTACACTTGAAACTTGTATAGTATTATACAGCAACTATACTTAAATTTTAGAAAAGCTGATAGTTTTGCCTCAGTATCTGTTAAATGTTATATGATCAAGAAGCTTATATGGTTATTTAATACCACTTAATGCATTTGTAAAAAATTATGTCTAGACTACAATGAAGCCAGCCTTTTTTGCTGATCAGTATTTGAAACTTATTTATGACCAAAACATAGAATGCTATGAACTAAAATTTGGGTTCCCCCCAAATTCAAAAGTTGAACTCCCAATCCCCAGTGTGATGCTATTTGGAGATGAAGCCTTTGGAATATAATTAGGTCATGAAGGTAGAACCTTAATGAATGGGATTACTGCCTTTATAAGAAGAGACATGAGACAGATGATCTTTTTCTCTCTGCCATATGAGGACACAGCAAGAAGATGGCCATCTGCAAACCATGAAGTCCTCACCAGAATCTGACCATGCTTGGCACCCTGCTCTTGCACTCCACAACCTCCAAAACTGTGAGAAATAAATGTTTGTTGTTTAAGCCACCCGGTCACCAGCTTGAACTAAGACAAAGAAATTGTTAAGAAAATAATTAAAACTGGAAAAATGGAGGAAAAGGTGGTTAACATGTCTTTTCAATATTATGTTGAGACATTGTTTAATAACTTCCCCCAGGGTTATATAATTCTCTAGGGGAATGTACCTATGTTTGACTTTGCTATTTACTACTTTATCAGAACTCAGACAATATAAAGTTGCTTGCTAATATCTAAATTCTATTTGATAGAAAAGATAACCCTGATGATTATGGCTTAATTGATTCATAGGACAACAGTGAGTTTTATAGCTGATCTAACAATCCTACTCTAAAATTTTTTAGATGGTTTTCTTGATAGACTTCATAAAACTCTGTTTCATCAAATGCTTTTATAGCCATTTTACCATCTTAGTAGTTTCCATTTCAATTAATGAATAAAATCTCTGAGATATGTTTATTTTATGTTTCTGTAAGTCATTTCAGTTCAGTTCAGTTCAGTCGCTCAATCGTGTCTGACTCTTTGCGACCCCATGAACCACAGCATGCCAGGCCTCCCTGTCCATCACTGACTCCCGGAATCCACATAAATACATGTCCATTGTGTCAGTGATGTCATCTAACCATTTCATCCTGTCATCCCCTTCTCCTCCTGCCCTCAATCTTTCCCAATTCAAGATCTTTTCAAATGAGTCAGTTCTTCACATCAGGTGGCCAAAGTATTGGAGTTTCAGCTTCAACTTTAGGCCCTCCATGAACATCCAGGACTGATCTCCATAGAATGGACTGGTTGGACCTCCTTGCAGTCCAGGGAACTCTCAAGAGTCTTTTCCAATATCACAGTTCAAAAGCATCAATTCTTCATCACTCAGCTTTCTTTATAGTCCAACATTCACATCCATACAAGACCACTGGAAAAACCATAGCCTTGACTAGATGGATCTTTGTTGACAAAGTAATATCTCTGTTTTTTTTTAATATGCTGTCTAGGTTGTTCATAACTTTTCTTCCAAGGAGTTAACGTCTTTTAATTTCATGGCTGCAATCACCATCTGCAGTGATTTTGGAGCCCAGAAAAATAAAGTCTGACACTGTTTCCACTGTTTCCCCATCTATTTCCCATGAAGTGATGGGACCAGATGCCATGATCTTAGTTTTCTGAATGTTGAGCTTTAAGCCAACTTTTTCACTCTCCTCTTTCACTTTCATCAAGATGCTTTTTAGTTCCTCTTCACTTTCTGCCATAAGGGTGGTGTCATCTGCATTCTGAGGTTATTGATATTCCTTCTGGCAATCTTGATTCCAGCTTGTGCTTCTTCCAGACTAACATTTCTCATGATGTGCTCTGCATATAAGTTAAATAAGCAGGGTGACAATACACAGACTTGATGTACTCCTTTTCCTATTTGGAAACAGTCTGTTGTTCCATGTCCAATTCTAACTGTTGCTTCCTGACTTGCATACAGATTTCTCAAGAGGCAGGTCAGGTGGTCTGGTGTTCCCATCTCTTTCAGAATTTTCCACAGATTATTGTGATCCACACAGTCAAAGGCTTTGGCATAGTCAATAAAGCAGAAATAGATGTCTTTCTGGAACTCTCTTGCTTTTTCCATGATCCAGTGGATGTTGGCAATTTGATCTCTGGTTACTCTGCCTTTTCTAAAACCAGGTTGAACATCTGGAAGTTCATGGTTCACATATTGCTGAAGCCTGACTTGGAGAATTTTGAGCATTACTTTGCTACCATGTGATATGAGTGCAATTGTGCAGTAGTTTGAGCATTCTTTGGCATTGCCTTTCTTTGGCATTGGAATGAAAACTGACCTTTTCCAGTCCTGTGGCCACTGTTGAGTTCTCCAAATTTGCTGACATATGAAGTGTAGCACTTTCACAGCATCATCTTTTAGAATTTGAAATAGCTCAACTGGAATTCCGTCACCTCCACTAGCTTTGTTTGTAGTGATACTTCCTAAGGCCCACCTGACTTCACATTCCAGGATGTCTGGCTATAGGTGAGTATGAGTGATCACACCTTTGTGATTATCTGGGTTGTGAAGATATTTCTTGTACAGTCCTTCTGTGTATTCTTGTCACCTCTTCTTAATCTCTTCTGCTTCTGTTAGGTCCATACAATTTCTGTCGTTTATTGAGCCCATCTTTGCATGAAATGTTCCCTTGGTATCTCTAATTTTTTTGAAGAGATCTCTAGTCTTTCCCATTATATTGTTTTCCTCCATTTCTTTGCATTGATCGCTGAGGAAGGCTTTCTTATGTCTCATTGCTATTATTTGGAACTCTACATTCAAATGGCTATATCTTTCCTTTTCTCTTTTGCTTTTCACTTTTCTTCTTTTCACAGCTATTTGTAAGGCCTCCTCAGACAGCCATTTTGCTTTTTTGCATTTCTTTTTCTTGGGGATGGTCTTCCTCCTTGTCTCCTATACAATGTCACGAACCTCCATCCATAGTTCATCATGCACTCTGTCTATCAGATCTAGTCCTTTAAATCTATTCCTCAGTTCCACTGTATAGTCATAAGGGATTTAATTTAGATCATACCTGAATGGTATAAGTCAATTAAAACTTTTCATATTTAATAATTTGACCCTTATAAGTTATTCATGTTTACAAAAGCCTGCATTTTAATATAAGAATTCATACCGGTAATCATATAAGGCGGGTCATGGTGGAGAGAGCTGACAGAATGTGGTCCACTGGAGAAGGCAATGGCAAACCACTTCAGTATTCTTGCCTTGAGAATCCCATGAACAGTATGAAAAGGCAAAATGGTAGGATACTGAAAGAGATACTCCCCAGGTCAGTAGGTGCCCAATATGCTACTGGAGGTCAGTGGAGAAATAACTCCAGAAAGAATGAAGGGATGGAGCCAAAGGAAAAACAATACCCCGCTGTGGAAGTGACTGGTGACAGAAGCAAGGTCCGATGCTGTAAAGAGCAATATTGCATAGGAACCTGGAATGTCAGGTCCATGAATCAAGGCAAATTGGAAGTGGTCAAACTGTGAACTTCCTGATGTTCAAGCTGGTTTTAGAAAAGGCAGAGGAACCAGAGGTCAAATTGCCAACATCCACTGGATCATGGAAAAAGCAAGAGAGTTCCAGAAAAACATCTATTTCTGCTGTATTGGCTATGCCAAAGCCTTTGACTGTGTGGATCACAATAATCTGTGGAAAATTCTGAAAGAGATGGGAATACCAGACCACTTGACCTGCCTCTTGAGAAATCTGAATGCAGGTCAGGAAGCAACAGTGAGAACTGGACATGGAACAACAGACTGGTTCCAAATAGGAAAAGGAGTACATCAAGGCTGTATATTGTCACCCTGCTTATTTAACTTATATGCAGAGTACATCATGAGAAACGCTGGACTGGAAGAAACACAAGCTGGGATCAAGATTGCCGGAAGAAATATCAATAACCTCAGAATGCAGATGACACCACCCTTATGGCAGAAAGTGAAGAGGAACTAAAAAGCCTGATGAAAGTGAAAGAGGAGAGTGAAAAAGTTGGCTTAAAGCTCAACATTCAGAAAATGAAGATCATGGTATCCGGACTCATCACTTCATGGGAAATAAATGGGGAAACAGTGGAAACAGTGTCAGACTTTATTTTTCTGGTCTCCAAAATCACTGCAGATGGTGATTGCAGCCATGAAATTAAAAGACGTTTACTCCTTGAAAGAATAGTTATGAGCAACCTAGATAGCATATTCAAAAGCAGAAACATTACTTTGCCGACTAAGGTCCGTCTAGTCAAGGCTATGTTTTTTCCAGTAGTCATGTATGGATGTGAGAGTTGGACTGTGAAGAAGGCTGAGTGCCAAAGAATTGATGTTTTTGAACTGTGGTGTTGGAGAAGGCTCTTGAGAGTCCCTTGGACTGCAAGGAGATCCAACCAGTCCATTCTGAAGGAGATCAGCCCTGGGATTTCTTTGGAAGGAATGGTGCTAAAGCTGAAACTCCAGTACTTTAGCCACCTCATGCGAAGAGTTGACTCATTGGAAAAGACTTTGATGCCAGGAGGGATTGGGGGCAGGAGAAGAAGGGGATGACAGAGGATGAGATGGCTGAATGGCATCACTGACTAGATGGATGCGAGTCTGAGTGAACTCCAGGAGTTGGTGATGGACAGGGAGGCCTGGCGTGCTGCGATTCATGGGGTTGCAAAGAGTCGGACATGACTGAGCGACTGAACTGAACTGAATCATATAAAGTTTCATCATAGAATAGAAAATAAGGCTAGATTTTATCCTCGTTTTAGTTTGACAGATTTAAGTTTTCTGGTGCAGACTTTAGATTAATTAGGTATGTATCCTTCTGTGTTGGGAAAAAGGAAGCAAGTAATCTCAACACAGATTAAATGGTTTTAATGTTGTGAACCAGCAATTGTCTCTAGAAATAACTGACCCTATGTTCCAATTACTTTCAGAAATGGCAGAATAATAGTAAGTCTGCCCAAACCAAAATTGTTGTTGGTAGATATTTTTGAAAGTTATATGGCAAACACTAATGATGCCAGTGTGGCAATTTGTTTAGTTATTTCAATGTGCATTTAGCAGCTGACTCAAACCTGGAAGGCCGCTTGGAAATGGTGCTGCACATAATCAGAATTTTTTTTTTCCCCTACAACAGCAATACTGAAATTATCTTCTGGGCAGGGTATATCACTAAATACACTTGTACTTATAAATTTCTTTTACAAAGTATATATACCATATTCTATAATATGGGACTCTGAGGTCCTCATCAATTTTTTGCTAAGGCTCATGAACTAATTCAAAGTTGTTCATAAGAAACATGCTGACCTTGTCTGCAGACAAAATTAAATGGATGTGAGAGGATATTTTGTTATTTTTTGTGGGTGAGAATAAGGTCATTTGCTATCTTAATTTGAATAATCACACTCCTCCCATCCCAACCTACAGTCCTTTTACTTTCCTTCTTAGCAATTATCAACATATAACATGTTATATATCTTACCTTTTATTGTTAATTTTCTCTTTCTCTTACTGAAGCATAAGTTTCATAAAGTCAGAGATTTCTGTCTATAATTTTTTCCTGCTATAACCTGCCAGTTATTATATATGCCTGGTGCATAGTCAGTGCTCAATAAATATATGTTAAATGAATTAAATTAAGGGAACAAGTGAATGGACCTTCTCTAAGTTCATTTAACACTATGATAATATAAGAATATTTTAAAACAGGTCAAAGCAACTTTCACTTGAATTTTTCTTCTATTGGATAATAAAATTCATATATTTTTTTCCTCTTATTTTGCTTTAGCAAAATTTAATGTCTAGTAAATGACAGAAACTGTTACTCCAGGTCACTATTGCATTACTTCTTATAAATTCAATAATTTATAAAGATTTTTCTTTCCATTTTAGTATTTTCCTTATATATTTTATAGGTTCTCTTAAATTCTGTTATTAATCATAGAAAGTATACATTAAAATAATCCCACTGCTGGGCATACACACTGAGGAAACCAGAATTGAAAGAGACACATGTACCCCAATGTTCATCGCAGCACTGTTTATAATTGCCAGGACATGGAAACAACCTAGATGTCCATCAGCAGATGAATGGATAAGAAAGCTGTGGTACATATACACAATAGAGTATTACTCAGCCATTAAAAAGAACACATTTGAATCAGTTCTGTTGAGATGGATGAAACTGGAGCCGATTATACAGAGTGAAGTAAGCCAGAAAGAAAAACATCAATACAGTATACTAACACATATATATGGAATTTAGAAAAATGGCAATGACGACCCTGTATGCAAGACAGCAAAAAAGACACAGATGTGTATAGCAGACTTTTGGACACAGAGGGAGAGGGAGAGGATGGGATGATTTGGGTGAATGGCATTGAAACATGTATACTATCATGTAAGAATCGAATCACAAGCCTATGTCCGATGCAGGATACAGCATGCTTGGGGCTGGTGCATGGGGATGACCCAGAGGGATGTTGTGGGGAGGGAGGTGGGAGGGGGGTTCATGTTTTGGATCGCATGTACACCCGTGGTGGATTCATGTCAATGTATGGCAAAACCAATACAGTATTGTAAAGTAAAATAAAGTAAAAATAAAAATTAAAAAAACATTAAAATAAATATAATCTATATTTAACTAATAATTGTTTTAAAAACTCTGAAAAGGTTGTTAAAATATTATTCATGTACCTATTCTACCAAAACCCTTCAGAAAACAAAATATGTTGGAACAAAAAATACTTTTTCTACTTTAAATCAGTGAACAAGTATGAAGGGTGACATTAAATAATTCCCAAAGACTTGTTACATACACTTATGTTAATTATTCAAGCGATAATAGTTTCATTTTAGGACATGTACTGCGACTACTTTAGTAGGAGAATGACAACATTTTCTCCTATTGAGAAAGATACAATCAAAGGTTGTTAGTATTCAAGAATAATTAAATACCTGCAAAAACTAAATTCTAACTTCTGGAAGGTTTTGCCTTTTATGTAGTGAATTCAAATAGAAAATTACCAGTGTGAAAATAAGTTATTAGGTAGTATTACTTCACTACCAACTATTCAGATTGATCAAACATATTTATTTTCCCATAAATGCTAACTAAACTGTTCAGTGTACAGTTGAAGAAAGGAAACAAAAATATCTGACATTGCCTATGAATATATATTTTTAATCTATAATATATGTTAACATCTAGTGGATATTTTGGACTATAAATATAAACACAATATATTATTGAAGCTTAAAATTTAATTGGAAGTACAAAACAATTAGAATACTGATAGATGATCTAAACATTCCATTTATTTGTGTACCAGAAGAGTCTTGGTCAGTTAGTCTTTGGAACCGGTAATAATTTTATCCTTAAGAACATTGTAGATATTATGTAGGGATATTCAGGCTATGATGGCAAGTTATATTATAACTACTATTTGGTTTTGACCATTGGAATACACATCAAAATCCTCCCAAAAGTTTCAAACTTTTAACAGCATTGGAAAGTAGGAATCTTCAGTCTGCAAAGCTTAAAGAAGTATTTCTATTTACTGAAGTGTAAGTGAGGTCAAAAGGCAGAATGTTGGTGTGGACAACAGAGATACGGCTGGAAGAAGGGACCACAAAATTTTCACTCATGTGTTTATTAAATACCTTCACTTTCCCACTGGAAAAAAAAGGGAGGATTGTATCATCTGTCCTCCCAATCTGCCTAATCCATGTTTCTCGTTCCATAATTAGCCTTGTCTGAGCTGAGAGAGCTGTGAGAATGGTGTCCTTTGGAAAATACATAATAGTTCTTTATTTACCATCTCTGCTAGTGAAAGAAAAGTTTCTGACGATATCCAGAAAATTTCTAGTGGGCATATAACCAGGTAGTGAAACCAGGATATCCTTCCTTTAGACCGGAAAACTTACATAAAACAGATATAATTACAAAATACTAACAATAATAATAAATATTATGTACCAGCTATAGAATGGGCTAATTAGCTATCTCTTTGTTTTGCAAATTAAGAAAATAATTTCAATAGCAAGATTATTATGAGAAAGGAGAATTCACTGATTTAGACTTGATACTGACATAACACCAAAGTTTTATATCTTCTATTCCATGCATATCACAAGTTGCAGCAACAACCACAAAAATGAAATGAAAATTCTTTTTTTTTGGATAAAAATGTACCACATGAAGTGAAATTAATTTTAAGACACTGATATGCTCTTGTCTATGATGAAAATACAAGAACCCATAATCAAAATTTGAGTTGATTTTAAAGTCAGAAAGAAATGAATAGAGTGCAGTGAGACAAGAAAACATGCAAAGGGTTTAATATTGCAGATTGAGATCCAGTCTTAGAAACAGTGAACTGTAGTGATGGTGTGGGGAAGCTGAATCCATCATATGGAAGGCAAATCAAGGATACTTTCTCTGAATGCAAAAAAACAGAAAAGAGAGTATGGCAATTAAAACTATAGGATAAGACATGGGGAAGATAGAATGAGAAAGTTTATCTTCCTAAGGAGGAGATCAAAACCAAAAGATAGTGAAAGAAAAGCAATATAAGATTTAATTTAGTAAAATATCACACAACTGAAGAAAGGTTTGACTTATAAGATGAAGTGTTTACCAAGAAAAATATCTCATTCTAGTGAATTTGTGAGACATTTCATGAAAAATTAATAATTCTATAATCAAGGAAGCAGAAAATGAAAATTTTACTTCAGGGAATTAGAAAAAATAGACTTTGGAACATTTGCAATAATAAATGAAGAAGAAAATAGAGTAAAATCTACAATATATTGAGAGAAGAAAGAAGTAAAAAAAAAATTTATATTCCAGATAGTCTGTCAATATACACAGGTGGCATGTAGGGCAGAGAAAGTGAACCACCATGTCCTTTCACAAGAAACACTGGAAGATATATTCTAGCGAGTAAAAATATGAATTATTATATTCATTAATTTATTCATCAAATATTTAGTGATTGCTCTCTGTAGTACCATTATTACAGAAAGACAGTATGCTAGGCATTGAGGATAAAAAGGTGGGCCAAAGGTTGTATGGTGCTTGAACTTAACGCATTTCTAGAATGCATAACTGGGAGATAGGATCCAAAGAGGAAATAAAACAGGATTCATTCTCAAGATTATCATCATCGTTAGCAAGTGATTTTGGTTATCAAGTTCTCTGGTTCCAAGATTGCTGCTATATCCCTAACATCATGTCTTCTTAAGGATAGAGGATATCCAGAAGACTTACCTAATCTATGCTTCACCTTGTTGTTCACTTTTGGATACAGGGGCACTAGGAAATTTAGTTTCCGTCTTGGCACATTGAAATCTAGAATAAAATGTGCTTTCTGTTAGTAAAGAATGAGAGAATAGACACTGGGGAGACACCCAGTTGTCTTGGATATAAATATACATGGGAAAATTACTCTCATACACTACTTTTTAAGGTATATATTATTACAGACTTTCTGAATGAAATTTTGCAAATTATATTAAAATATTTAAAATCTTCTTTAATTAAATTTTTATTTTAACTTTATTTTACTTTAAAATACTGTATTGGTTTAAAATATTTAAAATCTTTATATACTTTTGATGGCGCTTTTTTACTTTAAGGAAGTTGTTCTAATGAAACAGAGTAATTCTGTCTCACCAAGCAGACTTCAGAAGTTCACTGCTGTGGTCATCTTGGTACGTAGATTGGAAGCAATCCAAACGTCAAGAAAACCAATCAAAGTTGTAGGTTCTGGATATCAACTAATTACTTCTTGAATGGGGTATGGGATACAGTTGTGCCCTTTAAGGTACTTCAAGTTGTAGCTCCTAATCCCTTTATTTTAATAATAAGGATTAAGTAATGTTAAACTTGAGACTTTTCTCTTAAATTTTGATATCCTATATGCTGCTGACCTTTCCCAAAGTAACCAGTTTTTAAAATTCTCACTTGTCCAATGCTCTATAGTTTTCTGCCTACTAAATATTGTATACTGATCTGATTTGTAATCAAAATTGTGGATAAGTAAGACATTATCATCTAATTATATTTAGTTTCATCATTCAGAGAGTTCAGAATTTAGTCAATGAAGAATATGATATTTAGCTCATTCATCTTGCAAAAACCATTTGAAATTTCTTTCTTCCTTCCTACATAGGGTGGGAAAATACCAATTATAATTAATTTGTTTCTGTAGGGTCTTAATTGTCCTAAAAATAACAAATATTGAAAAGGTACAACTTTTTCTTCATAAAAAGATAATTTTTTAACAGTAAATGGATGTTATACACATTACTTTCCTTTATCATTAAAATTAACCAATTAACTAAAATTTATTGATATCAGCAATCAATTCCTAAAAGATGATGCTATCAAAGTGGTGCACTCAATATGCCAGCAAATCTGGAAAACTCAGCAGTGGCCACAGGGCTGGAAATGGTCAGTTTTCATTCCAATCCAAAGAAAGGCAATGCCAAAGCATGTTTAAATTACTGCACAATTGTACTCATCTCAAATGCTACCAAAGTAATGCTCAAAATTCTCCAAGCCAGGCTTCAACAGTACATGAACCATGAACTTCCAGATGTTCAAGCTGGTTTTAGAAAAGACAGAGGAACCAGAGATCAAATTGCCAACATCCACTGGATCATGGAAAAAGCAAGAGAGTTCTAGAAAAACATCTACTTTTGCTTTATTGACTATGCCAAATTCTTTGACTGTGTGGATCACAATAAACTGAGGAAAATTCTTCAAGAGATGGGAATACCAGACCACTTGACCTGCCTCCTGAGAAATCCGTATGCAGGTCAAGAAGCAACAGTTAGAACTGGGCATGGAACAACAGACTGGTTCCAAATACGAAAGGAGTACATCAAGACTGTATATTGTCACCCTGCTTATTTAACTTATATGCAGAGTACATCATGAGAAATGCCAGGCTGGAAGAAGCACAAGCTGGAATAAAGACAGCTGGGAAAAATATCAATAACCTCAGATAGGCAGATGACACCACACTCGTGGCAGAAAGTGAAGAAGAACTAAAGAGCCTCTTGATGAAAGTGAAAGAGGAGAGTGAAAAAGTTGGCTTAAAGCTCAACATTCAGAAAACTAAAATCATGGCATCCGGTTCCATCACTTCATGGCAAATAGATGGGGAAACAATGGAAACAGTGACAGAATTAATTTTCTTGGGCTCCAAAATCACTGCAGACGGTGACTGCAGCCATGAAATAAAAAGACGCTTACTCCTTGGAAGAAAAGTTATGACCAACCTAGATAGCATATTCAAAAGCAGAGACATTACTTTGCCAACAAAGGTCCATCCAGTCAAGGCTATGGTTTTTCCAGTGGTCATGTATGGATGTGAGAGCTGGACTGTGAAGAAAGCTGAGTGCCGAAGAATTGATGCTTTTGAACTGTGGTGTTGGAGAAGACTCTTGAGAGTCCCTTGGACTGCAAGGAGATCCAACCAGTCCCTTCTGAAGGAGATCAGCCCTGGGATTTCTTTGGAAGGAATGATGCTAAAGCTGAAACTCCAGTACTTTAGCCACCTCATGCGAACAGTTGACTCATTGGAAAAGACTCTGATGCTGGGAGGGATTGGGGGTAGGAGGAGAAAGTGACGACAGAGGATGAGATGGCTGGATGGCATCACTGATTAGATGGATGTGAATCTGAGTGAACTCTGGGAGTTGGTGATGGACAGGGAGGACTGGCGTGCTGTGATTCATGGGGTCACAAAGAGTCATACACGAATGAGCGACTGAACTGAACTGAACTGAACTGATATGTGTGTGTGTATATATATATATATGTACATATATATATATATAAAATGTATGTGTGTGTGTGTGTATATATATATATTTGGGCTTCTCTGGTGGCTCAGTGGTAAAGAATCTGCCTGCCAGTGCTGGAGACATGGGTCTTGCCTGGGAAATTCCATGGACAGAGGAACTTGGTGGACTACGGTATATGGGGTCGTAAGGAATCAAACACAACTTAGCAACAGCAAGACATATATATAAATTCATGCTTTAAGTTAAAGAAAAATTCATTATATGAAGTTATTTTTAGAAAATATAGTAATGAACACCATTTGGTGTGCTGTTATGAAGCATAACATTTGTTTTCTTGGAGATCTTAATAATCCTTGTGCAAATATGAAATGCAAATACTTAATTAGCTAATTTATTAACAATTCATCTGAAATATTTATTTACTATGTACTCTGTGTCAAACATTCTTCAAGTTTTAGGGATACAATAATAAGTAAAATACTTATAATTCCCTCCTTTCCCAATTACAAAACAGTTGATAAAACATCCAGTTAAATAAATGATTATAATGTAGTTTGATGAATGGTAGCATTCATCCTGAAGGTAGGAGAAACCAGAATTGTATAGGAACCAGTGGCAATGGAATAAAACCTGTCTGAGTGATGGTCTTCTTGAGAACGCTGCATTTAGGTTAAGAACTGGAGAATGAATAGGACTCAGCCAGACAGAAGGTAGAGGTTGCATAGTGGAAGTGATAGCCTTTTGGAGTGATAGTTATTGATTTCTAGGAGTCAGACATTATCCAAAAGGCAAAAGTTAGTCATTGAAGGGACTTAGTGAATAATCAGATTTCTATTTTTCAAAATAGTATTTAAATTTGAAATTGGAACTGTAGAAGGACAGGACTGGGGCAACAGAGCAATTAGGAGGCTGTTTCAGAACAGCAGTAAAGGACGATAATGGCCTAGCACAGTGCTGGGCAAGTGATGATAGAAAGATGGAAAATAATCCATATCCAGACTATCAAAGCCTATTGAACTTGACATTAAAATTTTTCCAGAATCTGATCACTGCTCACCATCTGCCTTGCCACCATCCTGGTACAAGCCAACAACATATCTCATTTCAATTACTTCAATAACCTCTTAGCTAGAGTTGCCAGATTTAGTCAATCAAAATTTTATCTGGCAACACTGCTCCTAACTATTTCCCACCTTCTGCCTCTTCTCACATGTCAGTCTCTTCTCAACATGACAGTTAAGAGTACTGTTAGGCAAACACAACTCGATCTTGAAAAGTTTTAAACAGCCCACTGGTCACATTGTATTATGCTTATTTAGTTCAGTTCAGTTGCTCAGTTGTTTCTGACTGTTTGTGACCCCATGGACTGTAGCACGCCAGGCCTCGCTGTTCAACACCAACTCCCGGAGTTTACTCAAACTCATGTCCTTTGAGTCAGTGATTCCAGCCAACAATCTCATCCTCTGTCATCCCTTTCTCCTCCCTCCTTCAATCTTTCTCAGCATCAGGGTCTTTTCAAATGAGTCCATCAACAGAAAATTGGATTGAAGATTTACTGAGCATGGCCCTGCCCATCAGAACAAGACCCAATATCCCCTTCAGTCAGTCTCTCCCATCAGGAAGCCTCTTATCCTCCTCCATCAGAGGGAAGACAGAATGAAAACCATAATCACAGAAAACTAACCAATCTAATCACTTGGACCACAGCCTTGTCTAACTCAATGAAACTATGAGCCATGCCGTGTAGGGCCACCCAAGACAGACAGGACATGGTGGAGAGTTCTGACAAAACGTCGTCCACTGGAGAAAGGAATGTCAAACCACTTCAGTATTCTTGTCTTGAGTATCCCATGAGCAGTATGAAAAGGCAAAACGATAGGACACTAAAAGATGAACTCTCCAGGTCGGTAGGTGCCCAATATGCTATTGGAGATCAGTGGAGAAATAACTCCAGAAAGAATGAAGAGATGGAGCCAAAGAAAAAATAACACCCAATTGTGGATGTGACTGGTGATGGAAGTAAAGTCTGATGCTGTAAAGAGCAATATTGCATAGGAACCTGGAATGTTAGGTCCATGAATCAGGGCAAATTGGAAGTGGTCTAACAGGAGATGGCAAGAGTGAACATCGACATTTTAGGAATCAGCAAACTAAAAAATGGACTGAAATGGGTGAATTTAACTCAGATGACCATTATATCTACTACTGTGAGCAAGAATCCCTTAGAAGAAATGGAGTAGCTATCATAGTCAACAAAAGAGTCCGAGATTATGCTTCTTACATACTGCTGGGATAAATATGTTAACATTTTATCTAAGATCTTTATGTTAATAAGTGCTTTTGTCTCTAATTTCTTTTTGTTAGCCTGCTATGGTCAAATTTTACTATTGAGGTTATATTTGCATCATTAAGTGAATTGTGGAGTAATTAATTTTTTTCCCTTCTCTTCTCTGGAAATGTGCTTTTAAGATTATATTTATCTTCTCTTTGTAATTGACAGAATTTTCCTGAAAACCTTAGGCCTGGTATTTGTTATTTTACTTTTTAAAATACTGATTCAATGTATTTGTTAAAAGACAATGTTTTTGAGTCAATTATTGAAACTCAGTTTCTAGGAAATTGAACATTTTGTTTAAATATTCAAGGTTCTTATCATAAAGTTTGTCTTGTTCTCTCTAGGTAATCTGAATATTATCTCTACTTATGTCTTTTCTCCTTTTTCTTCCCTCATATTGTTTATATGTACTGCTGTTCTTCTTGATTAATTTTGCCAACATTTTTGTGTTATCTTGTTAAAATAATCAACTTTTGTCTTGCTTATTCTCTTTATTTTGCATTTGTCTTGAATTGCATAAATTTCCAGATCTTACATTTATTATCTCCTAACTTCTATATTTGGTTTATCCTATTGTTCATATACTATTCTGTTTATATTGACTTTGAAATTTTCATTTATGCCCCCTTTTTCAAAATTTCACATAACAGTTAATCTAGATGTCCAATTGATTCAGTGTGAATATTTTATAAGTAGTGCTATGCAATCCCTATTGATTATTTTATCATATGTATGAATTTCCTTGAATAATGAGCTGGTTGCTTAAGTAGGATCTCAACAGATGAGGGATTAAGAATAAGTAGGATATTAAGTGTAATTATCAATTTTAATGTTGGGTTGGCCAAAAAGTTCACTTGGGTTTTTTCGTACCATCGTTTGGAAAAGCCTGAACACATTTTTTGGCCAACTCATTAGATTTGCTGTATTTCAGTATTCATTCTATTTGAAGCTCAAATGATCCTATGTTTGGCTAATGAGAGTCCCTTCAAGTTGCCCCTTCAAGTGTCCTTTCATGGTCTATGAGGAAGTCTAGGTACAGGATTTCAGAAGTGACAAGATGATCAGGCTCACCTTGAATATTTCTTTTTTTGGGCGGGGATTTTTTTAATTTAAATTTTATTTTTTTTACTTTACAATACTATATTGGTTTTGCCATACATTGACATGGATCCACCACAGGTGTACATGAGTTCCCAACCCTGAACCCCCCTCCCACCACCCTCCCCAAATCATCTCTCTGGGTCATCCCCAGCATCAAGCATCCTGTATCCTGTATCAAACCTAGACCAGCAATTCGTTTCTTACATGATAGTATACACGTTTCAATGCCATTCTCCCAAATCAGCCCACCCTCTCCCTCTCCCACACAGTCCAAAAGTCTTTCTGATAACAGATATATTTTAAGAAACCCTGGTAATTTTTGTAAGTGAAAAATAATATTTGGAAACTATATCTGGGTAGTAGGTTTGCATTTTCTACTGGATTGTCACAGCTTTTAGGCCATTTCAGTGAAGAGCTAAAAACACATGTATTTTGTTTATCTTACAAGGAGAAAAATAAATTCTACCTTTCCACACTATTCAAAGAGGAGTTCAAATGTTATCATCTTCAGTTTCTGTCAGAAAGGCGAGCATTCACAATGTTTGAAGTCCTTGCCTGGCGGTAGTGCACAAGAAGGATGAGACTGTACCTAAATTCCTTGCCACAGGAACCTACTCAGGTGGCACCAACCTTGACTTTCAAATGGAACATTATATCTACAAAAAGGAAAGTGGTGGCATCTACATCGTAAGTATGAAGAGACCCTGGGAGAAGTTTCTGCCAGCAGCTCACGCCATGGTTGCCACTGAAAATCCATCTGATATTGGCATCATCTCCTTCAGGAATACTGGCCAGTGGGACGCACTGAAATCTGTACTAATACTCAGGCCACCTCTATTGCTGGCCACTTCAGTTGGAAACTTCACTAACCAGATCCAGGCAGCGTTCCAGGAGCCTCGACTTCTCGTGGTTACAGATCCGAGGACTGACCATCTGCCTCTCCCAGAGGCGTCTTGAGTTAACTTGTCTACTATTGTTCTGTGTAACACAGATTCTCCTCTAGGCTATGTAGACATTGCCTCCCCATTCAGCAACAAGGGAGCACCTTCAGTTGCGGCAGACGCAGTGGCTGCTGGACCCGGAGATTCTGAGCATGCACAACACGTTTCCTCGCGTGAACTCACAGGAGGTTGTGCCTAACCTCTACTTCCACAGAGATCCTAAGGAGATTGAAAACAAAGAGTGGGCTGCTGCTGGAAAGGCTGTGACTGAGGAGGAACTTCAGGGTGAATGGACCTATCGAGTTCCAGAGTTTACTACTACTAAAGTCAAGGTTGCAGATTAGTCTGAGGGCAGGCAGTGCCCTCTGTGCCCATTCAGAGTTTCCATGCTGAATATGATAACTGACTGGTCTCAAGCTGCTCCCTCCCAAGCTCTTAAACAGAAAACGGAAATATAAAGTTGATGGAAAAGAACATTTCTACAAAAGTAAGTAAATCTATATATTCTAATTTCATATTACTAATTTTCCACATTTAAATGGACATTATAGTAGAGGACCAGCCCCCTTGCCAGTCAGAATGTCTGCTATCCAAAATTCTATAAGCAATAAATGCTGAAGAAGGTGTGGAGAAAAGGGAACCCTCTTACACTGTTGGTGGGAATGCAAACTAGTACAGCCACTATGGAGAACAGTGTGGCAATTCCTTAAAAAACTGGAAATAGAACTGCCATACGACCCAGCAATCCCACTGCTGGGCATATACACTGAGGAAACCAGAATTGAAAGAGACATGTGTACCCCAATGTTCATTGCAGCACTATTTATAATAGCCAGGACATGGAAGCAACCTAGATGCCCATCAGCAGATGAATAGATAAGAAAGCTGCAGTACATATACACAATGGAGTATTACTCAGACATTAAAGTGAATACATTTGAATCAGTCCTAATGAGGTGATGAAACTGGAGCCTATTATACAGACTGAAGTAAGCCAGAAAGAAAAACACCAATACAGTATTCTAACTCATATATATGGAATTTAGAATGATGGTAACGATAACCATGTATGCGAGACAGCAAAAGAGACACAGATGTATAGAACAGTCTTTTGGACTCTGTGGGAGAGGGAGAGGGTGGGATGATTTGGGAAAATGGCATTGAAACACATATACTATCATATATGAAATGAATCGCCAGTCCAGGTTCAATGCATGATACAGGATGCTTGGGGCTGGTGCACTGGGATGACCCAGAGGGATGGTATGGGGAGGGAGGTGGGATGGGGGTTCAGGAAGGGGAACACATGTACACCCGTGCTGGATTCATGTTGGTGTATGGAAAAACCAATACAATATTGTAAAGTAATTAGCCTCCAATTAAAATCAGTAAATTTATATTAAAAAAATGGACATTATAGGATTCTGTTTCACATTTGATTTGTACCTTGATGTTGTCTTTTATGCTGAAGATCTTGATTCTTAGTGATATAAGTGTAATTGCATATATGGTTTATTCTACTGTGCGTATGGTGGAGTATGTATATATCTTTACAAGAGTTTTAGAATGATCCCAATAGCGCAACCTAAGATTCTGTGATTTTCATTTTTATATGCTTAGGTATATAAATCCCAGGGATGGGGGAGCGTGGTGGGCTGCCGTCTATGGGATCACACAGAGTCGGACATGACTGAAGTGACTTAGCAACAGCAGGTATATAAAGTCAACATTCTATTTTAAAATGTTTGAGGTAAATATCTTTGCCATTAGGCCACAAATTTGATATAAAGTAATAATCAGTCAGTCAGTCAGTTCAGTCACTCAGTCATGTACAACTCTTTGTGAACCCATGGACTGCGGCATGCCAGGCTTCCCTGTCCGTCACCAACTCCCAGAGCTTGCTCAAACTCATGTCCATCGAGTCGGTGATGCCATCCAGCCATCTCATCCTCTGTCATCCCCTTCTCCTCCCACCATCAATCTCTCCCAGCATCAGGGTCGTTTCTAGTGAGTCAGTTCTTCACATCAGGTGGCCAAAGTACTGGAGTTTCAGCTTTAGTGTTCAGTCCTTCCAATAAATATTCAAGATTGATTTCCTTTAGGATGGACTGGTTGGATGTCCTTGCTGTCCAAGGGACTCTCAAGAGTCTTCTCCAACACCACAGTTCAAAAGTATCAATTCTTGAACACTCAGCTTTCTATATAGTCCAATTCTCACAGCCATACATGACTACTGGAAAAACCATAGCTTTGACTAGACGGACCTTTGTTGGCAAATTAATGAGTTTCAATTTATTTTTTATGTTAGGGATTGCTTCACTTTTTTCTATTTTATTTAATGTTATTTTTCACATGTATAAATAGATGAAGACTGTGCTAAGGTCAAATCACACAAATCACATTGAAAAATACCTAGTTTTTATCTTTGTTCTTCCCACTACCTCTCTTTTGTCTTCTTTCCCAAATTTACTATTTTGGTTTATCCTTCTATTGTCTTTTGGAAAATATTAGCAACCATGTATGTTCATGTGTATGAGTGTGCATATAAATTCCCACACTTGTTACCCAAAAGGTTCCCAAAAAAGTGTAAGATATTTCTTTCATTCTTTTTCTTTTTTTTGCAACTGTTTTGCTTTTGCAATTAGTGGAGAAGTAGCTTTATGCATGTTTCTGAGTGTATCTTGGAAATAGAATCCTAGAAGTGGGATTTCTGGGTCTCAGAGAAAATGCATGTGTAATTTTGCTAATTCAAATTCTTAGAGCCAGTATGGTTTTGCTTTTCCATTAGCAATGTATGAGGGCTTCCCTGAAGCTCAGTTGGTAAAGAATCTACCTGCAGTGTGGGAGACCTTGGTTCAATCCCTGGGTTGGGAAGATCCTCTGGAGAAGGAAAAGCTACTCACTTTAGTATTCTGGACTGGAGAATTCCATGTACTATATGGTTCATGGGGTTGCAAAGAGTTGGACAGAACTGAGCAACTTTCACTCAGTTCAGTTCTGTCACTCAGTCGTGTCCGACTCTTTGCGACCCCATGAATCACAGCACGCCAGGCCTTCCTGTCCATCACCAACTCCCGGAGTTCACTCAGATTCACGTCCATTGAGTCAGTGATGCCATCCAGCCATCTCATCCTCTGTCGTCCCCTTCTCTTCCTGCCCTCAATCCCTCCCAGCATCAGAGTCTTTTCCAATGAGTCAACTGTTCGCATGAGGTGGCCAAAGTACTGGAGTTTCAGCTCTAGCATCATTCCTTCCAAAGAAATCCCAGGGTTGATCTCCTTCAGAAGGGACTGGTTGGACCTCCTTGCAGTCCAAGGGACTCTCAAGAGTCTTCTCCAACACCACAGTCCAAAAGCATCAATTCTTTAGCACTCAGCCTTCTTCACAGTCCAACTCTCACATCCATACATGACTATCAGAAAAACCATAGCCTTGACTAGACAGACCTTAGTCTGCAAAGTAATGTCTCTGATTTTGAATATGCTACCTAGGTTGGTCATAACTTTTCTTCCAAGGAGTAAGCATCTTTTAATTTCATGGCTGCAATCACCATCTGCAGTGATTTTGGAGCCCCCCAAAATAAAGTCTGACACTGTTTCCACTGTTCCCCCATCTATTTCCCATGAAGTGATGGGACCGGATGCCATGATCTTCGTTTGCTGATTGTTGAACTTTAAGCCAACTTTTTCACTCTCCTCTTTCACTTTCATCAAGAGGCTTTTTAGTTCCTCTTCACTTTCTGCCATAAGGATGGTGTCATCTGCATATCTGAGGTTATTGATATTTCTCCCGGCAATCTTAATTCCAGCTTGTGTTTCTTCCAGTCCAACGTTTCTCATGATGTACTCTGCATATAAGTTAAATAAGCAGGGTGACAATATACAGCCTTGACGCACTCCTTTTCCTATTTGGAACCAGTCTGTTGTTCCATGTCTAGTTCTAACTGTTGCTTCCTGACCTGCATACAGATTTCTCAAGAGGCAGGTCAGGTGGTCTGGTGTTCCCATCTCTCTCAGAATTTTCCACAGTTTACTGTGATCCACACAGTCAAAGGCTTTGGCATAGTCAATAAAGCAGAAATAGATGTTTTTCTGGAACTCTCTTGCTTTTTCCATGATCCAGTGGATGTTGGCAATTTGACCTCTGGTTCCTCTGCCTTTTCTAAAACCAGCTTGAACATCAGAAAGTTCACGGTTCACAAATTGTTGAAGCCTGGCTTGGAGAATTTTGAGCATTACTTTACTAGCATGTGAGATGAGTGCAATTGTGTGGTAGTTTGAGCATTCTTTGGCATTGCCTTTCTTTGGGATTGGAATGAAAACTGACCTTTTCCAGTCCTGTGGCCACTGCTGAGTTTTCCCAATTTGCTGGCATATTGAGTGCAGCACTTTCACAGCATCATCTTTCAGGATTTGAAAGAGCTCCTCTGGAATTCCATCACCTCCACTAGATTTGTATGTAGTGCTGCTTTCTAAGGCCCACTTGACTTCACATTCCAGGATGTCTGACTCTAGATGAGTGATGACAACATCGTGTTTATCTGGGTTGTGAAGATCTTTTTTGTACAGTTCTTCTGTGTATTCTTGCCACCTCTTCTTAATATCTTTTGCTTCTGTTAGGTCCCTATCATTTCTGTCCTTTATCGAGCCCATCTTTGCATGAAATGTTCCCTTGGTATCTCTAATTTTCTTGAAGAGATCTCTAGTCTTTCCCATTCTGTTCTTTTCCTCTATTTCTTTGCATTGATTGCTGAAGAAGGCTTTCTTATCTCTTCTTGCTATTCTCTGGAACTCTGCATTCAGATGCTTATATCTTTCCTTTTCTCCTTTGCTTTTAACTTCTCTTCTTTTCACAGCTATTTGTAAGGCCTCCCCAGACAGGCATTTTGCTTTTTTGCATTTCTTTTCCATGGGGATGATCTTGATCCCTGTCTCCTGTACAATGTCACGAACCTCATTCCATAATTCATCAGGCACTCTATCAGATCTAGGCCCTTAAATCTATTTCTCACTTCCCCTGTATAATTGTTAGGGATTTGATTTAGGGCATACCTAAATGGTCTAGCGGTTTTCCCTACTTTCTTCAATTTAAGTCTGAATTTGGCAATAAGGAATTCATGATCTGAGCCACAGTCAGCTCCCAGTCTTGTTTTTGCTGACTGTATAGAGCTTCTCCATCTTTGGCTGCAAAGAATATAATCAGTCTGATTTCGGTGTTGACCATCTGGTGATGTCCATGTGCAGAGTCTTCTCTTGTGTTGTTGGAAGATGGTGTTTGCTATGACCAGTGCATTTTCTTGGCAGAACTCTATTAGTCTTTGCCCTGCTTCATTCCACATTCCAAGGCCAAATTTGCCTGTTATTCCAGGTGTTTCTTGACTTCCTACTGTTGCATTCCAGTCCCCTATAATGAAAAGGACATCTTTTTTGGGTGTTAGTTCTGCAAGGTCTTATAGGTCTTCATAGAACCGTTCAACTTCAGCTTTTTCAGCGTTACTGGTTGGGGCATAGAATTGGATTACAGTGATATTGACTGGTTTGCCTTGGAAACGAAGAGAGATCCTTCTGTCGTTTTTGAGATTGCATCCAAGTACTATATTTCGGACTCTTTTGCTGACCATGATGGCTACTCCATTTCTTCTGAGGGCTTCCTGCCCATAGTAGTAGATATAATGGTCATCTGAGTTAAATTCACCCATTCCAGTCCATTTTAGTTTGCTGATTCCTAGAATGTCGACGTTCACTCTTGCCATCTCTTGTTTGATCACTTCCAATTTGCCTTGATTCATGGATCTGACATTCCAGCTTCCTATGCAATACTGCTCTTTACAGCATTGGACTTTGTTTCTATCACCGGTCACATCCACAGCTGGGTATTGTTTTTGCTTCGGTTCCATCCCTTCTTTCTTTCTGGAGTTTCACTAGCAATGTACAAAAGTGATTGTTTCTCACAACCTTAACAACGGAGTATGTTGTCAAAGTTTTCTGTTTTTGTCAAGGTTAGAAATCACACCTCAGTGCAGTTACAAGTTGTATTTCTATTATACATCTGATCACCTCAGATAACTAAGGGCCATTGTTGGTTCTTTTTCTGTGGACTGCTTCCCATATCACTTGCCTATTTTTTTTCTTCTTTAAGGTGTTGGGACTTTTTCTTTTTTAGAGATTCTTTATATAATAACAATGTTTGCCCTCTATATGTGATACAAGATGAAAATATTTCAGCCAGCTTCGTCATTTGTTCTTATCCCTCCCTCTGTCACTTCCTTCTTTCCTTTCTTCCTTCTTTGTATTTTATTTTTTTGCCATGCCACACAACTTTCAGGATCTTAGTTCCTCCACCAGGAACTGACACCGTGCCCTTTGCAATGGAAACATGGAGTCCTAACACTGAACTACTAGGGAATTCCCCCTTCTTCTTTATTTATACCATACACATTTTTAATGAGCTTCCCTGGAGGCTCAGTGGTAAAGAATTTGCCTGCAATGCAGGAGACGTGGGTTTGATCCCTGGGTAAGGAAAATCCTCGGAGGAGAAGGAAATGACAACCCATTGCAGTGTTCTGCCTGGAGAACCCCATGAACAGAAGAGCCTGCTGGACTACAGTTCATGGGGTCACAGAGAGTCAGAGATGACTTAACAACTCAACAGCAACATTTTTAATGTCATAACATTTATCAAGAATTTTCCTTATTGCTTCTAAATTTTGGATCACAGTAAGGCATTAAAAATCATTTTATAGATAATAAAGGAATTCACTCATATTTTAATGCTTGTACAATTTTATTTTAACCTTTAGATATCTGATATTTTAAAAAATTTTCATGGTCAACAGTGTGTTTAATATACAGAACTTTATTATTGGTTAGTTCCAATTAAAAAAAAAACTCTACTATTTCTCCTTTGATCAATGAGTTACTTAAGGTAGTTTGGATCATACTGCTTCTTTGGTATTTTCTGGGTCTTGCTTTATGGATTAGGTGTCCATTTTTCTAAATGTATAATATATGCCTAAGTTATTCTCCATTTGTTTCTCGTAGATTTCTGCTTATGGCCACTGTGTAAAGTATGTTCACATTTTGTAGTTCACATTTTCTGTATCTTATTATTTTGTCTGCTTGACTTGCCGGGAACAGAGTTATGTTGAAATCTTCTATGTTGTTGAGTTTGTCCACTTCAACCTGTAGTTCTGGACACTTTTACTTTACATATTGTAATAATGTATTACCATGTACAGGAATTAGCATTTAACTATCTTCTTGGAGGGGGCATCCCTGGTAGCACAACTGGAAAAGAATCCACCTGCAATGTGGGAGACCTGAGATCGACCCCTGGGGTGGGATGTTCCCCTGGAGGAGGGCAAGGCAACCCACTCCAGTATTCTTGCCTGGAGAATCCCATGGACAGAAGAGCCTGGTAGGCTACAGTCCATGGAGTCACACAGAGTTGGACATGACTGAGTGACTAGGCACAGCAGAGCCCAGCATCTTGTTAGAGAACTGATGCTTTTCTTCATATAAATATGTATTTCAGTTCAGTTCAGTTGCTCAGTCGTGTCCGATTCTTTGCGACCCCATGAACTGCAATACACCAGGCCTTCCTGTCCATCACCGACTCCGGAGTCCACCCAAACCCATGTCCATTGAGATGGTGATGCCATCCAGCCATCTCATCCTCTGTCGTCCCCTTCTCTTCCTGCCCTCAATCTTTCCCAGCATCAGGGTCTTTTCAAGTGAGTCAGCTCTTCACATCAGGCACCAAAGTATTGGAGTTTTAGCTTCAACATCAGTCCTTCCAGTGAACACTCAGGTCTGATCTCCTTTAGCATGGACTGGTTGGATCACCTTGCAGTCCACGGGACTCTCAAGAGTCTTCTCTAACACCGTAGTTAAAAAACATCAATACTTCAGTGCTCACCTTTCTTTATAGTCCAACTCTCACATCCATACATGACTACTGGAAAAACCATAACCTTGACTAGACAGACCTTTGTGGACAAAGTAATGTCTCTGCTTTTGAATTATGCTATCTAGGTTGGTCATAACTTTTCTTCCAAGGAGTAAGCGTCTTTTAATTTCAGGGTTGCAATCACCATCTGCAGTGATTTTGGAGCCCCCCCAAAATAAAGTCTGACACTGTTTCCACTGTTTCCCCATCTATTTCCCATGAAGTGATGGGACCAGATGCCACGATCTTAGTTTTCTGAATGTTGAGCTTTAAGCCAACTTTTTCACTTTCCTCTTTCACTTTCATCAAGAGGCTTTTTAGTTCCTTTTCAATTTCTGCCATAAGGGTGGTGTCATCTGCATATCTGAGGTTATTGATATTTCTCCCGGCAATCTTGATTCCAGCTTGTGCTTCTTCCAGCCCAGCGTTTCTCATGATGTACTTTGCATATAAGTTAAATAAGCGGGGTGACAATATACAGACTTAACGTACTCCTTTTCCTATTTGGAACCAGTCTGTTGTTCCATGACCAGTTCTAACTGTTGCTTCCTGATCTGCATATAGGTTTCTCAAGAGGCTGGTTAGGTGGTCTGGTGGTATTCCCATCTCTTTCCACAGTTTATTGTGATCCACACAGTCAAAGGCTTTGGCATAGTCAATACAGCAGAAATAGATGTTTTTCTGGAACTCCCTTGCTTTTTCCATGATCCAGCAGATGTTGGCAATTTGATCTCTGGTTCCTCTGCCTTTTCTAAAACCAGCTTGAACATCAGAATGTTCACGGTTCATATATTGCTGAAGCCTGGTTTGGAGAACTTTGAGCATTACTTTAGTGTGTGAGATGAGTGCAATTGTGTGGTAGTTTGAGCATTCTTTGGCATTGCCTTTCTTTGGGATTGGAATGAAAACTGACCTTTTCCAGTCCTGTGGCCACTGTTGAGTTCTCCAAATTTGCTGGCATATTGAGTGTAGCACCTTCATAGCATCATCTTTTAGGATTTGAAAGAGCTCCACTGGACTTCCATCACCTCCACTAGCTTTGCTCGTAGTGATGCTTTCTAAGGCCTACTTCACTTCACATTCCAGGATGTCTGGCTCTAGGTGAGTGATCACACCATCGTGATTATCTTGGTCGTGAAGATCTTTTTTGTACAGTTCTTCTGTGTATTCTTGCCACCTCTTCTTAATATCTTCTGCTTCTGTTAGGTCCATACCATTTCTGTCCTTTATCGAGCCACCTTTGCATGAAATGTTCCCTTGGTATCTCTAATTTTCTTGAAGAGATCTCTAGCCTTTCCATTGTGTTGTTTTCCTCTATTTGTTTGCACTGATCACTGAGGAAGGCTTTCTTGTCTCTTCTTGCTATTCTTTGGAACTCTGCATTCAGATGCTTATATCTTTTCTTTTCTCCTTTGCTTTTCACTTCTCTTCTTTTCACAGCTATTTGTAAGGCCTCCTCAGACAGCCATTTTGCTTTTTGGATTTCTTTTTTATGGGGATGGTCTTGCTCCCTGTCTCCTGTACAATGTCATTAACCTCCCTCCATAGTTCATCAGGCACTCTATCAGATCTAGTCCCTTAAATCTATTTGTCTCTTCCACTGTATAATTGTTAGGAATTTGATTTTGGTCATACCTGATTGGTCTAGCGGTATTCCCTACTTTCTTTAATTTCAGTCTGAATTTGGCAATAAGGAGTTCATAATCTGAGCCACGGTCAGCTCCTGGTCTTGTTTTTGCTGACTGTATAGAGCTCCTCCATCTTTGGCTGCAAAGAGTATAATCAATCTGATTTTGGTGTTGACCATCTGGTTATGTCCATTTGTAGAGTCTTCTCCTGTGTTGTTGGAAGAGGGTGTTTGCTATGACCAGTGCATTCTCTTGGCAGAACTCTATCAGCCTTCGCCCTGCTTCATTCTGTTCTCCAAGCCAAATTTGCCTGTTATTCCAGGTGTTTCTTGACTTCCTACTTTTGCATTCCAGTTCCCTGTAGTGAAAAGGACATTTTTTTGGGGGTGTTAATTCTAGAAGATCTTATAGGTCTTCATAGAACCCTTCAGCTTCAGCTTCTTCAGCATTACTGGTCGGGGCATAGATTTAGTTTATTGTGATATTGAATGGTTTGCCTTGGAAACGAACAGAGATCATTCTGTCATTTTTGAGATTGCATCCAAGTACTGCATTTTGGACTCTTTGTTGACCATGATGGCTACTCCATTTCTTCTAAGGGATTCCTGCCCACAGTAGTAGATATAATGGTCATCTGAGTTAAATTCACCCATTCCAGTCCATTTTAGTTAGCTGATTCCTAGCATGTCAACATTCACTCTTGCCATCTCCTGATTGACCACTTCCAACATGCCTTGATTCATGGACCTGACATTCTTGGTTCCTATACAATATTTCTCTTTACAGCACTGGACCTTGCTTCTAGCCACTAGTCACATCCACAACTGGGTATTGTTTTTGCATTGACTCTATCCCTTCATTCTTTCTGGAGTTATTTCTCCACTGATCTCCAGTAGCACATTGGGCACCTACCGACCCAGGAGTTCCTCTTTCAGTATCCTATCATTTTGCCTTTTCATACTGTTCATAGGGTTCTCAAGGCAGGAATACTGAAGTGGTTTGCCATTCCCTTTTCCAGTGGACCACTAAATCCATACTGTTTAGGTTTATTTTTTCTGATATTAGTATAACTGTCTCAACTGTAATTTCATTAGTGTTTAACTGATATATATTTATTAACTACTTTAATTTTAATCTTTACTTAGCTTTAGGTATTCCCTGGTGGCTCAGAGGTTAAAGCGTCTGCCTGCAATGCAGGAGACCTGGGTTCAATCCCTGGGTCGGGAAGATCCCCTGGAGAAGGAAATGGCAACCCACTCCAGTATTCTTGCCTGGAGAATCCCATGGATGGAGGAGCCTGGAAGGCTACAGTCCATGGGGTCACAAAGAGTTGGACCCGACTGAGCGACTTCACTTAGCTTTGGGTTTTAGGTGCATGTATTATAAAAAGAATATAGCTGAAATTTGATATTTTTGTTTAACCTGAAAATGTACATCTTAATTAATAAGTTTACTTCATATGTTCTTGAAAGGTTAAGGTTAGCTTTCCCCAGACTGGTCTCCTGCAGGTTGTTCCCCTGAAACAAAAGTTGAGTTCACATATTTCTTTAAAGCTCTGTGGAGAAGAATTATGGCCTGCTGACTAAGAAGATCATTTCTGGCACATAATAAGGTTTGAACCTCAGCTCCTGATCATATGAAGAGAACACTTCAAATCTTGCTGCTGTATTGATATATTGCATGGCTGTACCCACATGGCTTGAAGTAGAAGGGACAGATAATGCTACCCACCTGCCATGAATGCTGAGATTTCAAGGCAGGGCTGGAGTCAAGATTCTACCTTGTCAAATTGCTATTGTAGCCTGGTTGCTGATCTAACCATGGGAGGTACTAATGCTTCCCATGGATTAATGATGCTTTAAAAATGCATAGCTCACGTGTTGAGGATCTTCTTCCAGAGTCTGTGGGCTAATGTGAATATTCTTCATTGCCTAAGAATTCAGTGGGCAACAGAGTACTTGCACACGTGTTATTGCTTCTATTTCCATGGGGTTTCCTCAATAAATACTACAAGCATGTGCAGTGTGTGGGCTTTTAGCCATATAGATTTTATTTATACATGACAGCAAGGATAATAAATACGGGTACTGCCTGGATTTCTTTCTATAAATTTACTTTTCCTTTTGTATTTGTTTCATTTTCTCTGAGGTGCTTTTTTTCTCCTTTCTTGTTTTTTTTTTTTTTTTGGTTTGTTTATGTGGGGATTGATTGAGCTATGTTTGGTTTCTTTCACCTATTTTTCCTTCTGTTAGTTTTGAAAGAATATTACAGCAGTTTTCTTTTACTGATTATAGTGGATATTTTATCCTGAATATTTAACACAGTCTAAAGTTAATGATTCAAACACCTACTGACCAATGCAAAAACCTTAACTCTTTAACTTTTATCATCCCAGTTTTGACAATGTCTTATTGTGTTAAGTATCTGCCCTTTTTTGAGCTACACATATTAGACTTTTTGTTGCTATTTTGTTATTATTCTTATTTTATATGGAAAGTACTTGTTAGACATGCCTACATTTTAATCTTTCATTTTCCTCAGTGTTAAGCATTTTCATCAGATCCTTTAGAAGTTCCTTCAATGCAGGATTATTTATGGTAAAATCTCTTTTCATATATGTTAATATATTTTCGTTTTCCTTGTTGAAAGACAACTTTGCAAGGCACACACTATAAGGTTGATAGCTTTTTTCTTCACCACTTTGAAAATAATATTCCTCTATTTAGCTTTCATTATTGCTATTGAGTTTTTAATTTGTTTTGTTTTTATTAGTTTAATTCTCATTTCTGTCAGGTAATCTGTCTTTTGTAAGTGCTTTAAAAATTTTTCTATTCATCTTTGTGGTTCTTCAATGTTATTTTAAATGTATCTAGGAATCAATTTGTATTTCTTCTTTACTATGCTATATTTAGTGTCTATGCTTTTAACCACCTATTCAATCTTCATTTCCTTATAATTTCATCACTCTTCTGATAGTCTATTCAACCTCATCACTCTGCCAGATTAGCTCACTCAAAAGTGAACATGATCCACCAGATTAACAATACAGTGTCTTTTTTCTTAGTACTTGACCTTCTTTAACCTGCCACAGCTACTTATACTTTGTTTATCCATTTGTTATTTTTTCTTTTTTAAAATTGAAGTATAATACTATATAAATTACTGGTGTATAATATAGTGATTCATAATTTTTCAAAGTTATATTCATCTAGTTTTTATGAATATTGGCTATATTCCCCATGTTGTACAATATATCCTTGTAGCTTATTTTATAACTAGTAGTTTGTTTCTCTTAATCCCCTACCCCCATCTGTGCTTACAATCTTTTTTCTTTGTTTACTGATGTGGTAGGCAAAATTCTAAAGATGTCTCCATCCCTAGATTCCTCTCCTTTGACTCTTCAATCAAACAACAATCTAGGAATTGTTGTGAAGGAATCTTACATATATAATTAAAGTCTCAAGTCAGTTGACCTTAAAATATGTAAATTATTCATGTGGGCCCTTCAAAATAGAGTTTTATCCATCTGGTTGAAGAAAAGGAAGTCAGAGAGATTCAAAGTGTGAGAAGGAATCAACTCACCAAAGCTTAATCTGTGGACATTTGGGGAGCATGTGTGAAAGAATGTGGTCACCCTTAAGTTGGCCTCTGGATGATGGTGAGCAAGAAGATGAGAACCTCAGGCCTACCGTTATAGAGAACTGAATTTTGCCAACTTGAATAGGTTTGTACACAGATTCTTCCCCAGAGTCTCCAGATAATAGATAAAGCTGGCTGACACTTTGATTTTTGGCTGTGAGATCTTGTCCCTGACTGGACTTCTGACCAATATAACTGTGATGGGATAAATGGATGTTGTTTTAAGCTGCTGAATTTGTTGTAGTTTGTTACACAGTATTTGAATGCTTAAAGTTTTATCAAAAGGGTAAATCTTCTGTTAAGTGCTCTTACAACAATGACAACATTTCCAAAAAAGCAATAGAAAATTAGTATCTTGGGCCTCTATATTCCTGTCTCTCCTCTGACCATTGCAAACACTCTGCCTCTGGCTTGTCTTCTGGATTCCCTTCCTCTGTCTGAGCCTTAATTTTGGAGTTTTTCCAGAGATCACCAATAAATCACTGCCTTTATAATTTTGTCACCTAGAATAAGACAGTGCATCAATCTATGCAAAAGCCATCCCCCCTTTTTTCTTTTCTTTTTCATTACTTTATGAAGGAATGGACTTTGTTTTTTGGATTTAAATAACATTTGTGAATCTTGAGTATTATCTCATAATTCTTTAGTTTAAAGAAAAAATTAAGAATAAAGATAACAACTCTATATAAACAATGTTTTAAATTTGACACTAAAACTTCAGTTACAATTTAATTGAATCCATAATTTTTAAGCTATTTGTGTTTTCTCTAATTTCTTTTCCAGCCTCATTCTTTCCCTGTTGTCTGTTTGATAACATGTAGAATTTAATATTTTATTAAGACTGTTTGCTGGTTGTTTTAAGTACATATGTCTCCTGTCCCTACGGGTGAAGAATTCCTAGATTTTTGAAGAGGAATTCTACTTTATTTTGAACCTCACTCCCAAAGAGCACAATTCTGGAAATATTACATATGTTTAATGCACGTTTTCTGACTTGCAGAGAAAATGAAATCTAAAAAGGGGACTTCTGTATAAAAGGTGAAATGGGGATGTTTTTGCAATAGTTTCTACCACCATATTATCATGAATTTCTCTCTACTGTCAACATTTTAACTCAGCGATACCAGTGCCATAGTATTACATCAGAGAAAGAGCATCATGTTCTATTAGTTTACTTTCCTTACAGTATATAGATATATATACTGTATATATATATATATATATATATATATATACACACACATATACATATATATATATATACACTGGATATATATATATATATATATACACTGGATATATATATATATATATATATATATACATATATATATAGATATATATATATATCTCCAGTGTCTCCTGTATATATCTACTCTGGCTATTTTCTTTTTGATCTTATTAAGACACAAGGTTTTTCAAAGCAGAACCCTTGGTTTGTTTTGACAGAGACAGCAAAGGAGACATTTGATAAATGCTACATAATCAACACCTAAAGATGCCTGTCAGAGCTAGCAGATCATGCCCATTTAACTTGCTCTCTCTAATGTTCACCCTAGCCTGTACACAGCTGGGATGTAATAAGCTCTTTCTCTTGATACATAAGAATACCCTGAGGGCCATGAGCTGCAGAGACCCAAGGTCAAATTTGGTCACTGTGCTTCTCCTTTGTCCCAAATCTGAATTTATTCATGATTAGTTCTGCTTGCTGCTACAATCAGAAAAGCTAAAGAGGTTATATGGAAAGCAGAGGAAAAAGATGTGATGGATGTAGAAACAGTAGGAAATGATGGATGATCCTGCAGTCTCTCTGGGCAAGCAGTTTCAAAAGAATGCATATGAAAGAATAGATTTTCCTGTGCTTTGAATGTATTGTCAAGAAACAAACTACTTAAAATGCACCTTTTTAATGTTCTCATTTGTCTTTTCTACATATCTCAACACACCCTTTTAAAAAAGCAAAATACCACAGCCCGATGAAATATTAAAAATTCCCACACATATAGTCTGTGATAAAAGTGTTATAAGTGAATGTCATCAAAGGCATTTCAGAATAAGGTAAATGAAAATAAAGGTAAAAAGCTATAGGAATTTAGTAATTAGTGATAATAAGATGATAGCAATATTAGCTATTATTCATTAAATATATTCTGCATGCTAGGCGCTGCTAAGCAGTTTATATAAATTAACTCATTTAATATTTTAAAAATAGGGTTATGTAGACAGATGGTGAAATGGAGGAAACACTTATCAAAGGTCATACAGCAAATATAATGTAGAACCATTTTTTTTTTACCCATTTCTGTCTGACTCACATTCTTAAAATCCTTGATCTAGTGCCTCTCAAAAAGAGTTATTGATTTTGAGTGCATTCTTAGAAATTGGGTGGCTTCTGTTGAAGATTTATGTTTTGCTTGCTACTATTTTCTTTGCATCATTATAAAAACTACTGTTTCAGAAATAGAAATGTGCATCTTAACCACATTATTATGTGTTTACTTCCCAAGTCTTATATCAAATGATGTTAATGGATAAACTTTGAGTAGATAACATGAGGTGTATTTAAGGAAGTAATATGTCTTCATCAGGCTAGATTATAAGTGAAGCTGACACAGGTTAAGGGATTTAATGTGAAAAAAGGCTTCATTTTTCTAGATGAAATATTTTCAGGCACAAGTTGAATATATGAATATGTTCAACTTAACACCATTAAAAAAAATCTATTGATGTTAAAAGAAGCAAGAACAAGGTCATACTTTTTCTTCTCTGCAGTTCTGATGGTTTTTTTTTTTGGTCTCTGTAGTTCATCTACTCATTTGAATGTCATGTTAATGGAATTGCTCATTTTCTTTTGTAGTGTTTAAATTAATATCTTTTACATGACAAGCTTGTGATAACTCATTTAAATAGTGATGTTGTAATAGATTAAGCAGAAATGTTACTGTATCTTTTCTGATATATTTTACATGGGGTAAAATGAGATATTTTTTGAAGAACATGCATATTTTATCTAAATCTTTATAGCTCTTATGTCTAGTGAATGTTGGAGATAGGAATCTTGTAAGTTTCTGAGAGAATAAAAGATTTGTGGAAAGTTCTGAACAAATTCCTAGTATATGGAAAAATTCAATTTTCTCTGTTGAATGGCTCACCACAGAAGTTTTGGTTACAAGACATGGGGCCAGTCCTAGAGAGCTTAGACTTGGAACTAGATGTACTTACTAGAGAAAAAAATTGCTGATCAGGTGAAGAAGTCCATTCAGACAGGATATTCAGTTATCTTGAGAGAAACTGAAAGGCAACTGGTCAGCCTGAGGAGCTACCTAGTATACAGGGCAGAGAAAAGAGGGGCCTACAAGGAAGTGATATATTGAGGTATGTGGTAAGCAGACATGTTAAGAATTTGGAAACAGGAAGCCAGACCTAAAACATGGGGTTTGAAGTTTGGAATCACATCTCAAGAGGCAAGGATGCAGGCATGAGAGAATTAGAATCCCAGTCCTATCATGGCTAATAACAGAGTCCAATAGGACTCTGAATCATGAATCATAAGGTGAGAGTTGATCTCAAGAAGTCAAGCTACTAGAACTGGGGCATAAAATAGATCTATAGGGGCAGACAGATTAACTTGAATATAGATAGCAATTATGGATTCCTTCTTTTAAAAGGCTCAAATCTTTCTAAAACTAAGGCAGGGCCTACATGTCGGTGTTAGTCAGACAGTAAAAAAAAAATCTTTTGGGTATAGTAAACCTGAGAGATTAGAGTAAGTTTTCATTTTAGGACTGGTATTTAAGGCAACAAGAATTTAATTCACTTTGGTTTTAGTTGAGTTTGTTTTAGCAATCATTTTCACTATTAGCAACACATATATGATAGAAGTGAAACATAGGTAGAGTTACACCTCAACAGACCAAACTGGAACTATAAAGGTGGAGAGTATGAGAAGATCCAAAAGGTCACACTGAAACACCCTTAAAAGAAAAACACTCCAACTCATAGAGCAGTAGTGATTTGATCAGCCTGATATTTTGCTGCTTTAAGGAAACATTTGTCAACTTTATATTCAAGAACTTGGCTGGAGGAAAGGAGATTTTACATTTACTTTTGATTTATTCACTATCTAGATTTGAGAATTCCTTGGGTCTTTCAATCATTCCTTTCTAAACAATAAATTAAAAAAATATGAGATATTTTAGAAATATCTAATTAATTCTCTAGTTAAGGACACTTGCTAATAGAACTTTGGAAATAATATGTTGATAAAAAAAGTTAAATGATCACCTTAAAATTCTGATCACATATTTGCTTCTCAATCACATCCACACACAAAAATTATAATCACCATCAGAAGAGATATTTTTGAACATGAAGTCCAGTGATAAATAGCTGTAATTTCACAAATATCACCCCATTCTTCAAACTCTAATAATTTCAGGTCCCATTAAGCACTTTAGATTCTAATTTATTTTATATTAAATATATTAGTCTCTTCCAACAAAAATGAGATAGCAAATATATTATTATAAAGTAGGAGCAAAAATATAAACTTGCTCATTTTATAACTTTAGGACATAAAACAACTCATAGTTTGATAAGCATCAATGGATTTTTTAAACTTCAACCAATACAGAATTTTACGTGCCTTTAAAAAAAAAAAGAAAAATCAGCAGTAGTAGAGTATTTTGTACAGCTAGGGAAAGATATGTTGACATAGCTAGCTTTGAGCATGTGGCACTAGATCCCTACTGGCACACATACATGTCATTTCCCTTTCACCTTTCAGAGCCACTGAATTGCTGTTGCTTGACCATGGAAGTTCAATTATTTCCCATACTGACACCTGACCTTCCATAGCTTAATGAACTTAACCACCCAAGACAAATGTATATATTTGTTCTCCAAATGACTTCATGGCAGCCATATGAAGGCAAGTGAGGCCCAATCCCTGAACTCTTGTATATATATTTTAAATAACCTGAATATATATTTTATGTCCCCTTTGTTCTTTCTGACTGCCCTTAGGCCTCAAATCAGCTAAATTCTGTGTGTTTTTAACAAACACACTTCAGACTGGCTTTTCTTAAACCTAAGGGACATGATCATAGTCAAATCTTCCAATTCTAAAATGTCTTAACACCTTAACACCTAACACCTTGACCTCTTTATCTTTCATAGTCTTAAGATGTTTTGGCATAAGAGGGGAAATGTCTGAATGAATTTTGTAGTTATAATAAGAAGGGCTCTATGTGAAGTGAAAATAAGAAAAACTGACTACCATGGGATATTATATTTAAGGTGTTATGGAAATGTAGATTTTGTTTTATATTATTTAAAGGTCTTGGCATACTGCACGTGTGGAATCCATAAAACAAAGCAAATCACCTAGGTATACAGGGAAGAGACTATGTTGATGCTAATGATACTTCTGATAATCTCCTCATTCAGTTCCTAGACCATTATTATTGCAGTGAATTCTACTTTCTCCTTCTGCTCATGATTCAGTTCATACTTCTCTGACAGCAGAATGCCGTTTCAAAGTCTTAGTCTTTCCAGCTCTCCATCTTTCCTTCTTTTTTCATTTTGTTCTTTACTTTCTTTATTGTCTATAGTCTCTTAATCTTTAAGCACAATCCTAGGAACACATTCTTTTTGCCCTATCTGGGTGCCAAAATGGACAGTTTCAGTAATCTCCTTACCTCCTTAACCCGGCTTGCCAATTTCCTTCTTTTCAGTTTAAGCTTCTGCTTTCTATAACAGAAAACAAAAAGATTTAGGTGAATTCTTAGAGAAAACACTTAAATGTGTGAATATGTTCTATAATAAATTCATCCTTTTCTAATTCATTGGATGACAATGACTACTGGGGCCTGCCACTCCCACACTTTCTACATTTAGAAACAAAAAAAGCAAACTTTGGGAGAATATAGAAAAACAGATTCTATATCCTAGAACTTTATTAGAGGCCTCTAGAGAAGTAAAAGGGATTGGATAGTTTTACTTAAAATATGAAGTTCAGATTGGTAGCAACAAAGAAATCATACATTGTTACTAATCACAGAATGTTGGGTTGGAAAATCAATGCTCATTCATGTAATTTTATTTCTTATTAAACATTATATTGATTGGTTATATGTGCTCACTCGACTAGCCATTTAAAATTCTTCCTATTTACATTTCATGTTTCTATTTTTATCTCCTGTCTCTAATGATTTTCTTCAAAAGATCCCAGAAGCTGCATTCTGCCCAGTCAAGCTATGGTTCATCTTTTGTACCTGTGCAGTCACATGAATACAAAGCAGAATGCTCTGTCATCATATTTGTTGTCATTATTAGAATAATTTCAGAAATCTCTTTGACTTTTGAGACCATGTCAATTCGTGTTACTGATACTTAACTGATTGATCTTGTTATAGATGTGCTTTACTGAAGTGAGATTACTGTTAAACCAGGTTTGTAGGATCTCTCCCCTCCTACATTCTCACAGCAGATTTTGTCACATTATCATAATTCTAAGGGCTTGTAAACTCTTTTACTCATTACCATATAGACTAATGTTTAAATGCACAGGTCCTTGTGTTTAAAGTTCTGTCACTTATTAAGCTGTGGGGCATCACGCAATTAATGCATGTCTTTGGGTTCCCTGTGATTATCTGTAAAATGCAGGTAATAATAGCATTGCATCATGTTGTTATGAGACAGAAAAGAGGTAATTCATGTAAATATCTTAACCTGATGCCTAATATATGATGAGCTCTCAGGAAGTGTAGGCTGTTTTTATTAGCAGATGCAAGCTACTGATGCTATAAAAGCTTTCAGCAAGTATGTGTATTTTTTTCTTATATAAAACAAACCTGCCATTAAGGCTGCCCTAAATTTTTTTTTAAAGATTACCTTTACCTGTAGACCACTCACAGATTCAAATCTACAGTGAAAATTACTGTTTTTTTTTCTTTTTAATTAGCTCTGGAAAGATGTTTTAAAACCAGTCCTTAGAAGACTCCAAAGTGATCCACACTAGTAAAACATACCTTCAGGTACTCCTCTGTTTTAAGGCAACAGCAGTGTAAAATATGTAAACAAATGAGTGACCTTATTTGCTAAAATTTAATCTGTTAATAATTTTGTATTATTGCTCTTCCTCAAATTCTCTCTATCAGGTAACATTCCTCATTATTAAGAAGAAGTTCCTTAACATATTATTTCAACAGCATAATTTAACCAGATGATTGTCATTATGATGATGCTTTAGATTCGTTTAAAGTCCATCATTCTGAGAGGAAGAAGAGATGCATTATTCCTCATACTTATTAAGAATTGCTGCATTCCCATTTGTGAGTTTGTTGAACATCTGGGTAGCATGCCTTTTTATAAAGATAAAATGGAGACTAATAAGCAAAAACACTCCCTAGCTATAGTCTTAGTTTAACTGGTTATTAAAATAATCTCACATTATACTTGCATTTTGCTCTTGGAAAATTGGCAAAATGCTAATATATTTAGTTTAACTGGACAAGTACATGTCTTATTTAACTTTGATTTCCTAACACAAACTCATTTATTAATAATAGAGGTTTGTTAACTTGAATTAAGCTGCCAAACAGTAGACAAGTAAAAGCTGTGGTTAGCAAGATGGACCAGACTGAAATATTCTTTCTGAGAAGCTCATTTTAATCACCTTGTTATTTTCCAACCTAATATAATCATCTCCAGTAGCATATTGGGTACCTACCGACCTGGGAGTTCATCTTCAGTGTCCTATCTTTTTGCCTTTTCATACTGTTCATGGGGTTCTCAAGGCAAGACTACTGAAGTGGTGTGCCATTCCCTTCTCCAGTGGACCACGTTTTGTCATAACTGTCCACCATGACTCGTCTGTCTTGGGTGGCCCTACATGGCATGGCTCATAGTTTCATTGAGTTAGACAAAGCTGTGGTCCATGTGATTAGATTGGTTAGTTTTCTGTGATTGTGGTTTTCAGTCTGTCTGCCCCCGATGGAGAAGGATAAGAGGCTTATGAAAGCTTCCTGATGGGATAGACTGACTGAGGGGGGATACTGGGTCTTGTTCTGATGGGGCCATGCTCAGTAAATCTTTAGTCCAATTTTCGGTTGATAGGTGGAGCTATGTTCCCTCCTTGCTATTTACCTGGGGCAGAATGTGGTCCACTGGAGAAGGGAATGGCAAACCACTTCAGTATTCTTGCTTTGAGAACCCCATGAACAGTATGAAAAGGCAAAAAGGTAGGATACTGAAAGAGGTACTCCCTAGGTCAGTAGGTGCCCAATATGCTACTGGAGGTCAGTGGAGAAATAACTCCAGAAAGAATGAAGGGATGGAGCCAAAGCAAAAACAATGCCCAGCTGTGGATGTGACTGGTGATAGAATCAAGGTCCGATGCTGTAAAAAGAGCAATATTGCATAGCAACCTGGAATGTTAGGTCCATGAATCAAGGCAAACTGGAAGTGGTCAAACAAGAGATGGCAAGAGTGAACGTCGACATTCTAGGAATCAGCGAACTAAAATGGACTGGAATGGGTGATTTTAACTCAGATGACCATTACATCTACTACTGTGGGCAGGAAGCCCTCAGAAGAAATGGAGTAGCCATCATGGTCAGCAAAAGAGTCCGAAATGCAGTACTTGGTTGGGTGCAATCTCAAAAACAACAGAAGGATCTCTCTTCGTTTCCAAGGCAAACCAGTCAATATCACAGTAATCCAAGTCTATACCCCAACCAGTAACACTGAAGAAGCTGAAGTTGAATGATTCTATGAAGACCTACAAGACCTTGTAGAACTAACACCCAAAAAAGATGTCCTTTTCATTATAGGGGACTGGAATGCAAAAGTAGGAAGTCAAGAAACACTGGGAGTAACAGGAAAATTTGGCCTTGGAATGCAGAATGAAGCAGGGCAAAGACTAATAGAGTTCTGCCAAGAAAATGCACTGGTCATAGCAAACACCGTCTTCCAACAACACAAGAGAAGACTCTACACATGGACATCAGCCGATGGTCAACACCGAAATCAGATTGATTATATTCTTTGCAGCAAAAGATGGAGAAGCTCTATACAGTCAACAAAAACAAGACCAGGAGCTGACTGTGGCTCAGATCATGAATTCCTTATTACCAAATTCAAACTCAAATTGAAGAAAGCAGGGAAAACTGCTAGACCATTCAAAAGTAAGTAAGTAAGTAAGTAAGTAAAGTCACTCAGTCGTGTCCGACTCTTTGTGAACCCGTGAACTGCACCCACCAGGCTCCTCAGTCCATGCGATTCTCCAGGCAAGAATACTGAAGTGGGTTGCCATTTCCTTCTCCAGGGGATCTTCCCAACCCAGGGATCAAACCGGGGTCTCCTGCATTGGAGGCAGACGCTTTAACCTCTGAGCCACCAGGGAAGCATGACCTAAATCAAATCCCTTATGATTATACAGTGGAAGTGAGGAATAGATTTAAGGGCCTAGATCTGATAGATAGAGTGCCTGATGAACTATGGAATGAGGTTCATGACATTGTATAGGAGACAGGGACAAAGACTATCCCCATAAAAAAGAAATGCAAGAAAGTAAAATGGCTGTCTGCGGAGGCCTTACAAATAGCTGTGAAAAGAAGAGAAGCGAAAAGCAAAGGAGAAAAGGAAAGATATAAGCATCTGAATGCAGAGTTCCAAAGAATAGCAAGAAGAGATAAGAAAGCCTTCCTCAGTGATCAGTGCAAACAAATAGAGGAAAACAACATAATGGAAAGGCTAGAAATATCTTCAAGAAAATTAGATGTACCAAGGGAACATTTCATGCAAAGATGGGCTCGATAAAGGACAGAAATGGTATGGACCTAACAGAAGCAGAAGATATTAAGAAGAGGTGGCAAGAATACACAGAAGAACTGTACAAAAAAGATCTTCATGACCAAGATAATCATGATGGTGTGATCACTCACCTAGAGCCAGACATCCTGGAATGTGAAGTGAAGTAGGTCTTAGAAAGCATCACTACGAGCAAAGCTAGTGGAAGTGATGGAATTCCAGTTGAGCTCTTTCAAATCCTGAAAGATGATGTTGTGAAAGTGTTGCACTCAATATGCCAGCAAATTTGAAAAACTCAGCAGTGGCCACAGGACTGGAAAAGGTCAGTTTTCATTCCAATCCCAAAGAAAGGCAATGCCAAAGAATGCTGAAACTACCACACAATTGCACTCATCTCACACACTAGTAAAGTAATGCTCAAAATTCTCCAAGCCAGGCTTCAACAATATGTGAACCATGAACTTTCTGATGTTCAAGGTGGAGAAAAGGCAGAGGAACCAGAGATCAAATTGCCAACCTCCGCTGGATCATGGAAAAAGCAAGAGAGTTCCAGAAAAACATCTATTTCTGCTGTATTGGCTATGCAAAACCTTTGACTGTGTGGATCACAATAAACTGTGGAAAATTCTGAAACAGATGAGAATACCAGACCACCTGATCTGCCTCTTTAGAAATCTGTATGCAGGCCAGGAAGCAACAGTTAGAACTGGACATGGAACAACAGACTGTTTCCACATAGGAAAAGGAGTACATCAAGTCTGTATATTGTCACCCTGCTTATTTAACTTCTATGCAGAGTACATCATGAGAAACGCTGGACTGGAAGAAACACAAGCTGGAATCAAGATTGCCAGGAGAAATATCAATAACCGCAGATATGCAGATGACACCACTCTTATGGCAGAAAGTGAAGAGGAACTAAAAAGCCTCTTGATGAAAGTGAAAGAGGAGAGTGAAAAAGTTGGCTTAAACTCAACATTCAGAAAACGAAGATCATGGCATCCAGTCCCATCACTTCATGGGAAATAGATGGGGAAACAGTGGAAACAGTGTCAGACTTTAGTTTTTTGGGCTCCAAAATCACTGCAGATGGTGACTGCAGCCATGAAACTAAAAGACGCTTACTCCTTGGAAGAAAAGTTATGACCAACCTAGATAGTATATTCAAAAGCAGATACATTACTTTTCCGACTAATCAAGGCTATGGTTTTTCCAGTGGTCATGTATGGATGCAAAAGTTGGACTGTGAAGAAGGCTGAGCACCGAAGAATTGATGTTTTTGAACTGTGGTGTTGGAGAAGACTCTTGAGAGTCCCTTGGACTGAGATCCAACCAGTCCATTCTAAAGGAGATCAACCCTAGTATTTCTTTGGAAGGAATAATGCTAAAGCTGAAACTCCAGTACTTTGGCCACCTCATGCGAAGAGTTGACTCATTGGAAGACTTTGATGCTGGGAGCGATTGGGGGCAGGAGAAGAAGGGGACGACAGAGGATGAGATGGCTAGATAGCATCACTGACTTGATGGACGGGAGTCTGAGTGAACTCCGGGAGTTGGTGATGGACAGGGAGGCCTGGCATGCTGCGATTCATGGGGCCACAAAGAGTCGGACACGACTGAGTGACTGAACTGAACTTAACTGAACTGATTGCAACCCACTCCAGTGTTCTTACCTGGAAAATCCCATGGAAGGAGGAGCCTGGTTACATTCTACAGACTACAGTCCATGGGGTCACAAAGAGTCAGACACGACTGCGCGACTTCACTTTAAACTATGGTGGGCTTCTCTGGTGGCTCAGAGGGTAAAGCATCTGCCTGCAATGCAGGAAACCTGGGTTCAATCCCTGGGTCAGGAAGATCCCCTGGAGAAGGAAATGGCAACCCACTCCAGTACTCTTGCTTGGAAAATTCCGTGGACAGAGAAGCTTGGTAAACTACAGTCCATGAGATCGCAAAGAGTTGGACACAACTGAGCGACTTCACTTTTTCTTTCTTTAAACTATGGTGGAGGTAATGAAGATAATGGTGACCTCCTTCAAAAGATCTCATGTATGTACTGCTATAGTCCATGCCCCCAACCCTGCAGCAGGCCACCACCGACCTTCGCCGACTCCTGGACACCCACAGGCAAGTCCCGGACAGTCTCCTGTGGGATCACTGTTCCTTTCTCCTGGGTCTTGATGCACAAGATTCTGTGTGCCCTCCAGAAGTCTATTTCCCAGTTCTGTGTAAGTTCTGACAGCTCTATGGTGGGGTTAATGGTGACCTCCTCCAAGAGGATTTATGCCATACCCACACCCTGAGTCCCTGGCCCTGTGGCAGACCACTGCCGAACCATACCTCCACAGGAGATGCTCAAACACAGTTCTGTCTCAGTCTCTGTGGAGTCCCTGGGTCCTGGTGCACACAAGGTTTGTTTGAGCCCTCTGAGCGTCTCTGGCAGGAATGGGGTTTGATTCTAAATGTGAATTTGCCCCTCCTACGGTCTTGCTGGGGCTTCTCCTTTGCCCATAGATGCGGGGTGTCTCCTCACAGCTGCTCCAGTGCCTACCGTCTTACTGGGATTTCTCTGACTTTGGACGTGGGGTATCTCCACAGATGGTTGGATGGCATCACCGACTCAACAGACATGAGTTTGAGTAAACACTGGGAGTTGGTGATGGACAGGGAGGCCTGGCATGCTGCAGTCCATGGGGCCACAAAGAGTCAGACATGACTGAACGACTGAACTGAACTGAACTGAACTGAATATAATCATCTATTAAAGTGATAGAATATTTTTCATATTGAGAAAACAATGGCTTTGTATTATGTTGAATCTGCCAGGGAATAAAATAGACACCTTATCAAATTCATTGGAGGTGTCATGAAAATTGATACTTGAGAGTAGTTGTGGGAACACATTTAAATAAAAATATATGCAATATTTTTGATATTGTCTCATGCCCACTATTATTTGGGAATATTGCAGTTTCAATTTATAAAATTGTATCATGTATTTTAGTACTGGAGAGAAACTTGATAAGTCCTCTATTGAACCTGAAGAGAATGCATTGCAATAAGATGCTCATTCAAAAATCAAACAATGATGTGGATAATGTTGATCATCTCTATTGGGGGAAAAATGCTACATATTAAGCACGGTGCTCATTATATATTTATTTAACAATCCTGGAATTTATTAATAAAATGCTTTGTAGCATGTATGCCTTATTATTATTTTTTTCTTTCTTATGCTTAAATGTCTGAATTCTGGGAAATGTCAGCAGGCTTTGGTGAGAGGAACCATCATCTTATTTTCAGATGCAGGCACAGACTTATTTTGACCAAAAAATGTATTATTGACCAAAATTGGCCTATATAGTTTAGAAAATAAAGGAATAATTCTGCTGCTGGCGAGATGAATACATAGGTAGAGGGAGGTGAAGAATATACGCTACTTGGTAGCCTTGGACTTTCTCATGACTTTAATAGATGTGCTGGAGAGATATCAAGTCATCATTCCCAGAGCCATTTATTTAGAAATAGAAATTAGAATTTCAATTTTATATTTCCATTTCCCAATTGGAGTTGCCTATCAAGAAACAAAATGGATGTGTGTGATATCTACCCACTCTCATGGTGAGGGCCCTGCATTACACTTACTGTCCTAAAACTTACTGTCCTGGAACCTTCTCAGCAAACGTTCCAGTTTCTCATAATGACCTCTAAGTGAATGTGAATGAGGTTTAGACACCAGGTATGTGCTTCTGGTAACTAAGAAAACTAACCAATCTAATCACATGGACCACAGCTTTGTCTATTTCAATGAAACTATGAGCCATGCCGTGTAGGGCCACCCAAGATGGACCATGCTTATTTAACTTATATGCAGAGTACATCATGAGAAATGCTGGGCTGGAAGAAGCACAAGCTGGAATCAAGATTGCCAGAAGGAATATCAATAACCTCAGATATGCAGATGACACCACTTTTATGGCAGAAAGTGAAGAGGAACTAAAAAGCCTCTTGATGAAAGTGAAAGAGGAGAGTGAAAAAGTTGGTTTAAAGCTCAAAATTCAGAAAACGAAGATCATGGCATCCAGTCCCATCACTTCATGGGAAATAGATGGGGAAACAGTGGAAACAGTGTCAGACTTTAGTTTTTTGGGCTCCAAAATCACTGCAGATGGTGACTGCAGCCATGAAACTAAAAGACGCTTACTCCTTGGAAGAAAAGTTATGACCAACCTAGAAAGCATATTAGAAAGCAGAGATATTACTTTGCCAACAAAGGTACGTCTAGTCAAGGCTATGGTTTTTCCATTAGTCATGTATGGATGTGAGAGTTGGACTGTGAAGAAGGCTGAGCACTGAAGAATTGATGCTTTTGAACTGTGGTGTTGGAGAAGACTCTTGAGAGTCCCTTGGACTGCAAGGAGATCCAACCAGTCCATCCTAAAGGAAAGCAGTCTTGAGTGTTCATTGGAAGGACTGATGTTGAAGCTGAAACTCCAATACTTTGGTCACCTGACGTGAAGAGCTGACTCATTTGAAAAGACCCTGATGCAGGGAAAGACTGAAGGTAGGAGGAGAAGGGGATGACAGAGGATGAGATGGTTGGATGGCATCACTGACTCAACGGACATGAGTTTGAGTAAACTCTGGGGGTTGGTGATGGACAGGGAGGCCTGGAGTGCTGCGGTCCATGGGGTCGCAAAGAGTCGGGCACGACTGAGAGACTGAACTGAACTGAGCACCCAATGACATCTTTTTTAGGAGGTATGAAATTTAGATAAGTTACAATAAATATATAGACCTAGAGATTTCCATTTTTGTCCTTTGAAACAAATAGCATAGAATCACTAATCTATATCCTGGCTGAGTATCAGAATCACTTGTGGCATTTCTTAAAAGTACAGCTGATCATTGAACACATGGGTATGGATTCACTTATCATACAGTACTACTCAATCTGGGGTTGACTGAATATGAAGATGTGGAACCATAGGTACAAAAGGCTGACTGTAAAATCATACCTGAATTTTAGGCTGTGTTGGGGTTCACACTCATAACTCTAAAGTTATTCAAGGGTCAATTGTACATATGCCAGGGTTTAACCCTGGACCTGCTGAGAAATTGAGAATTTCTTCAGATGATTTTGATTCATAGCAAAGAGTTGCAATCCTTGGGCGTATAATCATTTGACCACAGTATCTGCAAGAGGATATAGTCCAAGATAATCTTTTTAAAATAAAAGGCTTAAGATTAAGGGAAAACAAATCACTTATTCAAATTACCAAAAAGGTTAAGAATAAACAATATCAGGCTAATATTTTTTTTCACATTTCTAGAAAATACCTTTTATTTTCTTAAATAGAAATTTCCAGAAAAAATACAAGTGGTGTTCCTATCACTCAGTGCAAATAGTGTATGCATATTTTATCATCTGATCCATGGCTCCAGTTCAGATTGACTATTTCCTGAATATTATAATCTAACAGAGGCAGCTCTATTTTATAAAGTAGTTCAAGCCATGTACACATGAAATTATCTGGTATCTCTAATTTTCTTGAAGAGATCTCTAGTCTTTCCCATTCTATTGTTTTCCTCTATTTCTTTGCATTGTTCACTTTCTTATCTCTCCTTGTTATTCTTTGGAACTCTGCATTCAGAAGGGTATATATCTTTCCTTTTCTCCTTTGCCTTTCACTTCTCTTCTTTTCTCAGCTATTTTAAGGCCTCCTCAGACCACCATTTTGCCTTCTTGCATTTCTTTTTCTGAGGATGGCTTTGGTGACCACCTTCTGTACAATGTTATAAACCTCCATCCATAGTTCTTCAAGCACTCTATCAGATCTAATCCCTTGAATCTACTTGTCACTTCCACTGCATAATCATAAGGGATTTGACTTAAGTAATACCTGAATGGCCTAGTTGTTTTCTTTACTTTCTTCATTTTAAGACTGAATTTTGCAATAAGGAGCTCATGATAAACAAACATAAGAGTACAATTTCACTGAGAAATTGATCATGTAGTTCTCTTCCATGTTTAATGTATGATTCTAACATTAAAATCAACTTATCAAAAAGACATTGTTATTATTCTATTTCTTTACAGACTCAACAATTAAATGCCTCTATAACTGCTTAAATAGGTTTGCAGTGTGACATTGGATATTTGATCCTTTGCTTCCTTCATAAACGATTATAGGATAGCATGAGCTTTCTAAGAGAAATAGAGATCCTCTCAATAGGTAAGTTAATCAAAGCCATCGTAATAAAACCTTAAGTGAAAATAGCCTTATTATCCAAACTAAAGCCATCTGAGAGCACTTAAAACAGTCCATCACTTGATCTTGTACCTTGAGAACAGAGATCATGTTTGATTCTTCTTTGTATCTCCAGAGTCAAACAGTGTCTGACACATAATTGGAATATATAAATGGCTGTTGAATTAATGTGATGCACAGATAAATTAATTACAAATACCTAAATGGGTCTATGTCTCCTACTATAATATCCATAACTTCTAAGAAAATATATTGACCTTTTAATTTAATATACATGCATAATATCTTATATGTATTTACTTGAGACAATAAAGAAAGAAAAACAGTAGTTTGTTTTGTTTTGGTTTGCTTCACTGGAATACAAATCCCATAGGAACAGACTCTGTTACTAATATATGCCCAAATCCCAGATTAGTGCCAGGGACCACATTAGGTAATCAATAAATATTTGTTGAAGGAATGAATGAAAGACAATTTGAGATCAATGGTATTTCCTACCACTGTGGCTCATTCCATACAGCATAATTGAGGGGTTAAAAAAATGCTTGCTGAATGGCAGTGAAAGGACAAACGAGGCTGGAGGGGATGAATATATCCACATGTGCTTTCTCTAAGAATGCGTCTAAGTCTTTTGCTTTCTGACAGAGAAAAGAGAAGTTTGCACTTACCCAAGAGGAAGGAAATTGGTAAGTCAGGTGAAAGGGCTGGGTTCCTAGGACTGTGCTGAAAGATTAGGAGATGAGAGAGAACAAAGGGAGCCAACATGAAGTTCAAAAAGAGTGAAAGCTGCAGAGGTGCAAAGATTCACTGAGACTCTGGAGGTGGCGCTCCGCTGTCAGACAAGTGTGAACTTGCCCAGAAACAGAAAAGTGGAGATCACTGGGGTTAATGAGGTCCAGGAACCCCATGAAGAACCTATCAGAAGTGTCATTAGTACGGGTGTTGAAGTCACTGAGGAGAGCTGCCTTCAAAAACAGCTCTGTAATAGTAAATATAACCATGATACCAAAGAGCACTGTTTAATGAAACAGTCACATTAGAGCCCTATTCAAATAAGTGTGCACAGAAATCATGCACCTGATTAACTTCAACTGGTTGCACTTATATTCGTGAATAACATTTTAAAATTATACAAGCCAGATGCTCAGCGTAGTCTCCCTGCCTCACCCAGGCCTGGATGGAACCTGGAACACTGCGCTCGCGCCCTTCTCTGACCCCAACGGATTCTCTCCGGCTTCCGACCCCTCAAAAACGGACTCTCCTTCCAGTCCCATGGTGGAGCCCACTGCCTAACCCCAGAGCCCACCCTGGGAACTCCTCGAAGATCCCGTCTCCACACCCTCTGGGAATGCTCTGAGGTGGCGGCTGCCTCTGTACCTGCCGCTGCCAGACCCGTGGCTGCAGCTTCCCCTCCGCTTTCACTGTGGCCTTTGCGCCCACCGCACACAAGCCACCAGCGATGATGCCCGCTCCCTTGCAGGAGCGCCAGAACTACCACCCAGACTGTGAGGCCGGCATCAACGGTCAAGTCAACCTGCAGATCTATGCCTCCTATGTGTACCTGTCCATGGCCTTCTACTACTTGAAGCGCTTCTCCCACTTCTTCCTGCACTGCTCTCACAAGCATAAGGAGCAGATCGAGAGCCTGATGCACCTGCAGAACCGTCATGGGGGCCGCTTCTGTCTCCGAGATCTCAGAAAGCCTGACCGCACTAACTGGGAGAGTGGATTTCAGGCCATGTAGTGCGCCCTGCACCTAGAGAAGAGCGTCAACCAGAGCCTGCTCTACCTGCACCAGCTGGCCACTGACAAGAATGACCCTTACCTGTGCCACTTCCTGAAGACCTGCCACCTTGACCAGCAGGTCGAGTTCATTAAGGAGCTGGGGGACCATGTCAGCAACCTGCATAAGGGGCGGGGGGGGCGCCAGAAGTCAGCATGGCAGAATACCTCTTTGACAAGCTCACCCTAGGTGATGGTGACAAGGAGGACTGAGCTTGAACTGGACCTTTTGTTCTTCCAGTTTTACCAGGTCTTCAAATAAAGTTATTGGTTCTTCAAATAAAGTTATTGATGCATAAAAAAGGTCTCTGATTCGTGTGTGCAAATCTCTCCTTTTAAATTTTAAACAGTTATCCAGGAGCCTCTCCATCCACCCATGCCCCATCTGTGTGCAGCTTAGGACCTCCACAGAGGGAAGGCCTTACATAGGCCCTTGGAAAACACATAATCAGTCTTCCCCTTATAAATAATGTGGGTATATGGGGTAGACTGGGGTGGGGTGGGATGGGGTGGGGGTGAGGTAGGGCCCTGGTGAATGTGGGTGCATATGCATAGTAAAAGTATAGAAGCATAGCCTGAAAATCATGATTGCAGTTGCCTCTGGTGAAGAACCAAAGGGAATGGGATTGGGCAGGGGTTAAAATAAAGGGAGTCTTCAGTTTCATCTGAATTGTTTATATTCATTAAAGTAAACAAATATTATTGCTTAAGAATGACTAGTAAGCCCTGGAAAAGGAAATGGCAACCCACTCCAGTATTCTTGCCTGGAAAGTTCCATGGACAGAGGAGTCTAATGGGTCCATGGAGTTGCAAAGAGTCAGACATGACTGAGCACTATCCACACACACACGAATAGCAAGATTGAGGGTTGAGAGGATGACTTGGGCGTCTGAATGGTAGAGAATCTCTTTGACAAGTTCACTCTTGGCAACAGTGATTATGGAAAAATGAGTGTTAAAGCTGGCTTGCCCATTAACATGGGGGTGACTTCCCATGGTCAGCAGTGCCTAGCATGCATGTTGCAATAACTAAACTTCCACTTATGTATGTCTTCTTTTCTTTGTATCATACATATATATGTATGCATGTCTCTGTGTGTATATATCTGTATATACATTTTTTTCCAGCCAGCAGCAGAGTTCATTTTAAATCTCTAGACTCGATTCTGAATGTATGCTTAAGAAGATGCCCTTTGTTGAAAAGCAGTTAGGTGATTACATTACTGGAAATGATATAGCTGCTTCTGAGACCTTTCCTGAGCCTGGCTGTATTTCTGTCCTTGGGTTTTATACATCTAACTTGATTTAGTTTTTATTTGCTACCAAGAGAACCTAATAATATGTCTTATTATCAACACACCTTTATCAGCCTCTGCTGTAGTTATCTACAGTAGAATAAATAGCTCTTCTAGGGTAGTACATGACATTTTTCTCTTCATCCTTACCACAGAGTCTACTGAAAAGAAAAAGGATCAAAGGGTGGAAGGGATCAAATGAAAACAATTGCCTGAATGGAAATACAAAAACTGAAGGCTGCTACCACATGCATCCCTTCTCACTCGGAAGTATTTCTCTCATAATTTACAGAATTTTAATTCCTTAGACCAACCTTCCAAAGAATATGTTCAGTATCAGGCCACAACACCATTCACAAGTGTTCAGTGAAAAATTTTTATGAATCAAAGTAACAGTATTTGGGGGTTTGGTTTTTTTTTTTTTCAGTTTTTGCTTACTCTAGTAATTTTAGGATTGATGTGAAAAATATGCATTGTGACTTTATAACACAGGGATAAGGTATTCAAGGTTTCCCAAACATTCTGACCATGAGAGCCTTCTTCTACTAAACCTCACAGAACAGTATTCCAAAGAAAATAGCTTTGGAAAAAACATTAAAAGTCTCCCACCATATGTTGTTCCAGAAGCACATCAGTTCAGTTCAGTTGAGTCGCTCAGTCCTGTCCGACTCTTTGCAGCGCCATGGACTGCAGCATGCCAGGCCTCCCTCTCCATCACCAACCTCTGGAATTTACTCAAACGCATGTCCATTGAGTCAGTGATGCCATCCAACCATCTCATCTTCTGGTATCCCCTTCTCCTCTCGCCCTCAATCTTTCCCTGCATCAGAGTCTTTTCAAATGACTCAGCTCTTCACATCAGGTGACCAAAGTATTGGAGTTTCAGCTTCAACATCAGTCCTTCCAATGAACACTCAAGACTGATTTCCTCTAGGATGGACTCATTGGATCTCCTTGCAGTCCAATGGACTCTCAAGAGTCATCTCCAATACCACAGTTCAAAACCATCAATTCTTCATCACTCAGCTTTCTTTACAGTTCAACACTCACATCCATACATGACTAATGGAAAAACCATAGCCTTGACTAGACGTACCTTTGTTGGCAAAGTAATATCTCTGCTTTCTAATATACTGTCTAAGTTGGTCATAATTTTCCTTCCAAGGAGTAAGCATCTTTTTATTTCATGGCTGCAGTGATTTTGGAGCCCCCCAAAATAAAGTCTGACACTGTTTCCACTGTTTCCCCATCTATTTGCCATGAAGTGATGGGACCAGATGCCATGATCTTCGTTTCTGAATGTTGAGCTTTAAGCCAACTTTTTCACTCTCCTCTTTCACCTTCATCAAGAAGCTCTTTAGTTCTTCACTTTCTGCCATAAGAGTGGTGTCATCTGCATACCTGAGGTTATTGATATTTCTTCCGGCAATCTTGATTCCAGCTTGTGCTTCTTCCAGCCCAGCATTTCTCATTATGTACTCTGCATATAAGTTAAATAAGCAGGGTGACAATATACAGCCTTGACGCACTCCTTTTCCTATTTGGAACCAGTCTGTTGTTCCATGTCCAGTTCTAACTGTTGCTTCCTGACCTGCATACAGATTTCTCAGGAGGTGATTCAGGTGGTCTGGTATTCCCATCTCTTTCAGAATTTTCCAGTTTGTTTTGATCCACACAGTCAAAGGCTTTGTCATAGTCAATAAAGCAAAAGTAGATGTTTTTCTGGAACTCTCTTGCTTTTTCGATAATCCAGCGGATGTTGGCAGTTTGATCTCTGGTTCCTCTGCCTTTTCTAAAACCAGCTTGAGCATCTGGAAGTTCATGGTTCACATACTGTTGAAGCCTGGCTTGGAGAATTTTGAGTATTACTTTGTTAGCGTATGAGATGAGTGCAATTGTGCGGTAGTTTGGGCATTCTTTGGCATTGCCTTTCTTAGGGATTAGATTGAAAACTGACCTTTTCCAGTCCTGTGGCCACTGCTGAATTTTCCAAATTTGCTGGCATATTGAGTGTAGCACTTTCACAGCATCATCTTTTAGGATTTGGAATAGGTCAACTGGAATCCCATACCTTCTTAAAAAAATATGTCATTCGGTGTAGCGATGGTAAAATAGTTGCAGTGTATTTCATTATGAGAAAAGATGGTCATGGTGTTACTGGTAGAAATATGCTCAGAATGGACCTGTATTTCTTAGGGTTCTCCAGAGAAATAGAACTAATAGAATTTTACATTATGTTATACTGGATTGGATTGGATAGGATATATAATAGGATAGTATATAGAATAGGGTAAAATATAGTAATGCAATTGACCCTTGAACAATATAGGTTTGAACTGTGTGGGGCCACTTATGCATGGACATTCTTCCGTGAATACTACAGTGCTACATGATTCATGGTTGGTTGAATTTGCAGATGCAGAGATGGATTATGCAGTTTTTAACTGTGCCCTAACCCCATGTTGTCCAAGGGTCAATGTATATATGTAGAGGGGGGTTGATTTCTTTTAAAGAATTGGCTATTAACTTTGGTTTATGTGATTGTGGGGCCTGGAAGTTGGAAATCTGCAGGGTAGGTTAGTAGTTTGGAAATTAAGGTAAATGTTTATTTTGCAGTCTTGAGTCTGAAAGCTAGAAACTCAGACAGAATTTCTATATTACAGTCTAGAGGCATAGTTATTTCTTCATAGAAAGACTTCAGTCTCTGTTCTTAAGGCCTTCAACTGACTGGACAATGTCCAAGCACACTATAGAGGGATAATCTGCTTTACTCAAAGTCTACTGATTTAAAAGTTAATCGCATCTAAACTGTATCTTCACAGCAACTTCTATACCAAACAACCAGGATCCATAGTGTAAATTTATATGTAAAATTAACCATCAGATGGTAAACACCAATGAGGGCAGGCTGATGCAGGCAAAGTGTATAAGTGGGTTCAATCAGAGTGAGTGTGATTGGGTATCTCAGAAGGACTGGTTCATGCTCTGTGGGTTGGGAAGGCAGCAAGGTTGCAGACTACCTGAATCTGTTGGGGCTCAAAAATGGTGCCCTGAGCTAGCAAGAAGTCTGCCTTAGTAAATGTGGTAGGTAACTAAGATTAGGCAGAGACACACAGGATGTCATAATTGAGACCAGGCTTCCCTGGTGGCTCAAACGGTAAAGCGTCTGCCTGCAGTGTGGGAGACCTGGGTTTGATCCCTGGGTTGGGAAGATTTCCTGGAGAAGGAAATGGCAACCCACTCCAATACCCTTGCCTGGAAAATTCCATAGACTGAGGAGCCTGGTAAGCTATAGTCCATGGGGGTCACAAAAAGTCAGACACGACTGAGAGACTTCACTCACTCAGGCTTCGTTTGGAGAAGGCAATGGCACCCCACTCCAGTACTCTTGCCTGGAAAATCCCATGGACAGAGGAGCCTGGTGGGCTGCAGTCCATGCAGTCGCAAAGAGTTGGACACGACTGAGCAACTTCACTTTCCCTTTTCACTTTCATGCATTGGAGAAGGAAATGGCAACTTACTCCAGTGTTCTTGCCTGGAGAATCCCAGGGAAGAGGGAGCCTGGTGGGTTGCCATCTGTGGGGTCGGAGTTTGGATATGACTGAAGTGACTTAGCAGCAGTAGCAGCAGCAGGCTTCATTTAACCAGTGAGTTTCATCATGTTGATTTTCATAGTTTATTCTCACGCCCTTGTTCATCTATTCATTATATAATATTCTAGTCAGAGCCTTTCAGCTTGCTTGAGCATTTGTTTATTAGCTTGGTGGTGTTGCTTTTGGTTGTCAGTATTGCAGTATTCAGTTTTGGAATAACAGTTCATACTAAGGCGGTTATTGCCTGTTGACTGAACAAGCCAGTTGTAGTTCCTCTGCACTTCATAGTGATGTTACTTTTCTTCAACCCAGGAAGGGTTGTTTGAATAAGCAAATTGCTTCCGCTTCTAGTCTTTCAACTACCACTTGGATACTATCATGACTCCATTATCCTGTGCGCCCACCAATTATATACATACTACTTTTCCTTTCCTGTCTTGCATATGCTGAATTTTTATTTTCTTCAAATTTGATTACCTTGGATAATACCACTACTACTTTGGTTTTTAAAGCTTTTGAAAGCCTTTTGGGCCTGTAAAAGGCACAGGGCTCTAGGAATGGAATCCTCATATTTTGGTATGTGTAAGAATCATCTATAGACTATGTGAAAGGCAGATTCTTGGTTCTGTTTCTAGAAAGTTCAGATGCAATTTAAATGGAGAGGGGGGTGTCTACAATCTGCGTTTTACAGGAGCTACACTTTGCTTCTCTCTACTATGCTTAATATTTATTCTGTTTATTCATTATTATGCAATATGCACTTTAAAAAAACTAAACCTTTTTTGAGGGATAGTAGATTTATCAAACAGTTTGCAGATATAGTACAGAGTCCTCATGTACTGTTCACCCATCTTCCCCTAATGTTAATCTTTTACATAGTACATATATTAAAACTAAAAAAGAAGTCAGTGTTATTTTTAGCTAAACTCTAGACATTTTTCAGATTTATCAGTTTGTGTTTTTTTTTTACAATTATGTCTTTTTTCTGTTCTAGGATCCAATTCAGTATATCACATTGAATTTAGCTGTAATCTCTCTTCTATGGTCTCTGACATGTTCCCAGCCTTTCCTTGTTTCCTATGACCTTTATTAGTTTTGAAAAATACTGGCCAGGCTTTTGTAGAATGGCCTTGAATTTGGCTTTATTAGGTGATTTTCTCATGATTAGACGAGGGTTTGGGGTTTGGAGGAAGATTACCGTAGAGGTGAAATGTCTTTCTCATCACATTGTATCAAAGGGGTACATGGGTTTTCACTGGTGATGTTAGCCTTGATCACTTGTTAAGGTGAAGTCTGCCAGACGTCTTTGCTGTGAAGTTGTTCCCTTTCCATACTCTTTCTTTTGGAATCCATCCCACACTCCTGACAGGGATTTTTAAAGCCCCATCTCCTGGAGGGAAGAAGATTTACATATATTATTTGAAATTCTTTGTAAGAAAAATTTGTACCTTTCCCCCCCATCTATCTATGTATTCAGTTATTTATATCAGTATAGGCTCATAAATATTTATTTCATATTCCTCTATAAATTTAAAATATAATTAATTTTGTTACTCTAATTGTTTCAGCTTAGGCTATCCAGTGCTGCTTCAGTTGAGTTTTTATGTTCCTTTGATCTACTTCCCTCCTTTTGTTTTTGAGTGTTTCCTTATTTCCTGGCAAGACATAATGCTCCAGACTCATCTTGTAGTTTCATTGCCCTAGCCCTAGAATTAGTCATTTCTCCAAGGATGTCTGCTTTTTTGTTGTTGTTGTTGTTTTGGAGAACCATGTTTAAAACTAAGGCCTAGATGTTAGATGTGCTTTTTGCTACTTGTTGTCATTGTTTCCAGTTGTTCTGCAGACAGTTATGAAATATATGCATGTACACACATCTATAATCATTTCTGTAGGTGTTTGTCTCTATACATATTAAACTAAACATGAGTTCATACTAATGTCTGAGACTCTAATCCAATATCACATGGTTCATTCTAGCTTTTGCCCCTTACTTCTATGTAATTACTTTTACTGACTCACCTTGACTCACCTTGTGCTCATGTGCTTTGTCATGTCTAACTCTTTGTGACCCTTTGGACTGTAGCCTGCCAGGCTCCTCTGTCCATGGGGTTTTTCAGGCAAGAATACTGGAGTGGGTTGTCATTTTCTCCTCCAGGGAATCTTCCCAACTCAGGGATTGAACCCAAGTCTTCTGTGGCTCCTGCATTGCAGGCAGATTCTTTACCTGCTGAGCCATCAGGAAGCCCAAATTGTCTACCATTTATTCACTTATTTGTTCTATCCTAGTGTAAATGTGTTTTCATATTTTAAAACTGTATTCCTGTGACAAACAAACTTACAAACTAAAATTGTGTTTATGTACGGTTATTTTTGTGCCTCATCTTATATTTCCCAATTAAAACATCATTTTCCAAAGTCACTTATGTTAGCTCTTTCCCTATCCCTCTCAATGCCATTTTACCATATATTGATAATACAGTTAAATTCATCTGTCACAGTATGCATTCTTTCCAGGATATTCTCATTAAAAAATGCATATATTACCCAAGTGGTTCAGTGGTAAAGAATCTGCCTGCCAATGCAGGAGATGCAGGTTTGACCCCTGGATCAGGAAAATCCCCTGGAAAAGTAAATGGCAACCCACTCCAGTATTTTTGCCTGGAAAATCCTATGGACAGAGGAGCCTGGCAGGCTACAGTTCATGGAGTTGCAAAGACTCAGACACGACTGAGCATATACACACATGCACATGAAACTTCAGCCTGTGATGTACTATTCTATGTGTTTTGACAAATGCATAGTCATGTATCTTCTGCCTAGTTCTGTACAGTACAGTTTCATCAACTTAAAATATTCTCTGTGAGTTCCCTTTGTAATCAATTACTCCCAACCCCTGACAAATGCTGATTTGTTTTCCATCTCTATAATTTTTCTTTTCCAGAATGTGAAATAAATAGTCATACAATATGTAGACTTTTGAATCGGGCATCTTTGACTTAGCAACATGCATTTAAGATTTAGCCATGTTGTTGTGTGACTCTATAGTTTCTTCATTTTTATTACTGAAGCATCCATCATCTCAAATACCAAGTTTGTTTATCTATTCACCTGTTGAAGGATAATATGATTATTTCCAGTTTGGGACAAAATATAAATAAAGCTGTTATAAACATTTATGTTTAGGCCTTTGTGTTATTTTCAAATATCTTTTGATATTGATTTCTAACATAATTCCACAGTGATAAGAGAACAAACTCTGTATGCTTTCAGTACCTTTAGACTGTGTAAACATAAGTTTTCAATTAACTGGAGAGTATGATTGGATCCGTTAGTAATAGTATGCTTAGCTCTATAGGAAACTATCAAACTGTCTTCCCAAATAACTGTGTCATTACATTCCCATTAGCAATGAATGTATGCTCCTGTTGCACTTTGTCATCATTTGGTATTGTCAGTTATCGGATTTTAACTATTCTGTTAGGTGTGTAGTGATCTCATTGTGGTTTCATTTCTACTTCCTTAATGACATATGCTGGAATAGGAAATGGCAACCTACTCCAGTCTTCATGCCTGGAAATTTCCATGGACAGAGGAGCTGGGCAGGCTACACTCCATAGGATCATAAAAAGTCAGACACAACTGAGTATACATGAACATGCATGCAATGACATATTATGCTGAGCATCTTTTCATATGCTTATTTACCATCTGTATACCTTCTTTGGTAGAAATATGTATATATGTATTTTTCTTCCTTTTATTCTTGTAGATTGTGTGTGTGTTATAAGTTAGGTTGCTTGTTTTCTCATTGTTGAATTTTTAAAGTTCTTTATGTATCCTAGATATAAGTCCTTTCTACAGTATATTCTTTTGGCAAGTAAATGAAATGGATACAAGGTATAAATAAACTTTAAGAGTAATATGCAAAATTTTGAATATGCCCAATTGAACTTTTGGATATTTTAGATAAGTGAATACTCATCTTAACTTGCTTTGTTGTTGCTGTTCAGTCACTCAGTCGAATACAACTCTTTGTGACCTCATAGACTGTAGCACACAAGTCTTCCCTGTCCTTCACTGTCTCCTGGAGTTTGCTCAAACTCATGTCCACTGAATCGGTGATGCCATTCAACAATTGTGTCATCCTTGGTCAATCTCCTTCTGCCCTCAATCTTTCCCAGCATCAGGGTTGTTTCCAATGAGTCAGCTCTTTGCATCAGGTGGCCAAAGTATTGGAGCTTCAGCCTCAGCATCAGTCCTTCCAATGAACATTCAGGGTTGATTTCCTTTAGGATTATCTGGTTTGACCTCCTTGCTATTCAAGGGACTCTTAAGAATCTTCTCCAGCACAACAGTTTGAAAGCATCAATTCTTCAGTGTTCAGCCTTCTGTATGGTGCAACTATCATACCTGTATATGACTACTGGAAAAATCGTAGCTTTGACTATCTGGACCTTTGTAAGCAAAGTGATATCTCTGCTTTTTAATACACTGTCTGGGTTTGTCATAGCTTTTGTTCCTATTTACCTTGATTCATGGACCTAACATTTCAGGTTCCTATGCCATATTGTTCTTTACAGCATCGGACTCTACTTCAACCACCAGACACATCCATAACTGGAAGTTGTTTCTGCTTTGGCTCAGCCTCTTCATTCCTTCTAGAGCTATTTCTCTGCTGTACTCCAGTAGTATATTGGACACCTACTGACCTGGGTAGGGGTTGATCTTTCAGTGTCCTATCTTTTTGCCTTTTCATACTGTTCATGGGGTTCTCAAGCAAGAATGCTGAAGTGGTTTGCCATATTATCAAAAGAAATGGTTGAAACACTGGATCTTATACAATCCTTAGAACTTTCTAAGTAAGGAAGCTAAAATTATACTCTTATGAAAATATTGTCTTACTATTTAAACATCATGAAATCTACTAAATATCTTGAGACTTTAAGGCATATCCCTATATAGAGAATATGTATTGTGTCCAGTTTACAGAAGAGGAACCAGAGTCAAAAGAGTCATTTATCATGCCTCATTCACAAGGAGGAACTAAAGGATACTTACTACTAATGGTACAAAACATCATTCAGTTACATCTAACAAAGGAAAAGATAAATATTTCCTTGACAATTTAATAAATGTTTTTAGACCAACTAATTCTGTCATGAAAGATGGTGTGATAAAGGAATAATCCAACATGAATTTGCCTGTATTTAATCTTTATAAAACAGCTTTTCACAGGCATTGTTGTAAGCAAGCACTATAAAAGAGATAAAAATCCAACTGATACTATTCATGAAAAAATCAAGAATTGAAATTGAATCTATATAGTAACAAATATAAATCTGTGATGTTAATTGTTTACTGCTTGAGAGGAAAATGTCTCAGTTTTCAAAATCTAATGTATTTATTTTTATTTCTTTGGTGCTTTATTTTCCTCTTATAGATCTTAGGATGTTACCACTGTTTAAAATTCTCATATTATCTTTCATTTAAAAATTATTTTGTTAAAATACTTAAAATTAAAAAAAAACTTACAGAACTTTTAAAGGTTACTTTCCCTTTGCAATTATTACAAAATATTGACTGTATTCCCCATATTGTGCAATACATACTTGAGCCTATCTTACACCCAAGAGTTTGTACCTCCCACTCTTCCATCCCTATACTTATACCTCTCCATCCTCCCCTCCAAACTCCAGCCCTCTGCCAACTGGTAACCATTAATTTGTTTTCTGTATATGTGAGTCTGTTTCTTTTGTGTTACACTAATTAGTTTGCTGTGTTTTTTAGATTATACATATAATCAGTATAATCTTTCTGCTTATTTATCTTTCTGATTTAGTTCACTTAGCATAATGCCCTCCAATTCCCACAGTTTTGCTGCAAATGGCAAAATGTCATTCTTTTTATGGCTGAGTAGTATTCCATTGTGTGTGTGTGTGTGTGTGTGTGTGTGTGTCTATATATAGATACATATTTCACATCTTCTTTACCCATTTATCTGCTGATGGACACTTAAGTTGCTTCCATACCTTGACAATTGTAAATAACATTGCTATGAACATTTGGATGCATGTATCTTTTTGAATTAGAATTTTTGTTGTTGTTTGGATATGTACCCAGGAGTAGAATTGCTGGGTCATATGGTAGTTCTATCTTCAGTGTTTTGAGAAACCTCCATACTGCTTTTCACAGTGGCTGCACAGATTTACATTTCCACTTTTCTCCACATCCTCCCCAACATTTGTTACTTATCAACTTTTTTGATAGTAGCCATTTGGACAGGTGTGAAGTGATATCTCATTGTGGTTTTTGTTTGCATTTCCCTGATTATTAGTGGTGTTGAGCATCTTTTCATGTGCCAGTTGGCTATCTGCATTTCTTCTTTGGAAAAATATCTTTTCAGTTCTTCTTTCCATTTTTTAAATTGGGTTGTCTGCTTTTTGATGTTGAATTGTATGAGCTGTATATATGCATATATATATATTTTTTTTTGATATTAATACCATATTGATCCTATCATTTGCAAATATATTCCTCCCATTCATTAGGTTGTCTTTTCATTTTGTTGATGGTTTCCTTTGCTTTGAAAAAGCTTTCAAGTTTAATTTGGTCCCATTTGTTTATTTTTGCTTGTATTTTCTTTACTTTAGGAGAAGGATCCAAAAAATATGGCAGAAATAAACCAAGAAATAAACCAAAGAAAAAAAAAAAGTTCAATGAAACTAAAATCTGGTTCTTTGAAAAGATAAGCAAAATTGATAAATTTTTAGTTAAACTCATCAAGAAAAAAAAGGAGAGGGTCTAAATCAATAAAATTAGAAATTAAAAAGAAGTTACAACAGATACCACAGAAAATAAGGAATTGGACAAGCTAGAAAAAAATGTTTAAATTCTTAGAAAGGTACAGTCTCCCAAGATTGATTACCAGTACTGAAGTTGAATCATTAATTAAAAACTCCCAACAGCTCCCAACAAAAAAAGTCCAGGACAAGGTGGTTTCACAGATGAATTCTACCAAACATTTGTGCTTAGTCACTCAGTTGCATCTGACTCTTTGTGACCCCATGGACTGTATGTAGCCCACCAAGCTCCTCTGTCCATGGGGATTCTCCAGGCGAGGATACTGGAGTGGATTGCCATGCCCTCCTCCAGGGGATCTTCCCAACCCAGGGATCAAACCCAGGTCTCCTGCATTGCAGGCCGATTCTTTACTGTCTGAGTCACCAGGGAAACCAAACATTTAGAGAACAGTTAATACCTATCCTCCTGAAACTAATTCAAAAAATTACAGAGGCAAGAATACTTCTGAATTCATTCTTTGAAGTCACCATCACTCTGATAGCAAAACCAGACAAAGGTATCAGAGAAAAAGAAAATTACAGGCCCAATATCACTGATGAACATTGATGCAAAAAGTCTTACAAAAATGTTAGCAAACTGAATCCACCAATACATTAAAAAGATCATATGCCACGACAAGTGGGATTTATCTCAGGGATGTAAGGGTTTTTCAATATATAAAATCAGTGTAACATACCATATTATTAATAACAAATTGAAATATAGGAGTCATATGATCATCTCAATAGATGCAGAAAAAGCTTTTGATAATATTCAGCATCCATTTATGATAAAAAAAAAACTCTCGAGAAAGTAGGTCTAGATGGAACCTAGCTCAACATAATAAGGGCCATATATGACAAGCCCACAGCTAACCTCATACTCAAAGGTGAAAACCTGAAAGCATTCCCAGATCAGGAACAAGACAAGGATGCTCACTCTTGTCATTTTCATTCAGTATAGTTTTAAAAGCCCTAGCCATAGCAATTGGAGAAGAAATAAATAAAAGGAATCTAAATTGGGTTTGCAGATGACATGATACTATTATACATAGAAAATCCTAAAGGCACCAGTAGAAAACCACTAAAGTTCATCAATGAATTTGGTAAAGTTGCAGGGTACAAAATTAGTGTGTAGAAATCTATTGCATTTTTATATGCTAACAAAGAAATGTAAGAAAGAAAAACTAAGGAAACAATCTAATTTGCTATCTCACCAGGAAGAATAAAATCCCAGGAATAAACCTACCTAAGGAGGCAAAAGAACTGTACTCCAAAATCTGCCAGATACCAGATGTCAATAGAATAATGCCTGATGAAAATTATTTCATGCCAACAATTTATACCCTGTCAGAAGACCAATTCTGTGAAAGAGAAATATAGTAAAAATTTTTTCCTATCATGCATTCATATGAAAAAAAATCTATCAAAAGTACTTTATCAAAGAATATTACTTTGCTTCATGTCAAAGTGTTCTGCCTATTTTCTTCTAGGAGTTTTATAGTGTCCTGTTTTACATTGGGGTCTTTAATCAATTTTGAGTTTATTTTCATGTATGGATTTAGAAAAATTGCCAACATCCGTTGGATCATAGAAAAAGCAAGAGAGTCCCAGAAAAACATCTACTTCTGTTTTATTGACTATGCTAATGCATTTGACTGTGTAGATCACAGCAAACTGTGGAAAATTCTTAAAGAGATGGGGATACCAGCACTTCACCTGCCTCTTGAGAAATCTGTATGCAGGTCAAGAAGCAACAGTTAGAACCAGCCATGGAACAATGGACTGGTTCCAAACTGGGAAAGGAGTATCAAGGCTGTATATTGTCACCCTGTTGATTTAACTTATATGCAGAGTACATCATGTGAAATGCTGGGTTGGATTAAGCACAAGCTGGAATCGAGATTGCCAGGAGAAATATCAATAACCTCAGATATGCAGATGACATCACCCTTATGGCAGAAAGTGAAGAACTAAAGAGTCTCTTGAAAGTGAAAGAGAAGAGTGAGAAAGCTGGCTTAAAATTCAACTTTCAGAAAACAAAGATCACAGCATCTGGTCTGGTCACTTTATGGCAAATAGATGGGGAAACAATGGAAACAGAGACAGACTTTATTTTGGGGGATTCCAAAATCATGGTGACTGCAGCCATGAAATTAAAAGATGCTTGCTCCTTTGAAGAAAAGCTATGGCCAACCTAGACAGCATATTAAAAAGCAGAGACATTACTTTGCTGACCAAGTTCCATCTAGTCAAAGTTGTGGTTTTTCCCATAGTCATGTATGGATGTGAGAGTTGGACTATAAAGAAAGCTGAACGCTGAAGAATTGATGCTTTTGAACTGTGTGTTGGAGAAGACTCTGAAGAGTCCCTTGGACTGAAAGGAGATCTAACCAGTCCATCCTAAAGGAAATCAGTCCTGAATATTCATTGGAAGGACTGATGCGGAAGTTGAAGCTTCAATACTTTGGTCACCTGATACGAAGAACTGACTCATTCGAAAAGACCCTGATGGTGGGAAAGATTGAAGGCAGGAGGAGAAGGGGACGACAGAGGATAAGATGGTTGGATGGCATCACCGACTCGATGGACATGAGATTGAGCAAGCTCTGGGAGCTGGTGATGGACAGGGAAGCCTGGCATGCTGCAGTTCATGGGTCGGAATGCAGGCTGAGTGACTGAACTGAACTGATGATGTTAGAGAGTGTCTAATTTCATTCTTGTATGTGTAGCACCACTTATTGAAGACTGTCTTTTCTCAATTTTAAATTCTTGACTCTTTTATCAGGCATTATTCTATTGAGATCTAGTATCCAGCAGTTATAGTAAAGGGTACAATGTACATCTGATTATTCTTCCTTATCATATCCCTTGTTTTTTGCTCTGACATCTTTTTAAAAAACCTTATACATGGGGTTCTGAAATTTCATCAGCATGTTTCAGTATGGATCTTTTTTATAATATTTTGAACTCTACTCTGTTATCCTATTTCAATCTGAAAACTAATATATTTCTCCAGCTCAGTAATATTATTTTACTAATGTGCTCTGTCTGGGAGTTGGTGAAGGACAGGGAAGACTGGCATGCTGCAGTCCGTGGGGTCGTAAGGAGTCAGACAGGACTGAACGACTGAACTGAACTGAACTGAACTGAATGACTCTGATGATTTCTTCTCTATTTCATATTTTATCTGATTTTAGAACTTTTTCTAGTTTTGTATTGAACTTAATCACCACATTTCTTAATTATGTGTCATATATTTAATCACTTTACATTTTGTTCAACATTCTGTAATATTTCCTCAATTTTATTTCCCTTTTGCCTGATTCATTATTTAGCTCACCTACTGAAGATACAAATTATAGAAATAGCATTTTAATTATTTATTTATACTATGTAATTGTAGTGTAGTATATATACTATATATACTATATAATTGTAATATTGTGATCAGTTCAGTTCAGTCACTCAGTCGTGTCTGACTCTTTGCAACCCCAAGAATTGCAGCATGCCAGGCCTCCCTGTCCATTACCAACTTCTGGAGTTCACTCAAACTCATGTCCATAGAGTCAGTGATGCCATCCAGCCATCTCATCCTCTGTCATCACCTTCTCCTCCTGCCCCCAATCCTTCCCAGCATCAGAGTCTTTTCCAATGAGTCAACTCTTCGCATCAGGTGGCCAAAGTATTGGAGCTTCAGTTTTAGCATCAGTCCTTCTAATGAACACCCAGGACTGATCTCCTTTAGAATGAACTGGTTGGATCTCTTTACAGTCCAAGGGACTCTCAAGAGTCTTCTCCAACACCACAGTTCAAAAGCACCAATTCTTCAGGGCTCAGCTTTCTTCACAGTCCAACTCCCACATCCATACATGACCATTGGAAAAACCATAGCCTTGACTAGATGGACCTTTGTTGGCAAAGTAATGTCTCTGCTTTTCAATATGCTGTCTAGGTTGGTCATAACTTTCCTTCCAAGGAGTAAGCATCTTTTAAATTCATGGCTGCAGTCACCATGTACAGTGATTTTGGAGCCCCCAAAAATAAAGTCTCACACTGTTTCCACGGTTTCCTCATCTATTCCCCATGAAGAGATGGGACCAGAGCCACAATCTAAGTTTTCTGAATGTTGAACTTTAAGCCAACTTTTTCACTCTCCTCTTTCACCTTCATTGGGATGCTTTTTAGTTCCTCTTCACTTTCTGCCATAAGGGTGGTGTCATCTGCATATCTGAGGTTATTGATATTTCTCCAGGCAAGCTTGATTCCACCTTATGTTTCCTCCAGCCCAGTGTTTCTCATGATGTACTCTGCATATAAGTTAAATAAGCAGGGTGACAATATACAGCCTTGATCTACTCCTTTTCCTATTTGGAACCAGTGTGTTGTTCCATGTCCAGTTCTAATTATTGCTTCCTGACCTGCATACAGGTTTCTCAAGAGGCAGGTCAGGTGGTCTGGTATGCCTATCTCTTTCAGAATTTTCCACAGTTTATTGTGATCCACACAGTCAAAGGCTTTGGCATAGTCAATAAAGCAGAAATAGAACTCTCTTGCTTCTTCCATGATCCAGTGGATGTTGGCCATTTGATCTCTGGTTCCTCTGTCTTTTCTAAAACCAGCTTGAACATCTGGAAGATCACAGTTCACTTATTGCTGAAGCCTGGCTTGGAGAATTTTGAGCATTACTTTACTAGCGTGTGAGATGAGTGCAATTGTGCGGTAATTTGAGCATTCTTTGACATTGCCTTTCTTTGGGATTGGAATGAAAACTGACCTTTTCCAGTCCTGTGGCCACTGCTGAGTTTTCCAAATTTGCTGGCATATTGAGTGCAGCACTTTCACACCATCATCTTTCAGGATTTGAAATAGCTCAACTGGAATTCCATCACCTCCACTAGCTTTGTTCATAGTGATGCTTTATAAGGCCCACCTGACTTCACATTCCAGGATGTCTGGCTCTAGGTGAGTGATCACACCATCGTGATTATCTTGGTCATGAAGATCTTTTTTGTACAGTTCTTTTGTGTATTCTTGCCACCTCTTAATATCTTCTGCTTCTATTAAGTCCGTACCATTTCTGTCCTTTATCGAGCCCATCTTTGCATGAAATGTTCCCTTGGTATCTCTAATTTTCTTGAAGAATTCTCTAGTCTTTCCCATTCTGTTGTTTTCCTCTGTTTCTTTGCATTGATCGCTGAGGAAGGCTTTCTTATCTCTTCTTGCTATTCTTTGAAAGTCTGCATTCAGATGCTTATATCTTTCCTTTTCTACTTTGCTTTATGCTTCTCTTCTTTTCACAGCTATTTGTAAGGCCTCCCCAAACAGTCATTTTGCGTTTTGCATTTCTTTTCCATGGGGATGGTCTTGATCCCTGTCTCCTGTACAATGTCATGAACCTCCATCCATAGTTCAAATTATTAATCTTTATAACTTGATTAAACTGAATTGTAAATACAGAAAATATTCATGTATCTGATTTTTTTCCAAAGAATATTCCACTTGATCTATAAGAATTTAATAGGTATTACTTGAAAAAAAATTTTTTTACATCAAATGGGTTTAGGAAACACTGCTTTTAGAAATATTAAATTTATTTCTTGAATCCCTTATTACACATAGCATTTAATGAACTCATGGACATTAGGCCACCCTAAAGCAATTTTAAAAGGAGAAGTTTTCAGATTTATTTTGCTAAAAATATTTATGATTTAACATATTCAGTCACCAGGCTGTTTAAGAAATGGAACAACGTGACTTTGGAGTATATGGCATTGAAAAATAATTTTTTAGAATCAAATTTTGTTCAGTTTAATGTGTATTTCTAGAAATTTCTAATATTTTTGTATTATATAAATATAATAAGAAATACTATCTGAAAATAGGAGCAAGGGAGTATCATTTATTCCTTCTTGCCCCATATAATTTCCTCCTTCAGAATTTCAAAACTAATTTTTCACATTTTTATTTTGGTAATAAGTTAGAGTTTGGTTGTCTTTTCTCTAGATGATTATAATGATATTAAATGAATTTATTTAAAATCTTGAAATTTGGATGCCAATTAAAGTACTGCAGAAAGGCTTGACTAAGTTTATTCAGCTTCCCTTCTTATCACTATTAAGAAAAAAAAAGTATTCAATCAAGATCTGTCTGTATGGAGACTGTTTACGGGGTTTAAAAAGCACTGTGTAAGATTATTTCTTGTAGAAAATGTTTATGATTAGATCAAAAGTGGGACACAGAAATAGCTTTGTATAAGCTTCCTATACCTTTGTAATGTAGAGAGCTGTATTACTTGTATATTTGCTGTTTTGTTGCCAAATTACAGGAAAAAAAGACATTTACTTATTGCAGTAACTTTTTTACCCAACAGGACTGACAGAAATTCTCAGAAACATTATATTTTCAATGTAGTCAGTTTTGTCTTTGCAGTTCTATTTATTTTAATTGATTTAACTCATGGTTATGTATTTGTAAGTACTTTGGCATGTAAATCTTTGGTGCATTATTGGGCATTTTTGAACTAGAGTTCATTAGACAACAGTTTTAAGAACTTATTTTTTTTCCTTTATTTACCCAGAAGTAAATAAATAAGAGTCTTTCTCTAAATAATAAAATATTTAAACTGTTGGTGAGATTGCTTTACTTTTAAAAATGGCTAGGAAAAATAAACAAGTAAATGAAAAGCTTGTTGCTATCTTCTGCCATCATCATCTTGCAGAACACAAATTTCATATTCATATTAAAAAGACATATTGCTCATGTTGATCACTAGGAAAATGAGCCATAGGGGATACATTATGCTAAAGAACAGTTAAATGAGACAAATTCCCAAAACACTTACCTCTTGAAAACAGCCTATAAGTAAGATATTTTTAACACCATACTGTCATTTGATAAACTATTATATTGAAAAGGTAAAAGTCAGTACCCAAATTTGAGATATCACCACATGCATATACTGTGTGACTTCATTTGTCTGTAATTGGCATCCTCTTTACAAGTGGTGATTGCTACGACAGGCAAGGTGGAAAAGCAGAGTACAACTTGTTCTAGAAAATGAAAGTATATCTTTATTTTTCCTTTATTAGAGGCTCTGGTACATGTTATTGCCCTAGTTTCAGTGGTTAGGGTCCAAGGTTTCAAGACGAATATTTCATTTTTCATTATATTGCTGAATGTCAGTGTGGAAATAACATACACAATTAGAAGACATTGACTTGGATCTCACACTTTAGGTAACTCAAGTTATATGGAGTTTTCTCAGTTATAAAAATGGCAGTAATACTTTTGGGTTTCTCTATATTGTAAATCTCAAAAAAAAAATCAAAGATTGTGAATGGGTTTTGAAAACTTTAGAAGGCTGCACTGACACAGACACACAAGGCTCTCCTGGTTTCTCTGTCTTAAAAACTACTATTTTGAGGTCAGATTATTTTTTAAAGTCTCATTGATGCTAAGTAAATAAATAAATCCAAAAATACCAAACATTGCTCTTGTTTTATTTCTATATGACAACTAATACCAATATAGATAATTATAGCAATGAAAAAACCCACATAATTTCTCCAAGGAAAGTTTATTTCACTGGAAATAGCCACCACTAATAAGCAAAAGAAAGCTTTACTAGTGACTCTCATTTTGCTAATACATTGTTTTCATTTAATAGATGAGATTAACTGAGCTTTAACTGAAGGCTATCACTTGGGATAAACACCATTAATGCTTTTCTTTGTCTTGGGTTCTTTCTTCCTTTTTAGAACTCTCTTTCCTTCCACTCTTCTACAAATATATGCTGAGTGTCCTAAGAGGGCTTCCCTTGTGGCTCAGTAGTAAAGAATCGACCTGCCAATGTGGAGACGTGGATTTGATCACTGGGTCAGGAAGATCCTTTGGAGAGGGAAATGGCAACACCTAGTATCTCAGCTGGTAAAGAATACACCTGCAATGCAGGAGACCCTGGTTTGATTCGTGGGTCAGAAAGATCTGCTGGAGAAGGGCTAGGCTACCCACTCCAGTATTCTTGGGCTTCCCTGGTGGCTCAGAGGGTAAAGAATCTGCCTGCAATATGGGACACCTGGGTTCGATCCCTGGGTTGGGAAGATCCCCTGGAGAAGGGAATGGCTACCCACTCCAGTATTCTTTCCTGGAGAATTCCATGGGATCACAAAGAGTAGGACACAGTTGAGTGACCTTCACTTTCACTTTCAGAAGTATTCTTGTCTGGGGAATCCTATGGACAGTGGAACCTGCTGGGCTACAGACCATGGGGTCGCAAAGAGTCAGACCCTACTTAGGGACTAGACAATGACAAACAACAAATCATTCTACGATGCTTGTAATATTTGGCACTTATATAATCATTTAATTCTAAACAAAATTTGAGTTTGATGAAGTGGTTTTCATTTTATAGATGAGGAAATGTGTTCTGTAAAATATAAGGTCACTTAACCAAAATGTGGAAAAGCAGATTTTATGGAACAGAATAGTAAATGTGTAAGGGAGAAAGCTGCTGCACAAAGTTAAAGGCTTGAATGGAAAGCCACAGAAACCAGATAATGCTGAGCCAGAGGACATAATATTGCCCTCTTTGATATCTGAATAGATAAGTTTGGCAATTTTCTAGATTTTGAAGGCATTAGTCACTCATTTCTCTAGGGTATTAGAGTGAGTTCTTTGGTAGAAGGCAACTGGCAAATAAGAGTCCTTGTCTAAAAATATAGGATCTTAATAAAACCAACGATAAAATTGGCCTTGAAGGAAAGAGCATTTAAACAGGATCACAGTGGTCTGAATGAAGTCCTAACAATAGGGAAGATCATGTACTAAGACAGAGAGGTATGAAAAGAACATGTCAACTGAAATCTGGCTCTGTGTCTGTGTGAGAGAGATGTGTTTCTGCATATGGGTAAGTTTAGATGAGCCTGGAGAATTAATAGGTATATGAATTTGATCAGCTTTGCATTTTAGAAAAATATGCTTAAGAAGAGAGACTAACTTGTAAATCATTGTGTAAATAAGATACAGCGGTGATACAGATTTAAGGTTATGGTAAGAAACTTTAGGTTTGAAAGAAATTCTAGGCTTTGGCTTACAAAACTATATAGAAAAGACCTGGTTCTTCAGGCACCTGATGGTCACAGGCAAACTTCATTTGAAATAGAAAATTTGCACATAGACAGATGTCCTCTTGTATAAGAATGAAATATATACATACACTTCCATTTATAGATGAATTCCTCCAGTAATGGAAGCAGAAACACACTCTAGATCTGTACTATAAATTTTCCTAGCTACAAGTTTTCCTGTCCCAGAGAGTTTTAATTTTTATTTTGAAAATGTAAAGGAGTTGCTTGATTTCTTATATTAAATTAATGAGTGAATTTTAAATTGCGATTCATGAAATGCAAAGAATATGAATAGATTTGTGAGGATATTTGATGTGGCTCCGTAGTTTTGCTTACATATGTATTTTGCAAACTAGATTTTCCAGGGACTTGAAGCACTCTGCTGTTCTGTATCTGTGTTATATAATATGGAACAACTCCTTTGTGGTAAATTTTTATCAATATTGTAAAATTTAACAAGTATATTCAGTTGGGAGGCATGACTCAAGGTTTACCTATAATTTAAGTATGTAGTTTTCAATTTGGTTTTGGAGGGCTCGATGGAATCTTAAAAGGGGAGATAATTTCATTATTAAGGAGAGTTAACACTGTTTTGACTATAAATTTCAGTTTTTGGTTAACAATATGATTGTCATAATTATTTCACTGCAATTTTAGTAAGTGAAGCTATACAATTCTCTTTTCTTGGCACTGTTATTTTGAGATTCCTCCCACGATGTACTGACTTAACTAGATCATTTGTTTTTATTAAGAGTAATTCTGCTTTTATTTATGGCTTCATTTTTTACCACTAATTGATATAACAGTATAATTCTCACAGTACTACAAATATGTGAGAAAAGTGTATATGAATGTTGGTCTCATAGTTGATAAAGTATTGGTGAACCTGAACTTTAATAGATATAGGTTTATTTAGATTTTCAATTTCTTCTTCTTCTTCTTCTTTTTTTTTTTAGTTCAGTTCAGTCGCTCAATCGTGTCTGAGTATTTGCGACTCCATGAATCGCAGCACGCTAGGCCTCCCTGTCCAGCACCAACTCCTGGAGTTCAGTCAGATTCATGTTCATCGAGTCAGTGATGTCATCCAGCCATCTCATCCTCTGTCGGCCCCTTCTCCTCCTGCCTCTAATCCCTCCCAGCATCAAAGTCTTTTCCAATGAGTCTCATTTTCCAATGAGTCTGGCATGAGGTGGCCAGAGTATTGGAGTTTCAGCTTTAGCATCATTCCTTCCAGAGAAAGTTAGTGAAAATGTAATTGGGGGTTTTGTTTTTTGTTTTTTTTAGTCATTTTATTTTATTTTATTTTATTTTTACTTTACAATATTGTATTGGTTTTGCCTGAATGAACTTGATTAGTTTGTATATTTTAAGGAATATATCTATTTCATCTATCTTGTCAAAATTTTAGTCAAAGTATTTGTATTATTTTTGTGTCTTTTAAATATCTGTGGACTCTGTAGAGTGATATCACCTTTTTCATTGTTGATTTTAATAGTCTTTTTTTTCCCCACTAATTAGACTGACTTGAGGTTAATATACTTTGTTGGTCTTAAAGAATCAGCTTTTACTTTCATTGATTTATCTCCTTTTCTTGTCTTCTGTTTGAGTTCTCCTCCCAATTTTGTTCTACTGTTGATATCCATTTCACTCTTAAATGTCTTTTAAATTTCACACTACTTAAAAAAAAATTACCTTTGCCCAAATACTGCATCAGCACTGATTTTAATATATAGGAAATCTTATGTGTTTACCCATGTAGTTATCAATTTCACTTCTCTTTATTCCTTTAAACACTTATTTCTATCTGGTATAATTTTCTTTCTTCTTAAATGAAATCATTCAACCATTTTAGGGATACATTTTGTCTGCTGGTAATGAATTTGTTCATAGTATTAAAAACAAATCCCTATTTTTGCCTTGATTTAAAGAGGTGTTTTCACTGTGTACAGAATTCTAAGTTGACCAGTTTTTTCTTTCTTTCTTTTTTCTTTAAGAAGCTTGTCCACTGTTTTCTGAATTGCTTTATTCAGATAAGAGGTCTGATTTCATACTGATTTTTGTTTCTTTGTATGTAATATGTCTTTTTTCCCCTCTGGCTCTTTTAAAAGTTTTATGTTTATCATCATTTTTGAACAATTTGCTTATGATATGATTTGCCATTTTTTTATGTTTCTTTTGCTTAAAGTGTGTCAAAGTTCTTTGATCTGGGGATTTATAGTTTCCATCAAATTTGGGGAAAAGTTGCCATTATTTCTTCAAACATGTTTTATGTTCTCCCTTCTCTCTCTTCTTTAGAGTATCTAATCTAGAGATTAGATTGTTCAAAGTTTTCTTCAGTTCACTGATGCTCTGCTTTAAAATTTTTTTTTTCTTTGTGTTTTATATTACTTATTATTTCTTGCTTTGTCTTTAAGTTCACTAATCATCTACAGTGTCTAATATGTCATTAAATGCCATTCGCTGTGGGTTTTTTTTTTTTTTTCATCTTACACTTTGAATTTTTTCATTTCTAGAAGTTTGATTTAGGACTTTTAAAAAATGCATTCCATGTCTCTAACTTAACTTTTTGAACATTTTGAGTGTAGTTATAGGAATTGTTTTATGGTCATTTCTGCTGATTCTAACATCTGTGTCAATTATGAGCTGGCTTTGATTGCTTCATTTCTTTATTACAAAGGAGATTATTACCTCTTTGTAAATTTTACTTCTTTGGGTGCTGGATAATTTTGTATTTTTACAAATATTTTTTACCTTTTTCTCTGAGGTATTGTTAGGTTGCTTTGAAATGGTTTGATCCTTTTAGGTCTTTTTTAAGATTTGATACAAATATAACAGTCTCCTGTTATATGATTAAATAATGTTGTTGCATTATTAATTATAAATGGTTAAATATTTACCACTGAGGCAAGATCTTTCCATGTATATTATCCACTGCCTTATTAATCTTGGTTTTACAGATTGGCTGATAGGAAAAGTCAGTGTTTCAGGCCCTATGTGAGTGTTAGGCACTATTTTCTATAATCCATCTAAGTGTGTCCTTTCCTGGCCTCTAGTAATGTGTTCACAGACATAAGCTGATCAGTAATCCAGCAGGCTAGAGTCCATTGTGTCACAAAGAGTCAGACACAACTTAGCTACTGAACAACAATAAATCAGGTGAACAGTTGTGGAAGTGCAAAGTTTCAGAGTTCCCACTCTGTGAATCATTCTCTCTGATACTCTATCTTGAGAACTCTACCCATCTTGTTCTCTAGATTCTCTCAGCCCTTTCTCCTCAATTTAGTGAGACTGCTGGTTTGCCTGCAATCCCTCTCCCTGAGCTGAGGCCTTGAAACTCAGGTTATATGAAGTAATCATTAGGCTCACATCATTTGTTTCCTGCCTCTCAGAGATCAGTTTTTGCTCCATAATGTCCAGTGTGTTGCAAAATGTTGTATTATTTCCCTACAATTAAATTAAAAAAAATTTTTTTAAAGGCGTTCCAGAGGGTAACTCTTATCCCTGTTACTCTGTTTTGGCCAGAACAGAAAATATGATTTATCTTTTCTTGCTTTGTCTCCACCAATTTGTCAATCTATTAGTAGCTTCTCAAGGGTCACCGAAGAAGTATAGACAGTCTCTGACTTACCATGGTTCAACTTTGTGATGGTGTGGAAGTAAAACACATTCAGTAGAAACTGTATTTCAAGTTTTGAATTTTTATCTTTTCCCAGGCTAGTGATATGTGATATGATACTCTTTTATGATGCTGGGCAGCAGGAGTGAACCGCAGCTCTGAGTCAGCCACGCAATCATGAGTGTGAACAACTGGTATACATAAAGCCATTCTGTACTGATAAACCATTCTGTTTTTCACTTTCAGTATAATATTTAGTAAATTATATGAGATATTTAACTCTTTATTTAAAAGTAGGATTTATGTTAGATGATTTTGCCCAACTATACGCTAATATAATTGTAAGTGTTCCAAGTCTGCTAAAGGTATAGGCTAGGCTAAGCTATGTTGTTTGGTAGGTTAGATCTATTAAATGCATATTAAATTTACAATATTTTCAGCTTACACTGGATTTATCAGGACATAATCCTGTCATATGTTGAGGAAGATCTGTGCCTTATTATGTTTTTACTGATCTCCATCATTAGAATTTATAGATCACACTTATTGAAACAGAGTTGTCACTTAACATCATACCATTCTATTTTTCTTTTTCCCCTAATACTCATGATATTTATCTACTTTAAAGTCCATGAAATAAATACTAAATTCCTTAGCATACAGCGCTAGATGTTTTACAACTTGGGGGCAGCATAGCTCTTCTTTTGCCATAGTCAATAATACTCCAATACACAAATTACATATTAGATGTAATTCTTCAACCCATGCTGCAACTTGTATCTTAAAATCTGTTTTTCATTGATTCATTTATTCAGCACACATTTGTTAAGTTCCCATTTTGTGTCAGACAGTTTGCTGTATCCTCAAACCATTGCAATTAAAGATACAAACACTATGACTTCCTATAATAAAATTTTGATTGTTCTTTGCTAGATGAAATAAATTTTGTCATGTGAATTATTTCAGAAATTTTTCTTCAAGATTCAGCCTTGAAGTATATTCTTTCTAAGTAAGTTTTTAGTGGGGCAGGTTAAGATTGCAAATCGATACAGTTGAGTTAAATGTGTCAGCACAACCAGGATGACCTGATTGATGTGTCAGAAGCTTAAAGTATGAAGCAAAGGAATAAAAATTTATGTAACCATCATTCAGTGAGAACTTGATTTAGTATAGTGCTCATTGCTTGTAGCTGGTATTATTATTCCCTGCTATATGAAGCACAGGCAGACTTATCTTCACTTAGGTCAAGAACAACATGTCATTTTAATTTAAAGAAGAAAAAAATGATTGACAAATTGCCTACAGTCAATGAACAGTTATGAAAACATCTGATATTTAAATACCTTTGAAAGCTCACTATCTCCCCACTTTGTTATATGGTGTATACTTTTTCTATATGAGGAGAGATATACACCTGAAATTACACACACCAATTATTATAGTTATCAACTGAAATGTAGTAAATCCGCATCATGTGGTCCAAGTAATGCTTCCAGAACTCCCTTCACTCAAATGAAAGAGATTACTTTATGATAGGAAAATCAACATCTTACATCCATCCTACTCTGGTCATGGAAGTCAATTATCAAGAGATAGGGCTATTGAAAAGAAACCTGCTGAGATTGTTTAAAAATATCTCCAAAAGTCTATTTCTGAAAAGTGTTTATCAACGTGGAGTCCCATCTCTTTGCTCAATTGCCCCATTATTTGTTTCTTAAAGTATTAGGGAGAATGTTAATGTTGTATCTCAAAGGTAATTGTTACCATAATTTTGGTTCTTTATACCAACACATAACAAGAACATTTTTGATATCTTATTATCTAGTTAACCTTTTCAATATCAGGTTATTGTACTACCTTCCTCTTTTAGTTTTCATTTTGATTTTCCTTTTTAAAATCAACATGACATTATTAATTATTTCTGTATATTCTTGGCTTCTGTGTGTCGCTTTTCTTTCCTTTGACATCTATCAGATATTTGTATATAATTATGCTTCCACTTCGTTGTCTGCTTTCCAAGTTTTCCAAAATTTAGTCATCCTTGTTTAATATTTCTTTATAAATCATTCCAAGCATACAACATTCCGTTCATCTTTTCTGAACTTCAATTTTATCTAATTTTGCCCTTAATTTTCACTATGGAAATATGCGAATTTTGTTCTTGCTGAAATATCAAGTTCATATTTTATTTGAATACTTAAATGAAAATAACTTAACTGTGAAATTTTAGATGCATTTCTGGACTTGAAAAAAGAAACACAACCAAGATCTGTGTTGTGTGAAGTTCAACCTTTATAGCATCAGAATCATAATGCAATAATCACAGACCAAAACTTTGTGAATTTTAGAAATTAAAGTGGTAAAAGATGAAATTCAGCTTTCAACTATCATGAGAGGCACAGATTCTTTCCTTCTCTGATAGCCCAGATGGGAAAGAAGTTGCCTGAAATACAGGAGACCAGGGTTTGATCCTGTCAGGAAGATTCCCTGGAGAAGGGAATGACAACCCACTCCAGTAGTCTTGCCTGGAGAATTCCATGGACAGAAGATCTTGGCAGACTACAGTCCATGGGGTTGCAAAGAATTGGACACAACTAAGTGAGTAACAGTTACTTACTTTATAGGAAAATAGACAGGGAAACAGTGGAAACAGTGTCAGACTTTATTTTGGGGGGCTCCAAAATCACTGCACATGGTGACTGCAGCCATGAAATTAAAAGACACTTACTCCTTGGAAGGAAAGTTATGACCAACCTAGATAGCATATTCAAAAGCAGAGACATTACTTTGCCAACTAAGGTCCGTCTGGTCGAGGTTATGGTTTTTCCAGTGGTCATATATGGATGTGAGAGTTGGACTGTGAAGAAAGCTGAGCGCCGATGAATTTGACCTGTGGTGCTGCAGAAGACTCTTGAGAGTCCCTTGGACTGCAAGGAGATCCAACCAGTCCATCCTAAAGGAGACCAGCCCTGGGTGTTCATTGGAAGGACTGATGCTGAGGAGAAAACTCCAATACTTTGGCCATCTCATGTGAAGAGTTGACTCATTGGAAAAGACCCTGATGCTGAGAGGGATTGGGGGCAGGAGGAGAAGGGGACGGCAGAGGATGAGATGGCTGGATGACATCACTGACTCGATGCACATGAGTTTGGGAGAACTCTGGGTGTTGGTGATGGACAGGGAGGCCTGGCATGCTGCAATTCATAGGGTCGCAAAGAGTCGGACACGACTGAGTGACTGAACTGAACTGAACTGAACCAAGGTAAAAACTCATTTCTGATTTCTTAAAGAAGAAACATATTTTATCTTTTTAGAAATATAAGTCTAATACATGTTAGTTTTTCTCCATTTTCCTGGATCAGATTTTCAGTATGTATCATCAGAAAAAAAGCACAAAAAACTATTATCCTCATGGCCTCTCTTATGTCAAGCTTGTACCCCTCCACTTTCTACATTGATGTAGCATATACTCTTCTTAAATAACAGCTTTATTTTGATTATAATTCACATACCATATAATTAGCCCGTTTAAAGTGAACAATTCAATGGCTTTTAGTGTATTCACTTAGTTGTGCAGCTATCATAGCAATCAATTTTAAAACATTGTCATCATCCCTAAAAGAAATATTGTACCTATTACTAGCCACTCCCTATTACCCCCAACTCCCTCAGGCTTTGACAACCACAAATCTTTTTGTCTGTAGATTTGCCCATTCTGAATAGTTCATATAAATGATTACATAGAATATATGGTCTTTTGTGACTGGTTTATTTCACTTACCATGATCTTTTCAAAATTTATCCATGTTGTAGCATATATCAATACTTCATTTATTTTTATTGCTAAATGGTATTCCATTGCATAGATATACAATATTTTATTTTTCTACTGTGAATAAGGCTACTATAAACATTTGCATATACTTTTTTATGTGGCATACATTTGTGTATCTCTTGTGTATATGCCCAGGAATGGAATTTCTGTCATACGGTAACTTCATGTTTAAGTTTTAGAGGAGTTGTGAGATTATTTCAAAGCAGCTGCACCATTTTACCTTCCCAGTAGTAGTGTGTGAGGGTTCTAATTTCTTCACATCCTCACCAACACTTGTTATGTCTTTTTGATGATAGTCATGTAAGTCTGTGTGAAGTGGTATCTTGTTGTTTCAATTTGCATATCTCTGATGGTTAATGACAGTAAACTTTTTTTTCAAGAGCTTATATTGTATATCTCCTTTGGAGAAATATTAATTCAGATATTTTGCCCATTTATAATTGTATTGCATGTCTTATTAATCTATAAGAATTTTTTATATATATTCTAGATTATGGGCCCTTTATTTTATATATATATATATATATATATATATATATATATATATATATATATGCTTTGTAAATACTTCATCCCATTCTGTAGATTGCCTTTTCATTTTCTTGATGATGTTTTTTTAAGCATGAATCTTTTCTAAAAAAATTTTATAAAGTCCAATTTATTTACTTTTTCTTTGGTTGCTTGTGCTGTGATTTTTGTGTCATATTTAAGAAGCTATTGCCTGATGTAACATCACAAAGATTTACCCCTATGTTTTCTTATAAGAGTTTAGCTCTTACATTTCCATTTTGAGTTAAATTTTTGTATGATATGAGAGGTGGGTCATACTTCATTTTTTGAATATGAATATTCAGTCATGTCAGTCCCATTTGTTGAAAAGATTTTGCTTTACTCCATTGACTTATCTTAGTAGTGCTGTTGAAAATCAATTAACTGTATATATGAAGATTCAATTCTGGACTATCCGTTATATTCCACTGATCTATATATATGTCTAGCCTTATGCCAGTACCAAACTTGCTTGATTGTTATAGTTTTGTTTTATATTTTGAAGTATGAAAGTGTGAGTCCTCCATCTTTTATCAACGTTTTCAAGGTTGTTTTTGCTATGCTGGGTCTCTTGACTGTCCATATAATTTTAGGATCAGTGTGTCAAATTCTGCAAAACTAACTGGAATTTTGACGGGTATTGTTTTTAGTTAAAGATAAATTGGGGGAGTATTATTACCTTAACAATGTGAAGTCTTCTGACCCATGATGTCTTTTCATTTATTTAGTTTTTTAATTTCTTTCAACAATGTAATGTTATTTTCAGAGTATAAATTTTATGCTTCTTTTGTTATAGGCCTCTGCCTATGAGTAGAGGCTTTAAATGGTTTAAAAAAATAATTTTCACCAGTTATGATTATTTTTCTGGGGAATGGATTTACTTTTTATATCATCATTCCATAAGCACTAGTGTGAGAATAATCTTGAGGTGGATTCTGATAATATCCATTTCTTCCTTGAATTATATTGCTTTCTCATTACTCTGCTGCTGCTGCTGCTGCTGCTGCTAAGTCACGTCAGTCGTGTCCGACTCTGTGCCACCCCATAGACAGCAGCCTACCAGGCTCCCCCATCCCTGGGATTCTCCAGGCAAGAGTACTGGAGTGGGGTGCCATTGCCTTCTCCTCTCATTACTCTATACACAATTAATTACCATTTTCTAAATGTGATGTGCCATCTGCCTTAAAAACATTGTTTTTCATTTTTTCCCATGATAATCTAGGCATAGAGAATGACTCAACTATGTCTTGAAAACACCTGTACCTTTTAGTAATTATACTTTAAAATGTATCTTTTCACATAGCTCTTTCTTCTACTTCTGTCAAAGGGTTTTCAGTCTTTGAAAGGTCCCTCAAGTACCACCTTTTTTTATGAATCCTTTTGCAGTTTCTGGAGGTGAAAGAAGTATTTCTATCATCTGCCTATATTAGCAATTAGAAATCCCTTATCCCATTAAACTTTGCTTGAGAGTCATTTTACGTACACTTTTCTAATATACTATTCTATGAGCACTATGTAGGCAAGATTCTTACCTTTTTATTCATTTCCACAATACTTAGCCTAATTCCTTTATTATAATAGAATCTCAAATTTTTTTTTTTTTGCTGAATCCAAGTGAATAGTGTTCTGTGTCAAAGTACTATGCAGCTTTTGTATCCCTCACATGCATACTATGTTGCTTCACCGTGTCAGACTCTGTGAAACCCTATGGACTGTAGCTCACCAGCCTCCCCTGTCCAGGGAGATTCTCCAGGCATGAATACTGGAGTGGCTTGCCCTGCTCTCCTCCAGGGGATCTTCCTGACCCAGGGATTGAACCTGAGTCTCCAGCATGGGGAGGCAGGTTCTTTACCAATAGCATGACCTGCAAAATCCCCTTTGTGTCCCTTAAGGAATTCTAAATATAAAACATTCAAAATTGATCATGGGGCAATTTAAATTTGATCTCTTTTCATTCTTTTACTAAGCCATTAAAACACTATAGATCATCTTTTAATTAAGGAATCTAGCAAAAGGAACAAAGCTAGCCTTTTAGCCTTTACTATGACTATAGTAACACCATAGACTGCAGTGTAGATTACACTAATTTATTGCTAAGTAAATGGAGACTTGTGGACTAGTCAACACTGTGAATACTCTGATCATTGGTCATATTAGGTCACAATATTGCTTCTATTTGTAGTGGTTTAACTGACTTATGGGGAAAATAAAAATCTTTTCCTCCTGAGAGCTTTAACAGATCATATTTACTTTAGTTAAAATAAATACTTATGAAAAAATAAAATTTCCAAGGAGTGGGTAGCATTAATAAGCACTGCTTTGCATTGATTTGATAATTTAGAAGTATCAAAAGCGGTTTGACAAATGTTATGAGCATTCACAGTCATTTAGATATTTTTTCCAGAGTGTTTTGAAAATGTGAAATTGAAAACAGATGAGATTTGGACTTGATGGTAAGCAGCCCTCAGATTTGCCATGAGATGGCATAAAATCCATTTTCTTCTATGCAAAAGATAATGGAGAATTTGAGTATCATACTTGCACAGTCTCATAGACTTGTTTTCCAATCTATACATGTTTCTGTGGTGAGTCATGATTCATTTCAAATTTATGTTATATTTTTGATGGGTTTTAAAAATTAATTTCATATTGGTTGTTTTAGATTGTTTTGCTTTTTTCAATCAGTTAGGATATATTGACAAAGAATTACAGCAGAGCATATAAGTACATATGTATACACACACACATACAGAAAAATACAAATAAGAAAAAATAAAATAAGGAAAACCTTAGGGTCTTTTTAATATTATTCTAATGTCATTTTTCTTATGTCAACCTAAATCTATGCTTGAAAAACAGTTCATCAAATAAGATAGAATACATTTTTAGAATGGGGTCATATTTTTTTTCAATTTAATGTCTTATGGCAAAAAATCTTGCACTTACATTCCCAGATTACCTTTCTAAAATTGGTAATTTTTATTATTGACATCTAATTGAGGTTTTAAAATGATTAGAACTATGACATTATAAATCAATTAGTTGAAATTTCTTACAACACATGCTATGTATGTAATCCATAGATACAAGACAACAACAAGATGTGTGGCTCAGGTAAAGCTCAGATTTCAATTTAAACAATTAATAGTTTATTTTCTAAAATAATTTCTAAATATCTTTAACATAATTTTGTGCATTCGTGCTGAATTGCTTCAGTCGTGTCTGACTCTGTGCGACCCTATGGACTGTAGCCTGCCAGGCTCCTCTGTCCATGTGTAGCCCACCAGGCTCCTCTGTCCATGAGATTCCCCAGGCAAGAATATTAGAGTGGGTTGCCATGCACTCCTTCAGGGCATCTTTCCCTACTCAGGGGTTGAACCCATATCTCTTACATCTCCTCTTTTAGCAGGTATGTTCTGTATTTTATTTTTTTTTAATTGGAAGCTAATTACCTTACAATATTGTAGTGGTTTTTGCCATACATTGACATGAATCTGCCATGGGTGTACATGTGTTCCCTATCCTGACCCCCCCTCCCCCCCCTCCCCATCCCATCCCTCAGGGTCTTCCCAGCACACCAGCCCTGAGCACCCAGTCTCATGCATCAAGCCTGGACTGGTGATCTGTTTCACATATGATAATATACATGTTCAAATACTGTTCTCTCAAATCATCCCACCCTCACCTTCTCCCACAGAGTCCAAAAGACTGTTCTATACATCTATGTCTCTTCTGCTATCTCACATATAGGGTCATCATTATCATCTTTCTAAATTCCATATATATGCATTAGTATACTATATTGGTGTTTTTCTTTCTGGCTTACTTCACTCTGTATAAAAGGCTCCAGTTTCATCCACCTCATTAGAACTGATTCAAATGTATTCTTTTTAATGGCTGAGTAACATTCCATTGTATATATGTACCACAGCTTTCTTATCCATTTGTCTGCTGATGGTTGCTTCCATGTCCTGGCTGTTATAAACAGTGCTGCAATGAACATTGGGGTACACATGTCTCTTTCAATTCTGGTTTCCTCGGTGTGTATGCCCAGCAGTGGGATTGCTGGGTTATAAGGCAGTTTTATTTCCAGTTTTTTAAGGAATCTCCACACTGTTCTCCATAGTGGGTGTACTAGTTTGCATTCCACCAACAGTGTAAGAGGGTTCCCTTTTCGCTGCACCCTCTCCAGCATTTATTGTTTGTAGACTTTTTGATAACAGCATGAGATGGTACTTCATTGTGGTTTTGATTTGCATTTCTCTGATAATGAGTGACGTTGAACATCTTTTCATGTTTTTGTTAGCCATCTGTATGTCTTCTTTGGAGAAATGTCTGTTTAGGTCTTCGGCCCATTTTTGATTGGGTCATTTATTTTTGTGGAATTTAGCTGCATGAGCTGCTTGTATATTTTTGAGATTAATTCTTTATCAGTTGCTTCATTTGTTATTATTTTCTCCCATTCTGAAGGCTGTCTTTTCACCTTGCTTATAGTTTCCTTCATTATGCAAAAGCTTTTAAGTTTAATTAGGTCCCATTTGTTTATTTTTGCTTTTATATCCATTAATCTGGGAAGTGGGTCATAGAGGATCCTGCTGTGATTTATGTCAGAGTGTTTTGTCTATGTTTTCCTCTAGGAGTTTTATAGTTTCTGGTCTTGTGTTTAGAGCTTTAATCCATTTTGAGTTTATTTTTGTGTATGGTGTTAGAAAGTGTTCTAGTTTCATTCTTTTACAAGTGGTTGACCGGTTTTCCCAGCACAACTTGTTAAAGAGATTGCCTTTTCGCCATTGTATATTCTTGCCTCCTTTGTCAAAGATAAGGTGTCCATAGGTGCGTGGATTTATCTCTGGGCTGTCTATTCTGTTACATTGATCTATATTTCTGTCTTTGTGTCAGTACCATAGTGTCTTGATAACTGTAGCTTTGTAATAGAGCTTGAAGTCAGGAGGGTTGATTCCTCCAGTTCCATTCTTCTTTCTCAAGGTTGCTTTGGCTATTCAATGTTTTTTGTATTTCCATACAAATTGTGAAATTATTTGTTCTAGTTCTCTGAAAAATACCGTTGTTAGCTTGATAGTGATTGCATTGAATATATAGATTGTTTTGGGTAGTATAATCATTTTCACTATATTGATTCTTCCAATCCATAAACATGGTATATTTCTCCATCTATTAGTGTCCTCTTTGATTTCTTTCACTAGTGTTTTATAGTTTTCTATATATAGATCTTTTGTTTCTTTAGGTAGATTTATTCCTAAGTATTTGATTCTTTTCATTGCAATGGTGAATGGAATTGTTTCCTTAATTTCTCTTTCTGTTTTCTCATTGTTAGTGTGTGGGAATGCAAAGAATTTTGTTTGGTTATTTTATATCCTGCAACTTTACTATATTCATTGATTAGCTCTAGTAATTTTCTGGTGGAGTCTTTAGGGTTTTCTATGCAGAGGATCATGTCATCTGCAAACAGTGAGAGTTTTACTTCTTTTCCAATCTGGATTCCTTTTATTTCTTCTTCTTCTCTGATTTCTGTGGCTAAAATTTCCAAAGCTATGTTGAATAGTCATGGTAAGAGTGGGCATCCCTGTCTTGTTCCTGACTTTAGGGGAAATGCTTTCAATTTTTCACCATTGAGGATAATGTTTGCTGTGGGTTTGTCATATATAGCTTTTATTATGTTGAGGTTTGTTCCTTCTATGCCTGCTTTCTGAAGGGTTTTATCATAAATGGATGTTGAATTTTGTCAAAGGCTTTCTCTGCATGTATTGAGATAATCATATGGTTTTTATCTTTCAATTTGTTAATGTGGTGAATTACATGGATTGATTTGTGGATATTAAAGAATCCATGCATCCCTGGGATAAAGCCCACTTGGTCATGATATATGATCTTTTTAACATGTTGTTGGATTCTGTTTGCTAGAATTTGATGAAGTATTTTTGCATCTATGTTCATCAGTGATATTGGCCTTTAGATTTCTTTTTTTTGTGGCATCTTTGTCTGGTTTTGGTATTAGGGTGATGGTGCCCTCATAGAATGAGTTTGGCAGTTTACCTTCCTCTGCAATTTTCTGGAAGAGTTTGAGTAGGATAGGTGTTAGCTCTTCTCTAAATTTTTGGTAGCATTCAGCTATAAAGCCGTCTGGTCCAGGGCTTTTTTTCTTGGAAAATTTCTGATTACAATTTTGATTTCTGTGCTTGTGATGGGTCTGTTAAGATTTTCTGTGTCTTCCTGGTTCAGTTTTGGAAGTGATACTTTTCTAGGAATTTGTCCATTTCTTCCAAGTTGTCCATTTTATTGGCATATAGTTGCTGATAGTAGTCTCTTATGATCTTTTGTATTTCTGTTTTGTCTGTTATGATTTCTCCATTTTCATTTCTAATTTTGTTGATTTGGTTCTCCTCCCTTTGTTTCTTGCTGAGTCTGGCTAATGGTTTGTCTATTTTATTTATCTTCTCAAAGAACCAGCTTTTAGCTTTGTTGATTTTTGCTATGGTCTCCTTTGTTTCTTTTGCATTTATTTCTGCCCTAATTTTTATGATTTCTTTCCCTATACTAACCCTGGGGTCTTCATTTCTTCTATTTCTAGTTGCTTTAGATGTAAACTTAGGTTATTTATTTGACTTTTTTCTTGTTTCTTGAGATAAGCTTGTATTGCTATGAACCTTCCCCTTAGCACTGCTTTTACAGTGTCTCATATGTTTTGGGTTGCTCTGTTTTCATTTTCATTCATTTCTATGCATATTTTGATTTCTTTTTTTATTTCTTCTGTGATTTATTGGTTATTCAGAAGTGTGTTGTTTAGTTTCCATATGTTGAAATTTTTAATAGTTTTTTTTTTTTTTTCTGTAGCTGACATCTAATCTTACTGCATTGTGATCAGAAAAGATGCTTGGAATGATTTCAATTTTTTTGAATTTACCAAGGCTAGATTTATGGCCCAGGATGTGATCTATCCTGGAATAGGTTCCATGTGCACTTGAGAAAAAGGTGAATATCATTGTTTTGGAGTGAAATGTCCTAGAGATATCAATTAAGTCTAACTTGCCCATTGTATCATTTAAAGTCTGTGTTTCCTTGCTTATTTTCTGTTTGGTTGATCTATCCATACGTGTGAGTGGGGTATTAAAGTCTCCCAATATTACTGTTTTATTGTTAATTTCCCCATTCATACTTGTTAACATTTGCCTTACATATTGCGGTGCTCCTATGTTGGGTGCATATATATTTATAATCGTTATATCTTCTTATTGGATTGATCCTTTGATCATCATATAGTGTCCATATTTGTCTCTTTTCACACCCTTTATTTCGAAGTCTATTTTATCTGATATGAGTATTGCTACTCCTGCTTTCTTTTGGTCTCCATTTGCATGAAATATCTTTCTCCAGCCCTTCACTTTCAGTCTGTATGTGTCCCTTGTTTTGAGGTGGGTCTCTTGTAGACAGCATATATAGGGGTCTTGTTTTTGTGTCCATTCAGCCAGTCTTTGTCTTTTGGTTGGGGCATTCAACCCATTTACATTTAAGGTAATTATTGATAAGTATGATCCCATTTACTTTGTTGTTTTGGGTTCAAGTTTATAGACCTTTTTTGTGTTTCCTGTCTAGAGAAGATCTTTTAGCATTTGTTGAAGAGCTGGTTTGGTGGTGCTGAATTCCCTGAGGTTATTCTTGTCTGTAAAGCTTTTGAATTCTCCTTCATATTTGAATGAGATCCTTGCTGTGTACAGTAATCTGGGTTGTAGGTTTTTCTCTTTCATCACTTTAAGTATGTCCTGCCATTCCTTTCTGGGCTGAAGAGTTTCTATTGAAAGATCAGCTGTTATCCTTATGGGAATCCCCTTGTGTGTTATTTGTTGTTTTTCCCTTGCTGCTTTTAATATTTGTTCTTTCTGTTTGATCTTTGTTAGTTTGATTAATATGTGTCTTGGGTGTTTTGCCTTGGGTTTATCCTGTTTGGGACTCTCTGGGTTTCTTGCAATTAGATGACTATTTCCTTTCCTGTTTTAGGGAAGTTTTCATCTATTATCTCAAGTATTTTCTCATGGCCTTTCTTTTTGTCTTCTTCTGAGACTCATGATTCAAATGTTGGGGCATTTGACATTGTCCCAGAGGTCTCTGAGATTGTCCTCATTTCTTTGAATTCTTTTTTCTTTTTTCCTCTCTGCTTCATTTATTTCCACCATTCTATCTTCTACATCACTTATCCTATCTTCTGCTTCAGTTATTTTGCTGTTGGTTCCTTTCAGAGTGTTTTTGATCTCATTTATTGCATTATTCATTATTGATTGACTCTTTTTTATTTCTTCTAGGTCCTTGTTAAACATTTCTTGCATCTTCTCAATCCTTGTCTCCAAGCTATTTATCTGTAACTCCTTTTCATTTTCAAAATGTTGGATCATTTTTGCTATTGTTATTCTGAATTCTTTTTCAGTTAAACTCCCTATCTCCTCCTCTTTTGTTTGGTTTGGTGTGCATTTATCATGTTCCTTTACCTGTGGAGTATTTTTCTGCCTTTTCATCTTGTTTAGATTACTGTGTTTGGGGTGGCCTTTCTATATTCTGGATGTTTGTGGTTCCTGTTTATTGTGGATGTTCCTCCCTGTGGGTGGGGTTGGACAAGTGGCTTGTCAAAGTTTCTTGGTTAAGGAAGCTTGCCTGTGTGTTCTGGTGGGTGGAGCTGGATTTCTTCTCTCTGGAGCACAGTGAAGTGTACAGTAGTGAGTTTTGAGCTGTCTATTGGTTTGGTGTGACTTTGGGCAGCCTATACATTAAAGCTCAGGTCTGTGTTCCTGCATTGCTGGATAATTTGCGTGGTGTGTCTTGCTCTGGAATGTGTTGGCTCTTTGGTGGAGCTTGGTTTTGGTGTAGGTATGGAGACTTTTGGATGAGCTCTTATCGATTAATGTTCCCTGGAGTCAGGATTTTTCTGGTGTTCTCAGGTTTTGGACTTAAGCCTCCTGCCTCTGGTTTTCAGTCTTATTCTTACAGTAGGCTCAAGACTTCTTCATCCATACAGCACTGATGATAAAACATCTAGGTTAATGGAGAAAAGATTCTCCACAATGAGGGACACCCAGAATGGTTTGCTGAATTACATGGAGAAGAGAAGAAGGAGGAGGGAGATAGAGGTGACTAGGAGGAGAAGGGGGTAATCAAAAGGGGAGAGAGCAATCTAGCCAGTAATCAAATCTCTATGTGCTCTCCACAGCCTGGAACACCCAGAGAGGTTCACAGAGTTACATAGAGAAGAAAAGAGGGAGGAAGGAGATAGAGGTAACCAGGAGAAGGGGGGGTGGAGGTCAAAAGGAGACAGATATAGCCAATAATCAGTTCCCTAAGTGTTCTCCAAAGTCCAGAATACCCAAAGAGATTCACAGAGTTGGGTAGAGAAGAGAAAGGGGAGGGAGGAGATCGAGGTGACCTAGGGGAGAAAAAGGAGAGTCAAACGGGGGACAGAGCAATCAAGCCAGCAATCACACTCCTAAGTAAAAATGGGTACTGAAGATTAGATTTTTAAAGGTACAAAATTTATAACAAATACAAAAAAGAAAAGGTTAAAAATCTGGAGTAGAGGTTAGACTCTCAAAGATACAATAATTTAAAAAATCACAAAAATTATAAAAATATATAGAAGTTTGCTTTAAAAATAGGGTCTTTTTTGCATGGTAATAGTAGGCTATAAAAATGAAAATTAGAAGAGTAGTAGAGGACTTAAAATAAAAGGAATTTTTTAAAAAATTAAAAATGATAATAGTAAAAATATATCTAGGCAGCAGGCAGTGTGGGGTCAGCTCAGTTTCAGATAGTTCCTTGTTCCAGCTTATGCTTCTCAAAATCTATAGGCCGCTTCCAATGTAGTCAGTGCTAAACCCCTACAGGATTTTAATCTGTTGCACCTGTCACCTCCAAAGCCTTTCTCTGTTTTGGCTTCTATTTGCAAGTCTCTTCAGTGTCTAATTTCCACCCTGCCACAAGGGGGCGAAGGTGGTCACTTATTTAGGCTCCCTTGTTCAGTTATATTGTGGGGAGGAACACTGCAAACAAATATCACTGGCGTGTGTGGGGAGTGCTCACAGGGTCTCGGTTACACTGGGTTTGCCCCCACTCACGGTGTGTGTGCTTTCCCAGTCTATACTGCTCAGGCTCCAGGCTGTTCTGCAGGGGAGCTGTCTAAAGTGGGCCCTGGGTTGTGTGCACTTCCCAGGTCTAAGCCACTCAGATTCAGGTTCTCGGGTATTCCCCAAAGGCAAAGACTCGGTTGGGCCTGAGTTTTGTGCCCTTCCCAGATCCAAGTAGCTCACGCGACCAGGTGCTTGGTGAGCACACACTCCCCGGGTGCAGTGTGTCTTATCACCTCCCCCATCCCAGCAGCTCGGTTTCCTGGGTGGCAGCGGGAGCACCGTCTCAGGTGTGCCGTGTATCTCTTCTGGGGAGATGATCTCTGGCTGCAACCCTCCCAGCGGATGTCAACCATCCAGGATCCCAGGAAGACTTGGTTAGCAACTGGGAGCCTGCTCGCAGTTTGGTAGAAGATGCCTACTCTGGGGCCAAAATTGCCCTTTTCCAGCTCTGGCTGCCGCCTGCCTGCCTCCCTGTCTCCTGTGGGGGATGGGCCTGTCTGCTGCCTGCTACCTCTCTAGTATTTGCTCAGTCCTTTGTTCTGTGAACGGCCTCTGCAGTACCTTAGGTTAGGGCTTTTCATGGGAAAGTTCTCTCTCTCTCTCTCTCTCTCTCTCTCTTTTTTTTTCTCTCTCTCTCTCTCTGGCTATCCCAGAGTTTGGGTTGCTATCTCACGTTAGCACCCTCAGATTGTCCTCAGGGAATTCACGCCCAGTACTTACCCTAAGCAATGCAGCCCGCATCTCCCTGTTTAGCCCCCGCTTGCTGGTGGTGGACGTGAGCGTCTGGGCTACTTCTCTGCTGGGAGTTGCCATTAGGCACATAGTCTGTGGGTTTTATTTATTTTTCCTCCCAGTTATGTTGCCCTCTGAGATTCCAAAACTCCCCACAGACCCGCCGGTGAGAGGGTTTCCTGGTGTTTGGAAACGTCTTTTTTAGGACTCCCTCCCGGGATGTGTCTCCGTCCCTAACTTTTTGTCTCTCTTTTTATCTTTTATATTTTGTCCTACATCCTTTCGAAGAGAATGGGCTGCCTTTCTGGGTGCCTGGTGTCCTCTGCCAGTGTTCAGAAGTTGTTTTATGGAATTTGCTCAGCATTCAAATGTCCTTTCAATAAATTTGTGGGGGTGAAAGTGGTCTCCCCTTCCTATTCCTCCACCATCTTAGGACCGCCCCCAGGTGTGTCTTTTACCACTAATGACACCTCAGTCATATGAGAGTCCCATAAAATATGATACCCAAAAGACAGTCAGGTAATTGAAGCTTATATAACACCTTGGGCTAAGAAAAGGAGTTAGGGGTCTGGAGATGCAAAATGAAGGAAAGCCAATCACAGGAAGTTAGAGGACGTGCTTAGAAACCAAAGTGTGCCCTGTTACACAAATAAGTTTCATAGGGAAAAAGTTATCTCTGCTAATAGCTCTCTTCCTGGTACAAGATCCATTCCAGTGTAAAATTTAGGCTGTTGAGGGGGAGGTAAAGGTGTTTTCCTGAATATGTTGGGTTTTGATTGCCTTTAGCCCAAAATAATCCTTATACCAAAAATACATACTTTGTATGTAGTAACAAAATACATAGTAACAAGAATAAAAACAGAGTTTCAATAACAGGTATACCTCCTGTAAATGTTCAGTGGTAATAAAGAACCTGCCTGCCAATGCAGGAGATGAAGGTTTGATCCCTGGGTCAGGAAAATCCCCTGGAGAAGGCAATGGCAACCCACTCCAGTATTCTTGCTGGGAAATCCCATGGACTGAAGAGCCTGGCAGGCTATAGTCCATGGGGTCAGAAAAGAGTTGACATGACTTAGTCACTAAACAACAACATACTTCCTATATATGTGGGAAACGCCCAGTAAAACTGAGTATCTCCCCGAAATGACCTGAGCCACCATCTTATATACCACCTTGAGCTAGAGACAATGAAGATGTTTAGTGTGGGGTGCAGTTATGGGAGGTTACCAGGCAGAGAGAACGTCCCAGGTGGCGTAGTGGTAAAGAATCTGCCTGACAATGCAGGAGATACAAGAGAAGCCATTTGGATCCCTGGATTAGGAAGATTCCCTGGAGTAAGAAATAGTTATCCACTCCAGTATTCTTGCTTGGAAATTTCCATGGAAAGGAGCCTGGCGGCTATGTCCATGAGATCACAAAAGAGTGCCACAGGGGTGAGCGCACACACACACACACACACACATACACACACACACACACCAGGCAAAGCTGAGTAAATAAAGATATGCTTGTTATGGAGATTTAAGTCATTGTCCTCTTTATTGATAAGAGTTTCTATAGATTTAAAGTCATCCTTCCTTTTCTGATACAGATGGGGAGACATCCTTACAAATGGAGATTGCCTGTATGAATGTAAATGTCAAGTTATCTTCTGCTTCTAGAGAAGGAAATGGCAACCCATGATAGTGTTCTTGCCTGGGGAATCCCATGGACCAAGGAGCCTGGTGGGCTACAGTCAATGGGGTCATAAAGATTCATACATGACTGAACACAGAGTGCAAACACACACACAACTTCTACTTGGTTTTCTGAGTTTCTTCTGTGACTGCTCTTTCTTTAAAATAACCAGTCTAAAATAATTCTTACGCCAAAAAAGCATAATTTGAGTTAACAAATTTTGCTCCACTTTTGTATAATGGATGATAGAATTGAATTAATGTTAATTTTTGTAAGTGTGGTGGGGTGGATATGGATTTGTGTCCTATTACAGGGAGAGACATAATGAAATGTTGAGAGGTAAAATATATTCTCAGGCTAACATCAGATTGTTTGATCGAATAGAGATAGGCATGTGTGTGTGTGTTTGTGGAAAGAGAGAGAACTGGCCTTGCAGTATATTGATGTGTTATCCTGTGCTCAGTCTCTTAGTCATGCCTGACTCTTTATGAACCCATGAACTATAGCCCACCAGGCTACTCTGTCCATGGAATTTTGTACATTAAGAGTTGATACATTAATTCAGTACACTGGCTTTTCTATTTTTCTTTGAGTTTGATACTTTTCCCACAAAAAAATCCAAAAAATAAAATACAAATTAAAAATGTGGGTTAACTGCTTGTAGACATTATCAGCATATATTTACTTATGAAGCTGTAAAGATTTTAGCAGTATGTGAACTGTGAACTTCCAGATGTTCAAGCTGGATTTAGGAAAGGCAGAGGAACCAGAGATCAAATTGCCAACATCTGTTGGATCATTGAAAAAGAAAGAGAGTTCTAGAAAAACATCTGCTTTATTGATTATGCTAAAGCCTTTGACTGTGTGGATCACAACAAACTGTGGAAAATTCTTCAAGAGATAGGAATACCAGACCACCTTACCTGTCTCCTGAGGAATCTGTATGCAGGTCAAGAAGATCTGGACATGGAACAACAGACTGGTTCCAAATAGGAAAAGGAGTACGTCAAGGCTATATATTGTCATCCTGCTTATTTAACTTATAGGCAGAGTATATCATGAGAAACACTGGGGTGGAGGAAGCACAGGCTGGAATCAAGATTGCTGGAAGAAATATCATTAACCTCAGATATGCAGATGACACCACCCTTATGGCAGAAAGTGAAGAAGAACTAAAGAGCCTCTTGATGAACATGAAAGAGGAGAAAGAAAAAGTTGGCTTAAAGCTCAACATTTAGTAATATAAGATCATGGCACCTGGTCCCATCACTTCATGGCAAATGGGGGGGAGGAAACCATAGAAACAGTGACAGACTTTATTTTTCTGGGTTTCAAAATCACTGCAGATGGTGATTCAGTTCAGTTCAGTCACTCAGTCGTGTCTGACTCTTTGCGACCTCATGAACCACAGCACGACAGGCCTCCCTGTCCATCACCAATTCCCGGAGTCCACACAAGCCCATGTCCATTGAGTCAGTGATGCCATCCAACCATCTCATCCTCTGTCGTTCTCTTCTCCTTCTTTTGAAGAAGCTCTGAGAGTTGGTGATGGACAGGGAAGCCTGGCGTACTGCAGTCCATGGGGTCGCAAAGAGTTGGACACGACTGAGCGACTGAACTGAGCTGGAAGATTTTAGTATTTTATCTTTTTTCCATAAACAATTTTAAACCAGAGATCCATGGAACATCAATTTGAAGAAAACACTGTATGTCTGAATAGCAAAAGTGTGTGTAGTGAGTATCATCTTTTTTTTTGTTGTTACATGTATGTGTGCTATGTGCTTAGTCTCTCAGTCATGTCCAACTCTTTTTGACTCCATGGACTGTAGCCCACCAGGCTCCTCTGTCCATGGGATTCTCCAGGTTAATAATAGTGGAGAGGGTTGCTATGCCCATCTCCAGGGGATCTACCCCACCCAGGGATTGAACACAGGTCTCCTGCATTGCAGGAGCATTCTTTACCATCTAAGCCACCAGGGAAGCCCATTACATATATAGTCTATGCTCAATGAGTCTCTCTGTGGTTACAAGGCACATTCTGATATCAGCATTCAGTTCTCTCTTCGAGTCCACAGAATAAATGTACAGAAATAATAGTTGACTATGAAAGAGAGTTTGGCTTAGCTTAGGCTTTCAAGAAATGTTCACAGTACTCTTAAAGGACTGTGAAAAAATTAATACTAGAGTAGATTAATGTCTTTAAATTTGAATGTTTTCAACTCTTGAGACCATTTAGCTCTAATTAGCCTCAAGGAAACTATTACATAATGTGTCATCCAATTGAGCTAACAGTAACATATGGATGTTCATACATCATTTCAATTGTTTTGTTCTTTTTATACCATGAAATCTCATTAGGAGGATACTCAATAATTATAGGTTCTGCTTAATCTCACAGTAGTATTACTTAATATTCTATTTTTATATAATGTTTAATATTGCAGTGGGGGATACACATTTCTTTTAGAAATTGTAACAAAATTGGATACATAGAATTTATTGAAATGGAAATTAAATGATCAGTTTAAAAGCATTCTAGCAAGACCTAGTACCTGGAAAGAAAATATTTTTAACAAAAACTGCTGCTGCTGCTGCTGCTGCTGCTGCTGCTGTTGCAGCTGCTAAGTTGCTTCAGTCATGTCCGACTCTGTGCAACCCCATAGATGGCAGCCCACCAAGCCCTTCTGTCCCTGGGATTCTCCAGGCAAGAATGCTGGAGTGGGATGCCATTTCCTTCTCCATTACATGCATGCATGCTAAGTCACTTCAGTGTGTCTGTCTGAGTCATCCTATCTTCCTTAAAAGGTCTGTGTTTGTTGTAGCTAAGTAGCTTTCTTAGTGTGTGCACAACGTTGAGGGTACCAAGTATTCTTTTCATTCTGAACTGCGTCTGTCCCTTTTAGTCTTATCTCATGGTGCTTCTAACAAGCACAAAATTTCCCTCTCCCTTTCTCCCTCCCACCCCCACTCTCTATTGGGCTGCCTGAGATTATTATTGGGTGTTCACTCCATTAAACAAAATCTACATTTACATTTCTTGCTAAGATAAGATCATATCTACCTTGGGCCACCTCTGTCTGAGGCGAATGTAGGTGGCCTAGCAAAGAGATTTGGAGAGGAATGCTCTGAAATCATTCTAAGACCTTCAACAAGGATTGTATAGCTCCTTTACTTTACTTCTTTACCCTGAGACCACATTTTACTTTTCCAGGTTTTACTTTTTGCTCTGAGGTCGTTGTTGAACCTTGACTCTTTTCTTAGCTTGGAAGTCTATCCTGGGCATTCTATGTTTTATGTACATTCTTTTCTAAAACTGAATAATTCCTTCTTTAGTTTATCTCTTTCTTATAGTATCAGAGGCATTTAAAGAAGGCAATCAATGTTTTGTTTTGTTTTTTTTTCACTCTTTCTAGATATCTCCTTAGCCATATTTATGAGTTTACTAGGTCCACTTGCCATTTTCCAAAATACTCCAGGTGATAGTTTTGCTAATCATTTTGCAGTAAATAACTTACAGTCTAGTCCTCCATGTATTCATTGACTTTCTTTGAGTTGTTTCAGAGTTTGACAGAATTATGTCATGGTCCACTGAGGGACACATAATATGCATTTTTTTAGTTGTTTAGGCTCCTTTATCCCTTTCTCAATAGAAAGGATTTTAGTTCTTAATTACCTCAGTTTCCCTAAGAGAAACTATTCCCAGGTAAAGGTGAATGGATGGATGTGCTGTGCTTAGTCCCTCACTCCTGCCTGACTCTTTGCAATCCTATGGCCTGTACCCTGCCAGGCCCCTCTGTCCATGGGGACTCTCCAGGTAAGAATACTGGAGTGGGTTGCCATGTCCTCCTCCAGGGGATCTTCCCAACCCAGGAATGGAATCCACGTCTCCCAGGCGAATTCTTTACCATCTGAGCCATCAGGGGATTCCAAATTGATGCATCAGTTCAGTTCAGTTCAGTCACTCAGTCGTGTCCAACTCTTTGTGACCCCATGGATGGCAGCACGCCAGGCCTCCCTGTCCATCACCAACTCCCAGAGTTTACCCAAACTCATGTCCATTGAGTCGGTGATGCCATCCAACAATCTCATCCTCTGTTTTCCACTTCTCCTCTTGCCCTCAATCTATCCAAGCATCAGGGTCTTTTCAAATGAGTCAGTTCTTTGCATCAGGTGGCCAAAGTATTGGAGCTTCAGCTTCAACATCAGTCCTTCCAATGAACATTCAGGACTGATCTCCTTTAGGATGGATTGATTGGATCTCCCTGCAGTCCAAGGGACTCTCAAGAGTCTTCTTCAGCACCACAATTCAAAAGCATCAGTTCTTCAGTGCTCAGCTTTCTTCACAGTCCAACTCTCACATCCATACATGACCACTGGAAAGACCATAGCCTTGATAGTTTGTCCCAATTAATAAAAATAAGAGTGTACATGTCAGAAATATAAAATTGTATGCACTTTTATCCATTTAAAGCAGCAGTCCCTGTCCATTTTGGTATCAGGGACTGATTTCATGGAAGATAGTTTTTTTTTTTTCCACAGACCTGGGGTCAGGGGGATGGCTTTGGGATGATTCAAGTGCATTACATTTATTGTGCACTTTATTTTTAATCTAATGCCACTGCTGATCTAAGAGAAGGTACTGGTCTGAGGCCTGGAGGTTGGTAACCAGTGATTTAAAGGACTCTGCTTTTACATAAGTTAGTTTCATCAGGACAAGACATATATTCTTCATGATAATTGGGTCTGATTTATGTCAGAAGGAAGATGCTGAACTAGTTTGGGGTGACTTAGATTCCTGTCCTGACTGGTTGGATCTCCTTGCAGCCATTCCTGAAAGAAATCAGTCCTGAATATTCATTGGAAGGACTGATGCTGAAGCTGAAGCTGAAATCCTTTGCCACGTGATGCGAAGAACTGACTCATTGGAAAAGACCCTGATGCTGGGAAAGATTGAGGGCAGGAGGAGAAGGGGATGACAGAGGATGAGATTGTTGGATGACATCACCGACTCAATGGACATGGGTTTGGGTGGACCCTGGGAGTTGATGATGGACAGGGAGGCCTGGCGTTCTGCAGTTCATGGGGTCGCAAACAGTCGCACACGACTGAGCGACTGAACTGAACTGAACTAAACTGATACTTTATATTTCTATCAAAAACCTATCCATAGGCTATAACTACTTTCAAATAGAATTTGTTATTCAGATAAGATTGTTAGCTTGTTTTTGGAATTACACAAAATAAATATTTTAAAACCTAGAAAGAAAGCACAGAGAAAATTCTTAAGATAGAAATATTAATATTCACACTCATGGTACTTGATGCTGTGTATTTAAACTGATACACTGTAACGGAAAAAACAGATCAGGTGGAGCTCAGATGTTCTGGTATAAATCGTAATTTCTGATTTGTCAGGGCAGATAGAAAGGACTATGATTTGTATATATGATTTGTATATGTGATCAGTATACAATAAAAATTATTATTATGTTAATAATACTACTCAGCAACTGTGTTGAGACAAACTAAGTAGCTTAGTTTGAAAGTCAGAGTGTTAAGTTAGGTATATGATAAAAGCAGCATACGCTAGTAGAATGAGAGAGGGTAATATGAAGTCAAGTTAGAGCTACGAGATATTGGTGGTTGTTCGAGCAGGAAGCAATATTGTCTTCTAAGAGCTTCAGTAGCAGGAATTAGGGATTCCATTCTCGGGAAAAATGGTAGATTATGATGTCATAATAGGCCTGGAACTAAGACATTTAAGGCATTTACTTGTCTTGTTCCTCTTCAGTTGCTAAGTCATGTCCTAATCTTTGTGACCGTAGTGGACTCATTATAATCATTTTCTGGGTACGGGATGGATCCTAGATAAGACATTGTCCTAGTTTTCTTTTGCTGCATAAGAAATTAGTACAAATGTGGTGGCTTAAAACAACCCCCCTTCAATAGCTCACAGTTCTGTAGGTTGGGATACTGCCATGGAGTGGCTTGGTTCTCTGTTCAAGGTCGTAAAGGTCTGAGCTCAGCATTTAAATACTTGTAAGATAATTCTAACATCTAACTCATCCTGATTTGGCATCATTTCTTATTCAAGCTGTTATGTATCAAGTCGTTATGGTATGAGTAGTGATATTTTATTGTTTTTTGGACATTTTGGCTATTATGTTAGGATACTTTGGTCCCTATTTAAAGTTGTTTTGTTTTTATTTTAGCAGGCCTTTCATTTTTATAGGTTTGGCACATAGTTCCTCAACTTTTGTGGACCATGGTTCCATGACAGTCTAGTTTTCAGAACCTATATGGTACCTTTTGTGTTGTGCAGGTGGAGCTACTTCTGGTCCCTCCTCATGCTGCTTATGGGGTCAGAAGCAGCTTCCCCAGGATAGGCCACTTGGTGCTGCTGGTGGGGGAAGGGAATTGCTGGACCACTTGATGAAGAGTACTTCCTGTGCCAGGCACTTGTGACAGGTTCTCCCTTGACTGTAGGGAATGAAGGGTACTTACCAGGTTGAAAACTTTCTGTGGAGGTACCAGAAAGTTTCCTAATGTCTCTGGATAGGGGAGAGGAGTCTCAGGCCCTTCTGAGGAGGAGAGCATTTTCCAAGTGTGTGCTTTTTGTGGTGGGATCACTTTTTCTGGCTAAGGAGCCACTGGTGTGTATGGGTGGTGAAGGGGAATCTCAGGCCGAGTGGGGAGATCACTTTATCTGGGCATTTATTGTCAGCAGGGATTTTTTTTTTAATGCAAGCTATCAGTTTATTGTAACAAGCAAAAGTATATTTAAGGCACAATATGTACTATTTTAGTATTTATGAGCTTCCCTGATGGCTCAGACAATAAAGAATCTGCCTGCAACGCAGGAAACCCGTGTTCAATCCCTGAGTGAGGAAGATCCTCTGCAGAGGGAAATGGCAACCCACTCCAGCATAAGTTATATTTTATTTTTTCACATCTTCATTGAGTAAAATTCACCTATATTTTATTTATTTTTTTAATTTTATTTATTTTTTTATTTTAATATCTTTAATTCTTATGTGCGTTCCCAAACATGAACCCCCCTCCCACCTCCCTCCCCATAACATCTCTCTGGGTCATCCCCATGCACCAGCCCCAAGCATGCTGCATCCTGCGTCAGACATAGACTGGCGATTCAATTCTTACATGATAGTATACATGTTAGAATGTCATTCTCCCAAATCATCCCACCCTCTCCCTCTCCCTCTGAGTCCAAAAGTCCGTTATACACATCTGTGTCTCTTTCCCTGTCTTGCATACAGGGTCGTCATTGCCATCTTCCTAAATTCCATATATATGTGTTAGTATACTGTATTGGTGTTTTTCTTTCTGGCTTACTTCACTCTGTATAATCGGCTCCAGTTTCATCCATCTCATCAGAACTGATTCAAATGAATTCTTTTTTACGGCTGAGTAATACTCCATTGTGTATATGTACCACAGCTTTCTTATCCATTCATCTGCTGATGGACATCTAGGTTGTTTCCATGTCCTGGCTATTATAAACAGTGCTGCGATGAACATTGGGGTACATGTGTCTCTTTCAATTCTGGTTTCCTCGGTGTGTATGCCTAGCAGTGGGATTGCTGGGTCATAAGGTAGTTCTATTTGCAATTTTTTAAGGAATCTCCACACTGTTCTCCATAGTGGCTGTACTAGTTTGCATTCCCACCAACAGTGTAGGAGGGTTCCCTTTTCTCCACACCCTCTCCAGCATTTATTGCTTGCAGATTTTTGGATCGCAGCCATTCTGACTGGTGTGAAGTGGTACCTCATTGTGGTTTTGATTTGCATTTCTCTAATAATGAGTGATGTTGAGCATCTTTTTATGTGTTTGTTAGCCATCCGTATGTCTTCTTTGGAGAAATGTCTATTTAGTTCTTTGGCCCATTTTTTGATTGGGTCGTTTATTTTTCTGGAATTGAGCTGCATAAGTTGCTTGTATATTTTTGAGATTAGTTGTTTGTCAGTTGCTTCATTTGCTATTATTTTCTCCCATTCTGAAGGCTGTCTTTTCACCTTGCTTATATTTTCCTTTGTTGTGCAGAAGCTTTTAATTTTAATTAGATCCCATTTGTTTATTTTTGCTTTTATTTCCAGAATTCTGGGAGGTGGATCATAGAGGATCCTGTCAGCTGGGATTTTAATTGTTCCCTCTTTTAGGTTCTGCAGTGCTCATTTGGTATTTGTGGGATTCCTATTTGATGTGATGGAGGAAGAGCCCGTTTGAGCCACTTACTGTTACTAAGTTTAGAGGGAATGCTGGGTTTAGGTCACATTTCTTCTTGGTAGAGGTCATAAGGTGCCCTGACATGAAATTGCTCAGTCATTCCAAGGGTCCCTAGCCAATTCACCTTCTTCTTTAGACCTTTCAGAGCTCACATTTGGTTGTCTCATATTGTTTCCAGGATATATAGTTGGGCTTATAAATGGGGAGCAGGGCAAGAGGAGCATAAACCATCTTATATGGACTAGAAGTCCTCTCTGTGCCTTTTAAGTGCTCACCTGATTGGGACATGCTCACTCTGGATAATTTCCCAATCAACTGTGCTGTTTATCATAATCTAATAATGGGAACGATACTCCATCACATTTACAGGTCTCATACTCAAGGAGAAGGGCTACTATGAGGATCATTAGGCGTCATCTCAGAATTCTGTCAACCACAGAAGGTGTATGTGAATGTACTGAAGCATTAATTAAGCAATTACCATCCTTTAGAAGACTGGAACCTGTTAGGATAGTATGAAAACCAAAGACTTTTATAATTATTCTACTCACAGTAGATGAAGTACACCTGGTATCAGAAATGCTTAATAAAAATCAGAATATTCCAACAAATTTCAGTATTAGTTGATGTCAGTTTCAGAGGTTTGACCTAAATCTTCATGTATGGCCATGCAGATATCTGCTATGTGAAAAATATGCTAGCTGAAAGGTGAATTTAAAAACTTCACCACCACTCCCCATTTATATTTTGTAGTTATGTGCAAATACTGTGGCTACCAGCAAGTCACATAGAAAATAAAAGTCAGTGATGTTTCTGACTTTCAATGTTTAGAGCAGCTTTATACGTAACACTACCTGCATTTGAACAGGTTGCACATTGTACAAAGTGATGATTGTTGCTATAGGTTGTAATATTATGTACTCTCACCAGGATGGAAAACATTAAGGAAAATTTTTTGTACTGGCCAATACGGTCTTTTCCAATAGTCAGTTCTTCCCATCAGGTAGCCAAAGTATTGGCGCATCAGCTTCAGCATCAGTCCTTCAAGTTAGATTTGGCTAATGTGAACTACTGACAAAAGATTAGAAGTCAGGAGGAAAGAAGGTAAGGGTATTCATTTCTATGATGCACCCTCTCCAAAACTTTGGATTGGCAGTGGCTGCCATTTTCTCAGTTTATAGCTCTTGATGGGTGGACTTCTTACTACAACTCTTAAAACATTTGGGATTGCAGGAACTACGATCTCTCTATGCCCCTTCAAACCTAGTGGTTCTAATACTGGCTTCTCAGTTGCTAGCCTATGGATACTTCATCATCTCTTGGTTTTTCTTCATTATTTACACATTTTAGTCTCCTCATTAAGTGATATTCCATCACTCTTTTAAAGTGTGCCATCAGCTTTTGGCTAGGACTCTGACTAATACATTGGTAGTGGGGAATAGGAGAAACTTTAAGGTAGTATTGGGGAGGGTGGGATAAACTGCTGAAGAAGGGATAAATGGAAAGAGATAAACTGGATAAAAGGGATAAACTGGAAGAGAAGGGTTTCAAAGCTTTTGTGGCATTCTATGAATATAACGACTTTTGTATGTGAATGACTCTAATACAATCTTAAATTGCTTCTTAATTATTTAGTTGGGTTCCTGTTTCTTTGCATGCACAACCAGGATTGAACAGGGATAAGAGATATCTGGGATTTATATGACTAGAATATACTACTAGGATCTATCAAGATTGATTATATCATATTAGAACATTTCTCTCATGGCATCAGGAATATCCCAACCCAGTGCACATGCTAAGTTTGTATTGAAATTCAGTGCACTGCTATGATGTGTAACTCATTTTTATTGTCAGATAGGATAATGCTGTTTGACTTTTTGATATTTCCTTTTATTATGAAACAGAAATTTGGGAAAGCCCAATAATTTCTTCAGGAACAAGTAATTCAGTTCCGATTGTTACATGTAGATTCAAGTTGTTAAACATAAATAACTCTAAAAGTGGACATGACACAGCTGACAGTTGTCTGTCACTGTAACACTTTATATATCCGAGAATTCAGATCTCACATAGAATCATCTGCCACAGAGTGATCCACTACGGGCCCACGACAAATAGGGCAGGTTGAATGTTCTGCCAGCCATTGATCAATGCACTGATAATGGTACTCATGGGAGCATGGTAGGATGCGTAGCATGTTGCCTGCGGTGTATTCTGTGATGCAAATGGTACAGATTTTAGTTGCATCTTCCTCTTCAGAAAATCTTAAAGGCAAGTTGTTAATCTGCAGTTCGCTAAGGCCTGTAGGTTGGTGTGGGTCTGCTTCATGTAATAAGAGAAATTGTTCCAGATTAAGGGAAGACCCAGAGTCGCTATCGTCATCTATTATTGGGGTCATTCGTCCATCTTCTTGCCCGGTCTCTGAGAAGCCTGTTGATGAGCTTCTTTGTTCACTGTCTTCAAACATTGGTGAGCTAATTTCCGAATCTTCATCACTTGATCTAAAACCAGACATTTGATTAAATGTGGCACTATAAATATCACAGGGGCTTGAAACTGATATCATTAGTAAACTTGAATCAGAATCATAGCTAGCATTTGAAGCAGAACCAGGTCTTCTATCACTACCATTAGGTCCACGTCTTTCATTTGGTGACTGTGCCCTTCCCATGTTTTCACTTGGACGTGAGACACTATGCTCTGAAATACTGCCACTGTCCATAAGGTTACTTAAGTCACTAAATACTGTCATTGTCTGACATAAAATAGTCTGAGTTGTAACAGACATTATACCACTTGCGCTAGTACTTAAGCTAGTATTTACAATTAAGCTAGTATTTAAAATTCTATGAACGGAATTTCTGATGGTATTGGCATAAGCTCTCTCATTGGCCTCATCAGAATCTGAAGACATAGGCGCCCGTTCCTCTTGCTCACTTTCTGAAGTGGTGGTGTTGTTTGGTAAGTCCGATGTTAACTGAGTTCTACTAACTTCTCTGTATCTCTGAGAACATGCTGGACAATTAACTGGACAAGGACTGAAGGGTCTGGTTGGATTTGTCGCCCTCACTTCCCAAGATTCACTACTGCCCGTTGTGTCTGAATAACATTCTCCAGGAACAGCATTCCTCGTTCTAGAAGTTTCAATAAGACCCCTATTTTGCAACTCATGTCCAGACATTTGCTGTCTCAATGTTTCTTCATGCCCAGTTCTAGAAAATGTATCATTCTCACTTATGAGAGGTTGTTTAAAAGTCTGAGATGGTATATCTTCATTCATTCTTTGAAAAAGTTCCCACAGTGTACGTGGAGGTGTCCAACTGTCAGTCCTTGCTCTCATTCTCCGAGAGTCTGGGCTCCTACTTCTTGGTCGTCTCTGACTTCTAGTCGGTGGGACTTCCATTAATGTTTCCATTGTATCGTGTTCTGATGCAGATGCTGTTGTAAATAGTGACTCAGATTGTGGATTTTCCACTTGCCTTTGGCTGTCTTCAGTATCTTCTCTTCTGGGAAGTTTTGCAGATGCTACATATTCATTTTCTGGATTTGAGTTTTCATCATCACACTCAAGATTGCTTTCTAAGCCAAATCTGAGCTCATCACTGTTAGCACTAATTTCGCTCTCTTCTCTCCAAGACTGATTTTCTTTTTGTTCACTTGTCACATTTTCAGTTTGTAAGGAAGTGGTAAGCCAGTCTAGAAGAGAGTCCTCACTGGATTCATTATCTGAAGCATCTCCTCTATCTGTTAATTTAAAAAAATGGGGGGAGGGGCCATAAAAGAACTACCAAAATTGGAACTATCATAAAATAGCACTCTGAAACTTTGTTTAGAAAGCAAACAAAAATGAGAACTTAAACACTCAGATGTTTTCAACTGATTTCACATTTACTTTATAAGTTATACTTTAAAAGTTAATTATCTTTAACTTTAAAGTTAATACTTTAAAAGCTTTATTATCTAGATTTATAAGTAAAGGTAGGGAAGTTTCAATTCCATCTGAAAAAGAGTACACTAATCCTAGATAAATTTAGAGAGGTTTTTACAAAGGGTATCTGAAGGAAGTCTGTTTTTCAATAGTTTGTCATAAACACAGCCCTGTATACCACTGTGGGAGGAATGTCAAGAGACAACATTTTTTTTTTCAGTCCACTGTCAAAACACCAAAGCAATTAAACCAGGTAAACACCAGTTAAGGTACAGTGCTAGTATTTTAATTCAATTGATACTATTGTCTGATTCTCATTAGTCTCCAACATTACTACTCCTAGGCTCCTATATGCTTTTGATAACGTATAAGTTGTTTTAAAATATAAGATTATTGCCCAAATATAAGCAAAGTTTATAGGATTAAAAGTATTTGAATTTTGAATACTTCTTAATATTACCAAGATTTTTAATTGGCATTAAGCTGAACATCAGATCAAATGAATAGACTGAACCTAGCGTGGTGCATATAAGACCATATTCTGGAACCAAAGTATTATAGTATCCTCTTAATTAGGTAGTAAAATCCTCTATTTTACACTGGGAGAGAAGGCACCATATCTGAGGTTCCAGCAGGGTTTCTCAGCTTTAGAACTATTTACATTTTAGCACTGGACAATTCTTATTTTGGGGAGCTACCCTGTGCATTGTGTCATATTTGGCAGCATCCCTGGTCTCTGCCCACTAGATGCTAGTAACGCCCATGCCTCCTTCTGTGACAACCAAAAATATCTCCAGCTATTGTCAAATGTCCCTTGGGGTGGGGGAGAGCAAAACTGTCCCCAGTTGAGAACTACTTGATTAAAATATAAAATATTTCTTTTTGCTATTTTTTTTGCATGTCTATATAGATAGAGAGGGCTTCCCTCATAACTCAGTTGGTAAAGAATCTGCCTGCAATGCAGGGGACCCCAGCTGGATTCCTGGGTCAGGGAGATCCGCTGGAGAAGGGATAGGCTACCCACTTCAGTATTCTTGGGCTTCCCTTGTGGCTCAGTTGGTAAAGAATCCGCCTGCAAAGCAGAAGACCTGGGTTCCATCCCTGAGTTCCATCCCTGGGTTGGGAAGATCCCCTCCATTCCAGCATTCTGACTTGGATATTTCCATGGACTGTATAGTCCAGGGGGTTGCAAAGAGTCTGACACGACTGAGCGACTTTCACTTTCATAGATAGAATAATTCGGGACATAGGAGGAACTTTCCACTGAGGTACAAAACCAACCAACAAACAAAAACCAATAGTCTACTTCACACTATTTCCCAATTAAAACAATCCAAATGTGAATCAGGGGAAAAAAAAAAAAAAACCTACCCTGGCATTCTTACCACTAACCAAGTAAATGTCAGTTCTTTTTTATGAGAAGTACCTTACCAAATAACGTATGCCACTTCTGTATAATTTACTATTTACTATTATGAAGTGATTATTTAATACTATGAAGTTCCTTTTTCATCCCATTCCCCCCAAAGAGAAATATACCTGTATTTTCATCTGAGTTTTGTCGTAGATTTTCTTTCATTATTTGAAGCCTCTTCTGCATCTCTTCTTCCGTACTTTCACCTAGGGGGCCGAGCAAATTGTTGTCCCTCATAAGTATGTAATCTTCTTCACTCAGATCACTTACGAATGGGTAGTAATCATCTTCTTGAGCCAATCGGTCTATCTGACCTCTGTGTCGGACCGAAACTCTGTCTTCTTCATCGTCGGAATCTGAGCTTTCCATCTCGATGAACAACTGGAAATTTATCTAAATTTCATGACATAGGGCTGAAACGCAAAAACTGCTTTCAAGCAATCTTCAGCTTCTACTTCTGCCCGGGAGTGATCCGAACACACTCAGTCGGATAACCATCCGCCTAGGTTCCCAGCTGCTCTGCTACTCCGCTATTGCACCTCAGCTCTGCAGCCTCTGGTGAGGCAATAATTGAGATCCGCCTCTACCTCACAACTTGCTTAGGTGTTGCCTAGGCATCCATTGTCTTCCTTAGGTAACTGAGTAGGGACTGGATTCAGGTTGGGTTTCATTTGATTCAAAAGCAGCCAATATTTCTGAGGGTTTATAATGTACCAAGCACCATTCTTCACTGTCCACCCCACCACCACCACCTCCACACACCCCCGCCCCTTGCAGACTATTCCCAGACTTTCAGAAGGCTTTTTCATTTGCTACATTTAATATAACAACCTGCTTCAAAATGCCATGCCAAAGTCAGCCTCATTAAATGTAGCATTTCTCATTTTCAGGTGCCGAGGGACCGCTCTCTTTTCTCTTCTTGAATTCCTCAGATCGTAGACTCTCATGAAGAAAGTAGTTCACTATTTTTGATAATTCCCCAGGGTGTTAGTTGAATCTCTTCAGTGTGTCCTCTCCCTTTCAACTCTTAATGGTTTCATCTTGATTATACGACCCCTCAATCCTGTTTGAAACAAACAGAAAACACCATAACTTGGGCAGGCTTTTCTGCTCATCCAGGGAATTTCTCCACAAAAGCATTTGGTTTCGTTTTTGTCCTTGTGTCTCCTGCAAACGAAACTAGCCAGATTATCACAGGAACTTTAAAAAATGGATACAGAATATTTATTTTACCTATGGTAATGAGTACCATCCTTGCTGATTTTGTTCCATGTGCCTTAGTGCTAAGTCATTTCAGTCATGTCCGACTCAGTGCGATCCCACAGATGGCAGCCCATCAGGCTCCCCCGTCCCTGGGATTCTCCAGGCAAGAACACTGGAGTGGGCTGCTACTTCCTTCTCCAATGCATGAAAGTGAAAAATGAAAGTAAAGTCACTGAGTCATGTCCAACTCTCAGCGACGCCATGGACTGCAGCCCACCAGTCTCCTCCATCCTGGATGTCTTTATTTAGTGGTGAAAATAAACTAACGCTTATTTGTAATGCTACCTGAAGGAGACCTCTACGATTTTCTGGACTCGTCAATACTACCAACCCCGCTTAAGACGTGTTTGAGAGTTTTTCATTCAAATTATTCATGTAAAGATAAGATTTGGCCACTGAATTTGAGATTATTTAATTTGACTTATTTAATAATTAATCCATCCAACATAAACTGGGTCAGTTATTGTCATATCCCTAGAGCTATGTCAATTGTTGGAGCGGATTGTATTCCCAAGTGTTTCACACCAAGTGAGGCAAACACCATCTAGAAACTATCAAAATACAGTATATTTTAGAATAGATTTATATATGTTTTATTGTGTCTGTACAGAGAACTATGCAACAGTTATTTAATGGGAGTTGGGAAATGTTTCACAGAGGTATTATATTTAAATCTGAATCTTTAAATATAGTTATTAGTTTCTATAGATGGAAAATGGCAGTTATGTGTTGGTAGAGAAAAGTTCTGTCAGAAAAAGTAGACTTGAAAGACCTTGGCTTATTTGGGCAACTGTGGCCACAATTTTGGGGAAGGGGTGGAAACAGGAAATTCATCTCAGAAAAAGTAACTGGCACAAACTATAAATTGAGTTTTTTGAGTGTAAGAAATAGGATACTGATTAAGATGTTTTGGTATATTTTGAGAACAAGCAGTGGATTTTATTTTTGCCGGCTTAGTGTCCCCGTAACATACTTGTGCTGATAGCATCCTGATTTTAATGGTGGAAAAACTCATTCTACAGTCTTAGTCCAGTTGGTTTAAGTTTAGCTGAATTCACTACCGTGGCTAAAGGAAAGGACATGATGCAGCCATGTCCAATCAGCATATCTCAAATTGGCTATGGTAACTGGTCAAAATGTGAGCATGTGAACAAAAGTACATTTAAGAGCTAAATCTAAAATGTTAGCTAGAACTATTGAAAATGAGAAATTCTTTTCCACTGGGGTTACTAAGCTGGTGAGACATGAACCTAAAGATGCTTGTGACTATGCTTTATCCCAAGAATGAGGAAAATTGACATTAAGAGACAGAGGAAAACAAAAATGGAGAAACAACAAGATATTTGAGAAAAAAAAAATTGAGAAGTACCTGAAGGTAGATGTACCTTAGGATTTTTAGATGTTTAAAACAATGTATTTCATTTGATAACTATAAGATTATGATTGGAAGGCTCTTAATAATTGTCATAGGAGAGTAATATGATTGGTGATGATGTAGTAGTAGTTGTTGTTGTTAAATCACTCATTTGTGTCCAACTCTTTGTGACCCCAAGGACTGCAGCATGTCAAGCTTTCCTGTCCTTTACCATCTACCAGAGCTTGCTTAAATTCATGTCCATTGGGTCGATGATATAGTTAGATGTCAAAAAGTAATTTGATGGGGGGGGGGGTCAGGGAATGAGTGAAATAGGTGTGGGAGATTAAGTGGTACAAACTTCCAGTTGCAATAAAAAGAGTCAAAGGGATGAAATATACAGTATGGAGAATATAGTCATTAATAATATGACATTTTTGTAGGATGACAGATGGTAACTAGGCTTGTGATCATTTTATAATGTACAGAAATATCTAATCACTATGTTGTGCACCAGAGACAAACAGTGTTGTAGGCCAAGTATATTTCAAAAGACAAACAAACTCATAGAAAAAGAGATAAGATTTGTGGTTACCAGAGGTTCGGGGCAGGGTGGGGCAGGGTTTGGACAAAGGAGGTCAAAGGGTACATACTTCTAGTTAGAGGATAAATAAGTACAGGAATGTAGTGTGCAACATGATTAATATAATTAAGACTGCTATGTTGTATATGAAAGTTGTTAAGAATAAACCCTAAGAGTTCTCATCACAAGAAAAATATTATTTCTCTTTTATTTTCTACTTACATGAGGTGATAGATGGTTTACTAAACTTATCATGGTTATCATTTCATGATGTATGTAAGTGTAGGAGAACAACACTTGCCATCTCAAAATGTTTCTTTGGCATGTAGATTATTTCAAGCTGGGAAAAATAAAAACTCTAGGCCCAAAGTCTCAGGAAGAAACTGACCTTGCCCATAACTGCCTAGAAAGTTTGATAAAGGGCCTATTCCCCAATAGAACAACCACCAGAGATATCTACAAAGAATATGGCTAGTTGTGGCAGGGAAAACACAGCAGAGCCTAGAGAGCTAAGACCATTCTGTCTTATTGTCTACATCACCCATTTACCAAACATTTCCTTTTCCATCTTCATATGAATCACTTTGTTCTCCTTTGAAGTCTCCAATACTATCCATGACATCTTTTGTCTTTAGTTAAAGATGGTATTTAAGGTAAGGGTTTTAGCCATTTGGGTTTTTCAGATTTCCTGGGTCTTTCTCATATGTTCATGTTATTAAACTTTGATTTTTTTTTCCAGTTTTGTCTCATGCCAATTTAATTCTTAGAGCAGCCAGATGAATATAGACGGGTAAAGGAAAATTTCTTACTGCCCAACATAAGTCAAATCACTGTGCTGTGTGCCTCAAACTTAGTGTTAAATGTCAATTATATCTCCAAAATCTGTAGAAAAAAATAATTTACAATTAAGTTACCATGTAAAATTTAGTTGCTTTTGTCCAGTCTATAAGACTAGAATGTTCATATAATTTCAATTTAATTGGATTTAGTTTTTATGAAAAATTCAGAAAACAATATTTCTGTCATTCATTTGTTTAATAAGTACTTATTAGGCATTGAAATTGTGTAAAGTTGAAAGAAATGAGCAATCATTTTCAATTGATTATGAGTGAAATGTAGTTATGACATATCGATATAATGTTAATATTGTGGATAAACTTCCTACATCTTTGTACCCTGAGATCCTTTCAAAATGCCCTTACATTTGCACATTTCATTAATTATACAATGTATTCTGATACCTTGGCCCAGTAATACTCATTTAATTCCTATATGAGGAAAAAATATCCTGAGATGAAATATCACTGAACATTTGGTTTATATGAAGAAACAGAATGGCCCTGGTGGGAACTAAAATGTCTTTCACTGACACCTTAATGAAGAGTGAGATAATGTTATACGACCAGTTAGCTTCCTAGTGGGATTTTTAGGATGCCTAGGTCAAGAGATATCTTGAGTGACAGGCAAGTTTGGTCTTGGAGTACAAAATAAAGCAGAGGAAAGGCTAACAGAGTTTTGAAGAAAGCACACTGCTCACAGCAAACATCCTCTTCCAACAACACAAGAAATGACTCTAAAAAATGGACATCACCAGATGGTCAATACCAAAATCAGATTGATTATTTTCTTTGCAGCCAGAGATGGAGAAGATCTATACCGTCAACACAAACAAGACCAGGAGCTGACTGTGGCTCAGATCATGAAGTGCTCATTGCAAAATTCAGACTTAAATTGGAGAAAGTAGGGAAAACTACTAGACCATTCAGGAATGAAAGTGAAAGTGAAAGTCACTCAGCTGTGTCCAACTCTTTGTGACCCCATCAGAATAGTGCAGTGGATTGCCTTTCCCTTTTCCAGGGGATCTTCCCAACCCAGGGATTGAACCCAGGTCTTCCGCCTTGCAGATGAATTCTTTAACAACTGAGCCAGAAGGGACACCCAAGAATAATGGAGTGGGAATGGAGAACCCTATCCCTTCTCCAGCAGATGTTCCTGACCTAGGAATCAAATCAGAGTCTCCTGCATTGCAGGCGAATTCTTTACCAACTAAGCTATCAGGGAAGCCCAACCATTCAGGTATGGCCTAAATCAAATCCCTTACATTTACACAGTGGAAGTGACAAACAGATTCAAGGGATTAGATCTGATAGAGTGCCTGAAGAACTATGGACAAAGGTTCGTGACATTGCACAGGAAGCAGGAATCAAGAACATCACCAAGAAAAAAAAAAAAACATGCAAAAAGACAAAATAGTTGTCTGACGAGGCTTTACAAATAGCTGAGAAGAAAGAGAAGCAAAAGGCTAAGGAGAAAAGGAAACATATACCCATCTGAATGCAGAGTTCCTAAGAATAGCACAGAGAGATAAGAAAACCTTCCTCAGTGATCAGTGCAAAGAAATAGAGGAAAACAATAGAATGGGAAAGACTAGAGATCTCTTCAAAAAAATTAGAGATACCAAGGGAACATTACATGCAAAGATGGGCATAATAAAGGAAATAAATTGTATGGATCTAATAGAAGCAAAAGATATTAAGAAAATGTGGCAAGAATGCACAGAAGAAATATACAAAAAAAGATCTTCATGAACCAGATGACCAGGATCAAGTGGGCCTTAGGAAGCATCACTACAAACCAAGCTAGTGGAAGTAATGGAATTCCAGTTGAGCTATTTCAAATCCCAAAAGATGATGCTGTGAAAGTGCTGCACTCAATATGCCAACAAATCTGGAAAATGAGCCAGTGGACACAGGACTGGAAAAAGTAATTTTTCTTTCCAATCCCAAAGAAAGGCAATGCCAAAGAATGTTCAAACTACCACACAATTGTACTCATTTCACACATGAGGAAAGTAATGTTCAAAATTCTCCTAGCCATGCTTCAATCATACTTGAACTGAGACCTTTCAGGTGTTCAAGCTGGATTTAGAAAAGGCAGAGGAACCAGAGATCAAATTGCCAACATTCGTTGGATCATTGAAAAAGCAAGAGAGTTCCAGAAAAACATCTACTTCAGCGTCATTGACTACACTAAAGCCTTTGACTATGTAGATCACAATAAACTGTGGAAAATTCTTCAAGAGATGGGTAGACCACCTGACCTGCCTCCTGAGAAATCTGCATGCAGGTCAAGAAACAACAGAATCAGACATGAAACAATGGACTTGTTCAAAATTCCGGAAGGAGTATGTCAAGGCTGTGTATTGTCACCCTGTTTATTTAACTTCTATGCAGAGTACATCACATGAAATTGCGGGCTGGATGAAGCATAAGCTGGGATCAAGATTTCTGGGAGAAATATCAATAACCTCAGGTATGCAGGTAACACCACCCTTAAGGCAGAAATAGAAGAGGAACTGAAGAGCCTGTTGTTGAAATTGCAAGAGGAGAATGGAAAAGCTGGCTTAAAACTCAGCATTAAAAAAAGAAGATCATGGCATCTGGTACTATCACTTCATGGCAAATAGATGGAGAAAGAATGGAAACATTGAGAGACTTCATTTTCTTTGGCTCCAAAATCACTGCAGATGTTGACTGCAGCCATGAAATTAAAAGATGCTTGCTCCTTGGAAGAAAATCTATGACCAAACTAGAAGTGAAGTGAAGTCGCTTAGTCGTGTCCAACTCTTTGCGACCCCATGGACTGTAGCCTATCAGGCTCCTCCGTCCATGGGATTTTCCAGGCAAGAGTGCTGGAGTGGGTTGCCATTTCCTTCTCCAGGGGATCTTCCCAACCCAGGATTTGAACCCGGGTCTCCTGCAATGCGGGCAGACGCTTTACTGTCTGAGCCACCAGGGAAGCCTCATTGAAAAGCAGAGACATTACTTTGCTGACAAAGGTCCATTTAGTCAAAGCTATCATTTTTCCAGTAGTCATGTATGGATGTGAGAGTGGGACCATAAAGAAAGCCAATCACCAAAGAATTGATGCTTTTGAACTGTGGTGTTGGTGAAGACTCTTGAGAGTCCCATGGACTGCAAAGAGACCAAACCAATCATTTCTGAAAGAAATCAGTCCTAAATATTCATTGGAAAGACTGATGCTGAAGCTGAAGCTGAAATTCTTTGGCCACCTTATGCAAAGAACTGATTCATTGGAAAAGATCCTGGTGCTGGGAAATATTGAAGGCTGGAGCAGGGAATGACAGAGGATGAGATGGTTGGATGGCATTATTGACTTGATGGATATGAATGTGAGCAAGCTCAGGGAGTCGGTGATGGACAGGGAAGCCTGGCTGCTATAGTCCATGGCTATAGTCCATGGGGTCACAAAAGGTCGGACACAACTGAGTGAATAAACTGAACTGAACTGAGTTTAGCAATCCTAATTTGCATGCTAGGTGTGTAGTTGTGTGTGTGTGTGTATGTGTGTGTGTATGTGTGTGTGTCTGTGTGTGTGTGTGTGTGTGTGTGTGTGCATGCCAAAGCCTTTGACTGTGTGGATCACAATAATGTGTGGAAAATTCTGAAAGAGATAGGCATACCAGACCACCTGACCTGCCTCTTGAGAAATCTATGTGCAGGTCAGGAAGCAACAGTTAGAACTGGACATGGAACAATAGACCAGTTTCAAATAGGAAAAGGAGTACGTCACGGCTGTATATTGTCACCCTGCTTATTTAACTTCTATGCAGAGTACATCATGAGAAATGCTGGACTGGAAGAAACACAAGCTGGAATCAAGATTGCCAGGAGAAATATCAATAACCTCAGATATGCAGATGACATCACCCTTATGGCAGAAAGTGAAGAGGAACTAAAAAGCCTCTTGATGAAAGTGAAAGAGGAGAGTGAAAAAGTTGGCTTAAAGCTCAACATTCAGAAAACGAAGATCATGGCATCCGGTCCCATCACTTCATGGGAAATAGATGGGGAAACTGTGGAAACAGTGTCAGACTTTAGTTTTTTGGGCTCCAAAATCACTGCAGATAGTGAATGCAGCCATGAAATTAAAAGATGCTTACTCCTTGGAAGGAAAGTTATGACCAACCTAGATGGCATATTCAAAAGCAGAGACATTAGTTTGCCAACAAAGTTCCATCTAGTCAAGGCTATGGTTTTTCCAATGGTCATGTATGGATGTGAGTTGGACTGTGAAGAAAACTGAGCACCGAAGAATTGATGCTTTTGAACTGTGGTGTTGGAGAAGACTCTTGAGAGTCCCTTGGACTGCAAGGAGATCCAACCAGTCCATTCTAAAGGAGATCAATCCTGGATGTTCATTGGAAGGACTGATGTTGAAGCTGAAACTCCAATACTTTGGCCACTTGATGCGAAGAGTTGACTCTTTGGAAAAGACTCTGATGCTGGGAGGGGGCTGGAGAAGAAGGGGCCGACAGAGGATGAGATGGCTGGATGGCATCACCAACTCAATGGGCATGAGTTTGAGTAAACTCTGGGAGTTGGTGATGGACAGGGAGGCCTGACGTGCTGTGATTCATGGGGTGGCAATGAGTCGGACACGACTGAGTGACTGAAGTGAACTGACCTGAAATGTGTGTGCATGCATGTATATGTTTTCTATATTTGTAAAGTTTTAACAGATGTTTGGTTCAGTTAATAACCATTGACTTAAGTGTGATTTCTGAATCTAGTGAAAGTGAAACTCACTTGGTCCAGATTGACTTTTTGCCACCCCATGGACTGTAGCCTGCTGGCTCCTCTGTTCATGGAATTCTTCAGACAAGAATACTGGATTTGTTCGTCCATCCCTTCTCCCGGGTATCTTTTCAACCCAGGGTCTGAACAAGGTTTCCCGCATTGCAGGTGGATTCTTTACCATCTGAGCTACCCTTTTGACCACCTCCTCCAATTCCCCTTCCCCCACTCCCCACCCCTCCTTCTCCTACCTCTGGTAACCACTAGTCAGATCTCTTTTTAAGTGAGCTTGGTGTTTGTTTGTTTGTTTGTTTGTTTTTAGATTCCACACATAAGTGAAATAATAAAGTGTTTGACTTTCTCTGTTTTATTTCCAATTCTCACTGCTCAATTCCCTTTATCTGAGAAACTGACTAAATCAGTTGTAGACAATAACTATTGTGTTATAGGACTTCAAAGTTTGAAATAAAGTGCATTCATACTGCAGAGAACTTTCAAAATTTCAGTGAAATAGGTTTCTGTGACTAGTATCCAGCTGAGTTACTCATGAAAAAATGTTTCTCAAAGTAGTCTTTTCTTTAGAGTCTTGTTTTTAATATTTGTTCCCAAATATCACAATTGATGTTCCCAAACTTCATTTCAATTCAGTGTATTGAAAGGCAATATACTGAGGCAATTCAATATACAGGAAGGAGGACTGAGTTGAGAATTTAGAGACCTCGGTTGAAGTTTAATCATTAATCCATTATTTACCCAAATATTTACTCTTTCTAGACTCCAGTTTCTTAAATTCTAATATGTGAAAATTGAATCTATTTCTCATGGTTTGGTTCAGTCAGTTTCTCAGACAAACAGTACTGGGCAGTGAGAATTGAAAATAAAACAGCGAAAGACAAATATTTTATTACCGCACTTTATTTGTAATCTAAGGAAAAAAAAGTCAAAACCGAAAAACCAAGCTCATTGAAAAAGACATCAGACTACCAGAGGTAGGAGAAGGAGGGATAGGGAGTGGGGGGTGGGGAATTGGAGTTAAGTGGTCAAAAGGTACAAACTTCCAGTTTTAAGATAAAGTACTAGGGATGTAATGTACAACATGACTATAGCTACTACTGCTGTATGATATATAGGAAAGTTGTTAAGAAAGTAAATGCTAAGTATCCCCATCACTAGGAGCAATTATTTTCCTCTCTTTTCTTCTTTATTTTGTTTTTGTTGTACCTATATGAGCAGATGGATATTAGCTGGACCTATTGTGGTAATCATTTCTTGAGATATATAAGTCAAACCATCATTAGGCATGCCTTAAGCTTATACAGGGATGTATGTCAATTATTTTTCAATAAAACTGGAAAAAAAAGAAAGAAAATAATGTCTGAAACAGAGTGTCAAATTGACAACCATGAATTAAAGAGGAAAGGTTGAGTGGGGCTACAGTTAGGACCAGTAATGCTGAGATAAATTCCAAAGTCAAGCTAGGATTAACTGTCTCCTAAAATATTCGTTCAAAGCCTGAAAGTTAAAATAGAGTATTGAGCCAAAGAAGACAATTCAAATAGATTCAGAGCAGAGCCACAGTAAAGTCATACCCAGCTTGGGGATCAAAGCCATAAGGTAGTAGCAGATGTGTGTGACATTGATTTTAACTTGGTAAATTATATTTATACCTTGGATCTCTGAAAGTTGATAATCAATTGTTTTGATATTTTTGTTTATAACACATGTGAGATGTATGACCTCAATTACCTTTTCTGTTTCATACTTTCATGAATGAGAATATACTCACAACAAAATTTTTTAAAACACCAGGAAAAATGTTTGTTCAGAAAAATACAGTACATATATAACAAAAAGATATAGCATGTTATTAGCACTTAGAAAATAACAAATTCTTAGCATCTTTCATATTTAAGTTCGTAACTGAAGATGGTCGGATGGGTGAGAAAGGAAAAAATAAAGACACAGTTACTTTTACATTCACCTGCTAGATGTGTTCACTGTAGGCTCCCTTATGTATGTGAGGCCTGGGCCTGGGTGGCTGCAAGTACAGTTGTCAAGCTTTTAACAAACTGGATAACCATTTGTTTCTGCACAGCACATTATCTTTACATAGGAGCAATCGGCAGAAAACGTGAAGTAGCCAAGCATTCTGTCCTACAAAACACCACCTTAACAGTTATCCATCATTGCCCTGCTGTTTTACAGCTGTGTCTACTGCACACAAAGACATGAAACTAGAAATATGTTTGATAAATAATTCTTTAAAAAATTATCTTCACCCTAAATTTCTCTGTATCGATGCAGATCCAGATTACCATTTAAATCCAAAGGTAAATAACACATGCACATACACTTATAATAACTTCAAGTAGGTCTTTATTTTTAAGAGAATGATGGCAATGAAGAGTCAATCACTAGACAGTCTTTGACTACTCAGAAAGAAAAGGCTACACATATTTTCTTAAGTCTAGAGGCCACAAATTAGATAACAATCTATTTACTTTCAAAGAAAATGCAGTGTATAAAGATAAATGAAACTTTACCTCAGATATTCAAACCAGTAGCAAAGTTGTTCATCTCACAGACTTAAAAGATATGTGAATAAAAGAAACAACAACAACAACAAAAAACCATTATGAAATGAAGTTTACCGCTTGAGGCAAAATTTGAAACAAGCAAAAAGTTACACAATGTGTTAAAGAATAACCTTTTCAACAGATAGTGGCTAATTTCAAAGACTGATCACCTGAGATGTGGTTCCTCTCCTTCCGCTGTCCCCCTCATTCCCTTCCACACATCCCCCTCCCCCTCCTAGTTTTCAGGTTGTTCGTTAATTATTTTTCTAATATGACACCGCTCCTTCCTCTTCTGGAAACCTGGAGAGATTTTGTGATTGTCCTCAGGACCTGTACTTTCTTCCTGGTGGAAGGCTTCTGGATCTAGACCTAGACGTGGTTGCTGAGGAAGATCTGGCCTCCGAGGAGGACTTGGTACTTCCAGGAGAACTTGATCTCGAGGATGATGGAGAACTATCACAGGAGAGAGATGGATGCTTTGAACGGCTGAAGTGAGATCGGGCCTGAGATGGCGATCGGCTCCTGGTGAGGGACCTGCGGCAGCGACCAAGCTGTGGCTCTGGCGTGCTTGACTCAGGGGAGGAGTTTCCTGGCTGCGGCCTTGGTGGAAATCTAGGAGGCGACCGTGGCGTGCCATCTGCACCCGCAGCTCACGGCCATCCAGCATGACCCCGTCTAGGGCGTCCATGGCCTCCTCGGCGTGGCGCTTGTCCTGGAAGCGGACGAAAGCAAAGCCGCGGGACTCTAGAGTGAAGCGGTCCCGGGGCATGTACACATCGCCGATAGGCCCATACTTCTCGAAGATGCGCCTCAGGGTGCGGTGTGAGATGCGGTTGGTCAGGTTGTCCACCTTGAGGGAGATCAAGTCGCCCACGTTGGGAGGAGGGCGGCTGTAACTCATGACCTTTGCGAGCTAAGCGGGGAGCCCCCGCAAACTGAATTCTGAGCTAGCTGCAGTCTGCGAAGGCTGCGAGGACGACGCAGGCACTGTTTGCCTTGGCCTTGTTCAGCGTGAACACTCTGCCTCTTTGCGTCAGTTGACTCAGCCGGTGGCTGCTTAGACACCCCCGAATGTTGAACGTTCGGTCCGCGCGGATTGTCTCCAGAGCTCAGACTGCTGGAGGAACAGCTCTGTACCAGTTTTTCTTTCTTTAAAGTGAAAGTTCATGACTATAACATCATTTTATGACCTTTCCTGTATATGTGTAAACACCCAGTTTTAATTATGGGCAAAAGTATATACGTATAGGTGTAATTATGTGACTAAGTACATGGCAGTGCTGATTCATGTATGCTAAAACCATTTGTTTACTGAAGACAGAAACAAAGTTTCAAAACAGATCATGAACAGAGAGGTTGATTCAGTAACACTGACAGGCAGGAGACCATGAGAGCCACCTACAGGGTATGAGCTGTAATCAGAAATTCAGTATGAGAGCTCTTATTCTGCTTGAAAAAAATAAAAAAATAGAAGTCAAAGTTATGATCTGTCATTCCAAACTACATAATTGAATATAACTCAGATTACTAAAATTTACTGTTTTATAACTAGATATACTTTTTGATGGAGTAAATTCATTTGATATAACTTGCATTAAAAAAATGCTTTTAGAATTAAGAATTATATTTCATCAGATTGTTGGCAAGGCATCTTTTCTCATGAATCATGTCTATTAGGCTCTAATAAATGAGCTTGACAGTAAAGGGGTAGAAAATAGTATTTTATTAATTATTTCTCACCTTCAGTGAGCATTATGTACTCTTTACAAGGGTCAAGGAGAGGGAAATTTTCCCCTCTATCCCTCTTGAGTTACATTGGCTGGATTGATAAGAAAATTCACATAAGGCAGATTAACAGAAAAAGGAACACTTTAGTTCTTGTGCACAGAAGTCTCACAGAAATGGCACCTAAGAAGTAGCCAAAACAGGCAACTGTTATACTCTTTAGGTAAACAGTAAATTTATGAAGGATTGACAGGGCAAAGAATTTAGGCTTTGGGTGGTTAATTAGTGAGGACTTTAAACAGTGTGGGCTTAGGATAGATAATTAAAGAAGTAACAAGGTTTGTGAATACAGGCTTCTCAGTCCGAACTCCCTCTCTCTGGTGATAAGGGTGTCCTTCAGCCTCTAGATGCAGGGAAAGATTCATCTCCTGCTTTCAGAGAGAAAAAGAGAAAGGTCTTAAGTATTCCTTTTGTATTGGCCATTTTTTAAGTAAATGTGATTTAAAATAATCAATATGCTATTGAGGCATATGGGACCCTGGGCCCCAACAAAAGTCACTGCATCTTCTGCACGTTATTAATTCCTATGTATTCAGGTTTTCCACTACTGCATAGCAACCTACATCAAAGTTTAGTGGCTAAATTTTTTATCCTTATTTTATCTCGTAATTCTAAGACACTGAAATCCAGGCAGTAGACTGTAGGACTCGTTTCTTCACTGTATCCACTGAATTAGCTAGGGTGACTGGGATGGCTCTCTTGGAACTACTGGGTGTTAGCTGGTTCCCATCCCCCCCACCCCAGCCCCTTTATCAGAGCCTCTCCGTGTAGTCTGGCAGATTTCTACTCTAGTTAGATTTCTTAGGTAATGGTCAGGTTTATAAGAGACCGTAGCAGAAGCATCAGTCCTCTTAAAGTCTAGGACCAGGCCCATATATAGTATCAGTTCTGCATCTCTTCTATGAGATTCCATTGTCAAAGCAACCATGGGCCAGACTAGGTTCAAAGGAAGGAAAAAAGGATCTCTCACTGAAAAAGTGTGAGGATTTGTGGCCATTTTTAGTCTACCATAGACAATTCCCTGGACAGATAATATCAACATTCTCACATTGAAAAGTACAGCCACCCCCTTTCAAGACCATTAAGCTCTTATTTTCTTATGATAACATATGACCATCTTGGACTTCGCCATTTTAATTAGGTCTGGATATAGAAAACACTTCAGGTGTATTTCCTCGAGTTTTATTCCTCTTAAACAGAAGACCTGTGGGATAAACTGATAGGTTATCCACCCTTTTCACATCTAACATATAATACTGAGATGGGCATGAAACTGAAACTCTTAGTTGCTCAGTCATGTCTGATTCTTTGCAATGCCATGTACTGTAGCCTGCCAGGCTCCTTTGTCCATGGTATTCTCCAGGCAAGAATACTAGAGTGGATTGCCATTTCTTTCTTCAGGGGATCTTCCCAACCCAGGGATCAAACCTCTGTCTCCTGCACTGGCAGATGGATTCTTTACCATCTCAGCCGCCAGGGAACCCCTAAGGTGGACATAGGATGGCCTTAGTTGACAGCTCTATTCAAAAGGAGGAACAGTTCAGAGTAATTCTAAAATTCTAATGGGCTTTTGATTCCAGTTTCTTGGTTTAGGGCCCAGGCCCATTCCTGGATCACCAGTTAGTCCTTTAATATCTTAGTTCAGCCTTTGAGTCATCCTACTGCTGCTAAGTCGTGTCAGTCATGTCCGACTCTGTGCAACCCCGTAGACGGCAGCCCACCAGGCTCCTCTGTCCCTGGGATTCTCCAGGCAAGAATGCTGGAGTGGGATGCCATTTCCTTCTCCAATACATGCATGCATGCTAAGTCACTTCAGTGTGTCCGTCTGAGTCATCCTATCTTCCTTAAAAGGTCTGTGTTTGTAGCTAAGTAGCTTTCTTAGTGTGTGCACAACGTTGAGGGTACCAAGTATTCTTTTCATTCTGAACTGCGTCTGTCCCTTTTAGTCTTATCTCATGGTGCTTCTAACAAGCACAAAATTTCCCTCTCCCTTTCTCCCTCCCACCCCCACTCTCTATTGGGCTTGCCTGAGATTCTTATTGGGTGTTCACTCCGTTAAACAAAATCTACATTCACACTTCTTTCTAAGATAAGATCATATCTACCTTGGGCCACCTCTGTCTGAGGTGAATGTAGGTGGCCTAGCAAAGAGATTTGGAGAGGAATGCTCTGAAATCATTCTAAGACCTTCAACAAGGATTGTATAGCTCCTTTACTTCTTTACCCTGAGACTACATTTTACTTTTCCAGGATTTACTTTTTGCTCTGAGGTCATTGTTGAACATTGATTCTTCTCTTAGCTTGGAAGTCTATCCTGGGCATTCTATGTTTTATGTACATTCTTTTCTAAAACTGAATAATTCCTTCTTTAGTTTATCTCTTTCTTATAGTATCAGAGGCATTTAAAGAAGGCAATCAATGTTTTGGTTTGTTTTTTTTTTTTTTTTCACTCTTTCTAGACATCTCCTTAGCCATATTTATGAGTTTACTAGGTCCACTTGCCATTTTCCAAAATACTCCAGGTGATAGTTTTGCTAATCATTTTGCAGTAAATAACTTACAGTCTAGTCCTCCATGTATTCATTGACTTTCTTTGAGTTGTTTCAGAGTTTGACAGAATTATGTCATGGTCCACTGAGGGACACATAATATGCATTTTTTTTTAGTTGTTTAAGCTCCTTTATCCCTTTCTCAATAGAAAGGATTTTAGTTCTTAATTACATCAGTTTCCCTAAGAGAAACTATTCCCAGGTAAAGGTGAATGGATGGATGTGCTGTGCTTAGTCCCTCACTCCTGCCTGACTCTTTGCAATCCTATGGCCTGTACCCTGCCAGGCCCCTCTGTCCATGGGGACTCTCCAGGCAAGAATACTGGAGTGGGTTGCCATGCCCTCCTCCAGAGGATCCTCCCAACCCAGGGATGGAACCCAGGTCTCCCACATTGCAGGCGGATTCTTTACCATCTGAGCCACCAGGGGAACCCAAATTGATGCATCGGTTCAGTTCAGTTCAGTCACTCAGTCGTGTCCAACTCTTTGTGACCCCATGGATGGCAGCACGCCAGGCCTCCCTGTCCATCACCAACTCCCAGAGTTCACCCAAACCCATGTCCATTGAGTCGGTGATGCCATCCAACCATCTCATCCTCTGTTGTCCACTTCTCCTCTTGCCCTCAATTTATCCAAGCATCAGGGTCTTTTCAAATGAGTCAGTTCTTTGCATCAGGTGGCCAAAGTACTGGAGTTTCAGCTTCAACATCAGTCCTTCCAATGAACATTCAGGACTGATCTCCTTTAGGATGGATTGATTGGATCTCCCTGCAGTCCAAGGGACTCTCAAGAGTCTTCTTCAACACCACAGTTCAAAAGCATCAATTCTTCAGCACTCAGTTTTCTTTAGAGTCCAACTCTCACATCCATACATGACCACTGGAAAGACCATAGCTTTGATAGTTTGTCCCAATTAACAAAAATAAGAGTGTACATGTCAGAAATGTTAAAAATTGTATGGACTTTTATTCATTTAAAGCAGCGGTACACAACCATTTTGGTATCAGGGACTGATTTCATGGAAGACAGTTTTTTCCATAGACCTGGGGTCACGGGGATGGCTTTGGGATGATTCAAGTGCATTACATTTATTGTGCACTTTATTTTTAGTCTAATGCCACTGCTGATCTAAGAGGAGGTACTGGTCTGAGGCCTGGAGGTTGGGAACCAGTGATTTAAAGGACTCTGCCTTTACATAAATTAGTTTCATCAGAACAAGACATATATTCTTCATGAAAATTGGGTCTGATTTATGTCAGAAAGGAGAAGATGCTGAACTAGTTTGGGGTGACTTAGATTCCTGTCCTGACTGGTTGGATCTCCTTGCAGCCCATCCTGAAGGAAATCAGTCCTGAATATTCATTGGAAGGACTGATGCTGAAGCTGAAGCTGAAATCCTTTGGCCACCTGATGCAAAGAGCTGACTCATTGGAAAAGACCCTGATGCTGGGAAGATTGAGGGCAGGAAGAGAAGGGGACAACAGAGGATGAGATGGTTGGATGGCATCACTGACTCAATGGACCTGAGTTTGAGTAAACTCTGGGAGTTGGTGGTGGACAGGGAGGCCTGGCGTGCTGCAGTCCATGGGGTGGCAAAGAGCTGGACATGACTGAGAGACTGAACTATATTGAACTGTACAGACCCATTCAAGATTTCTCAGTTTATTTATCTATTACATGAAAAGATTGAAGTGAATTGGATAATTATGTTCTCTGTGGGTTCTAAATCTCTCTACTTGGTAGAAAGGATTAGAAACCTGAGCCACTAGAAGATTGCTGAACCATACATTGTGGGTGTACTAGTAGAGGTGTCTCCTGAGTGTACTGATCAATATGTACAAGTAATTAAAATCCCTTTAAAAGCAGTATTTACAAACATAGTACTTCCCTGGTGGCTCAGATGGTAAAGCATCTGCCTACAATGCGGGAGACCCAGGTTCAATCCCTTGGTCAGGAAGATCCCCTGGAGAAGTAAATGGCAATCCACTCCAGTATTCTTGCCTGGAAAATCCCATGAATAGAGAAGCCTGGTAGGCTACAGTCCATGGGGTCACAAAGAGTTGGACATGACTGAGCCACTTTCTTTCTTTCTTTTTCTTACAGACATAACTCAATAAATTCATTTTTTCAGTCTCATCCCCACATTTCATAAAGTTTCATAAAATCTTATGATTTTAAAGTTGTTAGCTTGAATTATACAACTAATAGCTTCTGAGTTTATTAACTTATAAGAAACATAACCTAAAACCCAATATATAATTCTGGGCTATGGTGACCCAGTTGAGGTCTTTTAACTTCCTACCTATGTGAAAGACTGGACAGCCTTCCTAGTTAGAACTTCCACACTTTATTGTCTTGTTGCTATCCTCAAACTGCAACATTTGGTATAAACTGGGTGAAACATGATAATTATCTTAAGGCAGGGCTGTAATTTGCTTAAGTCTAGGCCTTTCAGTCTTCAAAACAAAAAAGTATGCCTTACAGCGGAATATTATTCATCCTTTAAAAAGGAGGAAATCCTGCCTTTTGTGAAAACATGGATGAGCCTGGAGGGTATTATATTAACTGAAGTAATGCAGTCTCAGAGGCACAAATACTACATTCCACTTATATGAGCTATCTAACATTGTCAAACTCATAGAAATGAGAATAGAATGATGGTTTCTAGGGACTCAGGGAAGGGGGAAATAGAGTGTTCAACAAATATGAATATTCTGTTATGCAAGATGAATAAGTTCTAGAGATCTGCTGTACAACATAACACCTACGGTTAATAGTACTACATTGTGTACTTAGATGGAGAAGGCAATGGCAACCCACTCCAGTACTCTTGCCTGGAAAATCCCATGGACAGAGGAGCCTGGTAGGCTGTAGTCCATGTGGTCACGAAGAGTCGGACATGACTGAGCGACTTCACTTTCACTTTTCACTTTCATGCATTGGAGGAGGAAATGGCAACCCACTCCAGTGTTCTCGCCTGGAGAATCCCAGGGATAGGGGAGCCTGGTGGGCTGCCGTCTATGGGGTCGCACATAGTCAGACATGACTGAAGCGACTTAGCAGCAGCAGCAGCAGCAGTGTACTTAGAATTATGTTGTCAGTAGATCCCATGTTGTTTCCTTATCACAAAACAAAATGAAACAACACAGAAAAAACCCAGAGATACAAGGAAAATTTGGGAGGTGATGGACATGTCTATCACCTTAATTGTGGTGATGAGTTCACAGGTGGTGTACACATATGTTCAAACTCATCAAATTTGTATGCATTAAATATATATAAACTAATATATTGAATATGCATTATATTGCATGCAACATTAGGTATGTGTGACAATGTATGCATTAAATATGTTCAAGTATATATGTGTATATTAGTATAAATTACTTACATTAAACTTGTATAATTATACCTCAGTAAAGCAGTTTTTTAACAAAATAACAAAGAATGGTTGATATTCACATAGGAGCAATAGCATGAAGCTTTTAACACTTCTCCAGCTGAAGGGCAAGAGTTGGAAAAGGTATTACCAAAATTTGTGAGAACTAGCACTTTGGAAGTGGGCCTGCCCAATGGCAGAGCTAGTTATACAGGGATTCAGAAATTGCCCAAGATGTGGCTCTGGAGCATGTAAGAAATGGTGGGAATATCCACCAACCTTTTTTCTCCTAACTTATGTCTAGTTAATGTTCCTCTTTGGCTGAACTTGAAATGAAGCTAAGAGAGCCTTGGGAGATGGAGTTTGAATGGTATGAAAGTGAAAGTGAAGTCGGTCAGTTGTGTCCAACTCTTTGCGACCCCATGGAATGCAGCCTACCAGCCTCCTCTGTCCATGGGATTTTCCAGGCAAGAGTACTGGGTTGGCCAAAAAGTTCGCTTGGGTTTTTCTGTAAGATGTTATGGTAAAAACCTGAATGAGCTTTTTGGCCAACCCAATACAACTTTCCAAGGCACAGAATGACTAGAGAAGGGCAGAAAATGAAGCAGAGTGTGTGACTAGAAGAGTGACTAGCTTAGCCTGTGTGTTTGTCTTGCCATCCAATGGTCATGAATACCTTGATTCTAGCACTTATCTGTGCCAAATATCCACTTAAGAGGCCATAAATAAGTAACCCTTTGTGTTTCCTTGCATTATGCAAAAGGGATTTTTCAGGATACTTTTGTTCTTGTCTTTTATTATGTTTTTCCTTCTTGAAGTCCCATATTCTTACTGAATTGGCTATCTACCTTCTGAGTCAATTGTGTTGGTGGTTTTATTTTAAAGAGTTATTGAGTGAAGAAAATTTTCACATTAAATCTGAAAAATGGCATTATAATAAGACTATCTTGAGGGTACTTCTCAGTCCTTTCTGAATCCTTCTGATTCTGTTCATGTTTGTACTTTGTAAATTAATCCTCATGTTGAAATGAAGCCTGAGGCCTTGCCTTACTGACTCCTATTGGACAATAAGATAAATTTGCTAATTCATCAGGGTTTGCTCTATGATCAGATTTGATTTTATTCTTATGTACCTTAATTGTGAAGTGTTATTTATGACTTACTCTGTCATCATCCATCAAGAGGTTTACTGAAAAGAAATATAGATCTTATCTACTAAGGCAGAAAAATGAGTTAGATTTTACGTTCCTTATGCTGTGTCAATTCTCTTTTCATGAGAAACTAGATATAAAGCAAAAACTTGAGTCATAATTGAGTTCATAATGTGATCAAAATAGCGTGGAGCTGACATTTGTATTCATAGATCAGATTCAACAATCGGTGTGATTATGAAAGAAATATTTTACTTTTCTATATCTCAGATGCCATATCAATAAAATATGAGAACTGAAGTGCTTTATATTTAATATTGCATTCAGCTCCCAATATTCTTAATCAGGAAGTAAATTGAAGGTTACCAAAGGCTTTTTCTTCCAGTCAATACCCTATAATATGAACAATGAAAAAATAAAGAAGTTGGCACTGCATTATAAAATGATTTTTATTTCCACATAAAAATCTGTTTTTGACTCATTCTGTTGAAACATTGTTCTCTTGCCTGATCTGAAAAAAAAAAAAAAAAGAAAACAGAAAACATACTGAGCAATAGAAAACATTGAACTTGTGATGTTTCCTTTTCCTGGATTGAGAAGTTGTATCTTAAAACTTGTTTGTGCTCCCAGGTCAGCAGAACCAGCCAATTTATTACCTCTTTCAGCTAAGCAACAACATTTCATTTCAGTGACTGTGATGATCATAATATCTTAAGTTTGACTGATGCCCTTTTTGTAAATTATGGTGTAAATATCCACCAGGAGTTCAAAAATGATAAAAGAAACTCTTTGTGCCACTTGACATCAAAAGATCTTGAAAGCAGATGAAGTAGTACTGTCAGGAAAAAAATGGCAATGAGAAAGGGAAAAGAATGGAGAATGAGACATGAGGGACCCTAAAGAAAGCAGTTGGAGTCCTCCTTTTTCAAATAACTTGATATGAAAGAAAAAAAAAAGTCTTAGCTCATTATATTTTCTTCCATTTTCTTGTTTTTCCCATTTTCCTGATTACTTAAAACTGTTTAAATTTGTATTAAAAATTAAAATATTTCTTTAGGTAAATATTGGTCATCAAAAGTATCTTATTTGGTCATTAGGTGTTTTATGCATTTCAAAAACAAACATAATCAACAACCAGACATGGACATTTGAAACTGACTCTAATACACTGTCGGATAATTTAGTCTGGAAGGTGATTTTAAATTCACTTTTGCTTTCTTCAGCTCCTCATTTCCATTAAGAAACTTCCAAAGGGCTTTGGGGCATGTCTCCCTAGAATCTATTCATTCTTTCAAAAAATTTCAATTTATTTCCTTATATTCTTGGAGAGTTTATTATTAGAACAAAGCTCTCCCATGGGGTTGGAGAGTATCACATTATTTATAATGAAAGAGCTAGGACTGGTAGCCATTTCTTATCACATGAAGTTGATAATTCTCAAACTCCATGGACTTTTCTTTTCTCAGTCACTCCCTGGAGGGATGAATGAAAGATTAAGCAATATTGTGAGATCTTGGAGTCTACTTTGCCAAGGAAGCAGTAGAATAACATGAGGAATGGGAAAGGGGAGAAAAGAAGAATGAAGTAACCTTAATTTTACCCTTTCTTTTTAAACTGAAGAATGTGTTTTGTATTCTAAGGCAGATAGTCAACTGCAACTCTAACTTCCTGGAAGGCAAGGGGTCCTTTTTATCAGTTTGTATAGATAGATTCATCTATCTATATAGATTTCTCCATCACTTTATGGCAAATAGATGGGGAAATAATGGAAACAGTGAAAGACTTTATTTTGGGGGGGTCCAAAATCACTGCAGATGGTGACTGCAGCCATGAAATTAAAAGACACTTGCTCCTTGGAAAAAAAGCTATGACCAACCTAGACAGCATATTAAAAGCAGAGACATTGCCGACAAAGGTCCATCTAGTCAAGGCGATGGGTTTTCCAGTAGTCATGTATGGATGTGAGAGTTGGACTATAAAGAAAGCTGAGTGCTGACGAATTGATGCTTTTGAACTGTGGTGTTGGAGAAGACTCTTGAGAGTCCCTTGGACTGCAAGGAGATCCAACTAGTCCATCCTAAAGGAAATCAGTCCTGAATACTCATTGGAAGGACTGATGCTGAAGCTGAAACTCCAATACTTCGGCTACCTGATGCAAAGAGCTGAGTCATTTGAAAAGACTATGATGCTGGGAAAGATTGAAGGCAGAAGGAGAAGGGGACAACAGAGGATGGGATGGTTGAATGGCATCACCAGCTCGATGGACATGAGTTTGAGTAAGCTCTGGGAGTTTCTGATGGGAAACCTGGTGTGCTGCCGTCCATGGGGTCACAAAGAGTTGGACACGACTGAGTGACTGAACTGAACTAAACTGATAGATAATATGTCATAGAGGGTAATGTGAATAGGAAGTCTCTGGATGTTTAATGATGATAAGTAATGGAAGCATGCTAGTCATATGTTCCCAGACATTTCATATTCTCACTAAATTTTAAAACAAATATGAGTAATATAAAGATGTTTCTCTGGTTTATAAAAGCCATATTTTGCACCTAATATGATGTTTGAACCACTGGTTAATATATATTTCTTAGATTATTAACCATGTATGTTGTTGAGCTCTACAAGAAGACAGACACTCTAGACCTTTATAACCGTGTTATTCAAACTTTTATACTCTTAAAAATCATCCAGCAGACTTTTTGTTCTACATTTTTATTAGAAAAATTTTTGTTTCTTGTGACAAGAGCTTTGAAGATTTAATCTCTTAGCAACTTTTAAATATACAGCATTATTAACTGCAGTCATCATACTGAGTATTACATACCCATGGCTTATTTATTTTTTAACTGGAAATTTGTACCTTTTGACCCTCTTCACTCATTTCACCCACCTCCACCACTCTTTTTTTTAGATTCCATGTATATGTGAGATCATTCAGTATTTGTTTTACTCTGTCTGACTTATTTCACTTAGCATAATGTCCTTATGGACTATTTTGTCACAAGTGGCAGGATTTCATTCCTTTTTATGGTTGAATAATATTTCATTGTGTGTGTTGTGGGGAAGCAAAAGTTGCCACCCCCAAAATGTGTCTCTTTGGCATAAGGATTAATTAAGGCTTATTATTTTTAAGAAACAGAACACTCAGGAAATATTTTTAATCACCAGCCCCCCCCAACCCTGCCCCAAGGTCCTGTTTTCAGAATAGAGCTATCACCAGAGATATTTTTAAAGTTCATGGGCTAGGTGTGGTGGGAGAGACTCAGCAGGGCCTAAATTTAAGGAGTCCACTCTGTGTCTCATTATCTTTGTATGGCCCAGCAAATATTTGTTTAGGAAATATTTGGTAGATATTTGTTTATCAAACATTTGCTTTTCCATCTCCATGTCTATTGCCTTCCTCCTCTTTGAAGTCCCAAACCACTAGCCCCAATATCCTTTTTTGTCTTTAGCTGAAGATTGTATTTAAGGCGAGGGCTTTGGCCATTTTGTTTTCCTGGGTCTCTCTCATGTATGCTGCTAAGTTACTTCAGTCGTGTCCAACTCTGTGCGACCCCATAGACGGCAGCCCACCAGGCTCCCCTGTCCCTGGGATTCTCCAGGCAAGAACACTGGAGTGGGTTGCCATTTCTTTCTCCAATGCAGGAAAGTGAAAAGTAAGAGTGAAGTCGCTCAGTCGTGTTCGACTCTCAGCGACCCCATGGACCCCACCAGGCTCCTCCATCCATGGGATTTTCCAGGCAAGAGTACTAGAGTGGGGTGCCATTGCCTTCTCCTTCTCTCATGTATACCTGTTATTAAACTTTTGTTTGATTTTCTCCTGTTAATCTGTCTCATTTCAACTGAATTTTTAGGCAACCCAGAAGAACCTAGAGATGTAGAGGAAAATTTCTTCCCCCTCAACAATACATTCCACAATTTATCCATTCATCCATCAAAGAACACAGGTTGTTTCCATACCTTGGTTATTGTAAATAATACTGCAATGTATGTGGGGGTACATATATCTTTTTGAGGTAATGTTCTGTTTTCTTCAGATATATGTTCAGATAAACAGCTGAAAGTGAAATTGCTGGATCATATGTTAGTTATATTGATTTTTTGAGGAACTTCCATACTGTTTTCCATAGTGGCTGTGGCAATTTATATTTCCACCAGCAGTGTAGGAAGGTTACCTTTTCTCCACATCCTCACCAACATTTATTGCTTGTTTTCTTTTTGAGGATAGCCATACTGACAGGCAGAGAAGGCAATGGCAACCCACTCCAGTGTTCTTGCCTGAAGAATCCCAGGGATGGTGGGGCCTGGTGGGCTGCCGTTTATGGGGTCGCACAGAGTCGGACGCGACTGAAGCGACTTAGCAGCAGCAGCAGCAGCAGCAGCAGCAGCAGCAGCATACTGACAGGTGTGAGGTTGTATGTTATTGAGGTTTTGATTTGTATCTCCCTGATGATTAGTAACACTGAGCATCTTTTCATGTACCTATCTGTATGTCTTCTTTGGAAAAAATGTCTGTTTATTCCCCTTTCCATTTTTAAATTGGATATTTTGTTTTTTCTCTATTGAGTAGTGTCAGGAGACTTAAAAATGCAGATTCTTATTCAGTCAGTTTTGAGTGGGGCCAGATACCCTGTATATTTTACATGTTTCCAGGTGAGACTGATAAGGCTGTACCTACAAACATATTTTGAGAAATAAAAGGTGATTGCTTAGGGTTTGGACTCAGGCAGGTCAGTATTTGTGTCAAGGTTTACCTATCTGTAGACATTTCCTTTTGACAAATTTAAGGTTTTAACTTTCAGTTTCCTAATCTGTAAAACTGAAATAAATATACCTCATTAGAGAGGCAATTTTGTGGTTATGAAATAAAATCTTATTAATATCATTAGCACTAAATGAAATACTTGGAAAATGGATATATATTCTTATTGTATGACTGCTTTTATTTTTAGATAAAGGATCTTATATTTAATATGGCTACTTTTATTTGGCTAAATGATGGCTACCTTTATTTTTAGGTAAAGGATATTATATTTAATATGACTTTCTGTATACATCTTAGGATGCTAGATAGTATGAAGAGTTAATGTTTTTTTTTGTCTGACAGGATTTCAGACTTTATAATGTATTCATTTTTATTCTGTTATCTAAAGCAAAGAAGATAGAACTGCTAGAGAGGATAGAAATTCCACACAAAATAGATGAGTGCCCTTGAAGCACTCAGCTCACAGAAAATGGTTTGCTTTCATCCAATCAAGTGACATTAAGCTTGTCAGATCAAAACAAGTACAGGGACATAGCAAAGATGAAAAAAAAATGCTGATGCTAAGAAGGTACAATCTGGACTTTTTTTTTTTTTTTTTTTTTAAAAAAAAGAACAACAGTACAAAAACATACAGGCTTAATTATGAATGAAATAATCCAATGTCACAGGATGGAAAATTAGAAGAGTGTTCATTATTTTCTAAAACAACATACCTTGACAGCTGCATTACCTTCCCCCCTATATTTTTTCTGTTTGCTTTTCAAACTTTTCAAATCTCATAGCTCCCTCTTGTGTTTATAGAGGGACTACCTTTTCTCATCAGCCTGTGCTGTTATCTCCTCATCAGGTCCACAGACTGCAACAGAGGGAACTTCATTGTATGAATTTCCCAGTAAACAAGTATAAATTAAAATATTTTATAGTCCCTGGAAAGTGGCAAGAGAGCACTGTGAAGGAATTTTATGGAGTACAGTGCTAGTATTTATTTAAAAGAAAATGTGCATTTATCCATTTCTTTCTATTTCTTTTTAAATCTGGTGTTTTCAGTTATAAAGTTGTCTCAAAGTAATATGACTTTCATTAACCTATTTGGATGTTACTGACATAGAATCTTCAGCGTACATTCCTAAAATTAATTCACCACACATTTCTCAGTAGTTATGTGCAATTTATAAAGCAAAATATCATGGGGTTGAGTGGGAAGACAAAGACCCAATTTCTCTCTCTAAGGCTCATACTCCTGGATGGGATGGATATGCCATGGAATGCATACATTACCTTAGCTATGGTTTTGACCATGCTTCTAGCTACCCGTATGATCTCGGGGCATGGTACTTATTTTCAGGCAGAAAATTACAGTCATCTCACTTATGAAATGAGAGGAATAGACTGGGCCACTGGTTCCTAAATTTGAATGGTTACGAACTCATCTGGATAGTTTTTAAAAGTATAGATGCCCAGGCTCTGAAGATTCTGATTAAGTAGGTTTGAAGCAGCATCCAGGAATCTATATTTTCAATAAGCATCCTCCCTGGTGATTCTTTTCTTTAAGCAAGCTATGGATATTTGGAGATATATATCTTTTTTCTAAGTTTATTCTATCTAGAATATTCTATGATTTTACGGTTTCAAAAATAACTACAATTTAATGAGATGTATAGTATCTAATGAATTATAAACACATGCTATTGGAATTCATTAAAGAAAAGTAGTATTCTATCTTGAATAATCAGGGAAGTGTGTAAACTTTAAAATAAATGTGATTTAAATATATAGGAAAAGAAGAGTATAGTATAGAGTATATGGGGGTACAGAACGAGAAAGATATAGAGCAATAAAACTAAATGTAAAGTAACTTTGGAAATACCTCAGTTATTTCTTTAGAGCATATGACTTGTTTAATGGACTAGTGCAAGGTAAAGCTGAAAAGGTAGATTAGTTTATATAAAGAGGCTTGAGTCTATCAAAGAACTATATTAGAGTTATAACTATATATTTATATATCAGCTTATTATATGTATACATCAGCTATCCTATATCAGCTCATTTTATTTTATCTAAAAATGTAACTAATTAGAAGTTGTTGACTAGCAAAATTTAAGATATATTTTTATGTTAAATGGAGAACATATTAGGAAATAGGAGACATGAATGTAGAGAGGGATACCAGCCCATGGTGGCTCAGACAATAAGGAGTCTGCCTGCAATGCAGAAGACCCGAGTTCAATCCCTGGGTCAGGAAGATCCCCTGGAGAAGGGAATGGCAGCACACTCCAGTATTCTGGCCTGGAAAATTCCATGGACAGAGGAACTTGGTGGGCTATAGTCCATGGACTCACAGTCAGACATGACTGAGTGACTAACACTTTTCACCACTAAAAAGCTTTTTGATGGTTAAAGTAAGAAATGTGTCATTTACATGTATATTGAAATTAGAGAACATGATTGTGATCAAGGGAGAGTAGACAAGTTTGGTAGTGAGGAGGAGTTACCTGAGTAAAGTGTGACCTAGGTAAAATACGTCCTTTCCCTCTTAAAATTTCAGGAGATAGTAATTCTATTTTATATAGTTTTGAATTATATATCCCTTCCAAATTTTAAAGTATTTTAGCCATCATATTTCTAATGTCCTCTTACATTTCTTTCTTTGATTACCATAGTATTGATGATGTTGTACCATCCTATCAACACCCTTTTATTACTGGAAGGGGGATCCCTTCCAGGGCCCAAAAGAAGGCTCTTGTCTAACACTCAGAAATGATTTGTCCCAGGAGACACATGTGTTGACAAAGCAAAAGACTTTATTAGAAATGAGTGCTTGAGTGGAGAGTCGCAGGGTAAAGAATCAGGAGAACTGCTCTGCCATGTGGCTTGCAGTCTCAGCTTTCATGGTAACGGGGTTAATTTCCCCAGGTTGTCTCTGCCTATCTTGCTTGTGCCCATATCTGGTCTGACCCAGGGTACTTCCTGGTGGCATGCATCTCTGTCAAGATAGAGTCTAGGGTGAGGGTTTCTGGGAAGTTGGGAGGACATATTATGGGCTGACCTCTCCTCCCTCCTTTTTGCTCCTCCTGAATTCTTCCAGTTGGCCACAGCTTGTCAGTTCTATGTTCCTTATTGGGATCTCCTGTTGTGAGATCACTCATGCAAGTGATTGTTATCATGCCTGGCCAGGTTGTGTGGTTTTGGTCAATGGTTCTCTGATAGTTTTATCTAGTTTTGCATGGACTGGGAATCTTTAGGAGAAGGCCCACTTTTAAAAGACTGCCAAATAAACCCAAGATGTGCCATTTTTCCTTCTTTCCCAACTAAGTCAATACTATCTATGTCTTAAGTAATATTAATAAAAATCTTTTGCAGATAGTTTTTATCCCTCCTCTCCAATCTTGCTGTGACTAGAAAGTCTCTCTCTTGTGTCTGCTTTCTCCCGCATAGCTTGACCTATTATATCTTTTAGGAAGTGCTTGAATGTATAGACTACAATCATTATCAGTGTGTTCATGCTTAGTTGTGTTCGATTCTTTGCAATCCCAGGGACTGTAGCCCTCCAGGCTCCTCTGTCCATGGGGTTTCCCAGGCAAGAATACTGGAGCCAGTTGCCATTTCCTCCTGCAGGGGATTTTCCTGACCCAGGGATGGAACCCGTGTCTCTTGCATCTCCTGCATCAGCAGGCAGATTAACACTGTGCCCCTCAGAAGCCCTTACAATCACTGTCAGCCATTCCCATAATTCTTGGCTTTTCTTTCAGCCTTGAAAGGTCTCTGGCAGGCATGAATAGGAGGACCATCTGTGACATGTTGTTAAGTATCATGAGGCATGAATCACTTTGAGCATGGAAATCTCAAAACATCAGCAATGAAAGAAGGCTAAAGGAACCAGTGGTATATTCATTCTGGGATATTCTTTATTATGGGTGATATCTACTTGCTCTGCCTGTTACAGGTTTTGGGGTTTTGTGAAATGTATGGGATCCACTTACTAATTTTGCTTCTGAGTTTATGAGATGAATTTGAAGTCAAATTTTTCTTGTTATATGTATTAATTTCCAAGGGCAGCTGTCACAAATTATCACAAATTTGGTGACTTGAAACAATACTACTTTTTGTCTCTCACAACTCAAGAAGATCAGAAGTTCAAAACCAAGTTGTTGGCAGGTTTGGTTCTTTATGGAAGCTCTGATAAATTATACTATGACATTCTCTTAGCTTCTGGTGACTGCCTGAAATACTGGTGTCCCTTGGTTTGTGGAAGCAAATGTTTTCAAATCTCACCCTACATCTTCAAGTGTCTCTCCTTTCTGTGTCTCCTCTTTGCCAGTGTCCATACCTACCTCTATTTTACCTTATCAGTCATTTAATTTAGTTATTGTTTTTGTTGTTCAGTCCATAAGTCATGTTGGACTCTGAAACCCCAAGGACTGCAGCATGCCAGGCTCCTCTCTCCTCCACTATCTCCCGGAGTTTGCTCAAATTTATGTCCATTGAGTCAATGATGCTATCTAATCACCTCATCTTCTGCCGCACTCTTCTCCTTTTGCCTTCAATCTTTCCCACCATCAGAGTCTTTTCCAATGAGTCGGCTTTTCATATCAGGTGGCCAAAGTATTGGAGCTTCAGCTTCAGCAACAGTCCTTGCAATGAACATTCAGGATTGATTTCCTTTAGGATTGACTTGTTTGATCTTCTTGCTGTCCAAGGGACTCTCAAGAGTCTTATCCAGCACCACAGATTGAAATCATCAATTCTTCACTGCTAAGCCTTCTTTATGGTCCAACTCTCACATCCATGCGTGACTACTGGAGAAACCATAGCTCGGAGTAGATTGACTTTTGTAGGCCAAGTGATGTCTCTGCTTTTGAATACGCTGTCTAGGGTTCGTCATAGATTTCCTTGTAAGGAGCAAGTGTCTTTTAATTTCATGCTGCAGTCACCATCTGCAGTGATTTTGGAGCCCAAGAAAAAAATCTGTCACTGCTTCCACTCTTCCCCCTTCTATTTACCAGATACCATAATCTTAATGTTTTGAATGTTGAGTTTTAAGCCAAAATTTTCACTCTCCTCTTTCAGCCTCATCAAAAGGGTCTTTAGTTCCTCTTCACTTTGTACCATTAGAATTGTATTACCTGCATATCTGAGGTTGCATTCCAGCTTGTGATTCATCCAGCCCAGTAGTTTGCAATATGTACTCTGCCTGTAAGTTAAATAAGCAGGGTGACAATGTACAGCCTTGTACTCCTTTCCTAATTTTGACCCAGTCCATTTGTTCTGTGTCCAGTTCTAAGTGTTGCTTCTTGATCTGCATACAGGTTTCTTAGGAGGCATTTAAAGTGGTCTGGTACTCGCATCTCTTTAAGAATTGTCCGCAGTTCTTTGTGATCCACACAGTCAAAGGCTTTAGCATAGTCAGTGAAGCGGAAGTAGATGTTTTTCTGGAACTCTCTTCCTTTTTTGATGATCCAGTGGATGTTGGCAATTTGATCTCTGGTTCCTCTGCCTTTTCTAAATTCAGCTTGTACATCTGGAAGTTCTTGGTTGAAGCCTAGCTTGAAGGATTTTGAGCATTACCTTGCTAGTGTGTGAAATGAGTGCAATTGTATGGTAGTTTGAAAGTTCTTTGACATTTCCCTTCTTAGAGATTGGAGTGAAAACTAACCTTTTCTAGTTCTGTGGCCACTGCTGAGTTTTCCAACTCATATTCCAACTCAATATGTATTGCTGACATATTGAGTGCAACACTTTAAAAGTATCATCTTTTAGGATTTTAAATAGTTCAACTGGAATTTCATCACATCCACTAGCTTTGTTCTTAGTAATGCTTCCTAAGGCCCAGTTGACTTCACACTGGATGTCTGGCTCTAGGTGAGTGACCACAACATCATGGTTATCGGGGTCATTAAGACTTTTCTTGTATAGTTCTTTTGGATACTTGCCATCTCTTCTTAATCTCATCTGCTTCTGTTTGGTCCTTGCTGTTTCTGTCATTTATCATGCCCATTTTTGCATGATATGTTCCCTTGATATCTCTAATATTCTTGAGGAAATCTCTAGTCTTTCCCATTGTATTATTTCCTTCTATTTCTTTACATTGTTCACTTAAGAAGACTTTCTTATCTCTTCTTGCTATTCTCTGGAACTCTGCATTCAGATGGCTATATCTTTCACTTTCTCCTGTGCCTTTCATTTCTCTTCTTTTTTTAGCTATTTGTAAGGTGTCCTCAGACAACCAACTTGCTTTGTTTTATTTCTTTTTCTTTGGGATGCGTTTGGTAACTGCTTCTTGTACAATGTCTCAAACCTCTCTCCATAAATCTTCAGGCACTCTGTTGACCAGATCTAATACCTTGAATCTATTTGTCACCTGCAGTGTATAATCATAAGGGATTTGATTTAGGTCATACCTGAATTTAGTACCCACCCTAATTCCAGGATGGTATTCATTGCAAGTTCTTTAATTACATTGACAAACACCCTACTTGCAAATAAGGTAACATTCTTAGCTTCTGAGTGGACATGAATTTAGGGGGTAATGCTTTTCAACCCATTACGGTACCTGTCCATAAATGTTTTCACAGCTTCTTTTCCCCTTGATGAAAACTTGACACAGAATTCCACTATATAGAACTTGCAAATACAGTGTTGAAATTAGTCCTGGAAACCTCAAACTCTGGGTCTTATCTTCAGTTACCATAGTTGTTTCTGTGGTACTGGTATGAAACTTAACAGGAAAAAATGAATGTACATTTGGAAATCAATGAATAGGAAAATTTCTAGAAGGATTGTTTATCTCAAAAATGACTGAACCTATATTTTGAAGTGAAAATTGCAATTGTAAGGGAAGAAAATCTACCATGCCAAAATATGTCTCTGAAATGAGGATTATAAAATAATCCAGGCCCAAGAAACTCAGGTATCTTTGACTTTGCTCCTAACTGCCTAAAAGAATTTAGATAGAGGAATTCTATTCCTGGAATAGAGCTGTCACCAGAGATATCTACCAAGATTGTATGGAATCTAAAAAATAAACAAAACACAAAATAAGTGAAAAAATATAAGAAAAGAGAAATAATACAGAGAAGAAACTAGTGGTTGCCAAAGGGGAAGGATAAGGGCATATGGACAAACTAGGTGAAAGAGATTAAGAGGTACAAACCACCAGTTATAAAATAAATCTCAGAGATACAGTGTATAACACAGGGAATATAGTCAATTGTATTATAATAACTTTGTAATGTTCATAATTTATAAACATATCAAATCACTGTTGTATACCTCAACTAATAAAATACTATAAGTCAACTATGAAGTGAAGGGAAATGAAAGTCGCTTAGTTGTGTCCAGCTCTTTGTGACCAAATGGACTGTAGCCCACCAGGCTCTTTTGGCCTTGGAATTCTCCCAGCAAGAATACTGGAGTGGATAGCCATTCCCTTCTCCAGGTAATTGAACCCAGGTCTCCTGAGTTGCAGGTGGATTCTTTATCTTCTGAGCCACCAGGGAAGCCCTTCAATTAAATAAAAAATAAAAGATTATGAGCTAGGTGTGGTAGGGGGAAACTCACCAGGACCTAGAGATTAGAGTTTACTCTGTGTCCCATAGTTTTTCATGGCCCAGCAAACATTTGGTTACCAAACATTTGCTTTTTCATTTCCACGATATTGGGTTCCTCCCCTTTAAAGTTTCAAACCACTACTCCCAACACCCTCTTTTCTCTTTAGCTGATCAGACCAGATCAGTCTCTCAGACATGTCTGACTCTTTGCGACCCCATGGACTGCTGCATGCCAGGCTTCCCTGTCTATCACCAACTCCCGGAGCTTGCTCAAACTCATGTCCATTGAGTCAGTGATGCCATCCAACTAAAATCCTCTGTTTTTCCCTTCTCCTCCTGCCTTCGATCTTTCCCAGCATCAGGGTCTTTTCCAATGAGTCAGTTCTTCACATCAGGTGGCCAAAATACTGGAGTTTCAACTTCAGCATCAATCCTTCCAATGAATATTCAGGACTAATTTCCTTTAGGGTGGACTGGTTGGATCTCCTTGCAGTCCAAGGGACTCTCAAGAGTCTTCTCCAACACCACAACTCAAAAGTATCAATTCTTCAGCCCTCAGCTTTCTTTATGGTCACATCCATACATGACTACTGGAAAAACCATAGCTTTGACTAGACGGACCTTTGTCGGCAAAGTAATGTTTCTCCTTTTTATGATGCTGTCCAGGTTGGTCATAGCTTTTCTTTCAAGGAGCGTCTTTCAATTTCATGGCTGCAGTCACCATCTGCAGTGATTTTGGAGCCCCCCAAAATAAAATCTGTCACTGTTTCCATTGTTTGCCCATCTATTTGTCATAAAGTGATGGGACAGATGCCATAATCTTCATTTTTTGAATGTTGACTTTTAAGCCAGCTTTTTCACTCTTCTCTTTCACTTTCAAGAGGCTCTTCAGTTCCTTTTTGCTTTCTGCCACAAGGGTGGTGTTATCTGCATATCTGAGGTTATTGATAATTTCCTGGAAATCTTGATTTCAGTTTGTGATTCATCCAGCCTGGCATTTCTCATGATGTACTCTGCATATACGTTAAATAAGCAGAGTAACAATATACAACGTTGATGTACTCCTTTCTCAGTTTGAAACCAGTCTGTTGTTTCTTGTCTGGTTCTAACTGTTGCTTTACTCTGTAGCTGAAAATCACATTTAAGATGAGGGCTTTGGCCACTTTGGTTAGTTATTCACTTTTCCTGGGTCTCTCCCATCTATATATGTTGTTAAACTTTTGTTTGATTTTCTCCTATTAATCTGTCTCATGTCAATTTAGTTCTTAGGCTATGCAAATAACCTAGAAGGATAGTAGAGGTCCCCCCCCCCGCCCCGCCCTTGACACAATAAATAACTATATAGAGGTCCAAAATGGATTCAGGTATAGTTATGATATTATTTCTTTTACAATCCATCATATGTCCTACTGCTTTTGACTCTCTTTCATGTATTAAACAGTGATCTTGCTCCCACATTAACTGTGCTGGGATTGCAGCTTCCTTGTTTAAGGAAGTTAATAACAAAATCTTTACTTTTAAAATTTCTTAAAAATTTTTTAATTGAATATAGTTGAAGTACAATATTGTGTTGATTACTGATGTATAGCCGAGTGACTCAGTTACACACACACACACACACACACACACACACACACACACACACACACACACATATATATATATATATATATATATATATATATATGCATTCTGTTTTATATAGTTCCCTGTGTTCTATAGTAGGACCTTGTTGTTTATCCATTCTTTATATACTAGTTTGGATCTGCTTATCTCAGACTCCCACTCCTGCCCTCTCCCAGTCCCCCTCCCTCTGGCAATCACCAGTCTATTCTCTATGTCTCTGATTTTCTGTTTCATAGACAGTTTAATTTCTGTCATATTTTAGATTCCACATGTAAATGATATCATATCATATTAGTCTGTCTCTTTCTGAAATATTTCACTTTGTATGATAATCTCTAGTTGCATTCATATTGCTGTAAATATCATTAATTTGTTCTTTTTTTATGACTGAGTATTCCACTGTATTTAATACATATGTACCACATTTTCTTTAGCCATTCCTCTATCATTAAATATTTAGGTTGTTCCCATGTCTTGGCTATTGTGAATAGTGCTGCTATGAACATAGGGGTGCATGCATCTTTTTGAAGCTTCCATATGCCTCTTATTCTTATCCATCAGAGGGAAGACATAATGAAAACCACAGTCACAGAAAACTAACCAAACTGATCACATGGACCACAACCATGTCTAGCTCAATGAAACTGAGCCATGCTGTGTAGGGCCATCCAAGGCAGACGGGTCATGGTGGAGAGTTCTGACAAAACTGGAGAAGGGAATGGTAAACCACTTCAGTGGTTCAGTATTCTTGCCTTGAGAACTCCATGAACAGTATGAAAAGCAAAAAGATATACACTGAAGGATGAACTCTCCAGGTCGGTAAGTGCCCAATATGCTAATGGAGATCAGTGGAGAAATAATTCCAGAAAGAATGAAGAGATGGAGCCAAAGCCAAAGCAACACCCAGTTGTGGATGTGATGGGTGATGAAATTAAAGTCTGGTGCTGTAAAGAGCAATATTGCATAGGAACCTGAAATGTTAAGTCCATGAATCAAGGCAAATTAGAAGTGGACAAACAGGAGATGGTAAGAGTGAACATCAACATTTTAGGAATCAGGGAACTAAAATGGACTGGAATGGGTGAATTTAACTCAGATGACCATTATATCTACTACTGGGGGCAATATCCCTTAGAAGAAATAGAGTAGCCATCATAGTCTACAAAAATGACAGAATGATCTCTGTTTGTTTCCAAGGCAAACCATTCAATATCACAGTAATCCAAGTCCATGCCCCAACCACTAATCCTGAAGAAGCTGAAGTTGAATGGTTCTATGAAGACCTACAAGACCTTCTAGAACTAACACCCCCAAAAGATGTCCTTTTCATTAAAAGGGACTGGAATGGAAAAGTAGGAAGTCAAGAAACACCTGGAGTTATAGGCAAATTTGGCCTTGGAGTACAAAATGAACCATGTCGAAGGCTAACAAGAGTGTTGCTAAGAGACCATGTTGGTTATAGCAAACATCCTCTTCCAGCAACACAGGAGAAGACTCTAAACATGGACATCACCATATGGTCAATACCAAAATCAGATTGATTATATTCTTTGCAGCCAAAGATCGAGAAGATCTATACAGTCAGCAAAAACAAGACCAGAAGCTAACTGTGGCTCAGATTATGAGCTCTTTATTGCCAAATTAGACTTAAATTGAAGAAAGTAGGGAAAACCACTAGACCATTCAGGTATGACCTAAATCAAATCCCTAACAGATTATACAGTGGAAGTGACAAATAGATTCAAGAGATTAGATCTGATAGACAGAGTGCCTTAAGAACTATGGACAGAGATTCATGACATTGTACAGGAGGCAGTGATCAAGACCATTGCCAAGAAAAAAAAGCAAAAAGGCAAAATGGTTGTCTGAGGAGGCCTTACAAATAGCTGTGAAAAGAAGAGAAGTGAAAAGCAAAGGAGGAAAGGAAAGATATATCCATTTGAATGTAGAGTTCCAAAGAATAGCAAGGAGAGATAAGAAAGCCTTCTTCAGTGATCAATGGAAAGAAATAGAGGAAAGCAATAGAATGGGAAAGACTAGAGATCTCTTCAAGAAAATTAGAGATACCAAGGGAACATTTCATGCAAAGATAGGCTCAATAAAGGACAGAAATACTATGGACCTAACAGAACCAGAATATATTAAGAGGTGGCAAGAATACATAGAATAACTATGCAAAAAAAAATCATGACCCAGATAACCCCGGTGGTGTGATCACTCACCTAGAGCAAGAAAGCATCACTATGAACCAAGCAAGTGGAGGTGATGGAATTCCAGTTGAGCTATTTCAAGTGCTAAAAGTTGATGCTGTGAAAGTACTACACTCAATATACCAGCAAATCTGGAAAACTCAGCAGTGGCCACAGGACTGAAAAAGGTCAGTTCCAACCCCCCAAAAAAGGCAATGCCAAAGAATGTTCAAACTACCACACAATTGCACTCATCCCACATGCTAGCAAAGTAATGCTCAAAATTCTCTAAGCCAGCCTTCAATAGTATGTGAACCATGAAATTCCAGATGTTTAAGCTGGATTTTGAAAAGGCAGAGGAACCAGAGATCAAATTGCCAACATCCACTGGATCATAGAAAAAGCAAGAGAGTTTCAGAAAAGCATCTACTTCTGTGTCATTGACTACGCCAAAGCCTTTGACTGTGTGGATCACAACAAACTGAAAAATTCTGAAAGAGATGGGAATACCAGACCATCTGAACTGCCTCTGGAGAAATCTGTATATAGGTCAAGAAGCAACACTTAGAACTGGACATGGAACAATAGACTGGTTCCAAATTGGGAAAGGAGTACATCAAGCCTGTTTATTGTCACCCTGTATATTTAACTTATATGCAGAGTGAGTGAGTGACATCGCTCAGTGGTATCCGACTCTTTGCCATCCCATGGACTGTAGCCTACCACACTCCTGCGTCCATGGGATTTTCCAGGCAACAGTACTAGAGTGGGTTGACATTTCCTTCTCCAGAGGATCTTCCTGACCCAGGGATTGAACCCAGGTCTTCCACATTGTAGGCAGATGCTTTACCATCTGAACTACCAGGGAAGCATCATGCTAAATGCCAGGCTGGATAAAATATAACCTGGAATCAAGATTGCCAGGAGAAATCAATAATCTCAGATAAGCAGATGGCACCACTCTTATGGTAGAAAGTGAAGAAGAACTAAAGAGCCTCTTGATGAAAGTGAAAGAAGAGAGTGAAAAAGTTGGCTTAAAACTCAACATTCATAAACCTAAGATCATGGTATCTGGTCCCATCACTTCATGGCAAATAGACGGGGAAACAGTAACTGACTTTATTTTTGGGGGCTCTAAAATCACTGCAGATGGTGACTGCAGCCATGAAATTAAAAGACGCTTGCTCCTTGGAAGAAAGGCTATGTGCAACTTAGACAGCATATTAAAAAGCAGAGATATTACTTGGCCAATAAAGATCCATGTAGTCAAAGCTATGTTTTTTCCAGTAGTCATGTATGGATGTGAGATTTGGACTATAAAGAAAGCTGAGCGCCAAGGAATTGATGCTTTTGAACTGCGGTGTTAGAGAAGACTCTTGAGAGTCCCTTGGACTGCAAGGAGATCTAACCAGTGCATCCTAAAGGAAATCAGTCTTGAATATTCATTGGAAGGACTGGTGTTGAAGCTGAAATGCCAATACTTTGGCCACCTGATGCAAAGAACTGACTCATTGGAAAAGACCCTGATGCTGGGAAAGATTGAAGGTGGAAGGGGACGACAGAGGATGAGATGGATGGCATCACCAACTCGGTGGACATGAGTTCGTGTAGGTTCAGGGTGTTGCTGTTGAACAGGGAAGCCTGGCATGCAGCAGTCCATAGGGGTCACAAAGAGGCGGACATGAATGAGTGACTGAACTGAACTGAACTGAACTTTGTGTGGATATATGCCCAGGTCTGGGATTGCTGGATCATATGATAATTCTATTTTTAGTTTTCTGAGAAACCTCTAGACTGTTTCCCACAGTTGCTGCACCAAGTTACATTCCCACCAATGGTGTAGGAGAGGTCACTTTTCTCCAGAAACTCTCCAGCATTTCTTATTTATAGACATTTTAATGATGTCCATTCTGACTTACATGAGGTGGTATCTCACTGTAGTTTTGGTTTGCATTTCTCTGATATTTAGTGGTCTTGTGTATCTTTTCATATGCCTATTGGTGGTCTGTATTCCTTCTTTGGAGAAATGTCTCTTTAGGTCTTCTGCCCATTTTTTTTGATTGGGCTCTCGGTTTTTGTTGTTATTGAGTTTGATGAACTGTTTATATATTTTGAAAACTAAGCCCTTATCAGTTGCATCATTTGCAAATATTTTCTTCTGTTCTATAGGTTGTCATTTTGATTTGTTTATGGTTTTCTTTGCTGTGCAGAATCTTATAACTTTGATTGAGTCCCATTTGTTTATTTTCATTTTAATTTCTATTGGCCTGGAGACTGACCTAAGAAAACACTGGCAAAATTTATGTCAGAGAATGTTTTTTCTAAGTTCTCTTCTAGGAGTTTTATGATATCATGTCTTATGTTTAAGGTTTTTTTTTTTTTTTTAAAATCGTAGGCTAATTTCTTTACAATATTGTGGTGGGTTTTGCCATCCATTCACACTAATCAGCCATGGGTGTACATGTGTTCCCCGTCCTGACCCTCCCTCCCACCTCCCTCCCCATCCCATCCTTCAGGGTCATCCTAGTGCACCAACCCAGAGCACCCTGAATCATGCATCAAACCTGGACTGGTAATCTGTTTCACATATGAAAATATACATGTTTCAATGCTATTCTCTCATCATACCACCCTTGGACTCTTTTGCTGTCTCTCATATAGGGTCATCGTTACCATCTTTCTAAATTCCATATATATGTGTTAATATACTGTTTATTGGTGGGTATTTTTCCTGACTTATTTCGCTCTGTATAATAGGCTCCAGTTTCATTCACCTCACTAGAACTGATTCAAATGCATTCTTTTTAATAGCTGAGTAGTATTCCATTGTGTATATGTACCACAGCTTTCTTATCCATTCATCTGCCGATGGACATCTAGGTAGCTTCCATATCCTGGCTATCATAAACAGTGCTGTGATAAACATTGGGGTACACGTGTCTCTTTCAATTCCAGTTACCTCAGTGTGTATGCCCAGAGTGGGATTGCTGGGTGGTATAGGAGTTCTCTTTCCAGATTTTTAAGGAGTCTCCACACTGTTCTCCATAGTGGCTGTACTAGTTTGTATTCCCACCAACAGTGTAAGAGGGTTCCCTTTTCTCCACACCCTCTCCAGCATTTATTGTTTGTAGACTTTTTGATAGCCATTCTGACCAGTGTGAGATGGTACCTCATTGTGGTTTTGATTTGCATTTCTCTGATAATGCGTGATGTTGAACATCTTTTTCATGTGTTTGTTAGTCATCTGTATGTCTTCTTTGGAGAAATGTCTATTTAGTTCTTTGGCCCTTTTTTAAATTCAGTCACATATTTTGTGGAATTTAGCTGCATGAGCTGCTTATATATTTTTTTTTTTTTTGCATTTTTAAAACGTTTTATTGAAGTGCAGTTGGTCTACAATGTTGTGTTAGCTTCAGGTGCTTTCTTTTTTTTCATTAACTTCATTTTTTTTTATTTTTATTTTTTTATTTTTTTAATTTTAACATCTTTAATTCTTACATGTGTTCCCAAACATGAAGCCCCCTCCCTCCTCCCTCCCCATAACATCTCTCTGGGTCATCCCCATGCACCAGCCCCAAGCATGCTGTATCCTGCGTCAGACATAGACTGGCAATTCAATTCTTACATGATAGTATACATGTTAGAATGCCATTCTCCCAAATCATCCCACCCTCTCCCTCTCTCTCTGAGTCCAAAAGTCCATTATACACATCTGTGTCTTTTTTCCTGTCTTGCATACAGGGTCGTCATTGCCATCTTCCTAAATTCCATATATATGTGTTAGTATACTGTATTGGTGTTTTTCTTTCTGGCTTACTTCACTCTGTATAATTGGCTCCAGTTTCATCCATCTCATCAGAACTGATTCAAATGAATTCTTTTTAACGGCTGAGTAACACTCCATTGTGTATATGTACCACAGCTTTCTTATCCATTCATCTGCTGATGGACATCTAGGTTGTTTCCATGTCCTGGCTATTATAAACAGTGCTGCGATGAACATTGGGGTACATGTGTCTCTTTCAATTCTGGTTTCCTCGGTGTGTATGCCTAGCAGTGGGATTGCTGGGTCATAAGGTAGTTCTATTTGCAATTTTTTAAGGAATCTCCACACTGTTCTCCATAGTGGCTGTACTAGTTTGCATTCCCACCAACAGTGTAGGAGGGTTCCCTTTTCTCCACACCCTCTCCAGCATTTATTGCTTGCAGATTTTTGGATCGCAGCCATTCTGACTGGTGTGAAGTGGTACCTCATTGTGGTTTTGATTTGCATTTCTCTAATAATGAGTGATGTTGAGCATCTTTTTATGTGTTTGTTAGCCATCCGTATGTCTTCTTTGGAGAAATGTCTATTTAGTTCTTTGGTCCATTTTTTGATTGGGTCGTTTATTATTCTGGAATTGAGCTGCATAAGTTGCTTGTATATTTTTGAGATTAATTCTTTGTCAGTTGCTTCATTTGCTATTATTTTCTCCCATTCTGAAGGCTGTCTTTTCACCTTGCTTATAGTTTCCTTTGTTGTACAAAAGCTTTTAAGTTTAATTAGGTCCCATTTGTTTATTTTTGCTTTTATATCCATTAATCTGGGAGGTGGATCATAGAGGATCCTGCTGTGATTTATGTCAGAGAGTGTTTTGCCTATGTTTTCCTCTAGGAGTTTTATATTTTCTGATCTTACATTTAGATCTTTAATCCATTTTGAGTTTATTTTTGTGTATGGTGTTAGAAAGTGTTCTAGCTTCATTCTTTTACAAGTGGTTGACCAGTCTTCCCAGCACCACTTATTAACGAGATTTTTTTTTTCATTGTATATCCTTGCCTCCTTTGTCAAAGATAAGATGTCCATAGGTGCGTGGATTTATCCCTGGGCTTTCCATTTTGTTCCATTGATCTATGTTTTGGTCTTTGTGCCAGTACCATACTGTCTTGATGACTGTTGCTTTGTAGTATAGCCTGAAGTCAGGCAGATTGATTCCTCCAGTTCCATTCTTCTTTCTCAAAATTGTTTTGGTATTTGAGGGGTTTTGTATTTCCATAAAAATTGTGAAATTACTTGTTCTAATTCCCTAAAAAATACCATTGGTAGCTTGATAGGGATTGCATTGAATCTATAGATTGCTTTGGGTAGCATATATTCACTATATTGATATAATATATTTCACTATATTGATTCTTCCAATCCATGTACATGGCATATTTCTCCATCTATTTGTGTCGTCTTTGATTTCTTTCTTCAGTGTTTTATAGTTTTCTATATATAAGTCTTTTGTTTCTTTAGGTAGATTTATTCCTAAGTATTTGATTCTTTTCATTGCAATGGTGAATGGAATTGTTTTCTTAATTTCTTTTTCTGTTTTCTCATTATTAGTGTATAGGAATGCAAGGGATTTCTGTGTGTTAATTTTATATCCTGCAATCTTACTATATTCATTGATTAGCTCTAGTAATTTTTTGGTGGAGTCTTTAGGGTTTTCTATGTAGAGGATCATGTCATCTGCAAACAGTAAGAGTTTTACTTCTTCTTTTCCAATCTGGATTCCTTTTATTTCTTTTTCTGCTCTGATTGCTGTGGCCAAAACTTCCAAAACTATGTTGAATAGTAGTGGTGAAAGTGGGCACCCTTGTCTTTTTCCTGACTTTAGGGGAAATGCTTTCAATTTTTCACCATTGAGGGTAATGTTTGCTGTGGGTTTATCATATATGGCTTTTATTATGTTGAGATATGTTCCTTCTATTCCTGCTTTCTGGACGGTTTTTACCATAAATGGATGTTGAATTTTGTCAAAGGCTTTTTCTGCATGTATTGAGATAATCATATATTTTTTATCTTTCAGTTTGTTAATATGGTGTATTGATTTGAGAATATTGAAGAATCCTTGCATCCCTGGGATAAAGCCCACTTGGTCATGATGCATGATCTTTTTTAAAATGCTGTTGGATTCTGTTTGCTAGAATATTGTTAAGGATTTTTGCCATCCCTGTTCATCAGTGATATTGGTCTGTAGTTTACTTTTTTTGTGGCATCTTTGTCTGGTTTTGGTATTAGGATGATGGTGGCCTTGTAGAATGAGTTTGACAGTTTACCTTCCTCTGAACTTTTCTGGAAGAGTTTGAGTAGGATAGGTGTCATCTCTTCTCTAAATTTTTGGCAGAATTCACCTGTGAAGCCATCCGGTCCCGGGCTTTTGTTTGTTGGAAGATTTCTGACTACAGGTTCTATATCTGTGTTTGTGATGGGTCTGTTAAGATATTCTATTTCTTCCTGGTTCAGTTTTGAAAAGTTATACTTTTCTAAGAATTTGTCCATTTCTTCCAAGTTGTCCATTTATTGGCATATAGTTGCTGATAGTAGCCTCTTATGATCCTTTGTATTTCTGTGTTCTCTGTTGTTCTGTGTTCTCTGTGTTCTCCATTTTCATTTCTAATTTTGTTGATTTGATTCTTCTCCTTTTTTTCCTGATGAGTCTGGCTAATGGTTTGTGTATTTTATTTATCTTCTCAAAGAACCAGCTTTTAGCTTTGTTGATTTTGGCTGTGGTCTCCTTTGTTTCTTTTGCATTTATTTCTAGCCTAATTTGTAAGATTTCCTTCCTCTACTCACCCTGGGGTTCTTCACTTCTTTTTCTATTGCTTTAGGTGTAGAGTTAGGTTATTTATTTGATTTATCTCCTGTTTATTGAGATAAGCTTGTTTTGCTATGAACCTTCCCCTTAGCACTGCTTTTACAGTGTCTCATATGTTTTGGGTTATTGTGTTTTGATTTTCATTCATTTGTATGTATATTTTGATTTCTTTTTTGATTTCTCCTGTGATTTGTTGGTTATTCAGAAGTGTGTTGTTTAGCCTCCATATGTTTGTACTTTTAATAGTTTTTTCCCCCTGTAGTTGACATCTAATATTACTGCATTGAGATCAGAAAAGATGCTTGAGATGATTTCAATATTTTGAATTTACCAAGGCTAGATTTATGGCCCAGAATGTGATCTATACTGGAGAAGGTTCCGTGTGCACTTGAGTAAAAGGTGAAATTCATTGTTTTAGAGTGAAATGTCCTATAGATATCAATTAGGTCTAACTGATCCATTGTATCATTTAAAGTTTGTGTATCCTTGCTATTTTTCCATTTAGTTGATCTATCCATAGGTGTGAATGGGGTATCAAAGCCTCCCAATATTACTGTTTTATTGTTAATTTCCCCTTTCATTCTTGTTAGCATTTGCCTTACATATTGTGGTGCTCCTATGTTGGGTGCATATATTTATAATTGTTATATCTTCTTCTTGGATTGATCCTTTGATCATTATGTAATGTCCTTCTTTGTCTCTTTTCATGGCCTTTACTTCAAAGTCTATTTTATCTGATATTAGTATTGCTATTCATGCTTTCTTTTGATCTCCGTTTGCATGAAATATCTCTTTCCAGCCCTTCACTTTCAGTCTGTATGTGTCCCTAGGTTTGAGTTGCATCTCTTGTAGACAGCATATATATGGGTCTTGTTTTTGTATCCATTCAGCCAGTCTTTGTCTTTTGGTTGGGACATTCAACCCATTTACATTTAAGGTAAGTATTGATAAGTATGATTCCATTGCCATTTACTTTGTTGTTTTGGGTTCGAGTTTATACACCTTTTCTGTGTTTCCTGTCTAGAGAAGATCCTTTAGCATTTGTTGAAGAGTTGGCTGGGTGGTGGTGAATTCTTTGAGGTTTTTCTTGTCTGTAAAGCTTTTGAATTCTCCTTCATATTTGAATGAGATCCTTGCTGGTTACAGTAATCTGGGCTGTAGGTTTTTCTCTTTCATCATTCTAAGTATGTGCTGCCATTCCCTTCTCTCTTGAAGAGTTCCTATTGAAAGATCAGCTGTTATCTTAATGGGGATCCCCTTGTGTGTTATTTGTTGTTTTTCCCTTGCTGCTTTTAATATTTGTTCTTTGTGTGTGATCTTCATTAATTTGATTAGCATGTGTCTTAGTGTGTTTCTCTTTGGGTTCATCCTGTTTGGAACTCTCTGGGTTTTTTGGAATTGGGTGGCTATTTCCCTCCTCATTTTATGGAAGTTTTCGACTATTATCTCCTCAAGTATTTTCTCATGGTCTTTCTTTTTGTCTTCTTCTTCTGGAACTCCTATGATTCAAATGTTGGTGTGTTTAGCATTGTCCCAGAGGTCTCTGAGGTTGCCGTCATTTCTTTTAATTCTTTTTTCTTTTTTTCTCTGCCTCATTTATTTCCACCATTCTGCCTTCCATCTCACTTATCCTATCTTCTGCCTCATTCTACTGTTGGTTCCCTCCAGAGTGCTTTTGATATCATTTATTTCATTATTCACTATTGATTGACTCTTTTTTATTTCTTCTAGGTCCTTGTTAAACTTTCTTGCATCTTCTCTATCCTTGTCTCCAGACTATTTATCTGTAACTCCATTTCATTTTCAAAATTTTGGAGCATTTTTATTATCATTATTTTGAATTCTTTTTCAGTTAGACTTCCTATCTCCTCCTCTTTGGTTTGGTTTGGTGGGCTTTTATCATGTTCCTTTACCTGCTGAATATTTCTCTTCCTTTTCATCTTTTTTTAGGTTGCTGTGTTTGGGGTGGTATTTCTGTATGCTAGAAGTTTGTAGTTCCTCTTTATTGTGGAGGTTCCTCCCTGTGAGGGGGCTTGGACGTGTGGCTCATCAAGGTTTCCTGGTTAGGGAAGCCTGTGTCAGTGTTCTGGTGGGTGCAGATGGATCTCTTTTTCTGGAGTGCAGAGAAGTGTCCAGTAGTGAGTTGTGAGGTGTTTATGGGTTTGGTGTGACTTTTGGCTGCCTGTATTTTTGTCCTCAGGGTCGTGTTCCTGAGTTATTGGAGAATTAGCTTAGTATGTCTTGCTCTGAAACTTGTTGGCTCTTGCGTGGAGCTTGGTTTCAGTGTAGATATGGAGGATTTCGGATGAGCTCTTGTCAATTAATGTTCACCGAAGTCAGGAGTTTTCTGGCATTCTCAAGTTTTGGATTTGAGCTTTCTGCCTCTGGCTTTCAGTCTTATTCTTACAGTAGCCTCAAGACTTCTCCATCCATACAGTACCAATGATAAAACATCTAGGTTAATGGTGAAAAGATTCTCCACAGTGGGGGAAACTCAGAGAGTTTCAGAGAGTTACATGGAGAAGAGAAGAGGGAGGAGGGAGATAGAGGTGACCAGGAGGAGAAGAGGGGGAGTCAAAAGGGGAGAGAACAGTCTAGCCAGTAATGAATTCCCTATTTGCTCTCCACAGTCTGAAACACTCAAGAGAGGTTCACAGAGTTCCATGGAGAAGAGGGAGGAAGGAGAGAGTGGCGACCAGGAGGAGAGGAGGGGGAGACAAAAGGAGAGAAACCAATCTAGCCAGTGATCAGTTCCCTAAGTGTTGTCCACAGCCTGGAACACATAAAGAGATTCACAGAATTAAGTAGAGGAGAGAAGGGGGAGGGAGGATATAGAGGTGACCTGGGAAAGAAAAAGGAGAGTCAAAAGGGGAGAGAGCAATGAAGCCATTAATCACACTCCTAAGTAAAACTGAATACTGAAGATTGGATTCTTAAAGGTACAGAATTGATAACAAATACCAAAAAGCGAAGGTTAAAAATCTAGAGTAGAGGTTAGACTCTCAAAAATACAATATTAAAAAAATTACAAAAGTTAAAAAGTATATACATGAAATTTGCTTTAAAAATAGGGTCTTTTTTTCCAGGTAATAGAAGGTTTTAAAAATGAAAATTAAGGAGCAATAAAGAACTTAAAAAAATTAAAAATGATAATAGTAAAATATATCTAGGAATTTCTCTGGAACTGTTGAGGGCAGTGTAGGGTAAGTTCAGTTTCAGATAATTCCTTGTTTCAGCTTATAATTCTTCTCAAGGTCTATAAGTTGCTTTCAATGTAGCCAGTCTTAACTACAGGGTTTTAGTATATTCCACCTGTCACTTCCAATGTCATTCCCTCTTCTTTGTTTATTTTGGCTTCCTGTTTCCGAGTCTCTTCAGTATCTATCTAACTTCTGCCCTGACACAATTGGGTGAAGGTGGTCATTTATTTAGGCTCAGTCGTTCAATTTGCTGCAGGGAGGGAGGAACACTGCAAACAAATATCAAAGGCGTGTGTGGGGAGTGCTCGCAGTGTCTGGGCCACACTGAGTTTGCCCCCACTCGCAGCATGTGTACTTTCCCGGTCTGTTCTGCTCAGGCTCCACATTGCTCTGCCAGGGAATGGTCTAAGGTGGGCCCTGGGTTGTGTGCACTCCCCAGGACTATGCCGCTCAGGTTCAGGTTCTCAGGTACTTCACAAAGGCACAAACTAGGTTGGGCCTGCGTTTTGTGCTCTTCCCAGGTCCAAGCAGCTCAGGCGACCAGGTGCTTGGCGAGTGCACTCTCCCTAGGTGAAGTGCCTCTTATCACCTCCCCTGTCCAGGCACTCAGATTCCTGGGGGTGCAGCGGGATTGCCCTCTCAGGTGTGCCACGTGTCTTCTCTGGGGAGTTGATCTCTGGCTGTGACCCTCCTGGGGATGTCAACAATCCAGGATCCCAGGATGACTTGGATAGCAACTGGGAGCCTGCTCACAGTTTGGTAAGGGAGGCCATCTCTGGGACCGACTTTGCCCCCTACTTTCCAGCTCTGGCTGTTGCCCGGAAGCCTTTCTGCCTCTGGCAGGGTATGGGCTGGTCAGCAGCCAGCTAGCTCTCCTCTGATATTCGCTCAGTCCTTTGTTCTCTGAGCACACCCTGCAGTGCCTTCAGTTCAGTTGAGTTCAGTCGCTCAGTCGTGTCCGACTCTTTGCGACCCCATGAATCGCAGCACGCCAGGCCTCCTTGTCCATCACTAACTCCCGGGGTTCACTCAAACTCATGTCCATCGAGTCAGTGATGCCATCCAGCCATCTCATCCCATGTCATCCCCTTCTCCTCCTGCCCGCAATCCCTCCCAGCATCAGAGTCTTTTCCAATGAGTCAACATTTCGCATGAGGTGGCCAAAGTACTGGAGTTTCAGCTTTAGCATCATTCCTTCCAAAGAACACCCAGGGCTGATCTCCTTCAGAATGGACTGGTTGGATCTCCTTGCAGTCCAAGGGACTCTCAAGAGTCTTCTCCAACACCACAGTTCAAAAGCATCAATTCTTTGGTGCTCAGCTGTCTTCACAGTCCAACTCTCACATCTAAACATGACCAATGGAAAAATCATAGCCTTGACTAGACGGACCCTGGTTGGCAAAGTAATGTCTCTGCTTTTGAATATGCTATCTAGGTTGGTCATAACTTTCCTTTCAAGGAGTAAGCATCTTTTAATTTCATGGCTGCAATCACCATCTGCAGTGATTTTGGAGCCCAAAAAACTAAAGTCTGACACTGTCTCCACTGTGTCCCCATCTATTTCCCATGAAGTGATGGGACTGGATGCCATGATCTTCGTTTTCTGAATGTTGAGCTTTAAGCCAACTTTTTCACTCTCCTCTTTCACTTTCATCAAGAGGCTTTTTAGTTCCTCTTCACTTTCTGCCATAAGGGTGGTGTCATCTGCATATCTGAGGTTATTGATATTTCTCCTGGCAATCTTGATTCCAGCATGTCTTTCTTCCAGTCTAGCATTTCTCATGATGTACTCTGCATATAAGTTAAATAAGCAGGGTGACAATATACAGCTTTGATGTATGCCTTTTCCTATTTGGAAACAGTCTGTTGTTCCATGTCTAGTTCTAACTGTTGCTTCCTGACCTGCATATAGGTTTCTCATGAGGCAGGTCAGATGGTCTGGTATGCCCATCTCTTTCAGAATTTTCCACAGTTTATTGTGATCGACACAGTCAAAGGCTTCGGTGTAGTCAATAAAGCAGAAATAGATGTTTTTTTTCTGGAATTCTCTTGCTTTTTCGATGATCCAGTGGATGTTGGCAATTTGATCTCTGGTTCCTCTGCCTTTTCTAAAACCAGCTTGAACATCTGGAAGTTCATGGTTCACATATTGCTGAAGCCTGGCTTGGAGAATTTTGAGCATTACTTTACTAGCATGTGAGATGAGTGCAATTATGCAGTAATTTGACCATTTTTTGGCATTGCCTTCCTTTGGGATTGGAATGAAAATTGACCTTTTCCAGTCCTGTGGCCACTGCTGAGTTTTCCAAATTTGTTGGCATATTGAGTGCAGCACTTTCACAGCATCATCTTTCAGGATTTGAAAGAGCTCAACTGGAATAGCATCACCACCACTAGCATTGTTCATAGTGATGCTTTCTAAGGCCCACTTGACTTCACATTCCAGGATGTCTGGCTCTAGGTGAGTGATTATCTTGGTCATGAAGATCTTTTTTGTACAGTTCTTCTGTGTATTCTTGCCACCTCTTCTTAACATCTTCTGCTTCTGTTAGGTCCACACCATTTCTGTCCTTTATCGAGCCCATCTTTGCATGAAATAGTCCCTTGGTCTCTAATTTTCTGGAAGAGATCTCTAGTCTTTCCCATTCTGTTCTTTTCCTCTATTTCTTTGCATTGATCACTGAGGAAGTCTTTCTTATCTCTTCTTGCTATTCTTTGGAACTCTGCATTCAGATGCTTATATCTTTCCTTTTCTCCTTTGCTTTTCACTTCTCTTCTTTTCACAGCTATTTGTAAGGCCTCCCCAGACAGCCATTTTGCTTTTTTGCATTTCTTTTCCATGGGGATGGTCTTGATCCCTGTCTCCTGTACAATGTCACGAACTTCAGTCCATAGTTCATCAGGCACTCTATCAGATATAGTCCCTTAAATCTATTTCTCACTTCCACTGTATAATCATAAGGGATTTGATTTGGTCATACTTGAACGGTCTAGTGGTTTTCCCTACTTTCTTCAATTTAAGTCTGAATTTGGCAATAAGGAGTTCATGATCTGAACCACAGTCAGCTCCCAGTCTTGTTTTTGCTGACTGTATAGAGCTTCTCCATCTTTGGCTGCAAAGAATATAATCAATCTGATTTCAGTATTGACTATCTGTTGATGTCCATGTGTAGAGTCTTCTCTTGTGTTGTTGAAAGAGGGTGTTTGCTATGACCAGTGCATTTTCTTGGCAAAACTCTATTAGCCTTTGCCCTGCTTCATTCCATATTCCAAGGCCAAATTTGCCTGTTATTCCAGGTGTTTCTTGACTTCCTCCTTTTGCATTCCAGTCCCCTATAATGAAAAGGACATCTTTTTTTGGCTGCTAGTTCTAAAATGTCTTGTAGGTCTTCATAGAACCGTTCAGCTTCAGCTTCTTCAGTGTTACTGGTTGGGGTATAGACTTGGATTACAGTGATATTGAATGGTTTGCCTTGGAAACAGAGAGATCCTTCTGTCGTTTTTGAGGTTGCATCCAAGTACTGCATTTCAGACTCTTTTGTTGACCATGATGGCTACTCCATTTCTTCTGAGGGCTTCCTGCCCACAGTAGTAGATATAATGGTCATCTGATTTAAATTCACCCATTCCAGTCCATTTTAGTTCGCTGATTCCTAGAATGTTGACATTCACTCTTGCCATCTCTTGTTTGACCACTTCCAATTTGCCTTGATTCATGGACCTAACATTCCAGGTTCCTATGCAATATTGCTCTTTACAGCATCAGACCTTGCTTCTATCACCAGTCACATCCGCAGCCGGGTATTGTTTTTGCTTTGGCTCCATCCCTTCATTCTTTCTGGAGTTATTTCTCTACTGATCTCCAGTAGCATATTGGGCACCTACTGACCTGGGGAGTTCCTCTTTCAGTATCCTGTCATTTTGCCTTTTCATACTGTTCATGGGGTTCTCAAGGCAAGAATACTGAAGTAGTTTGCCATTCCCTTCTCCAGTGTACCACATTCTGTCAGACCTCTCCACCATGAGCTGCCCATCTTGGGTAACCCACAGGGCATGGCTTAGTTTCATTGAGTTAGATAAGGCTGTGGTCTGTGTGATTAGATTGACTAGTTTTCTGTGAGTATGGTTTCAGTGTGTCTGCCCTCTGATGCCCTCTCACAACACTTACCGTCTTACTTGGGTTTCTCTTACCTTCGACGTGGAGTATCTTAGGTTAGTGCCTTAGGTTGGAGCTTTTTGGGAAAAGGTTCTCTCTCTCTCTCTCTCTTTTCCTCTCTCTCTCTCTTCTTTTTTTTTTTTTCCTCTCTGGCTATCCCAGGGTTTGGGTTGCTATATCACGTTAGCTCCCTCAGGTTACCCTCAGGGCATTCAGGCCTGGTCCTTACCCTAAGCAATGCAGCCCAGCGCCACCCTATTAAGCCCCTGTTTGCTGGTGGTGGGCTTGAGTGTCTGGGCTACTTCTCCACTGGCAGTTGCAGTTAGGTGCCTAATCTGTGGGTTTTATTTATTTATTTTTTCCTCCTGGTTATGTTGGCCTCTGAGATTCTAAAACTCCCCACAGACCCGCTGGTGGGAGGGTTTCCTGGTGTTTTGCGACTTCTCCTCTTTTACGACTCCCTCCCCAGGATGGGTCTCAGTCCCTAACTCTTTTGTCTCTCTTTTTGTATTCTATTTTTTGTCCTACCTCCTTTCGAAGACAATGGGCTGCCTTTCTGGTTTCCTGGTGTCCTCTGCCAGTGTTCAGAAGTTGTTTTGTGGTATTTGGTTAGCGTTCAAATGATCTTTTGATGAATTTGTGGAGGGAAAAAGTGGTTGCCCCATCCTATTCCTCTCCCATCTTAGAACCGCCCCCTTACGTTTAAGTTTTGAGTTTGTGTGTTCTAACTGTATTTTTTTGAGTGTGTGTTCTAACTTTATTGATTTACATGTGACTGTCCAACTTTGGCAGCACCACTTGCTGGAGAGACTGTCTTTTTCCTATTATATATTCTTCCCTCCCTTGTTGAAGATCAATTGACCATAGGTGTGTGGATTTATTTCTGGGCTCTTTTTCTATTCTGTTGATCCCCAGGTCTATGTTTGTGCCAATACCATGCTATTCTGATTCCTATAACTTTGTAATATTGTCTTAAGTCTTGGGAGGGTTATGCTTTGTTCTTTTTCTTCAGGATTGCTTTGGGAATTCTGGATTTTTTATGGTGCCATATAAATTTTAGGATTATTTGTTCTAGTTCTGTGAGAAAGATCATGGGTAATATAAATCTGTAGATTACTTTGGGTCATTTGGCTATTTTGATAATATTAATTCTTCCAATTCGAGAGCATGGAATATCTTTTTATTTCTTTGAATCATCTTCAGTTTCCTTCATTAATGTTTTACATTTAGTGGTAAGTCTTTCAACTCCTGGTGAAGTTTATCCCTAAGTATTTTATTTTTGGAGTCAGAATTTTAAAAGGTATCATCTTTTTATTTTCCCTTTCTGATATTTCATTGTTGGTGTAAAAAAAAAAATGCCACCTATTTCTGCATATTAATCTTGTATCCCAGTACCTTTCTGAGTTTGTTATCAGTTCTATTAGTGTTTGTGTGGAGCCTTTAGGGTTTTTCTATATACAGTATCATATCCTCTGCACATAATGACAGTCTTACCTCTTCCCTTCCAATGTGGATACTTTTAGTTTCTTTTTATTTTCTGATTGCTGTGTCTAGAACTTGCAGTACTGTGTTGAAGAGAGTGGTAAAAGTGTGCCTCCTTGTCTTGTTTCAGGTTTTAGTGGGAAGGCTTTCAACTTTTCACCATTGAGAATGATATTGGCTGTGGGCTTGTCATATATAGCTTTTACTATTTTGGGATATGTTCCCTCTATATCCACTTTGGTAAGGGTTTTTATCATGAATGGATGTTGAATTTCATGAAATGCTTTTTATGCATCTATTGAGATGACCATGTGATTTTTGTCTTTTGTGATGTGGTATATCACATTGATTTTCATATGTTTAACCATCCTTGTAAACTTGGGATGAAACTCACTTTTTTGTGGTGTATGATCTTCCTTATGTGTTATGATTCAGTTTGCTGATTTTTTTTTGAGAACCTTTGTATCTATATTTATTAAAGATATTGGCCTGTAATTTTCTTTTTTCGTGGTGTCTTTGACTGGTTTTGTTATCAGGGTGATGGTGGCGTCATGTCCTTGGGAGTGTTCCTTCCCTTCAACATTCTGGAAGAGTTTGAGAAGGATCGTTATAAGTTCTTTTTTGTATGCCTGGTAGAATTCGCATGGAGAGTCATCTGGTCCTGGACTTTTGCTTATAGGGAGTTTTTAAATTACAGTTTCTTTTTACTGTTTTTCTAATTGCTTAGAATTCAGACATTAAACATAGAAATATCACCAAGGTTGTATTCCTTTTCAGTTTACTTTAGCCTTCTACACCTGCTCTGCTTGATATCACTCGTCCCTTTCTTCATCATCATTTTTTCTTTCCTGAAATTGTGGAAAGGGTCTTGTAAACCTCTTACTTCCCCACACAAATTCTATTTTTGAATCTGAACTGAGAATGTATTCCACTCCCCTTAGAGCAGAAATATTTATCCTATATAACCCTATTTAATAAATACACTAACTGGTAGTAGTTTAGTTTAGGAATTTTGTAATTTAACCATTTTGCTCTCAAGTCCATGAAGGCTATCCTAGTAAAACTAACATCGCAAAGATACTACCCTTACTTATATTTCTATTGCCACCTACTTTTTATTTTTCTTTTTTGTATATGTGAGATGTGGGACACTTACCTCTTCATCTTGGTGAGTGGTACTTAACCTCAAATATTATAGCTGATATTACTCTCAGGTATCATTTTTCTGATCATATTATCAGCTCCCATCCACCCACCCACACACCAGCCTCTTCTGAAAAGTTGTTGAATGCTCTATGGTTTCTAGATTACTCTTGATCTACTAAGTCACTGAAACACAGAATATTTAATATGTACATGGAGCACCATCTAGTGGCAAACATACATATATATATATATATGTATATATATATATATATATATGACACCAACCTTATGGCAGAAAGTGAAGAGGAACTAAAAAGCCTCTTGATGAAAGTGAAAGAGGAGAGTGAAAAAGTTGGCTTAAAGCTCAACATTCAGAAAATGAAGATCATGGCATCAGGTCCCATCACTTCATGGGAAATAGATGGGGAAACAGTGGAAACAGTGTCAGAGTTTATTTTGGGGGGCTCCCAAATCACTGCAGATGGTGACTGCAGCCATGAAATTAAAAGACGCTTACTCCTTGGAAGAAAAGTTATGACCAACCTAGATATCATATTCAAAAGCAGAGACATTACTTTGCCGACTAAGGTCCGTCTAGTCAAGGCTATGGTTTTTCCAGTAGTCGTGTATGGATGGGAATGTTGGACTGTGAAGAAGGCTGAGCGCCAAAGAATTGATGCTTTTGAACTGTGGTGTTGGAGAAGACTCTTGAGAGTCCCTTGGACTGCAAGGAGATCCAACCAGTCCATTCTGAAGGAGATCAGCCCTGGGAATTCTTTGGAAGGAATGATGCTAAAGCTGAAACTCCAGCACTTTGGCCACCTCATGTGAAGAATTGACTCATTGGAAAAGACTCTGATGCTGGGAGGGATTGGGGGCAGGAGGAGAAGGGGACGACAGAGGATGAGATGGCTGGATGGCATCACGGACTTGATGGACGTGAGTCTGAGTCAACTCCAGGAGTTGGTGATGGACAGGGAGGCCTGGCGTGCTGCGATTCATGGGGTCGCAAAGAGTCGGACACGACTGAGCGACTGAACTGAACTGAGTGCTGGCAAATATATATCAGAAATCTTTGTGTTTTGGGATTGACTGTTATGAAGGCTGGAGGAAGAAGAGTGAACTGCTGAAATCCAACAGTTATTAATTTGGGGCTAAAATTGGCACAGAGTACCTGTAAATAGACTCTCAAATTCTACATTCTTAATTTGCATCAGTGAGGCAGACCTTTACCAAAGAGAGACAGGCAAAAAAACTGAAGGTAAAATGAGGAAGAAAGTTAAAGTAAGTAAAATTTAAGTGAGGGGTAGTTTAAGTGAGGTAAAGGTAGAACAAGAGAAATATAAAACAAATTAGGTACAAGTTTAATGGATCCAGTGACATGAGTGGCAATATAAATATATGGAGAGGAGAAAAATAACTGTATCTCAACTTTTCTGTTTCAGATAGCTTAAGTGTAGGCTAAGCCTCACAAATACCTAATGGAGTATGTGTCACCATCCTTAAAAAATAAAGAAATTTGTAGAAATTGGGGGAAATGCTTAAAATGCTTAACTCATTTTAAGTTAACTCATTTAAGTTCTGTTTCTAAAACTCAATCTTATTCTTTAAACTGTATGAAAAAAAAATCACTAAAAGAAACCCTACTTACAGTACTAAAGAACTTGTTTCACCTGAGAAGTGTTAAAACATACTAAACCTGAATTTCACTCAGTGTAAGAGATTTAAATTTAATTGGAGTATTGCCTGATGATCTGGATTTTCAAATATTCTTGGTAGATTCTCATGTGTACCAAAGTGTGAGGATTATTCAAGTCTTTGACTTTCTTACCAGTTATATAGTTCAGTAGTTTCCTAAGAAATTTGTCAACATTGAAAGTGAAAGTCTCTCAGTCCTGTGGGACTCCCTGCGACTCCATGGACTATACAGTCCATGGAATTCTCCAGGCCAGAGTACTGGACTGGGTTGCCATTCCCTCTTCCAGGGGATCTTCCCAACCCAGGGATCTAACCCAGGTCTCCCACACTGCAGGCAGATTCTTTACCAGCTGAGCTTCAAGGGAAGCCCAAGAATACTGGAGTGGGTAGCCTATTCCTTCTCCAGCAGATCTTCCTGACCCAGGAATTGAACTGGGGTCTCCTGCATTGCAGGCAGATTCTTTCCTAACTGGGCTATGAGGGAAGCCCCTTGTCAACATTAGACCTTCTAATTAATATTTTAAATGAAGTCAATTAGTAACTTTGTGAAGGAAGAGGTTTTGTTCAAAATTGTCCATGTTAGAAAGTTGTACTTTTGCAAATTAACAAGGATTAACATGGTTGTCCATTTTCCTTTTCTCATATCTGGAGTTTTCACTTGTCCTTGTTTTTCTGATGATTATCTACGCCATCACTAGGGGCAGATCACACAGCCTATGTCTCTCTTAGGACTGTTCTCTGTTCAGTTACATAGCCTATAGCCACAGATGCCACCCTAAAAGCAGTTTCATCTTTTTCAAGTGGTCCAGGCCTTTTGCAGTTCCTTGCAGTTCAATAGAGAGTGCAATTGCCCTCTTCTGCTGAAATGTAGGTGAAATTTCTTCAATCATTTCCCACATGCATCTATTTTGTATCATCTGTTTTGTCTTCAGATTTATTAATTGAGATGAAAAAATAGGGTGAGATTATTTAGAAATCATGGCCTACTTTCAGAGTTTTTTCCTTTGATGAACTATTTAATGTAAAACATGTGTATGGTTTTTGAGCTTCAAATTTGGTCAAGCTATTTGTCCAGGTCACATCTGTATCTACTTATATTTGTTTGTTTGTTTTTTGTCTCTTAAGCTGATTCATGTCCTAGCCCTTAGTGGTTTGTTTTGCATACATGGGAGACTTTAAGTGCTGTGCTTTCCTTAGGATTGCCACTTATACTTTTGCTAAACTCTGCGAAATCTCACTCAGAGTATTGCATACAACAAAACAACTGGATCAAAAAAAATCTATTTCAAAATGTCAATATCAGGAATCAAAGAATTTCTGTACAGCTGTAAAATATTATATGAGCATATGTATTCCTATAAATTATCAATGCAACAATAAAAAACTTACAAAATTTATAGAGTATATTATACTTTTATTTGTACTTTTAAAGAGTTTTAATAATGCCGTGGTCAAATAATAAGTAAAAATGAATTCATTTCTAAAATCAAATCCACATCCCCCCAAAATCCTGTCTTCTAATAATCACTATTTCAAAAATGTTGAGGAAGGAAAAAGTTTCCCTCTACCCTTTCTAGTTTCTTGTGGCCAGTCTAAGAATTAAATTGACATGAGACAGATTAACAGGAGAAAATAAAATTTAATTTTGTACATGAAGGAATCCCATAAGAAAAATGACACTCTCTGACATTGAGGCTTATATACCATCCTGAACTGAGGAGAAGTGGGTAGGGTTCTGAAACTTCAAAGAGGAGGAAAACAACTTATAGGAAGCTAGAAAAAACAAAAGTTTGGTAAACAAATATTTTCTGGGCCACTCAGAAACAATGGGACACAGGCCTTTGCTGAGTTCCCCTTCACCACACCTAGCCCATATTCTTTGTAGATGTCTCTGGTGGTAGTGGGCTTCCTTGGTTGCTCAGCGGTAAAGAATCTGCCTGCAATGCAGGAGACCTGGGTTCAATCCCTGGGTCGGGAAGATCCCCTGGAGGCGGGCATGGCAATCCACTCCAGTATTCTTGCCTCGAGAGTCTCATGGACAGAGGAGCCTGGCAGACTGAATTCCATAGGGTTGCACAGAGTTGGACACTACAGAAGTGACTAAGCAGCAGCAGCAGTTGGTGGTAGTGCTCCTCCTTGGCTTCCCTGGTGACTCAGATGGTAAAGAATCCACCTGCAATGCAGGAGACCCACGTTTGATCCCTGGAGAAGGAAATGGCAACCTACTTCAGCATTCTTGCCTGGAGAATTCCATGGATAGAGGAGACTGGCGGGCTACAGTCCATAGAGTCGCAGAGTCGGACATGACTGAGAGACTAACATACACATACATAGTGCTCTTCCTGGAGGAGGCTCTCTGTCTAAATTCTTTTAGTAAGTTAAAGAGGGGTAAAAAGAAAGATATCTTAGTCTTTTGTTTCTTAAAATCAATCAGCCTCAATTAATTCTCTTGCTGAAGAGTCACATTTTTGGATGGCAAATTTTGCTCCCCTGCAAAACACTGTTTATATGTTTATTTCAAGTATGTAATCAAATATTCAAGATAAATGTATTACATTTATGTGTATTTCTCTTACTTCCATTATGTACAAACTGAATACTATAGGAAGTAGTGTGTGTGTGTCTTGGTGCCATCATAACTATTGTGGGAAAACATGTACACATATGCACATGCACATAGGAAGGCCAGTGAATGACTATTTGCGTATATGGGAGGGGCCATGCTATCGTGATAGTATTTAAAGTTATTCACCAGCTAATATTTATGAGCACATTCTAGGCAGCAAAATATACTTCATTTTTTTCCCTAAGTGGCAGAGTAAATTTTCTTTTAGAATTAGAATCACTTTCTGGCACCTAAGAAATGACATTAAAATGGGCAGTTGCCCTATTCCTTCATTTATTACATATTTATTGTTAATTTTCAGTGCTACTCTTTGATTTATTTATGTCCTTCCTCCTGCAATAAAGGATTTGACATAAATGTACATTATTAAATAAACTGAGTTGTGTACATGTTTTTAAACGGTAATTTGAAAAGTGATATTTACTTGGAAGGCTAAACAGAAGGATGGGGTAGTAAGTCAAAGCATGTAAAAGAAAAAATATCTCAAAAATAAGTTGAAGATGAGAAAATAAATTTCTCTCTCTGAATAAAATAAGAAATAATAAAGTGGAAGAAAGTAAAAACTGCCAGTGCCTGCATTTCAACTGCAGGGTGGTTCATATTACTGAATATATACTTTGAGTTCCTAAGTTGGATTTTAGGTCTAATTCTGCTACCATATTGCAGTGTGACTTTGGGAATGTCACTAAACCTCTCTTGTCCTGGTTTCCCTTTTAGATATAATGTATTTCCATTAGCTAAGTGACTTTGAAACTGAAGTTACATCTTCTAAATGGGCAATGACACAGACCCTGGAATCAGAGGGCCTAAATTTGGATCTCATCCTTGACATTTGGACTTCCTAGGTGGTTCAGTGGTAAAGAATCCACCTGCCAATGCAACAGACATGGGCTTGATCCCTGGATCAAGAAGATCCTCTGGAAGAGGAAATGGCAACCCACTCCAGTATTCTTGCCTGGGAAATCCCATGGACTGAGGAGTCTGGCAGGCTACAGTTCATGGGGTTGCAAAAGAGTCAGACACTACTTAGCAACTAAACAACGACAACAAACTTGAAATTTGCTGGTTGTGTGACCTTGAACTTCTGTTTCCACATCAGTAAAATGGAGGTAGTAATAGTACTTTTCTCATGTAGTTTTGGATGAGATTAATTATGTTGAGATAGGTGCTTGGGGTTGTGTCTAACGTAATAATGGCTGTATTAGCTGCTATCATTTTTATGTGAAATGAAAGTCACTCAGTCATGTCTGACTCTTTGCGACCCCATGGACTATACAGTCCATGGAATTCTCCAGTCCAGAATACTGGAGTGCTTAGCCATTCCCTTCTCCAGGGGATCTTCCCAACCCAGGGATCATTGTTATAATTTCAAACTATATTCAGGTAAGCCAAATGGCTTCTTAGAGCTCTTGCAAGGGCTCCATTGATCAAGTGAGGAAAAAAGGTGCTGTAATAATATGACTATACAAAATTAAAGTTTTAAAATAATATGATTATATTATCATAAAGTATATATTCTAAAAAATTATGAGTTTCAGTGCTTCCCATATTTTGAGTACAACCACCCTTTTTCACTCTCTTAAATTTTAAAAAATGTCTTTCTCTACAGGAGATTAGCTATATTTTTAGCATTCATTCGTTGAAATAATACAATGCTTTCAGTAAATAATGTTCAGTAAATTTATGTGTATTAGGGTAACTGATAGGAATTTATTATATTTTCTCCCAAGACAAAACATTAGTTGGAAGAACTTGAAGGATTCTGGAGAGAGTATGGTAAATTCTTTCAATATGATTAATAAGTTTCTTGGAGGGAAAGATTTGTGATCCCAAATCCTTCTTTTCCACAGGATTCAGCTAAGAAAACTTGCTATAGTGAGCATGGCTATTCTTACCCAAGATACTTAAAGTAAAATCTCTTCAGGTTTACATATTAGTTTAGATAGTAATAGATGTGTAACAGATACATACTAAAATCTCAGCAGTTTGAAACAATGAAATCTGCTCTTCATTCACATAATAAAGGATGTGGCTAGTTCTGATCAGATAGTTTCCTGTAATTGGTGATTTAGCATTTAGCTTCCTTTACTTACATAGCTTCCTTATATTTAAAATGTGAATGCCTGGTCACCTTTTGAATCAATATCTAGATAGCAGAAAAGGAAAGAGAGAAGGTATTAGTTCAGTTCTGTTGCTCAGTCATATCTGACTCTTTGCAACCCCATGGACTGCAGCACACCAGGGCTCCCTGTCCATTACCAACTCTGGGAGCTTGCTCAAACTCATGTCCATTGAGTCGGTGATGCCATCCAACCATCATCCTCTGTCGTCCCCTTCTACTCCTGCCTTCAATCTTGCCCAACATCAGGGTCTTTTCAAATAAGTCAATTCTTTGCATCAGGTGGCCAAAGTATTTGAGGTTCAGCTTCAGCATTAGTCCTTTCAGTGAATATTCAGGACTGATTTCCTTTAGGATGGACTGGTTGGATCTCCTTGCAGTCCAAGGGACTCTCAAGAGTCTTCTCCAACACCACAGTTCAAAAACATCAATTCTTTGGCTCTCAGCTTTCTTTATGGTCCCACTCTCACATCCATGCATGACTACTGGAAAAATCATAGCTTTGACTAGACAGACTTTTGTTGTCAAAGTAATGTCTTTGCTTTTTAACATGCTGTCTAGGTTGGTCATAGTTTTCCTTCCAAGGAGCAAGCATCTTTAATTTCATGGCTGCAGTCACATTTTGGAGCCCAGGAAAATAAAGTCTCTTACTGTTTCCATTGTTTCCCCATCTATTTGCCATGAAGTGATGGGACCAGATGCCATGATCTTATTTTTTTGAATATTGAATTTTAAGCCAGCTTTTTCACTCTCCTCTTTCACTTTCATCAAGAGGCTCTTCAGTTCCTCTTTTAGGACCACATAGAAGTAGCAAGTTATAGGATCACGTAGAAGTAGTATGCATCCTATTTTCTGATACTCTATTGACCAAAAATAGGTTATTTGACCAAACAGAGAAGTTAGATCTTCTCTGTTTCATTTACAGGAAGTAGAGAAATGTAATTTCATTGTACATGCAAGAAGAAAGCAGTTGGAATTGGTAAATAGCTGGCTCATGTTTGCCAGAGTATAAAGGTTTTATTTCGTTAATTTTCGTGGTGATATGGGAAGAATGGGGATTACCATTTGGTGAAATGATGAAAGTTTTCCATCCTAGATCTCCTAGGAGTGAGGACTGCACTTTGGTAAAGGGGCTGTGTGAATTTATTTGAAGAGCTGAAATTTAGGATCACTAGGTCAATTTTTGTGTAGAATACTCCATGGCTGAGCATGCTCTCAATGAGGCTAGACTTGAAAAAACTTGAAAGGACCAGTCTCTGGTGATAGGGGAAACAATCATAAGGCAAAGGACCAATTTGGATCCCCAAGATGTTCACTGGACTATGCCTTCACTCTGGGCTACTAACTGCCAGTAGTAGTCACAGAGTGTTCCTGTCACATAAGAGTTTCTGTTCCATAATGGGTGACAGCCAATACTTATCATTTGATAAGAATCAAAGTTCTCTGGAAAACTTTTGGCTTTATTGGTGTTTAGGGGAAAAAGAAAGACGTTCTTGCAATGAGATGGGATGTGAGCCATTTAGTGAGAATTTAAATAATTATGTGCTTTTTCCCCCCTGTTGTGGGCAAAATGAAACACATCACATGCAGTTATTTTATTAATCATAATACCATGTGCAGACATTTGAGCAATATTATTGTTTATTTATATAGACATAGAACTTGTCATTATAATGATGAGAACAGATATGGGTTAACAAGTACATTGCACTAATTTCAAAGCACTTGTGATTTCTTAGGATTAGAATAAGATTGTTGGGATGGAGAAATCATATTAAATTATACCCTGACTCCTCTGTGGAAGAATTTTTCTCGTAAGGCAGTAAAACTTAAAGATGTGATGAAAATAGGTGAAAAAACAGAAATGGAACATTGAAATTCAGATGGCTCTTTTAATTTTCACATACGAAAGGCTTGCTCAGATCAAGTAAAATTCCAGAAGTGTAGGGAGATGCTGAGACCAATCTGAGCAGTAGGTTACTCGGAGAAGGTAATGGCAACCCACTCCAGTACTCTTGCCTGGAAAATCCCATGGACAGAGGAGTCTGGTAGGCTGCAGTCCATGAGGTCGCGAAGCGTTGGACACGACTGAGCGACTTCACTTTCACTTTTCACTTTCATGCATTGGAGAAGGAAATGGAAACCCACTCCAGTGTTCTTGCCTGGAGAATCCCAGGGGTGGCAGAGCCTTACTTAGGACTTTTTGGCATAGTGTATCCCAGGCGGCTCTAGTGGTAAAGAACCTGCCTGAAGGAGATATAAAAGGTGTGAGTTCAACCCCTGGGTTGGGAAAATCTCCTAGAGGAGGGCATGGCAACTCACTCTAGTATTCTTGCCTGGAGAATCCCATTGACAGAGAAGCCTGGCTGGCTATAGTCCATAGGGGTCACAAAGAGTCAGACACAACTGAAGCAACTTGGCATGCATGCACATTCCAAGAAGAAAGTGGCAGTAGTTTTGGTACGTCTGAAAGAGTAGATACTTCCATAACTGCATCAGGTTGTTTTAGCCCCATATTTTCCAAAGTTCCAACTGCTTCTCTGGTTCTTGATTTGGCCTAAATTCTACAGAATCTTTAAACTTATGGATAACCTGAAGATGCCCTTGTGTCCTAAGACTAAGATATCCTAAGACTAAGATTGTTTGTCTCTAAGCCACTAAACTTTTGAGAAAAAAAAAAGAGATAATATGAATAACTACACAGTATCATAAAAATAAAGCAAGAGCATTCTGTATAAATCAAAATCTAGATACCTCCTTACTTAAGGCAGAGCTTCACAAAGTGTTGTGTGAGGAATTACTGTGTCAGAATCTCCAACAGAGTTCCTGAAATGCAGATTTGTGGTTCCTAACCTTTACCAACTAATTAAGAATCTCTGGAAACAAGGCCAGGAATATGCATTTTAAGAAGCCTCCCAACTCTCAAGTCATGTATTTCTTATACATGCTGAAATTTTCATGGTCATAGATAACAAAGCCAACAGGGACAATGTTGAAATGAGTCTTTCTCATCCAGTTGAAATACACAGTAGTATTTGTAAATGGGTTTCAACCAGAATAATAGAAAGTATGTTGTATTAGTTAAAAACTTGTTCATTCATTACTTTTCTCATTTCAATCTTAAATTATGTGCGATAGACTATTACCTTCTATGGTATAAAGCTAGAATAAAAATTTCTCAAAAAGATAAATACTAAGGCAGGAGAAGAAGGGGATGACAGAGAATGAGATGGTTGGATGGCATCACTGACTCAATGGACATGAGTCTGAGTAAACTTGGGAGTTGGTGATGGGCATGAGTTTGACTAAACATGAGTTTGAGTTGGTGATGGCATGCTGTGGTCCATGGGGTCGTAAAGAGTTGGATACAACTGAGCAACTGAACTGAACTGATTAATATATGATCTCACTCATATGTGGAATCTAAAAGAGTCAACCTCATAGAAGCAAAGTAGAATGGTGGTTGCCAGGGGCTAGGGGTAGTGGAAATGTGGTAGGTCATGGTTAAGCATAGAAACTTTCATTATGTAAGTTAAATACATTCTGAAGATCTATTATGCAACATAGTACTTATAGCTAATAATACAGTATTGTATACTTAACATTTTTGGAAAGAGCAGATTTTACGCTCAAGATTTCTTACTACACACATAAAATTATAACAAAAGGGACATAAGGAAACTTTGGGAGGTGATGAATATGTTCATGTTTGTTGATTGTCCCATGGCTTTATACCTATCTCCAAACGTATTGCTTTCTATATATTAAATATATACAGCTTTTTATGTGTCACATAGACCCTAATAAAGTGGTTTTAAATGTAAATATTTCTCATGTCTTCTGAATTTTGTGCCATATTTTGCATTTTTTCTTCTGAAGTCCTGGAAGTTTAGTGTGGAGTGATATTAATGTATCACATTAACTTTTCAGAAAGAATTCAATTCAGTTCAGTAACTCAGTCATGTCCAACTCTTTGCTACCCCATGAACCGCAGCACTCCAGGCCTCCCTGTCCAACACCAACTCCCAGAGTCCACCTAAACCCATGTCCATTGAGTCGGTGATGCCATCCAACCATCTTATCCTCTGTCGTCCCCTTCTCCTCCTGCCCACAAGCTTTCCCAGCATCAGGGTCTTTTCAAGTGAGTCAGCTCTTCACATCAGGTGGCCAAAGTATTGGAGTTTCAGCTATAATTTCAAGTTTTCTAACTTCATATTAGTCTTAATAATAACATGCCAATATTTAAGTATCCTTCAGGTCTAAGGTATTATCTAAATTCTAGACTGAAAAACAATTAAAACTAAAACTGTAACTGATGGCGAAAACCCTTTGTCTATATGTGCCTATTAAATCATGGGGCATAAATTCACTCTCAGTACACAGCTTAGAAGTTTAAGGAGCTGTGTAAATTCATAGTAACTGTTTTGTTCAGAGTCCATAGCACGCTTTCTTGCATTTGTATTAGAGAAGGTGGAAGGATGGTAACTTTATTGGTGTGACAGTGAAGAATCTTAAGTTTATGTCTTGCTTTTGACATTTGTTTGATGCCTCATTTAACTTAAGCTAGAAAATCAATCTTCCCCCACTGAATCAAATCTCAGCAAGTCTTTGGATGAGAACAGAATCTCTAGACCACCTTGTCTTCTTTATGAACTTCTGAGCATATTTGTTATCTTTACTGAAGTTATATTTTTTTCACAGGGGAAATCTGTTGTAAGCTTGATGTTTGCTGTGTAGCAATCAAAACTAGTGGTGTTATGAAAATTCAGTGTGAATTTGTACTCTTGATCCAGGAAACCCTAACAATCGTTAGTGTTCTTGAGAGTGATTGATTCAATTCAATTCATTCAATCAATTCAAGTGTCAACTCAGGTATTTAGTGTTTATTAAATGTCAGTCATATTATTAGATGCTAAGATACAAAGACAAATGCATTTTAAGAATCTATTGTCATTAGAGTATAAAAATTAATTGATCTATACAGAGGTGAAGTTACAGTTTTGAGAAGAAAGTGATTTGAGTGGGAGAGAAACTATGTTTCACTGCATTGGGGTTTTAAAAGATGAATAGGAGTTTTCTAAGTGAATGAATGGGGAAAATATTTTCAATAGTGAGAACAGCAACTGCCAACACTTGTAAAACAACAAAGACAGTAGATTTTAATTACTAAAAAAAAGACATTAGCTAAATTCGCAGACCAAGGCCACAAAATGGAGACATTTATGACATGTTTGTAAGTTGGACTTCAGTGCAATGGAAAGATGTTAAAGTCTTTAGGCAGATAGTTGATGGTCAAATTTGCATTTTAGAAATAATATTGTTAGTACTGTTGAGGATAAATATGAAGGGCAACAGGTGAGAAGGGAAGGACAGAAATGGATAGAGGGCAACCTAGGCTAGTGATGACAAGGATCTACTGCTACTGCTACTGTTAAGTCACTTCAGTCGTGTCTGACTCTGTGTGATCCCATAGACGGCAGCCCACCAGGCTCCCCTGTCCCTAGGATTCTCCAGGCAAGAACACTGGAGTGGGTTGCCATTTCCTTCTCCAATGCATGAAAGTGAAGTCGCTCAGTCATGTCCGACTCTTAGCGACCCCATGGACCGTAGCCTACCAGGCTCCTCCATCCATGGGATTTTCCAGGCAAGAGTACTGGAGTGGGGTGCCGATCTAAATTAGGGCAAAAGAATTTGATTAAAATGAAGGACTTAAAAGACAGCTAGGCAGCAGAACTGATTAACCTTGGTGATATATTTGATAAAAGGAGAAGTGGTGAGGAAGAATATATGAATGAAATTCAGAGGTTAGGATTACTTCTGTATTTCTGTTTTTGCTTAGTGGACAGTGGTACTAATAACAAGTAACATCTGATTCTGAGGTTTTATGGTGTAGCTTAAGAGGGAGCATGATTGCTTATGTTTAGAATAGTATGCAAGTTTCCTGAAGATTCAAACAGTCATATAGTCTTTCTAAATTTACACACAGAAACATATGAACTAATAGCCCCAGATGTTTGAGTCCCCTGTAATTGGCTCAATGTCAATGACTCTAGCTTTGTGAACTGTTTGTCCCAGGTTATATCCCAATTCTGGTGCAAGTAACATGGAACAGGGATCATCATCACAGAGACCTATTTATTGATCTTGATTTTTTATGAAATGAAAAACAGGGTGTATTTGACTAGATTTAGCTGTTCTTTTATTCTGGTTGTAATAATAGAGTTTTGTAATCAAGAATTTTTTTTAGTGGCTCAGTCCAAGGAAGCTTCTGAACAAATTCTATGACTCAAAGGGAGAATAAAAATAAGCAGAATATTTCATTCTCCCTGAATATGGGTAGAAAGAGTTCCATGGCTTTAGAACTGTAAGAAATGATTAAGACATATGTTCCAGGTACCTACTGAAGTGTAACAAACTACTCCAAAACTCAGTGGTACATGCAGTAGAAACCATGTTGTTATAGTCAGGGCTTTGTGAGCTAAGAATAAAGATGAAGATTACTGGGAAAGGCTCATCTTTGCTTCATCATGACTGGGCCTCACTCATGGTGGCATGATTGGCTGCAGATAGATTAGACAACTTGACTGGTGTCATATGTCTTGGGCCTTGATTCTGGTTGAGTTTTTCTTTGAGTCACATCCTTTGGTACTGATATTCCAGCAAAAATGGCGTCTTCATTCACAAATCTGGTGCCTGAGCTGGGCTGCATAGATTGGAAAAGCTGGGACTGGTCCTCTTTCTGTCTATAAACTTCTTCAGGTAGCTTAGGAGTCTTAGCAAGTAGTTGGAATTCTTACACAGTGAGTGGCTTCGCCTAGAGTAAACATTTCAACAGACTTGGTTAGAATCTGTAAGCCTTCTTATGACTTAGACTCAGAAATGCAAGAACACATTTTCTCTTGCATTCTGTTGATTGAATAAGCTACCAAATCAGTCCATATTCAAAAGGAAGGACATCAGACTCTAGCTTTCAATGAGAGAGATAGCCAAAATTTAATGGTTATGTTTAATATACCATAGCTCATGATCAAAGTCTTATAATGATGATTTTTCAATTTAAGTAGAAATTAATCTCTTCCTCTGTTTTCTGAAGTGTATTATTCTCTGGGTGAAAATTTAAAAAAAGGAGGACAGAATTTGAGGTTCTTTGCATTCAGCCTAGTTTCAAGATACTTGATTAAGGATCTTCTTATGTAATATTGATAGCTTTCCCACACTAGAGACTATTGATAACATTAAGAGCTACTTACTGAGCAACTATAAATGCTAGATATTCTGCTTATGTTTTACTTATTTGAAAGTGAAAATGAAAGTTGCTCAGTCATGTCTCTTTGTGACCCCATGGACTGTAGCCAGCCAGGCTCCTCTGTCCATGGAATTCTCCAGACCAGAATATTGGAGTGGTTAGCTGTTCCCTTCTCCAGAGGATCTTTCCAACTCAGGGATCAAACCCAGGTCTCCTGCATTGCCAGAGGATTCTTTACTGTCTGAGCCACCAGGGAAGCCCCTCAAGCCCCAGGCAGGATAGGTATTAATATTCTCATATTGCAGATAAAGACACTGAAGCTGAGGCAAATTAAGTTATTTTCTCAAAGTTACAGTAATAGAGACTATGTTTAGATTCAAACAAAATCTATAAGATAACTCTCACTGTTTCCAGTATACTCTGCTATGTTTAATGAAAAGACAGTTTTAGACATCATTACCCAAAGGTTGTAAAATCTCAACAGAGATGCTTGAATAATGTTTGATCATTTTCATATAAAACATTTTATTCCAGGAGCCATTTTGTGTGCCATTTCAGTTTTGCTTTGGAGTTAGTCTAGAATATTTTTGTTTGAAGTTAATAAAGAGTAATTTTAAATCAAGAAGTATACATTAATCAAAGCTTGATATTTCATGTCTTTTTTTCTTTCCCACAAGAAGGATGGGTTAAAAAGTTGAAAGCGCTGGTACAGAAAAATGATTGTAAGTATGCATGTCTCATGGAATCTACTGGAACTGGTACTCTGATTCAAATCAAATTCAAATCATTGTTTTGAATCTAAACATGGAACTCTGGTTAATTGAAATTACAACCTTTCCATTTATATAGGCTTGACACTTAAGAATTATTTTCATCTTTTCCTTATACTTACATCTAATTATGGAAATAAAAATCTATTTATTTAAGAAGGTCTCATCTCTCTTATGATTTCCTTTCTTCCTGGTTCTGCTCAGATTTAGACTTCTGATAGCTTTGCTGTTAGTACTGTGTCAGTGGATAATTTGCTTGTATGCTTCCCTCCAGTTTTGAGCCATTTTAAACTTTCTCTGAGCCATGGCCTAGTTCTGTTATTCACAAGCAAGTTGGTTCATATTTCTGCAAATTTGTTTATTTGTAAAGTCTTATCTCCTAGTATTCTTATAATTGGACTTCCCTGGTGGCTCAGATGGTAAAAGCATCTGCCTACAATGGGGGAGGACCCAATAAATAAATAAAATTAGTGTTAGTGTTAGTCACTCAGTCATGACCAACTCTTTGTAGCCAATGAACTGCAGTCCACTAGGCTCCTCTGTCCATGAAATTTTCCAGGCAAGGATACTGGAGTGGGTTGCCATTTTCTTCTCCAGGGGATCTTCCCAACCCAGGGATCGAACCTCGGTCTCCTGCACTGCAGGCAGATTCTTTAACGACTGAACTACAAAGGAAGCCATATACATAAATAGTACTTTGCTTGCTTTGCTATGTATATTTATATTTAAAGATGAATTTTATGGTGCAGAGTTCCAAAGAATAGCAAGAAGAGATAAGAAAGGCTTCTTCAGCAATCAATACAAAGAAATAGAGGCAAACAACAGAATGGGAAAGGCTAGAGATCTCTTCAAGAAAATTAGAGATACCAAGGGAACATTTCATGCAAAGATGGGCTCAATAAAAGACAGAAAATGTAGGGACCTAGCAGAAGCAGAAGATATTAAGAAGAGGTGGCAACAATACACAGAAAAACTGTACAAAAAAGATCTTCATGACCAAGATAATCACGATGGTGTGATCACTCACCTAGAGCCAGACATCCTGGAATGTGAAGTCAAGTGGGCCTTAGAAAGCATCACTATGAACAAAGCTAGTGGAGGTGATGGAATTCCAGTTGAGCTATTTCAAATCCTGAAAGCATCCAAAAGATAATGCTGTGAAAATGCTGCACTCAATATGCCAGCAAATTGGGAAAACTCAGCAGTGGCCACAGGACTGGAAAAGGTCAGTTTTCATTCCAATCCCAAAAAAGACAATGCAAAAGCATGCTCAAACTACCGCACAATTGCACTCATCTCACATGCTAGTAAAGTAATGCTCAAAATTCTCCAAGCCAGGCTTCAGCAATACATGAACCGTGAACTTCCAGATGTTCAGGCTGGTTTTAGAAAAGGCAGAGGAACCAGAGATCAAATTGCCAACATCCGCTGGATCATTGAAAAAGCAAGGGAGTTCCAGAAAAACATCTATTTCTTTGACTATGCCAAAGCCTTTGACTGCGTGGATCACAATAAACTGTGGAAAATTTTGAAAGAGATGGGAATACCAGACCACCTTACCTGTCTCTTGAAAAACCTATATGCAGGTCAGGAAGCAACAGTTAGAACTGGACATGAAACAACAGATTGGTTCCAAATAGGAAAAGGAGTATGTCAAAGCTGTATATTGTCACCCTGCTTATTTAACTTATATGCAGAGTACATCATGAGAAACACTGGGCTGGAAGAAGCACAAGCTGGAATCAAGATTGCTGGGAGAAATATCAATAACCTCAGATATGCAGATGACACCACCCTTATGGCAGAAAGTGAAGAGGAACTAAAAAGCCTCTTGATGAAAGTGAAAGAGGAGAGTGAAAAAGTTGGCTTAAAGCTCAACATTCAGAAAATGAAGATCATGGCATCTGGTCTGATCACTTCATGGGAAATAGATGGGGAAACAGTGGAAACAGTGTCAGACTTTATTTTGGGGAGCTCCAAAATCACTGCAGATGGTGACTGCAGCTGTGAAATTAAAAGAAGCTTACCCCTTGGAAGAAAAGTTATGACCAACCTAGATAGCATGTTGAAAAGCAGAGACATTACATTACTGACTAAGGTCCTTCTAGTCAAGGCTATGATTTTTCCAGTGGTCATGTATGCATGTGAGAGTTGGACTGTGAAGAAAGCTGAGCTCCTCAGAATTGATGCTTTTGAACTGTGGTGTTGGAGAAGACTCTTGAGAGTCCCTTGGACTGCAAGGAGATCCAACCAGTCCATTCTGAAGGAGATCAGCCTTGGGATTTCTTTGGAAGGAATGATGCTAAAGCTGAAACTCCAGTACTTTGGCCACCTCTTGAGAAGAGTTGACTCATTGGAAAAGACTCTGATGCTAGGAGGGATTGAGGGCAGGAGGAGAAGGGGACGACCGAGGATGAGATGGCTGGATGGCATCACTGACTGGATAGACGTGAGTCTGAGTGATCTCCGGGAGTTGGTGATAGACAGGGAGGCCTGGCGTGCTGCGATTCATGGGGTGCAAAGAGTCAGACACGACTGAGTGACTGAACTGAACTGAAGGATGAAACTGATATGAGGTTTGTTTCTCAAAATAAATGAACACAGAGAACACAAAATGAACAAGCAACAGAAAGGCTCACAATATATGAGCAAAATCAAATTAAGCAGGCCTACCATATACAGATTCACAAGTTGTACCCTATAACCCCCCTAGGGGCACCATTCACGTAAAGAATAAAGTGAAAGACAGTCCTAGAAATATGCAGTGTAATGCCTGTACAACTGAACATGCAGGCCCTGAAAGTGAAATTTAATGTTATCTTCCACCTTCCTTAGATCCAGTAGGGAGAAGAGAAGGTGATAATGAGCTCAGGGGAGAGTAAATGGTTACTTTATTATTTGTTCTCCAGGCCTAGTGCTTTGTAAGCTCATATTGAAGGGAGGTTGGTGATTTTGTTCAGTAGTCTGTAGTCACAGGGAGCTGTGTTGCCTCTTCACCAAGTATTTGCACCACAGTGACAGCATTTGGTATAGGTAAAAATGGTTACCTCACATCTCTATCATGTGAACTCTCCCTTTTATGGTGCTAATGAGATGTTATAATTGATCATATGGAGAGTCACTCAATGATCATAGTCTGGGTTGTCTATTCAAAGAAACTCATCGCCTTTTCAAATTACATTACAAAAAGGCCCCTACATTTCAAGCATATCATTTTGCTTAAATTCAAACTACTGTACTATAATCAAGACCTAAGCATCACTTGCTTAGGTCTTAAGGCCCATAATCCTCAACAAATTTAGTGGACAGTAGGTTGACCAAAGGGTGAAAGGTTTTTTGTTTTGTTTTGTTTTTTGCCTTTTTTTTTTTTTTTTTACGTAGCATTTGTATTGGGAACAGAGCTTGGATTTCCCTATGGTGGGATTTCCTGGGGCTTCTTTAATATTCAGGCTAAATGCAAGTTCTCATCCACGTTATTAGAATGTAACCTCTCTCTTCAAACACTTTTGACAACTTAAGCATATCAGTTCAGTTCAGTTCAGTTCAGTCGCTCAGTCGTGTCCGACTCTTTGCGACCCCATGAATCGCAGCACGCCAGGCCTCTCTGTCCATCACCAACTCCCGGAGTTCACTCAGACTCACGTCCATCGAGTCCATGATGCCATCCAGCCATCTCATCCTCTGTCGTCCCCTTCTCCTCCTGCCCCCAGTCCGTCCCCAGCATCAGAGTCTTTTTCAGTAAAGTAAAATATATAGGAAGTCCTCACAAAACCAGTCTAAATTTCCCAACATTACTACCTTTTTATCTTTCAAACTTCAGTTTAAATGTTACTTCCATGCAAGCTCTTCTTGACCACTTTATTTGAAATAAAATTGTATATGTTATGCTTTATCACAAAGCCTTGATAGTGATCCTTATAGCTCAACCTCTGTTTTCTGTCTATTCAGTTCTTTAAAGTAGGTACTAAATGAATATGTGTTACATAATAAAATAAGTGAAGGGTGGAAGAAGGGCTAGAGGGAGGAAGGGAGAGAGGTAGGACCTTTGGCAAAGACTCTCTCTGTCTTAATTCATTCTGGCCACTGTAACAAAATACCACAGAATGGATAGCTTATAAACAATGGACATTTATTTTGCAATGTTCTAGGGGCCAGGAAGTCTAAAATCAAGATAACAGCATGGTCCCATTCTGGTGAGAGCCCACTTCCTGATTCATAGCCAGAGCCTTGCTGTGTCCTCAGAGAGTGGAAGGGAATTAGCAAGCTCTCTGGAGCCTCTTTTAAAAGGCATTAATCCCATTCATGGAGATTCCCTGGCGGCTCAACAGTAAGGAAGCTGCCTGCAATTCAGTTTTGATCCCTGATTTGGGAAGATCCTCTGAAGAGGAAATGGCAAACCACTCCAATATTCTTGCCTAGGAAATCCCATGGACAGAGAAGCCTGGTGGGCTATATAATCCATGGGGTTGTAAAGAATCAGACATGACTGAGCGACTAAACAAGAGCAGTAGCAGCAATCCCATTCATGAGAGAATTTGTGGAATCTAAAAAATACAACAAACGTGATTATAACAAAAAAGAAACAGATTTACAATTGTGGAGAACAAATTAGTGGTTAGCAGTGTAGAGAGAGAAGTGGGGAGGGGCAATATTGGCATAGGGGGTTAAGAGGTAGAAACTATTGTGTATTAAATAAGATACAGAGATATACTGTATAACACAAGGAATATAGCCAATATTTTATAATAACTGTAAAAGGAGTATAACCTTTGAAAATTGTGAATAACTATTGTACATCAACTATACTTAATAATCACAAAAAATCTGAAAAGGCGTTAATTTCATCCATGAGGGTGCCACCTTCCTGACCTAATCACTTTTCAAAGGCTCTGCTTCCTAATACTACCAATTTGAGGGGTTAGAATTTCAACATATGAATTTTAAGGGAACATAAACATTCAGACCATAGCACTCTTATTTGACCAAACTTGCTTCAAGCTCCACTGAGTCCTCTTTCTAACTAGTCCCTCACTTTAGGCTCTGTCCTTGGCCCAATTAGGCTTGTTTTAGCATGAATACTGCTGGATCAGTTTAGCAAAAAATCCTCTACTCTTGATAGATGATCAAATTCTTTATCTTTCACCCTCTATATCTTATTACTCTAGCTTGTCTACAAAATTATGTCAAATTCATTTAGCTAGAATTCTCTTTACTCTCAGTATTTCATCCTAGTCTCCTAGTAATATTCTATCCACCAACCTCCATCCTGCCCCTTGCCTTTAAATCTCTACTTTTTCTATTATATTAGGAGTTGAGTCCAATCTCCCTCTCCTACTACAAAGTCCCCCTGATTTATCCTTACTATCTTTAGCAAGTGTCATGCTTACTTGTTTACTTCACCACCTTCCAAGACTTCCTTTATCCTACATCTCTCTGAATATGCTGTCACTTTTCCCATGCCTTTGTCCACATTGTAATCTGTGCTTTGCAATGCCCTGCCCTTAATGCCCTAGTTCATATCAAACCCCTCTGCAATATCTGTATTCTTCTAGTACTGTATTAAATACAATGCCCTTCATGATGACCTGTAAAACTCCTGTTTGCATAACTGTTTGCTATCTTTCATCTTCCTAAGCTATTCCCTCTTAGACTCTTAAATAGAACAATGTGTTTACTTGCCTTCTACTAGATTGTAAACTGTAATGATGCAAGAACTAGGCATCATTATGTGCTTCCTAATGCCTATCACCAAATGCTATGCACAGTAGAAACTCAGTGAATGCCTGATTAGTAGAACTATGGTCCTACTATATAGTGAAAAATTCAAAGGCTATTGAACTGGATTCTGATCTTCCCCACTCATGAGCAGTGTGACATCGAGTTTAATCTCTCAGTTTTAGTTTCATCATTTGTAAAAGGCAATAATAACTAAATAAATAGGTTGCAGTAAATATTGGATGACATTCTATGTAAAATAAATAAAGTAAACATGATATTATATGTAAAGGTGTCTTCTGCTTAAGGTCAGAAATCTTTCTGAGGTGGCTCAATGGTAAAGAATCCTCCTGTAGCCCTATCTCTGGGTTGGGAAGACCCCCTGGAGAAGGGCATGGCAACCCACTCCAGTATTCTTGCCTGGGAAGTCCCATGGACAGAGGAGCCTGGTTGGCTACAGTCCATGGTGTTGCAAGGATTTGGACACGACTGAGCAACTGAGCATGTATGCATGGCCTCTCTCAACCCCAGTAACATCAAAGTTGCACATCCTCTTCTGTGACACTTTGCAAGCTTTTAAAATGTATACACAAGAGTCTGAAGTTTTATCCAAAGTGTCACAGTTTAACAAGGAAGCAATGAACAGGAGACATTTTGTGGGGTGTAACTTCATATAGGATTGCTAAACATAGTGTTGGGTCTTATTGTTATTTTCTAACTTCTTTTCATTATGAATCAAAGTAATTCTAACCATGAGTTTGTTTTCTACATCTGTGGGTTTATTTCTGTTTTGTATTTAAGTTCATTTGTATCATTTTTTTTTTTAAGATTCCACATATACTGCTGCCGCTGCTGCTGCTAAGTTGCTTCAGTCGTGTCCGACTCTGTGTGACCCCATAGACAGCAGCTCACTAGGCTCCCCCATCCCTGGGATTCTCCAGGCAAGAACACTGGAGTGGGTTGCCATTTCCTTCTCCAATGCATGAAAGTGAAAAGGGAAAGTGAAGTCACTCAGTCGTGCCCGACTCTTAGCGACCCCATGGACTGCAGCCTACCAGGCTCCTCTGTCCATGGGATTTTCCAGGCAAGAGTATTGGAGTGGGTTGCCATTGCCTTCTCCGAGGTTCCACATATAAGCAACATCATATTATATTTGTCTTTGGCTTACTTCACTTAGTGTGATAATCTTGCTCTAGGTCCATCCATGTTACTGCAAATAGCATTATTTCATTCTTTTTAGTGCTGAGGAATATTTCATTGTGTATATGTGTGTATGTACATATGCCACATCTTCTGTATCTGTTCATCTGTTAGTGGACACTAGGTTGCTTCCGTGTCTTGGCAATCAATCGTATATAGTGCTGCAGTGAACATGGGGGTGCATGTATCTTTTCAAATTATGTTTTTCTCCTACTGCTGTCTTGATACTGACATACAGTCCAGCCCACCTACCTTACCTATATTTCCATATATTCTGAATGAGTCAGTCTGCTTTTTTTTTTTTTTTGGTTTTTAAAGAATCTGGATGTTTCCTAGTTAATACTTATATCCATGTGCACATCTGAACCATTTTCATGGTTTCTTTGTAAGCGTATTATTAGAGAAGCTTAGAGTAACTTCATAACAACATAGAAAGTAACCGTATACAAACTCTGTTTTAACTGTAAACTGTCTCTCTACTACTCCTAATACTCATAGACTGAAAGGTCATCAGAAATGTACTTGTCTTTGGGGAGTACAAGAGTAGAAAACAGAGAAATGAAGAAAATCATGAAATGACTTCAGTTGAGAATGAAAGAGTGGGTAAATGCCCTTTGCTTGGAAAAAAGATAAATTTCTTACTAGAGGAGAAATTTCTTAAAACATTCATTTGTGCCAGTGATTAACTCTATTGCAAATTTAGTTGCATTAGGCAGAGACTGCAAGAAACAACTAGTGTATATGCCTTGGTATAGTAAAAAAAAAAAAAGTTAATAGAAAGAATATTTCATTTATCTAGTTATTGAATAGCCTGAAGATAGAGCAGTCGAATATTATTTGCAATTTGTGTGCGTGTGTGTACGTATCTGTGAGCAAAGCTGTTTGACACATCCATTTTTTTCTGACTTAAAAACAATATTTTAATAGATAATTGTGGTTTAAATAACTGATTGATGTCTGACCGAAAGTTCTCCTATTGATTACATGTAAAAATACCTAGGAGGGGTTGGGACTGACTAACCATCAGAAGACTTCAAAACTCAAACGAGAATCTAGTTGACAGCAGGAGGTTCAGTACAGAAAATAGTTTCAGCGCTGACACTTTATTCTCAGGTTCAGTATCTATCCATCTATATACCAAATATTTGTGCAAAAGACAGTGTAGTGTGGGGAGATGAAAGCTGAACTTGTAACTGGGATATGGGGATTAGATTCCAGCTGAGTTCTTTCTACTGGTACTCTTTTGGAGATTTACATCTCTGAGAAAAACATTCTTTGTTTTTAAATTATCTCTAGGATAATTTAAAAGGATCTTTTGGGCTCTAAATTTCTATGATACTCTGATCCTGTCTTATCTTTTTAAGGATATTATGTGTTGTAAAATATCTAGATAGATCAATAGATGTATGTATGGGTGCGTGGAAAAGTGACAATACATATACACACATATATATGCACAATATATACACACATAAATATATGCATATATATATGACCATATATGTGTGTTTGTAACACATACAGATTTTTCCGTGCATGGGTGTCTATATAAGGTGACATGGTTTCTTTCATAAACATGAAACTTTTTCATTTGCAAATATGAAAATAAATATTCATTTCAAATATGAAAATAAATAATCTATACTCTGTAATTTAACAGGTAAGGCCTCTTCACAGCAAATGGTCTTGAAAGAGATTTTAAGATTATGAAAGATGCATTAAAATAATCCACAAATATTCATATGCATGTGTTGTGAAAATACTACTTAATGGATACAAATATAAAAGGTGAAAATGAAAGTATCATGAATATATCCATAAAGAATCCTAATACTGAAAATTTACTGGGCAGTGCTAAGTGACTATCAGGAATCTGATCTTGACCAAATAATGACTTTCACTTTTGATGTATAGAAAGGGGCTTTCGTGGTGGCTCAGGTGGTAAAGAATCCCCTTGCATTGCAGGAGACCTGGGTTTGATCCCTGGGTTGGGAAGATTCCCTGGAGGAGGGCACGGCAACCCACTCCAGTATTCTTGCCTGGAGAATCCCCGTGGACAGAGGAGCCTGGCAGGCTACAGTCCAGGAGGTCGCAAAGAGTCACACACGACTGAGCGACTATGCACAGTACATAAATACTATTAGCAGAAATGTATTTTTCTATCAGTAACCTTCATAAAAATAAATCTCATGTAAATGACAAACAATTAGTGGAATCTACATTTTACTTCTTTAACCAACATATTTGGTGGCTCAGATGGTAAAAATCAGCTTGCAATGCTGGAGGCCTGGGTTCAATCCCTGGGTCAGGAAGATCTCCTGGAGAAGGAAATGGCAACCCACTCTGGTATTGTTGCCCAGAAAATTCCATGTATGGAGGAGCCTGGCAGGCTACAGTCCATGGGGTTGCAAAGAGTTGGACACGACTGAGCAACTAAAAGTGACCATGTAATCATCAAACTTTAAAGCTGGAAAAAGCCTCATTCTTTTTCAAATGAAAAAAACATTAAATGGGTCATTAAATGAGTTTTTAAAGTTTCATGGCAAGGGAGTGACGGGTATAAAATTTTAAACCCATGCCTCTGGTGCCATTGCTCTTTCCATTGTACTGTTTCTCCCCAACATTTCATGAATCAAAACATACACACACACACACACACACACACACACACACACACACACCTCACACACGTACATATAAAGACCCAGGGTTTACTCTTCAACTTGCTTTCAAACATACGGAAACTTTATGGATTCAATCTTTCAGGTAGTATTTCAGAGCAGATAAGCCAAACCCTATTTCTCTCACTTGGTTTCAAGCATTGTTTAGTCTCTGAGTATAATTATTCATTAGGAATTTCAACTATTGGTCAACATTCAAATTTGTGATGGCCATGCTGTGGACTCCATTTTCTTGAGAGAAAAGCTTACATACTGAAGCATTTGGGTGGGTGAAAGGAACACAAGGAGAAGAAAATAGAGGAAAAGTATTTGTGAATTTGTAGTGAGTTGTTGCTTTTATATCTTTTTATCTTTTTGAGTTAATCTTTCTTTTTTATGAGAAATGAATAAAAATAAAAGCTAAAAAATGTCTCCTAGTCACTTGGAAATTTCTTTTTATCCTCTTTTTCTCAGGTAACATTTCTTCCAGGAATCCTCCCATACCCTGGAAAAGATAATTCCAATTGTTTCTCCTTTTAGTTTCTGCAGAGTTCCTTTGGTATTTGTGGGATTCCTATTTGATGTGATGGAGGAAGAGCCCACTTGGGCCACTTACTGTTACTAAGTTTAGAGGGCATGCTGGGTTTGGGTCACATTTCTTCTTGGTAGAGTTCATAAGATGCCCCACCATGAAGTTGCTCAGTCATTCTAAGGGTCCCTAGCCAATTCACCTTCTTCTTTAGATCTTTCAGAGCTCACATTTGGTTGTCTCATATTATTTCCAGGATATATAGTTGGGCTTATAAATGGGGAGCAGGGAAAGAGGAGCAAAAAACATCCTATATGGATTAGAAGTGCTCTCTGGGCCTTTTAAGTGCTCACCTGATTGGGACATGCTCACTCTGGATAATTTCCCAATCAACTGTGCTGTTTATCATAATCTGATAATGGGAACAATATTCCATCATATTTACAGGTCTCATACTCAAGTGGAGGGGCTACTTTGAGGATCATTAGGCATCATCTTAGAATTCTGTCAACCACAGAAGGTGTATGTGAATGTACTGAAACATTAATTAAGTAATTATCATCCTTTGGAAGACTGGAACCTGTTAGGATAGTATGAAAACCAAATGCTGTTATAATTATTCTACTCACAGTAGATGAAGTACACTTGATATCAGAAATGCTTAATAAAAATCAGAATATTCAAAAAAATCAGAATATTCAAACAAGTTTCAGTATTAGTTAATGTCAATTTCAGAGGTTTGATCTAAGTCTTCATGTGTGGCCATGCAGATATCTTCTGTGTGAAAAATATGCTAGCTGAAAGGTGAATTTAAAAACTTCACCACTACTCCCCATTTATATTCTGTAGTTACTTGCAAATACTTTGGCTACCAGCAATTCATATAGGAAATAAAGGTCACTGATGTTTCTGACTAAATTTTAAGAGCAGGTTTATACTTAACACATTTGTACAGGTTGCAATTGTACAAAGTTATGACTGTTGCTTTAGGTTGTAATATGATGTACTCTCACCTGTATCAGGATGGAAAACGTTAAGCAAAATTGTTTGCACTGGCCAATAGAGTCTTTTCCAATAGTCGGTTCTTCCCATCAGGTGGCCAAAGTATTGGCTTCAGCTTCAGCATCAGTCCTTCAGGTTAGATTTCGCTAATGTGAACTACTTACTGTTTTTGAACTGTGGTGTTGGAGAAGACTCTTGAGAGTCCCTTGGACTACAAGGAGATCCGACCAGTCCATTCTAAAGGAGATCAGTCCTGGGTGTTCTTTGGAGGGAATGATGCTGAAGCTGAAACTCCAGTACTTTGGCCACCTCATGCGAAGTGTTGACTCATTGGAAAAGACTCTGATGCTGGGAGGGATTGAGGGCAGGGGGATAAGGGGACAACAGAGGACGAGATGTCTGGATGGCATCACCAACTCGATGGACATGAGCTTGAGTGAACTCCAGGAATTGGTGATGGACAGGGAGGCCTGGCGTGCTGCAATTCATGGGGTTGCCAAGAGTTGGACACGACTGAGTGATTGAACTGAACTGAACTGACTGAACTGCTGACAAAAGATCAGAAGTCAGGAGGAAAGAAGGTAAGAGTTATTCATTTCTGTGAGGCTCCCTCTCCAAAACTTTGGATTGACAGTGGCTGCCATTTTCTCAGTTTATAGCTCTTGCTGGGTGGACTTCTACAACTCTTGAGACATTTGGGTTGCAGGAACCCAAATCTCTCTATGCCCCTTCAATCCTAGAGGTTCTAATACTGGTTTCTCAGTTGCTAGCCTCTGGGTACTTCATCATCTTTTGGTTTCTCTTCATTATTTTCACATTTTAGTCTCCTCATTAAATGATATTCCATCACTCTTTTAAAGTGTGCCATCAGCCTTTGGTTGGACTCTGACTAATACATTGGTAGTGGGGAATAGTAGAAACTTTAAGGTAGTACTAGGAGGGTGGGATAAACTGCTGGAGAGAGATAGGAAAAGAAGGGTTTCAAAGCTTTTTATGGCGTTCTATCAGAAAACGAAGATCATGGCATCTGGTCCCATCACTTCATGGGAAATAGATGGGGAAACAGTGGAAACAGTGTCAGATTTTAATTTTTGAGGCTCCAAAATCACTGCAGATGGTGACTGCAGCCATGAAATTAAAAGACGATAACTCATTGGAAGAAAAGTTATGACCAACCTAGATAGCATATTGAAAAGCAGAGACATTACTTTGCCAACAAAGGTCTGTCTAGTCAAGGCTATGGTTTTTCCAGTGGTCATGTATGGATGTGAGAGTTGGACTGTGAAGAAAGCTTAGCGCCGAAGAATTGATGCTTTTGAACTGTGGTGTTGGAGGAGACTCTTGAGAGTCCCTTGGACTGCAAGGAGATCCAACCAGTCCATTCTGAAGGAGATCAGCCCTGGGATTTCTTTGGAAGGAATGATACTAAAGCTGAAACTCCAGTACTTTGGCCACCTCATGCGAAGAGTTGACTCATTGGAAAAGACTCTGATGCTGGGAGGGATTGGGGGCAGGAGGAGAAGGGGACGACAGAGGATGAGATGGGTGGATGACATCACTGACTCAATGGACGTGAGTCTGAGTGAACTCCAGGAGTTAGTGATGGACAAGGAGGCCTGGTGTGCTGCGATTCATGGGGTTGCAAAGAGTCAGACACGATTGAGTGACTGAACTGAACTGATGAATATAGCATGACCTTTGTATGTGAATGACTCTAATAGTCTTAAATTGCTTCTTAATTATTTAGTTGGGTTCCTGTTTCTTTGCATACACAGCGAGGCTTGAACAGGGCCAAGCGATACTTGGGATTTATGACTAGAAAATACTACTAGGATCTATCTGGATTGATTTTATCATACTAGAACATTTCACTCATGGCATCAGGAATATCCCAACCCAGTGCACATGCTAATTTTCTATTGAAATTCAGTGCAGTGCTATTGTGTGTAATTCATTTTTTTTGTCAAAGAGAACAACAATTTTTGACTTTTTAATATTTTCTTTTATTATGAAACAGAAATTGGGGAAAGCCCAATAATTTCTTCAGGAACAAGTAATTCAGTTCAGATTGTTCCATATAGATTCAGATTGTTATGTTTAAAGGTAAATAGCTCTAAAAGTGGACATGAGGCAGCTGACTTTTGTCCATCACTGTAACATTTTAGATATCTGTGAATTCAGATCTCACATAGAATTATCTGCCTCAGAGGGATCCACTACTGGCCCACGACAAATAGGACAGGTTGTGTGCTCAGACAGCCAGTGATCAATGCAGTGATCATGATATTCATGGGAGCAAGGTAGGATGCATAGTGTGTTGCCTGCGGTATACTCTGTGATACAAATGCTACAGGCTTTAAATGCTTCATTCTCTCCAAAAGATCTTAAAGCCAAGTTCTCAATCTGTGCTTTGGTAAGTCCTGTTGGTTTGTATGGGTCATCTTCATTTTGTAGGAAAAACTGATCCAGATTAAGGGAGGACCAAGAGTCACTATCATCAAATATTATTGGGGTCATTCGTCTACCTTCTTGCCTGGTCTCTGATAAGTCTGTTGATAAGCTTCTTTCTTCACTGTCTTCAAACACCTGTGAGCTAATTTCTGAATCTTCATCACTTGAGCTAGAAGTGGACATAGGAGTAGAATGGGAGCTAGATATATAATTGGGGATTGAACCTGAAATCAGTGTGAAATTTGAATCAGGATCATAGCTAGCATTTGAAGCAGAACTAGGTCTACAACTACTACCACTAGGTCCATTTCTTTCATTTGGTGACTCTGCCCTTTCCATGTTTTCACTTGGAGGTGAGACACTATGCTCTAAATTACTGCCACTGTCCATAAGATTACTTGAGTTATTAAATCCTCTCATTGTCTGCCATAATGTACTCTGAGTTGGAACAGATGTTGTATCACTTAAGCTAGTATTTAAAATTCTGTAAACAGGATTTCTGATGGTATTGACATAAGCACTCTCATTGGCCTCTTCAGAATGTGAAAACATTGGCTTCAGTTCTTCTTGCTCACTTTCTGAAGTGGTAGTGTTGTTTGGTGAGTCAGATGTTAACTGAGTACTACTAACTCTCCTGTCTCTCTGAGAACATGCTCGACAATGAACTGGACAAGGGACTTGTCCTACTTCAAGATTGAAGGGTGTGGTTGAATTTGTTTCCCTCACTTCCAAAGATTCACTACTGCACGTTGTGTCTGAATAACATTCTCCAGGAACAGCATTCCTAGTTCTAGAAGTTTCAATAAGACCCTTATTTTGCAACTCATGTCCAGGCATTTGCTGTCTCAATGTTCCTTCATGCCCAGTTCTAGAAAATGTATCATTCTCACTTATGAGAGGTTGTTTAAAAGTCTGAGATGGTATATCTTCATTCATTCTTTGAAAAATTTCCCACAGTGAATGTGAAGGTGGCGAACTGTCAGTCCTTGCTCTGGTTCTCCGAGAGATTGGGCTCATACATTTTGCTCTTCTCTGACTTCTAGTTGGTGGGACTTCCATTAATGTTTCCATTGCATCTTGTTCTGATGTAGATGGTCTTGTAAATAGTGACTCAGATTGTGGATTTTCCACTTGCCTTTGGCTGTCTTCCGTATCTTCTCTTCTGGGAAGTTTTGCAGATGCTATACATTCATTCTCTGGATTTGAGTTTTTATCATCAAGGTCAAGATTTATTTCTAAGCTGAATCTGAACTCATCACTGTTAGCACTAATTTGGGTCTGTTCTCTCCAAGACTGATTTTCTTTTTGTTCACTTGTCACATTTTCAGTTTGTCTGAAAGTGGTAAGCCAGTCTAGTGGAGAGTCATCACTAGACACATCACCCGAAGCATCTCCTCTATCTGTTAATTAAAAAAAGGAGGGGGAGAGAGGCCATAAAAGAACTACCAAAAATGGAACCATCATAAAATAGCACTCTGAAACTTTGTTTAAAAAGCAAACAAAAATGAGAACTTAAACACTCAGATGTTTTCAACTGATTTCACATTTACAGAGTTAATATTTTAAAAGCTTTATTATCTAGATTTATTAGTAAAGGCAGGGAAGTTTCAATTCCATCCAAAGAAGAGTACACTAATCCTAGATAAATTTAGAGTTTTTTACAAAGGGTATCTGATGGAAGTCTGTTTTTCGATATTTCGTCATATACACAGCCCATTGTGGGACGAATGTCAAGAGACAACATTTTTTTTTCAGTCCACTGTCAAAACACCAAAGCAGTTAAACCAGGTAAACACCAGTTAAGGTACAGTGCCAGTATTTTAATTCAATTGATATTACTGTCTAATTCTTATTAGTCTCCAATATTACTACTCCTGGGCTGTTATATGCTTTTGATAATGTATAAGTTGTTTTAAAATACAAGTTATTGCCCAAATAGGAACAAAGTTTATAGGATTAAAAGTATTTGAATTTTGAATACTTCTTAATATTACCAGGATTTTTAATTGGCATTAAGCTGAAAGTCAGATCAAATGAATAGACTGAACCTAGCGTGGTGCATATAAGACCATATTCTGGAACCAAAGTATTATAGTATCCTCTTCATTAGGTAGTAAAATCCTCTATTTTACACTGGGAGAGAAGGCACCATATCTGAGGTTCCAGCAGGGTTTCTCAGCCTTAGAACTATTTACATTTTAGCACTGGGCAATTCTTATTTTGGGGAGCTACCCTGTGCATTGTGTCATATTTGGCAGCATCCCTGGTCTCTGCCCACTAGATGCTAGTAACACTCATGCCTCCTTCTGTGACAACCAAAAATATCTCCAGCTATTGTCAAATGTCCTTTGGGGTGGGGGAGAGCAAAACTGTCCCCAGTTGAGAACTACTTTATTAGAATATAAAATATTTCTTTTTACAGTTTTTTTTTTTAAACACATCTATATGGATAGAGAGGGCTTCCCTCATAACTCAGTTGGTAAAGAATCTGCCTGCAATGCAGGAGATCCCTGTTCAGTTTGGGAAGATCTACACTGGAGAAGGGATAGGTTACCCACTCCAGTATTCTTGGGCTTCCCTTGAGGCTCAACTGGTAAAGAATCTGCCTATAAAGCGGGAGACCTGGGTTCCATCCCTGGGTTGGGAAGATCCCCTCCACTCCAGTATTCTGGCCTGGAGAATTCCATGGACTGTATAGTCCATGGGGTTGCAAAGAGTCTGACACAACTGAGAGACTTTCACTTTCATAGAAAAACTAATTCAGGACATAGGAGGTACTTTCCATTGAGGTACACAACCATAAAACAAACAAAAACCAGTGGTCTACTTCACACTGTTTCCGAATTAAAACAATCCAAATGTGAATCAGAAAAAAAAAAAAAAAAACAACCCACAACACCTACTCTGGCATTCTCATTGCAAATCAAGTAAATGTCAGTTCTTTCTTTATGAGAAGTACCTTACCAAGTAATTTATGCCTCTTCTGTATATTTACTGTTATGAAGTGATTATTTAGCATCGTGAAGTTCCTTTTTCATCTCATCCTATTCCCTCCAAAGAGAAATATACCTGTATTTTCATCTGAGTTTCGTCGTAGGTTTTCTTTCATTATTTGAAACCTCTTCTGCAACTCTTCTTCCGTACTTTCACCTAGGGGGCCGAGCAAATTGTTGTCCCTCATACGTATGTAATCTTCTTCATTCAGATCAGTTACGAATCGGTAGTAATCATCTTCTCGAGCCAATCGGTCTATCTGACTGCTATGTCGGACCGAAACTCTGTCTTCTTCATCGTCGGAATCTGAGATTTCCATCTCGATGAACAACTGGAAAATTATCTGAATTTCATGACTTAGTGCTGAAATGCAAAACCGACAGTCAAGTAATCTTCAGCTTCTACTTCCGCCCGGGAGTGACCCGAACACACTCAGTCGGATAATGGTCCACCTAGGTTCCCAGCTGCTCTGCTACTCCGCTATTGCACCTCAGCTCTGTAGCCTCTAGTGAGGCAATAATTGAGATTCGCCTCTACATCATAACTTGCTTAGGTGTTGCCTAGGCATCCATTGTCTTCCTTATGTAACTGAGTAGGGACTGGATTCAGGTTGGGTTTCATTTCATTCAAAAGCAGTCAATGTTTCTGAGGGTTTATAATGTACCAAGCACCATCCTTAACCTCTCTCCCCTCGCCCCCAACCCACCCGGCCGCAGCCTATTCTCAGGCTTTCAGATCGCATTTTCATTCGCTACATTTTATATGACAACCTGCTTCAAAATGCCATGCCAAAGTCAGCCTCATTAAATGTAGCATTTCTCATTTTCAGGTGCCGAGAGACCGCTCCCTTTTCTCCTTGTGAATTCCTCAGATCTTAGACTCTCACTAAGAAAGTAATTCACAATTTTTGATTATTCCCCAGGGTCTTAGTTGAGTCTCTTCAGTGTGTCCTCTCCCTTTTAACTCTTAATGGGTTCGTCTTGATTATATGACCCCTCAATCCTGTTTGAAACAAACAGAAAACACCAAAACTTGGGCAGGTTTTTCTGCTCATCCAGGGAATTTCTTCTCCACAAAAGCATTCAGTTTTGTTTTTGTCCTTGTGTCTCTTGCAAATGAAACTAGCCAGATTATCACAGGAACTTTAAAAAATGGATCCGTGATAGTTATTTTACCTGCGGTACTGAGTACCAACTTTGCCAATTTTGTTCCATGTGTCTTGGTGCAACCCGGATGGCTGTATTTATTGGTGAAAATAAACTAACGCTTATTTGTAATGCTATTTGAGGGAGATCTCTACGATTTTCTGGACTTGTTAATACTGCCAGCCCCGCTTAACACTTGTTTGAGTTTTTCATTCAAATTATTCATGTAAAGACAAGATTTGGCTACTGAATTTGAGATTATTTAATTTGACTTATTTAATAATTAATCCATCCAACATATACTGGGTCAGTTATTGTCCTAGCTCTAGAGATATGTCAATTGTTGGAGCAGTTTGTACTCCCAAGTGAGTGGGAAACACCATCTAGAAACTATCATAATACAATATATTTTAGAATAGATTTATATATGCTTTATTGTATAAGTACAGAGAATTGTGCAACAATTATTTAGGGGCATTTCAAAGAGGTGTTATATTTAAATCTGAATCTTTAAATATAGTTATTAATTTCTATAGAGGGGAAAATGGCAGTTATGTGTTGGTAGAGAAAGGCTCTGTCAGAAAAAGTAGACTTGAAAGACCTTGGGTTATTTGGGCAACTTTGGCCACAGTTTTGGGGTAGGGGTGGAAATGTGGAATTAATCTCAGAAAGGATAACTGACACAAGCTGTAAATAGAGTTTTCATTTTTTTAATATAAGAAATAGGATACTGATTAAGATGTTTTGGTATATTTTGAGAACAAGTAGTGAATTTTATTTTTGCTTGCTTAGTGTCTCTGTAACAACTTGTGCTAATAGCATCCTGATTTTCATGGTGGAAAAACTCATTCTACAGTCTTAGTCCAGTTGGTTTAGGTTTAGCTGAATTCACTACCATGGCTAAAGGAAAGGACATATGATGCAGCCATGTCCAATCAGCATGTCTCAAACTGGTTACGGTAATTGGTCAAAACATGAGCATGTGAACAAAAGTACATTTAAGAGCTAAATCTGAAATGTTAGCTAGAACTACTGATAATAAGAAATCCTTTTCCACTGAGGTTAAGAAGCTAGTAAGATACAAATATAAAGATGCTTGTGGTTATGTTATATACCAAGAATGAGGAAAATTGCCATAAATAGACAGAGGAAAACAGAGATGCAGAAAGGACAAGATATTTGAGGAAAAAAAAAAAATGAGAAGTACCTGAAGCTAGATGTGCCTTAGGATTTTTAGATCTTTAAAACAATGTATTTCATTTGTAAAACTATAAGCTTATGATTGGAAAGCTCATAATAGTTGTCATAGGAGAGTGATATGATTGTCGATGATATAGTAGTAGTTGTTAAGTCGCTCAGTCATGTCCAACTCTTTTTGACCCCAAAGACGGCAGCATGCCAGGCTTTCCTGTCCTTTACCATCTACCAGAGCTTGCTCAAATTCATATCCATTGAGTGGATGATATAGTAAGATGTCAAAAAATAGTTTGATAGAGGGGAGGTGGTCAGGGAATGAATGAAATAGGTGTGGGAGATTAAGTAGTACAAACTTCCAGTTTAAAATAAAGGAGTCAAAGGGATAAAATGTACAGTGTGGAGAATATAGGCGATAGTAATGTAATATCTTTGTAGGATGACAGATGGCAACTAGGCTTGTGATCATTTTATAATATACAGAAATATCTAGTCACTATGTTGTGCACCAGAGACAAACAGTGTTGTAGGCCAAGTATACTTCAAAAGACAAACAAACAAACTCATAGAAAAAGAGATAAGATTTGTGGTTACCAGAGGTTGGTGGAGGGTTGGATGAAGGTGGTCAAAAGGTGCAAAATTCTAGTTATGGAATAAATAAGTATAGGAATGTAAGGTACATTAGTCATGTTGTATATGAAAGATGTTAAGAGTAAATCCTTAGAGTTCTCATCACAAGGAAAAAAAAATATTATTTCTCTTTTATTTTGTCTCTATATGAGGTGATAGATGTTTGCTAAATTTATCATGGTTATCATTTCATGATGTATGTAAGTGTAAGAGAAAAAAACTTGGCACCCCAAAATGTTTCTTTGGCATGTAGATTATTTCAAGCTGGGAAAAAAAAAAAATCTAGGCCCAAAAGTCTCAGGAAAAAACTTTGACCTTGCTCTTAACTGCCTAAAAATTTTAGGTAAAGGGCTTATTCCCCAATAGAGCTATCACCAGAGATATCTACAAAGAATATGGCTAGCTGTGGTGGGGAAAACACAGCAGAGCCTAGAGATCTAAGACAGTTCTGTGTCCTATTGTCTACATGGCCTGTTTACCAAACATTTCCTTTTCCGTCTTTATATGAACCACTTTGCTTTCCTTTGAAGTCTCAAATACTATCCATGACATCCTCTTTTGTCTTTAGTTAAAGATGGTATTTAAGTTGAGGGTTTCAGCCATATGTTCATGTTTTTAAACTTTGATTTTTCTTTCTGGTTAATTTGTCTTATGATGTTTTACTTCTTAGACCAGCCGGAAGAATCTAGATGGATAAAGGAAAATTTCTTACTGCCAAACATAATTCAAATTATTGTGCTGTGTGCCTTTAACTTAGTCTTAAACATCAATGTCAATGATATCTCCAAAACCTGGTAGAGAAAATAAATAATTTATAATTAAGTTGCCATGTAAAACTTTTTTTTTGTCCAGTCTATAAAATTAATGTTCATATAGTTTGAATTTAATTGGATTTAGTTTTTATGAAAAAATAAGAAAACAGAATATTTCTGTCATTCATTAGTTTAATCAGTATTTATTAGGCATTGAAACTGTGTAAAGTTGAAAGAAATGAGCAATCATTTTCACTTGATTATGAGTAAAATATAGTTATGACATATCGATATAATGTTAATATTGTGGATAAATTTCCTTCATCTTTGTACCTTGAGATCCTTTCAAAATGTCCTTATATTTGCATGCATTTCATTTATTATACAATGCATTCTGATACTTTGGCCCAGTAATACTCATTTAATTCTTACATGAATAGCAAATATCCTGAGGTGAAGTATCAGTGAATGTTTGGTTTATATTAAGAAACACAATGGCCCTGCTGGGAACTAAAATGTCTTTCACTAATACCTTAATAAAGAGTAAGATAATGTTATGTGACCAATTACCTCCCTAGTGGGATTTTAAGGATGCCTAAGTCAAGAGATACCTTGAGTAACAGGCAAATTTGTCCTTGGAGTACAAAATGAAGCAGCGGAAATGCTAACAGAGTTTTGCCAATAGAACACACCACTCATAGCAAACACCCTCTTCCAACAATGCAAGTTATGACTCTACACATGAACATCACCAGATGGTCAATACCAAAATCAGATTAATTATATTCTTTGCAGTCAAAGATGGAGAAGCTCTATATAGTCAGCAAAAACAAGACCAGAGCCGACTGTGGCTGAGATCATGAGCTCATTGCAAAATTCAAACTTAAATAGAAGAAAGTAGGGAAAACCACTAGACCATTCAGGTATGAAAGTGAAAGTAGCTCAGTCATGTCCAACTCTTTGCGACACTATGGACCCTATGGAGAGTCCATGTAATTCTCTAGGCCAGAATACAGGAGTGGGTAGCCTTTCTCTTCTCAAGGGCATCTTTCTAACCCAGGGATTGAACCCAGGTCTTCCATATTTCAGGTGGTTTCTTTACCAGTTGAGCCACAAGGGATGCCCAAGAATACTGGAGTGGGTACTGAAGAAGACTATCCCTTCTCCAGCAGATCTTCCCAACCCAGGAATTGAATGAGGGTCTCCTGCATTGTAGGCAGATTCTTTACCAACTGAGCTATCAGGGAAGCCCAACCATTCATGTATGACCTAAATCAAATCCCTTACCATAATACAGTGGAAGTGACAAATAGATTCAAGGGCCCATTCAGGTATGACCTAAATCAAATCCCTTATGATTGTACAATGGAAGTACAAATAGATTCAAGGGATTAGATCTGATAGAGTGCCTGAAGAACTATGGACAGAGGCTCATGACTTAGTACAGGAGGCAGTGATCATGACCATCCCCAAGAAAAAGAAATGTAAAAAGGCAAAATGGTTGTCTGAGGAGGCCTTAAAAATAGCTGAGTTAAGAAGAGATGCTAAAGGCAAAGGAGAAAAGGAAAGTAATACCCATCTGAGTGCAGAGTTCCAAAGAAAAGCAAGGAGAGATAAGAAAGACTTCCTCAGTGATCAATGCAAGGAAATAGAGAAATACAATAGAATGGGAAAGATTAGTGATCTCTTCAAGAAAATTAAAGATACCAAGGGAACATTTCATGCAGATTGACACACTAAAGGACAGAAATGGTATGGACCTAAGAGAAGCAGAAGACATTAAGAAAAGTTGGGGAGAATGCAAAGAAGAACTATACAAAAAAGATCTTCATGACTCAGATAACCATGGTGCTGTGATCACTGACCTAGGGCCAGACATCCTGGAATACGAAGTCAAGTGGGCCTTAGGAAGCATCACTACAGACAAAGCTAGTGGAGGTGATGGTATACCAGCTGAGCTTCTTCAAATCATAAAAGATGATGCTGTTAAAGTGCTACGCTCAATATGCCAGCAAATTTGAAAATATCAGTAGTGGCCACAGGTCATTTTTCATTCCAATCCCAAAGAAAGGCAATGCCAAAGAACGTCCAAACTACCACACAATTGCACTCATCTCACATGTTAGCAAAGTAATGTTAAAATTCTCCAAGTGAGGCTTCAACAGGACATGAACTGAGAACATCTAGATTTTCAAGCTGGATTTAGAAAAGGCAGAGGAACCAGAGATCAAATTGCCAATATCCATTGGGTCATTGGAAAAAGAAGAGTTCCAGAAAAAAACATCTATTTCTGCTTTATTGACTATGCCAATGCCTTTGTCTGTGTAGAGCACAACAAACTGTGGAAAATTCTGTAAGTAAGGAGAATACCAGACCACCTGACCTGCCTCCTGAGAAAACTTTATGCAGGAAAACAACCAACATTTAAAACCCAACATGGAATGATGGACTGGTTCCAAATTGGGAAAGGAGTATGTCAAGTCTGTATATTGTCACCTTGCTTCTTAAATTATTCTCAGAGAATATCATGCGAAATGCCAGGCTGGATGAAACACAAGCTGGAATCAAGATTTCTGGGGAAAATAACAATAACCTCAGATATGCAGAAGCCACCACCCTTAGGGCAGAAAGTGAAGAAGAACCGAGGAGCCTCTTGTTGAAAGAGAAAGAGGAGAGTGAAAAAGCTGGCTCAAAACTCAACATTAAAATAAACAAACATCATGGCATCTGGTCCCATCACTTCATGGCAAAGAGGTGGGGAAACAATAGAAACATTTAGAGACTATTTATTTTGGGCTCCAAAATCACTGCAGATGGTGACTGCAGCCATGAAATTAAAAGATGCTTGCTATTTGGAAGAAAACCTGTGACCAACCTAGACACCATATTAAGAAGCAGAGACATTACTTTGCTGACACAGGTCCATCTATTCAAAGCTATGGTTTTTCCATTAGTCATGTATGGATGTGAGAGTTAGACCATAAAGAAAGTTGAGCACTGAAGAACTGATGCCTTTGAACAATGATTTTGGAGAAGACTCTTGAGATTCCCTTGGACTGCAAGATCAAAGAAGTCATTCCTAAAGGAAATCAGTCTATTAATTGGAAGGACTGATGCTGAAGTTCCAATATTTTGGCCACCTGATTCAAAAACCTGACTCATTGGAAAAGACCCTGATGCTGGGAAAGATTGAAGGCAAGAGGAGAAGGGATGACAGAGGACGAGATGTTTGGATGGCATCACTGACTCAGTGGACATAAGTCTGAGCAAGCTCCGGGAGTTGGTAGGACATGGGAGACTGGCATGCTGCAGTCCATGGGGCTGCAAACAGTCAGACTCCACTGAGCGAGAGAACTGAACTAAACTGAAGTTTAGCAAAGTCTTCATTTGCATGAGTAGGTGTATACTTGTGTGTGTGTGTGTGTGTGTGTGTGTGTGCATATATGTGTGTGTGTGTGTGTGTGTGTGTTACATTTTAAAAGTTTTAACATGTTTGGTTAGGATAATAACCAGTAACCACTAGTCAGATCTCTTTTTCAATGAGCTTGGTTTTCCGGTTATTATTTATTTTTTTAGATTCCACAATTAAGTGAGATAATAAAGTATTTGACTTTCTCTGTCTTATTTTCAATTCTCACTGCCCAATTCTCTTTATCTCACAAACTGACTAAATCAGTTGTAGACAATAACTATTGTGTTATAAGACTTCAAAGTTTGAGATAAAGTACATTCATACCACAGAGGAACTTTGAAAATTTCAGTGAAATAGGTCTCTGTTACTAGTATCTAGCTGAGCTACTCACTGAAAAAATAAATTCTCAAACTATTGTTTGGAATCTTGTTTTCAATATTTCTTCCTAAATATCACAATTGATGTTCCCAAACCTCATTTCAATTCCGTGTATTTAATGGCAATATAATGAGGCATTCAATATACAGGAAGGAGGACTGGGTTGAGAATTTAGAGACTTGGGTTGAAGTCTAATCATTAACCCATTATTTACCCAAATACTTCCTCTTTCTAGCCTCCAGTTTCTTAAATTCGAATATGTGAAAATTGAATCTATTTTTCATGGTTTAATTTAGTCAGTTTCTCAGACAAAGAGAATTGGACAGTGAGAATTGAAAATGAGACAGGGAAAGACAAATATTTTACTATCTCACTTTATGTGGAGTCTTAAAAAAAAAAAAAAAAAAGACAAAGCTGAAATACCAAGCTCCTCGAAAAAGAGATCAGACTAGTGTTTACCAGAGGTAGGGGAAGGAGGGGTGGGAAATTAGAGCTATGTGGTCAAAAGGTACAAACTTCCAGTTATAAGATAAGTAAGTAGTAGGGATGTAATGTTGGAGAAGGCAATGACAACCCACTGCAGTACTCTTGCCTGGAAAATCCCATGGACGGAGAAGCCTGGTGGGCTGCAGTCCACAGGGTTGCAAAGAGTCGGATATGACTGAGCAACTTCTTTCACTTTTCACTTTCATGCATTAGAGAAGGAAATGGCAACCCACTCCAGTGTTCTTGCCTGGAGAATCCCAGGGATGGTGGAGCCTGGTGGGTTGCCGTCTAAAGGATTGTACAGAATCGGACGTGACTGAAGTGACTTAGCAGTAGCAGCAGGGATGTAATGTACAACATGACTATAGCTACCACTGCTGTATGATATATAGGAAAGTTATTAAGAAAGTAAATTCTAAGTATTCCCATGACTAGGAGTAATTTTTTTTTTTCTCTCTCTCTCTCTCTTTTTTTTTTTTTTTGGTTGTTGTTGTATCTATATGAACAGATGGATGTTAGCTGGACCTATTGTGGTAATCATTTCTTGAGATATATAAATCAAACCATCATTTGGCATGCCTTAAGCTTATACCAGGATGTATGTCAATTATTTTTCAATAAAACTGGAAAAAAAAGAAAGAAAATAATGTCTGAAACAGAGTGTCAAATTGGCAACCATGAATTAAAGAGGAAAGGTTGAGTGGGGCTACAGTTAGGGCCAGTAATGCTGAGATAAATTCCAAAGTCAAGCTAGGATTAACTGTCTCCCAAAATGTTCATTCAAAGCCAGTAAATTAAAATAGAGTATTGAGCCAAAGAAGACAATTCAAAAAGACTCAGAGCAGAGCCACGGTAAAGTCATACCCAGCTTGGGGATCAAAGCCATAAGGTAGTAGCAGATGTGTGTGACATTGATTTTAACTTGCTAAATTATATTTATACCTTGGATCTCTGAAAGTTGATACTCAATTGTTTTGATATCTTTGTTTATAACACATGTGAGATGTATGACCTCAATTATCTTTTCTGTTACATACTTTTATGAATGAGAATATACTCACAACAAAATTTTTTAAAACACTAGGGAAAATTTTTGTTCAGAAAAATACGGTACATATATAACAAAAACATATAGCATGTTATTAGCACTTAGAAAATAACAAATTCTTAGCATCTTTCATATTTAAGTTCGTAACTGAAGATGGTCAGATTGACCACTTTGGGTGAGAAAGGAAAAAATAAAGACACAGTTACTTTTACATTCACCTGCTAGATGTGTTCACTGTAGGCTCCCTTATGTATGTGAGGCCTGGGCCTGGGTGGCTGCAAGTACAGTTGTCAAGCTTTTAACAAACTGGATAACCATTTGTTTCTCCACAGCACATTATCTTTACATAGGAGCAATCGGAAGAAAACGTGAAGTAGCCAAGCATTCTGTCCTACAAAACACCACCTTAACAGTCATCCATCATTGCCCAACTGTTTTACAGCTGTCTGCTAAGTCACTTCAGTTGTGTCCGACTCTGTGCGACCCCATAGAGGGCAGCCAACCAGGCTCCCCCATCCCTGGGATTCTCCCGGCAAGAGTACTGGAGTGGGTTGCCATTTTCTTCTCCAATGCATGAAAGTGAAAAGTGATAATGAAGTCGCTCAGTCGTGTCCGACTCTTAGCGACCCCATGGACTGCAGCTTACCAGGGTCCTCATCCATGGGATTTTCCAGGCAAGAGTACTGGAGTGGGGTGCCATTGCCTTCTCTGACAACTGTGTCTACTGCACACAAATACATGAAACTAGAAATATGTTTGATAAATAATTCTTTAAAAAATTATTTTCACCTTAAATTTCTCTGTATTGATGCAGATCCAGATTACCATTTAAATCCTAAGGTAAATAACACATGTACATACATTTATAATAACTTCAAGTAGGTCTTTATTTTTAAAAGAATGATGGCAATGAAGAGTCAATCACTAGACAGTCTTTGACTACTCAGAAAGAAAAGGCTACACACATTTTCTTAAGTCCAGAGGCCACAAATTAGATAACAATCTGTTTACTTTCAAAGAAACTGCAGTATATACAGATAAATGAAACTTTACCTCAAATATTCAAACCAATAACAAAGCTGTTTATCTCACTAACTTAAAAGATATATGAATAAAAGAAACAACAACAACAACAACAAAAAATCATTATGAAATGAAGTTTACCGCTTGAGGCAAAATTCGAAACAAGTAAAAGGTTACACAATGTGTTAAAGAATAAACTTTTCAACAGATAGTGGCTAATTTCAAAGACTGATCACCTGAGATGTGGTTCCTCTCCTTCCGCTGTCCCCCTCATTCCCTTCCACACACACCCCCTCCTAGTTTTCAGGTTGTTCGTTAATTATTTTTCTAATATGACACCGCTCCTTCCTCTTCTGGAAACCTGGAGGGATTTTGTGATTGTCCTCAGGACCTGTACTTTCTTCCTGGTGGAAGGCTTCTGGATCTAGACCTAGACGTGGTTGCTGAGGAAGATCTGGCCTCCGAGGAGGACTTGGTACTTCCAGGAGAACTTGATCTCGAGGATGATGGAGAACTATCACAGGAGAGAGATGGACGCTTTGAACGGCTGAAGTGAGATCGGGCCTGAGATGGCGATCGGCTCCTGGTGAGGGACCTGCGGCAGCGACCAAGCTGTGGCTCTGGCGTGCTTGACTCAGGGGAGGAGTTTCCTGGCTGCGGCCTTGGTGGAAATCTAGGAGGCGACCGTGGCGTGCCATCTGCACCCGCAGCTCACGGCCATCCAGCATGACCCCGTCTAGGGCGTCCATGGCCTCCTCGGCGTGGCGCTTGTCCTGGAAGCGGACGAAAGCAAAGCCGCGGGACTCTAGAGTGAAGCGGTCCCGGGGCATGTACACATCGCCGATAGGCCCATACTTCTCGAAGATGCGCCTCAGGGTGCGGTGTGAGATGCGGTTGGTCAGGTTGTCCACCTTGAGGGAGATCAAGTCGCCCACGTTGGGAGGAGGGCGGCTGTAACTCATGACCTTTGCGAGCTAAGCGGGGAGCCCCCGCAAACTGAATTCTGAGCTAGCTGCAGTCTGCGAAGGCTGCGAGGACGACGCAGGGTCTAAGTTTGCCTTGGCCTTGTTCCGCCTGAACACTCTGCCTCTTTGCGTCAGTTGACTCAGCCGGTGGCTGCTTAGACACCCCCGAATGTTGAACGTTCGGTCCGCGCGGATTGTCTCCAGAGCTCAGACTGCTGGAGGAACAGCTCTGTACCAGTTTTCCGTTTTTTAAAGTGAAAGTTCATGACCATAACATCATTTTATGACTTTTCCTGTATATGTCTATACACCCAGTTTTAATTATGGGCAAAAGTATATGCATATAGATGTAATTATGTGACTAAGTATATGGCAGTGCTGATTCATGTATGATAAAAACATTTATTTACTGTGAAGACAGAAACAAAGTTTCAAAACAGATCATGAACAGATAGGTTGATTCAGTAACACTGACAAGCAGGAGACCATGAGAGCCACCTACAGGGTATGAGTTGTAATCAGAAATTCAGTATGAGAGCTCTTATTCTGCTTGAAAAAAATAAAAAATAAAAGTCAAGTTATGATCTGCCATTCCAAATTACATAATTATATATAACTCATTATTAAAATTTACTATTTCCTTATTAATTTTTTAAATATAAATTTATTATTTTAATCAGAGGCTAGTTACTTTACAATATTGTATTGGTTTTGCAATACATCAACATGAATCCACCACGGGTGTACATGTGTTCCCCATCCTGAACCCCCCTCCCACTTCCCTCCCCATACCATCCCTCTGGGTCATCCCAGTGCACCACCCCCGAGCGTCCTGTATCATGCATAGAACCTGGACTGGCGATTCGTTTCTTATACGATCTTATACATGTTTCAATGCCATTCTTCCAAATCATCCCACCCTTGCCCTCTCCCACAGAGTCCAAAAGACTGTTCTATACATCTGTGTCTCTTTTGCTGTCTCGCATATAGGGTTATCATTACCATCTTTCTAAATTCCATATATATGCATTAGTATACTGTATTGGTGTTTTTCTTTCTGGCTTACTTCACTCTGTATAATAGGCTCCAGTTTCATCCACCTCATTAGAACTGATTCAAATGTATTCTTTTTAATGGCTGAGTAATACTCCATTGTGTATACATACCACATCCTTCTCATCCATTTGTCTGCTGATGGATATCTAGGTTGCTTCCATGTCCTGGCTATTATAAACAGTGCTGCGATGAACATTGGGGTACATGTGTCTCTTTCAATTCTAGTTTCTTTCATGTGTATGCCCAGCAGTGGGATTGCTGGGTCGTATGGTAGTTCTAGTTCCAGTTTTCTAATTTAACTTATATGCAGAGTACATCATGAGAAACGCTGGGCTGGAAGAAACACAATCTGGAATCAAGATTGCCGGGAGAAATATCGATAACCTCAGATATGCAGATGACACCACCCTTATGGCAGAAAGTGAAGAGGAGCTAAAAAGCTTCTTGATGAAAGTGAAAGAGAAGAGTGAAAAAGTGGGCTTAAAGCTCAACATTCAGAAAATGAAGATCATGGCATCCGGTCCCATTACCTCATGGGAAATAGATGGGGAAACAGTGGAAACAGTGTCAGACTTTATTTTGGGGGGCTCCAAAATCACTGCAGATGGTGCCTGCAGCCATGAAATTAAAAGACGGTTACTCCTTGGAAGAAAAGTTATGACCAACCTAGATAGTATATTCAAAAGGAGAGACGTTACTTTGCGGAATAAGGTCCGTCTAGTCAAGGCTATGGTTTTTCCAGTGGTCATGTATGGATGTGCGAGTTGGACTGTGAAGAAGGCTGAGCGCCGAAGAATTGATGCTTTTGAACTGTGGTGTTGGAGAAGACTCTTGAGAGTCCCTTGGACTGCAAGGAGATCCAACCAGTCCATTCTGAAGGAGATCAGCCCTGGGATTTCTTTGGAAGGAATGATGCTAAAGCTGAAGCTCCAGTACTTTGGCCACCTCATGCGAAGATTCATTGGAAAAGACTCTGATGCTGAGAGGGATTGGGGGCAGGAGGAGAAGGGGACGACAGAGGATGAGATGGCTGGATGGCATCACGGACTCGATGGACGTGTCTGAGTGAACTCCAGGAGATGGTGATGGACAGGGAGGCCTGGCATGCTGCGATTCATGGGGTTGCAAAAAGTCAGACACGACTGAGTGACTGAACTGAACTGATCTTCTATCTCACTTATCCTATCTTCTGCCTCCATTATTCTACTGTTTGTTCCCTCCAGAGTGTTTTTGATGTCATTTATTGCATTATTCATTATATATTGACTCTTTTTTTTTTCTAGGTCCTTGTGAAACCTTTCTTGCATCTTCTTAATCCTTGTCTCCAGGCTATTTATCTGTGATTCCATTTTGTTTTCAAGATTTTGGATCATTTTCACTATCATTATTTGGAATTCTTTATCAGGTAGATTCCATATCTCTTCCTCTTTTGTTTGGTTTGGTGGGCATTTATCTGTTCCTTTACCTGCTGGGTATTCCTCTGTCTCTTCATCTTGTTTATATTGCTGTGTTTGGGGTGGCCTTTCTGTATTCTGGCAGTTTGTGGAGTTCTCTTTATTGTGGAGTTTCCTCACTGTGGGTGGGGTTGGATGGGTGGCTTGTCAAGGTTTCCTGCTTAGGGAAGCTAGTGTCTGTGTTCTGGTGAGTGGAGCTGGATTTCTTCTCTCTGGAGTGCAATGAAGTGTCCAGTAATGAGTTATGAGATATCAATGGGTTTTGAGTGGCTTTGGGCAGCCTGCATATTGAAGCTCAGGGCTATGTTGCTGGGTTGCTGAAGAATTTGCATGGTATGTCTTGCTCTGGAACTTGTTGGCCCTTGGGTGGTACTTGGTTTCATTGTAGGTATGGAGGCATTTGATGAGCTCCTGTCGATTAATGTTCCCTGGAGTCCAGAGTTCTCTGGTGTTCTCAGGATTTGGGCTTAAGCCTCCTGCTTCTGGTTTTCACTCTTATTTTTACAGTAGCCTCAAGACTTCTCCATCTATACAGCACCATTGATAAAACATCTAGGTTAAAGATGAAATGTTTCTCCACAGTGAAGGACACCCAGAGAGGTTCACAGAGTTACATGCAGAAGAGAAGAGGGAGGAGGGAGATAGAGGTGATCAGGATGAGATGAGGTGGAATCAAAAGAGGAGAGAGCAAGCTAGCCAGTAATTACTTCCTTATGTGCGCTCCACAGTCTGGACCACTCAGAGATGTTCACGGAGTTATACAGAGAAGAGAAGAGGGAGGAAGGAGACAGAGGTGGCCAGGAGGATAAAGGGGGGAATCAAAAGGAGAAAGACAGATCCAGCCAGTAATCAGTTCCCTATGTGTTCTCCACCATCCAGAACACACAAAGAGATTCCCAAAGTTGGGTAGAGAAGAGAAGAGGGAGGGAGGAGATAGAGGTGACCTGGTGGAGAAAAAGGAGAGTCCAAAGGGGGAGAGAGCAGTCAAGCCAATAATCTCACTGCCAAGTAAAAATGGGTACTGAAGATTGGGTTCTTAAAGGTACAAAATTGATAACAAATACCAAAAATCGAAGATTAAAAATCTAAAGTACAGGTTGGATTTTCAAAAATGCATTATTAAAGAAAAAAAACAAAGTCACAAAAATTATAAAATATATATATATGAAGTTTGCTTTAAAAAATAGGGTCTCTCTCTCTCTTTGTGTAAAGTAATAGTAGGTTATAAAAATGAAAATTAAAGGAATAATGAAAATGAAAGTGAAGTCACTCAATCGTGTCTGGCTGTTTGCAACCCCATGGACTGTAGCCTACCAGGCTCCTCCAGGCAATAGTACTGGAGTGGATTGCCATTTCCTTTTCCAGGGGATCTTCCCAACCCAGGGATCGAACCCGGGTCTCCACATTGTAAACAGATACTTTACCATCTGAGCCACCAGGGAAGTCCTAAGGGGTCAAAAATTTAAAAAAAAATTTTAAAAGTTAATGAATGATAGTAAAAATAGCAAAAATATATCTAGGAATTTCTACGGTATTGTTCTGGACAGTGTGGGGTCAGTTCATTTTTGGATAGTTCCTTGATCTGGCTTATATTTCTCAAGATCTATAGGCCCCTTCCTATGTAGTCGGTGCTAATTACAGGGTTTCAATCTATTACACCTGTCACTTCCAAGGAGGTTCCCTCTGTTTTAGCTTCTGTTTGCTGGTCTCTTCAGTGTCTAATTTCCACCCTGACACAAGGCGGCAGTGGTGGACACTTTTTTAGGCTCAGTTGTTCAGTCGTGCTGTGAGGAGGGAGGGATGCTGCAAACAAATAACACTGGCATGTGCTCGCAGTGTCTCGGCCACACTGGGTTTGCCCCCACTCATGCGTGTGTGCTTTCCCTGTCTATACTGCTTAGCCTCTAGGTTGCTCTGCCGGGAACTGTCTGAGGCCGGCCCTGGGTTGTATGCACTTCCCATGTCTAAGCCACTCAGGTTCAGGTACTTGGGTAGTCCTCAAAGGTGCAGACTTGGTTGGGCCTGTGTTTTGTGCCCTTCCCAGGTCCAAGCAGCTCAGGTGACCAGGTGTTTGGTGAGCACAGTCACTGCGACTTATCGCCTCCCCTGTCCCTGCCGCTCAGTTTTCTGGGTGTACAACCAGTGCACCTTCTCAGGCTGGTGTTGACTGTCCAGAATCCCAAGAAGTCTTGGTTAGCAACGAAGCCTGCTTGCAGTTTGGTAGATAATGCCTCTCTGGGGCCGCAATTGCCCCCTTCCGGCTCTGGCTGCCCTCGCCTGCCTGTCTCTGGAGGGGGATGGGCCGGTCCACAGCCAGCTAGCTCTGCTCAGTCCTTTGTTCTGTGAGCGGGCCCAGCAGTGTCTTAGGTTGGGGCTTTTCACAAGGTAGCTATCCCGCAGTCTGGTTTGCTATCTCAAGTTAGTTCCCTCAGATTGCTCTCGGGGCATTCAGGCCTGGTCCTTACTCTAAGCAATGCAGCCTGCGCCTCCCTGTCCAGCCCCTGCTTGCTAGTGGTGGATGCAGGCGTCTGTGCTGCTTCTCCACTGGGAGTTACCATTGGGCACGGAATCTGTGGGTTTTATTTATTTTTCCTCTCAGTTATGTTGCCCTCTGTGGTTCCAAGGCTCGCCGCAGACTCGGCAGTGAGAGTGTTTTCCTGGTGTTTGGAAACTTCTCTCTTTTTTAAGACTCCCTTCCTGGGATGGAGCTCTGTCCCTACCTCTTTTGTCTCTCTTTTTATCTTTTATATTTTTTCCTACCTCCTTTCCAAGACAATGGGCTGCTTTTCTGGGTGCCTGATGTCCTCTGCCGGCATTCAGCTGTTGTTTTGTGGAATTTACTCAGGGTTCAAATGTACTTTTGATGAATTTGTTGGGGAGAAAGTGGTCTCCCTGTCCTATTCCTCTGCCACCTTAGGGCCACACCCCTGTTTTCTTAATAACTAACTATATATACTTTTTGATGGAGTAAGTTAATTTGATATGACTTGCATTTAAAAAATGCTTTTAGAATTAATAATCATATTTCATCAGATTGTTGGCAAGGCATCTTTTCTCATGAATCATGTCTATTAGGCTCTAATAAATGAGCTTGACAGTAATGGGGTAGAAAATAGTATTTTATTAATTATTTCTCACCTTCAGTGAGCATTATATACTCTTTACAAGGGTCAAGGAGAGGGAAATTTTCCCCTTTATCCCTCTGGAGTTCTATTGGCTGGATTGATAAGAAAATTCGCATAAGGCAGATTAACAGGAGAAAAAGGAACACTTTAGTTCTTGTGCACAGAAGTCTCACAGAAATGGCACCTAAGAAGTAGCCAAAGCAGGCAACAGTTATACTCTTTAGGTAAACAGTAAATTTATGAGGGACTGACAGGGCAAAGAATTTAGGCTTTGGGTGCTTAATTAGTGAGGACTTTAAACAGTGTGGGCTTAGGATAGATAATTAAAGAAGTCAAGGTTTGTAAATACAGGCTTCTCAGTCCGAACTCCCTCTCTCTGGTGATAAGAGTGTCCTTCAGCCTCTAGATGCAGGGAGAGATTCATCTCCTGCTTTCAGAGAGAAAAAGAGAAAGGTCTTAAGTACTCCTTTTGTATTGGCCGTTTCTTAAGTAAATGTGATTTAAAATAATCAATATGCTATTGAAGCATATGGGACCCTGGGCCCCAACAAAAGTCACTGCATCTTCTGCACGTTATTAATTCCTATGTATGTGTTCAGGTTTTCCACTACTGCATAGCAACCTACATCAAAGTTTAGTGGCTAAATTTTTTATCCTTATTTTATCTCATAATTCTAAGACACTGAAATCCAGGCAGTAGACTGTAGGACTCGTTTCTTCACTGTATCCACTGAATTAGCTAGGGTGACTGGGATGGCTCTCTTGGAACTACTGGGTGTTAGCTGGTTCCCATCCCCCCCCGCCCCAGCCCCTTTATCAGAGCCTCTCCGTGTAGTCTGGCAGATTTCTACTCTAGTTAGATTTCTTAGGTAATGGTCAGATTTATAAGAGACCATAGCAGAAGCATCAGTCCTCTTAAAGTCTAGGACCAGGCCAATATATAGTATCAGTTCTTCATCCTCCCATACCCTAGAAAAGATAGTCTCTCCTGTTCTTCACAGTCAAACACCCTTGGGCAACCCTTTTTCATATCTTTTATAGCAGAGTGTTGAATTGTGGATTTACTTGTCTGAATCTTCTTTAATTGTGAGAAAATTGAGTACAGGGGCTGAATCTTCCAGTGCTGTATGTTCCCGTGCCACACACAAAATAATCAGCTGAAATATAGCTTAAAAAATAAGTATCTTGTATATATTGTAGGTGTTCAATACATTTGTACGTCAAATACATTAAATAATCAAAACTAAGAAATATTGGAAAAAATGTTAAGGAGTCTTTATAGGTGAGTAGAGAGGTAATTTTAGGAAAGAAATAATGATTTAAAATGTTTACAGTTCCTTTGAAGTAGTATATTTTGAGGCATGCTATAGAAGCAAAGCCAGTTCAAGAAGTCTGTATTCACTAGTTCATCAGCTAAAATAAGCTAGTATCACTGGAGCTGCTCATCTTTTAAAATTTTGTCTTAAATGTAAACTTGTTGAAATATTTTTGAAACTAATTTTTATCTTTTCTATTCTCTTGGGATTAAACATGGTGATTTACCACTAAGAACTTCAAGATGCATTACTAAATTTGAGAGAGAGTATAGCTCAGACTTTGCATGGAGACGCATTTTAAAAGCACAATCACTCAAAAGTAATTTATAATGTATTCAAATTTTAAGCATTACCTATTAAAAAAAACATTGAAAATAATTTCATAAAAAATTGAACATTCTGAAAGTTCCATCCCCCTACTCAGTTTACTTGTACTTCACAATGGTGCAGAATTTCTAACGCAGAAATCCTCAATTATAGTCAGCGCTTTTTGGTTTTTCTATTTTTCTTTACAAACCCTCAATTATTTTCTTTTGGAGATAGTCTTCATGTCTTTTCTCCTAAGCATTTCAATTATATTTCAGAAAAGGAAGAGATAGGATGAACTGGATCAGAAATAATGCAAGTTTGGGGACAAGTTTGGAAAGTGGAACCTCTCTAAATTAATTCTTTATCATGTCTAATAAAATATTTTGATGATTTTATGCCTTATTTTGGCCTTATCTACTGAATTATAACTTCATTGAAGACAGATTTTGGATCCTTTTTTAGCTTCCACCTTCATAGTCATGGAGAAAATGGCCAATTCACTGGGCATAATAAAGAGTTGAGATCCTCCAAGGCCTTCCCATCCCTAATACTGGATATTTGGCAAACTAAGATTAAAGCTGGCCATGTATTTAGTAAATAAAGTGTTTTTAGAACATAGCCAAGTCCATTGATTTAGTATTGTGCATGATTGCTTTCTAGGGCAGAATTGATTAGTTGCCACAGAGTTCATATGGCTGGCAAACCTAAACTATTTACTATCTGGCCCTTTAAGAAAAGTTTAACATCCCTTGCCTTAGAAAACAAAATCCAAATATCCCAGCTTGTTTCAAAAGGTTTTTGTCATCTTTGTCCAGTATCTAATCCTTCCTTACCATTTTGAGGATAATCTCTACTTTGTGTGGTCTTTCTAATGAGAAGAACACAGCTCAGACCTGATTAAAGCTTCTTAGCTAAAAGAGTGAATATGGAGCAAAATGCTGCAATGATTAGAGATGGTTAGAATTATTTCACAACAGTTATATTGGTAGTATCCTGTACCTGAGGTTCTCAGCTGGTGCTACAACTAAAGAATTCGCCAGACAATGCAGGAGACATAAGAGATTCAGGTTCAATCCTTGGTTCAGGAAGATCTCCTGGAGGAGCGTATGGCAACCCACTCCAGTATTCTTGCCTGGAGAATTCTATGGACCAAGGAACCTGGCGGGCTACAGTCCATAGGGTTGCAAAGAGTCAGAGATGACTGAGTGACTTAGCATGCACGTATACATCCTGTACCTAGTCTGTAGCATTCTGACCAAATTGTTCCTGTTAAAGGAATGCTTTCTAACTTCCTATTCTGTGATCTGGCAAAATATTTTGTTTCTTCAACAACCCCATAACAGTACTATGAGTGTCACCAAACCAAACTTGGGTCTACTTGCCTGTGTGCAGTAAAGTCAATCTACTGATACTGGGTTGTAATGAAAGAAAGTGCAACATTTATTGTAAGGCCCATAAAAAGAGTCTAGGACAGCTGGTGCTCAAAAAGCATCATGTCCCTGATGGGTTTCAGCAAAGCAGTTTTAAAGCCAAGATGAAGGAAAGAAGTTCCAGGGTATGTAATCAATTTGTGCATGATTCTCTGATTGATTAATGGTGAAGTAACAGTCCTTGTCACAGGGGTTACCATCATCAATCCTTTGGCTCCAGTATGCCTGAGGTCTATGTACTCATGGTCATGAAATAGTTAAAGTCTTCTGTTTGGTGGGAGTTTTAACATATGTAAAACAGCTCAGAAAATGTGCATTAGATACTGTCATCTAGGTACTTCAGAGAGCAGCTGAAGTAGAAGATATGGGGAAGGGGTCTGTCCCAGGAAGTCCCCCTAGGGTTCTCTTTAATTATATGCACCCTGATGTTCTTCCAAAATCCCCCTGAAGTTAAGGACAGACAGATCTGGTTCCCATTGTTTACTACCCAAAGCATCCTAACATATATATTTGGCATAAAAATACTCCATTAATTTCATACCTGCTTAGAGGTCTTGCTCAGGGTTGTACACAACTCCAGTTTATGCCATTCACATTGACATCATCATTATGAATGGTATCCATTGGAGTTGTGCAGTGTCTAAAATTCATAGTTGTAAAAGGCTGCACTGCTTTGTATTGGCTCATTTTTTCAGCTCCTCTTCAGTTGTCTTACATCTGTGCTCTGCAAAAGAGTCAGTTCTAACTACTTTTGTTATCCAGAGGAATCATGGTATTACTTGGTCTTTTTTGTGATCACTTTGTTCTCAATGCCAAATGCAGACTCTTCAGTTTGTTCATCTGACAAATTCATATTTATTCTTTAATGCTCTTCTCAGATATCACCTTTACTATAAAACTTTCCCTGTCACATCTTTTTCCTGCCACTGACCCTAGGCATTCATAGTAAATGGCTTTATCAGATGTAAACATAATACTTTGTATATATTTCTAATATCAATGCATTTCATGATGGTTTTATGTTAGTCTTCCGTACTAACCTATGTACTTTTTGAGCAAGCATATTTGTCTAATTGTGGCCTAGTTGAGGAAAACCCTAGCACAGAGTAGATGCTTAAAGCACTATCTCTTTGTGGACTTTTTCGTGTATCCATTAATACTCATAATTCATTGAATGTACCAAATCATTTAATATTTAGAGCTTTCAGTCGCACATTATCATATATATCCAGATGTAGCAATATTTACTTCTTTCTGTCAACTGGCAATGTCAAGTAAAAAAAAAAAAATCTCAGCATAGAAAGGAGAAACTTCACTTGAAAGAAAAGGTCAGTGTGAGGGGGGTCTACTGCAATTGGAGGAGAACTATTGCAGTAGGGAGAATGCCGTAACCATAAGATCTGCAAACCTCTCAAGGTTAATCCAAAGTGACTTTTCTTCTGTTGAGAGGAAGTAGCAAGGGTATCAAGGGTAGGGAGTGGGAAAGTGGAATAAAAGAGTAGCTTGATTAAATAGTAGATCAGAGAATATTTTACCCTAAAGTCAGCCTATTCTAGTCATAGTTCTGGAATCAGGAGGGAGTGAAACTTTAATGTTTGACTAATAAGCAGTTTGTTCCAATAAGAATAAACACTTCAGCTGATAATTTATGAGACAAAAAAATGGCAATTGGGAATATCTTTGTCTGGCCCTGTCATAGGTAAGCAAGAGGAGGCATCTGTGAGTCTTATTTAAGTCATATGGGGAAGGATCGTGCTTGTGCTCATGCCCAGCAGTGTCTGACTCTTTGTGATCGCATAGACTGTAGCCCACCAGGCTCCTCTGTCCATGGGATTTCCCAGGTAAGAATACTGGAGTATATTGCCATTTCCTCCTCCAGGGGATCTTCCAAGACCCAGTGACACAGTGATTGAACCACTGAGCCACCTGGGAAGCCCATGGGGAAGGGTGGTTCTTACCAATAAACTGTTTTCTACAACACAAAAGGCAGAGAGATACCTTAACTTTTGCTGTTTTCCAGGATTAGAGGGCTCGGGTAAAATTCAACATTGTCACTAATAATAGTTTTCGGTGTTGAAGGAGAAAAGCAGACTTTCTTTTCCAGTAGTCATCACACTGCCAGTAAGTGTATCCACTTGTTAAATTTAGTTGCCTTTTATCTTAGAGAGTTTCCCCTGGGAAATTTTTACAAAGAACCAAATATTACTTTGCTACCTAAACCAAGAATGTGGACTAAGTATCAGAGACTTATCGGATTTCTTTCAAGCTAAAGTCACCTTCATTCACTTGATAAGACTATAGAGGGCATAGTTATACTGGAACAAAGCTTGAGTGAAAGACAGAACTTTATTAAACAAAAAACACCTGCTAAGACCCAAATGTGTGCTGTCAGTGATTCATATCTGCCTTTCAGAACAAAGATTTTTTTAAAATATCTTTTTAAAAGAGGATTTTCTTATTTGTGACTTGCTTTCTTTTTAATCGATCCAAACTGCATTTCATGTGGGAAAAAATGTGTTTGAAGAGACAGAATTACAAATGAGTTCAGCATTATTGTTATAGTCCACATATTAAAATATTACTGTAAGCTAAAGCAAGGAAGTCAAAGATAGTAGATTAAGAGAAAACTGCTGGGGAAATGAACAAGCAGTATTAAAAATATAATAAAACTTCTGCCACACACACACAAAAAAAATAAATGATAGGGTACTATTATTCTATTGGAAGTAGCATATAGTAGTGGAACATCTAAGGAATTAGGCTATTGGTAAGCTATTTGAAGTATAGATTTTTTTCAAGACTAAGTACAATTTTCTCTAATCATCAGCTAATTTGTGGTGTCAAAATCCTTTAGTGTCCTTGATGTAGTTACCACCAAAATAAAGCATGCCCTTCTTCTAATGGTCTACTCCTCACCTTCCTTGTACTCTGATAGGTGTAAAACAAGTGGCATACATGCACTGTTGATGGTTTTGTTTTTTTTTTTTTATCCTGCTTTCATCCCACATTCCCCCAAGATGTTTTCAAGATCAATAATGGCTTTATAATTTCCAAGTCAAAGGTTTTTCTTCTGTCTCATTTACATTTGCCCATTGCTTTTGATTTTTTGCTGCTTCCAGTTGACTTTTCCCTTGAACTGTGTTGACTGTATGCTACCTGTTAACTCTTTTTATAGATTTGGCAAATGAGTTTGTTACTTTGAGTGCTTCTTTTTAATTCTTCCCATTCCATTATTTTGGGAATTTACCATACTTCTGTATTTTGTATGCTGGTTCTCCTCTGTCTATTTATTCAATTTTATGGTTTCAACTAAAACCTGCCATTGGATTGGATATTACCTCAGTGGGGAAGGGTATCTATGTAGTTTACTCTCAATGAAGTGCTAAGCTTTATATTGCTAATTGCCTTCTGAATAGTCACAAATGGATGTCTTGCTATTCCTTCTAAGATAGCTATTCAAAATCATTTTTCTTTCCAAACTTAGTTCCCTTTTCTGATTTTCTCATTCTTCTACCTCTGCCATAGCCTTTAGATATATTTTTTAAATTATTTTTTTTAACTTACGCTCCACAGACTCATTGCTACCCTCCTAGGCCAGACCTTAAGCCAAAGTAGCTAGTCTCTGGGCCCACTAGAATGTCCAAGAGGGCAGAATTTTCTGCATGTTTTGTTAATTAATGTAGCCTAATCACAACAGATGGGCTTTCCAGGTGGCTCAGTGGCTAAAGAATCTGCTTGCAATGCAGAGACACGGGAGATGAGGGTTCCATCACTGAGTCAGGAAGATCCCCAGGAGGAAGAAATGGCAACTCACTCCAGTATTTCTGCCTGGAAAATCCCATGGACAGAGGATTCTGGCGGGCTACAGTCTATGGGGTCACAAAGAGTTGGTCACAACTAAGGTGACTAAACACAATCACAAAGGATGGTAACTGGCTCAGTTAATAAGTTCAGTTGCTCAGTTGTGCCTGACTTTTTGCAACTCCATGGATTGCAGCACCCCAGACTTCCCTGTCCATCACCAACTCCCAGGGTTTGCTCAGACTCATGTCCATCAAGTCAGTGATACCATCCAATCATCTCATACTCTGTCATCCCCTTTTCCTCCTGCTTTCAATCTTTCTCAGCATCAGAGTATTTTCCAATGAGTCAGTTCTTCGCAGCAGGTGGCCAAGGGATTTCAGTTTCAGCTTCAGCATCAGTCCTTCCAATGAATATTCAGGACTGATTTCCTTTAGGATGGACTGGTTGGATTCTTTGCAGTCCAAGGAACTATCAAGGGTCTTCTCCAACAGCACAGTACAAACTCATCAATTCTTCAGTGCTCAGCTTTCTTTATGGTCTAACTCTCACATACATACTTGACTACAGGAAAAAACATAGCTTTGAGTAGATGGACCTGAGTCAGCAAAGAAATGTCTCTGCTTTTTAATATGCTGTCTAGGTTGCTCATAGCCTTTCTTCCAAGGAGCATCTTTTAATTTCATGGCTGCAGTCACCATCTGCAATGATTTTGGAGCCCCCCAAAATAAAGTCTGTCAGTTTCCATTGTTTCCCCATCTATTTGCCATGAAGTGGTGGGACCATGTGTCATGATCTTAGTTTTCTGAATGTTGAGTTTTAAGCCAACTTTTTCACTCTCCTCATTTACTTTCATCAAGAGGCTCTTCAGTTCTTCTTCACTTTCTGCCATAAGGGTGGTGTCATCTGCATAGCCAAGGTTATTGATATTTCTCCTGGCAATCTTGAATCCAGGTTGTGTTTCATCCAGCCTGGCATTTCTCATGATGTACTTTGCATATAAGTTAAATAAGCAGGGTGACAATATGCAGCCTTGATGTACTCCTTTCCCAATTTGGAACCAGTCCATTGTTCCATGTCCAGTTCTAACTTGTTGCTTCTTGACCTACATACAGATTTCTCAGGAGGCAGGTCAGGTGGTCTGATATTCCCATCTTTTTAAGTTTTTTCCACAGTTTGTTGTGACCCACACAGTCAAAGGCTTTGATGTAGTCAATAAATATATTTTTCTGGAACTCTTTTGCTTTTTTGATGATTTAACAGATGTTAGCAATTTGATCTCTGGTACCTCTGCCTTTTCTAAATCCAGGTTGAACATCTGTAAGTTCTTGGTTCACATCCTGTTGAAGCCTGGCTTGGAGAATTTTGAGCATTACTTTGCTAACACGTGAGATGAATGCAATTGTGTGGCAGTTTAAACTTTCTTTGGCATTGCCTTTCTTTGAGATTAGAATGAAAAATGACCTTTTCCCATCCTGTGGTCATGGCTGAGTTTTCTAAATTTGCTGGCATATTGAGTGCACCACTTTAACAACATCATTTAGGAATTGAAATTGCTCAGCTGGGATTCCATCACCTCCACTAGCTTTGTTTGTAGTGATGCTTCCTAAGGCCCACTTGACTTCATACTCCAGGATGTCTGGCTCTAAGCAAGTGATCACATCATTGTAGTTATCTGGTTTATGAAGATCTTTTTTGTATAGTTCTGTGTATTCTTGCCACCTCTTCTTTATATCTTCGGCTTCTGTTAGGTCCATACAGTTTCTGTCCTTTATTGTGCCCATCGTTGCATGAAGTGTTCCCTTGGTATCTCTAATTTTCTTGAAGAGATCTCTAGTCTTTATTAATATTTGTTAGTAAATGAATGAACCCAAATATTTAAAGTTAATTCTGCTATTACTTGTTTTACTTTTTAATTACCAGATGGGTATTTTTTAATACCACTTTTGTATTACTGCTTTTATTATCAGAAACTTCATTTGGTCTACTGTGTCTCTCTTTTTTTTGACTTAAGATAGTCCATTTTTCTATTTTATTGAAGTCCTAAGAAAGAGAATTAATAAGACTCAACATACTGGGGTTAAACAGCCTGAGTTTGATTATAATTCTTTTCATTTACTAATTGAGATATTAATTTAATTTTTCTATGCTTTGATTTTTGCATCTATAAAATTGAGCTAATGATCATTGGTGTGTTGTTAAGATTAAATAAATTTGCACTCTTAAGCACTCAAACAGTGCCTGGTGTTTAGTAAATGCTCAATATGAATTATTATTATTATTGTATCAGACACTACATTTTAAAATATTCTTGATGCATAAGTCAGGGATATCCAAATGTTTAATAAAACATATTTCATCTTTCTAACAAAATTTTCATATAATTCCAATAAATTTATAAAATACAAAATCAGTGCTGTTTTAACTATTTGTACCTTCCTTTTTCTCATAAACTCATAAGTCCCCTTCACAAAGTTCCCAAACTTCAAGAATTACAATTTAAAAACTACTGATCTTAGTAACTTTTGATTGACTATTTATTGATTGACTAAATCATGTTGAAAAATCATCAGATTATAGAAAGAGCAAACTTTTTTTAATAATTCATCTATTATTTTGCCTGTCTCAAATGAGGATATTCTAAATCAAGGAAGTTATATTTGAAGGCAGTTTTCATATCTTTTAGTAAATTAATTTAGATCAAAGGAATAAGCTTTTTATAAATAATAAATTAGGGATAAGTTTGAATTAAAAATCATATTTAAGGAATCAAAGCATTGTGTTATTATACTCATCATATATAGAATAGATTATCTTCCCTTTGAGCATTTGTAGATGACTTAAACATTATTAGTTTCTGAATGAAACCTTTAAGATGTAAAAAACATTTTCTAAATAATATTAACAGTACTTACCCTTTTACACTCTTTAAGCTTAGTGAAACTTTAGAATTTACTGATGTCCCCATTTCTGACAAAAAGATATCTGTTTATCTCTAGTGCTTAACTGGAAATTTTTAAGAAAATGTTAGTTGATGTTATTAAAAGAAAGTGCAAGTGTTAGTGGTTCAGCCGTGTTGTGCCCTTTGCAACCCAATGAACTGTATCCCACCAAGGTCCTCTGTCCATGAGATTTCCCAGGCAAGAATACTGGAGTCTATTGCCATTTCCTTCCCCAATTAAAAGAAAGGTGTCATCTAAAATTATACTGTCTTATTCTTAGAAAGAATCTCCTGAGTAATCCAATGAACATCTCACAAAGATTCATGTACTCTTAGAGGGGTTGAGGGGAACATATTCATGAGATATTTTAGTCCCTTCATTTTACAAATGAGAAGAAGATGAGCCTGCTCAGTTAAGCAATTTACCAAAGATAAATGGCTGCATGTTAAATATTAAGAAGTATTAAAATCTCTGTTCTCAATCTAGTGCTCTTTCCACCATTTGGAAAATTAATCATATAGTCATAATCATCAAAATATTTTTTTCTGTGTCCCAAAAAAGAACATAATGCCATGTTTTAGAATCCAGATGACATATCAACTTAAAAAGCAGCATAAAAAAATTTAAATTAAACTTTTGGATTAAGCAGATGATGACTGCTTGATTGGCAGTGGCTTGTACTGGAATAGAAAGTAAATCAATAAACAGAAACATTACAGTCATCTGTTTTCCTGAATTTCAATAAACAGAGGTGTTCTAAGAAGGATTGAGAAATAGAAGGAAAGTCTTTCCCCAATCTGTAGCTGTCTTTATTGAACTCATTTTCTTTTTTCTTTACCCTTTTAGATGCCTCTTACCTCTGTTCTGTCCTTCTTCTACTAAAACTTTTTGGTAACATATCAGACCTTTTTGTACTGAAATGTAAATGGCTTACAAGCCTTCAGGTACTGCCTCTACCAAGGAAGTGTAAGGAGTGAGATTTAAGAGAGGCAAAGAAAGGTAAAGTTATAGAATGACTATCTAAATGTGAGATTTCAATCATCAATGAGGAAGAGAGTAGTGTTAGGGGAATTATACTGACTGAAACTGCCCATCCTGGCCAGGCACCATAGTAATCATTTGCATGAGTTGTTTTACCACAGGAGGTCCTGGTAAGGAGCATGCAACTAATAAGCCACCACCAACCGGAAGAGTTCAGGAAAGGTCAAAAGGAGACACCACATATCAGACCACTTCTCAGAATCCTTCTCTCTTGCATCCATCTTGGCTGAACAAGGTGTGCACCACCAGGAAGGACTCTGAGTCAGAATGATTGGCTAAAGACAACCCGGAAAATAATCCCATCACCATAAAACCAGAGACTGTGAGGCATGTGACAGAGCTGTTCTCCTGGGTTCCCTCACCCTACGGCTCTCCACCCGGGTGCCCTTTCCCAATAAAATCTCTTGCTTTGTCAGCACATGTCTCTCCTCAGACATTTCATTTCCGAGTGTTAGACAAGAGCCCAGTTTCAGCCTCTGGAAGGGGTCCCCCTTCCTGCAACAGTAGTAGTTTAAAATTGTAGGAGGACAGACTTCCCAGTGCTTTAAAATCATTGTCAATTTCCACAAAGAAACAACAAACAAGGAAAAAAAATGACAAAATAAAAAGATAAACAAACAAAAAACCCTCAAATTAATGGGACTCAACTATGTTTAAACTGAGATTAATATGTGGAGTATTGATTTCTTTAATAAGCTGAAGCCCTCAGTCCATGAATATACTCCTTAATTTAATTTATACATTCTTCAATTTTTCTCAGTAATATTTCACAATTTTACATACAGAAATCTTTATATCTCTCATCAGATTTAGTTTTATGTGTTTCATTTTTTAGATATTACCATCAAAAGCATTGTTTTCTTAATACCATTTCCTATTTGCTGTTTGTACAAATATAACTCATTTTTAAATAAAATAAAATACTGACTTTGTATTCAGCAATCTTGTTATATACCCTTATGCAAATGGCTTACCTATAGAATTTGTTTCACATTCCATAATGATTAAAAGATCAATTCTCTAAAGAAATATAATAAATCTAAGATTTCATACAGACAGTAATGTTTCTAAAAATTCATATAGCAAAAATTGACAAGAAAAGGATAAATATGTAAATTCACAATAGTTGTGGAAAATTTTAACACAACTCTCTAAGTAGTCCAAGGAAGATTTTTAACACAAATATCAAACTTGATCAATTTGAAATATATAAACATGCTACTCAACAATGAAAGAAATCATATTTTTAACAAGTATATATAGGCTGTATTACGAAACTGATTATATAGTTGTATATAAAACAAATCTCAACATATTCAAAGACTGAAATGCAATAAAATATACTTTTTGACCATTGAAATGGTGAATTAGAAATCAATAACAAAAATTATTTTAAAATATATCAAAATGTTCAGTAGCTAAGCATTTTATTTAATGATCACAAAGAAGAAGTCACAGTGAGGATGAGAAAATGAAAAATTTAGCTGTATTTTCCCAGTTTATTATATATGTATGTTCTCTAACACCATCACAGTTTCCCCTACAAGCATATGCACTAGCAGAGTTTATATTCTATGTATCTAGAGTTTATATTCTATGTATCTAGAGTTTATATTCTATGTATCTAGAGTTTATATTCTATGTATTTAGTTTGCTTTGGAGAAGGCAATGGCACCCCACTCCAGTACTCTTGCCTGGAAAATCCCATGGACGGAGGAGCCTGGTAGGCTGCAGTCCATGCGGTCGCTAAGAGTTGGACATGACTGAGCGACTTCACTTTCACTTTTCACTTTCATGCATTGGAGAAGGAAATGGCAACCCACTCCAGTGTTCTTGCCTGGAGAATCCCAGGGACGGGGGAGCCTGGTGGGCTGCCGTCTATGGGGTCTCACAGAGTCAGAGACGACTGAAGTGACTTAGCAGTAGCAGCAGCAGTTTACTTTAAGGTCTGATAAGGCCAATGTTGGCTTAAAGCTCAACATTCAGAAAATGAAGATCATGGCATCCAGTTCCATCATTTCATGGGAAATAGATGGGGAAACAGTGGAAACAGTGTCAGATTTTAATTTTTGGGGCTCCAAAATCACTGCAGATGGTGACTGCAGCCATGAAATTAAAAGACGCTTACTCCTTGGAAGAAAAGTTATGACCAACCTAGATAGCATGTTGAAAAGCAGAGACATTACTTTGCCAACAAAGGTGCATCTAGTCAAGGCTATGATTTTTCCAGTGGTCATGTATGGATGTGAGAGTCTGACTGTGAAGAAAGCTGAGCGCTGAAGAATTGATGCTTTGAACTGTGGTATTGGAGAAGACTCTTGAGAGTCCCTTGGACTGCAAGGAGATCCAACCAGTTCATTCTGAAGGAGATCAGCCCTGGGATTTCTTTGGAAGGAATGATGCTAAAGCTGAAACTCCAGTACTTTGGCCATGTCACGTGAAAAGCTGACTCATTGGAAAAAACTCTGATGCTGGGAGGGATTGAGGGCAGGAGGAGAAGGGGATGACAGAGGATGAGATGGCTGGATGGCATCACTGACTCGATGGACGTCAGTCTGAGTGAACTCCGGGAGTTGGTGATGGACAGGGAGGCCTGGCATGCTACGATTCATGGAGTTGCAAAGAGTCAAACACGATTGAGCGACTGAACTGAACTGAACTGAAGGCCAATGGAAGATGCTCACTAAATGATAATTGGGTGTATCAGGCAGAACTCTTAGTTTTAAGCAACATGATATGACTTTGATAACTTAAAAATATTAATTTATTTTAATTGGAAGCTAATTACTTTACAATATTTTAGTGGTTTTTGCTGTACATTCACATGAATCAGCCATGGGTGTACATGTGTCCCTCATCCTGAACACCCCTTCCACGTCCCTTCCCATCCCACCCTGACTTTGATAATTTTAAAAAATGAATTTATTTTAATGATATAGAGTAGCTCACAGAATGGTTTGGAGAGCCAGAGAACCCATGGGTCTAAACTATCAGCCAGGAGAAATGTCTAAACTTGGTTCTTCGTCTGATCTGGTGCCACTACTGCTCTATCACTTGATTACTTTGCAGATTGTAATGCTGAATTCATAAACACAAAATGTTAGATGCTGCTAAAAAGCGGATGTTGCTTCTACTTCATTTGTGTGACTAGAATAGATTCTGCAATTGCTGTTTTTCTTTCTCTCAGTGGCAGCTTTTAATTGCAAATCTGGGGCATATGCATCCAAATGATAGAATTCGGTTTCTGTGCTACTGCCCTAGTTTCAAAGGAGGCTGAGAATGCAAGTACTTGGGATCTTCAGCTTTTATAGCGAAAGATGGATTTGCCTCATAAAGTGGGAGATTCCTAAAACATATGGAATGGACATGGTTCAAGCAATTTATCTATGACTTTCAGGCACACATGGGTCTTGCCAAGACACTTAGGTTAAACTCTATTTACTGATCTGTAGGGTCTCTGAGCATAATGTCATCAAAATAGAGGATAAGTGTGATGCCAGAAGGTCAAGGTTGCTATGAGCTAGGCTGTGATATAGAATGAAAAAGTTGAGACACTATACTGAGATTAATACCACTGTCTTGTGAATTGCAAGCAAATTGTTCTCATGTTCTCAGCTTTTCAGAGTAATGGAATAAAAACATGTGCCTAATCAATAGCTATTGATTACTCACAAAGCAAACCAGGTTTCTTAGAATGTTGTTGATTTGTTCTAGTGAAGAGACCACATATAGAACAATGATCTCAATTTACTGTCTCTAGCTAGTCAAATTTATAACAGACCTCTGTTTTACTCCTGAATACTCTGACTTTCGCACTAGACAAACTGAAATTTGATGTTATTATGACAGAATATGACAGAAATCACCAACCCTGAATCTGTAAAACCTTCAATAGTGAAACTCATTTCTGTGATTCTCTTTAGGGATTTACTCCTGCTTTTGACATATTATAATAAATAGAAAGACATCTACTTATGCTTCATTGACTACTCTAAAGCCTTTGACTGTGTGGATCATGAAAAGCTGTGGAAAATTCTTAAAAAGATGGCAGTAACTGACCACCTTACTTGTCTTCTGAGAAACCTGTATGTGGGTCAAGAAGCAACAGTTAGATTTGGACATGGAACAACCGATTGGTTCAAAATTGGGAAAGGAATATGAAAAGACTATATATTGTCACCCTGTTTATTTGACTTCTATGCAGAGTACATCATTCGAAATGCTGGGCTGGATGAATCACAAGCTGGAATCAAGCTTGCCAGGGGAAATATCAATAACCTCAGATACACAGATGACACCACCCTTATGGCAGAAAGTGAAGAGGAACTAAAGCGCCTCTTGAAGAAGGTGAAAGAGGAGAGTGAAAAAGTTGGCTTAAAACTCAAAATTCAAAAAACTAAGATCATGACATCCAGTCCTATCACGTCATGGGAAATAGAAGGGGAAAACATGGAAGCAGTGACAGGTTTTATTTTCTTAGGCTTCAAAATCACTGCAAATGGTGATTGTAGCATGAAATTAAAATATGCTTGCTCCTTGGAGGGAAAGCTATGACAAACCTAAACAGAATATTAAAAAGCAGAGACATTACTTTGCCAGCAAAGGTCCATCTAGTCAAAGCTATGATTTTTCCTGTAATCATGAATGTACCTGAGAATTTGACCATAAAAAAGACTGAAGAATTAATGCTTTTGAATTGTGGTGCTGAAGAATTGCTTGGACTACAAGGAGATCAAATCAGTCAATCCTAATGGAAATCAGCCCTGAATATTCACTGGAAGGACTGTTGCTGAAGCTGATGCTCCAATACTTTGGCCACCTGATGTGAAGAGCCAACTCATTTGAAAAGACTGTGATGCTGGGAAAGATTGAAGGCATGAGAAGAAGAGGGCAGCAGAGGATGAGCTTGTTAATAGCTCAATTAACATGAATTTGAGCAAACTCCCAAAGATAGTGGAGAACAGAGGAGGCTGGCATGCTATAATCCATGGGGTCACAAGGAGTCAGACATGACTTAATAACAATAACAACAACAATAAATAGAGAAAGCTCTTGGAACTTTTAGTGGACTCTCCCTAATAAAATATTATTCCCTGAGACATGAAGCCAAGATTGTCATTCGGCTTGTAGCTGAATATACTACTTTTATGATATACAAAGAAACTAATGAAATATTTATGGAATTTTGGGGTTCCTACTAGTGCTATTGGGAGACAGACTTAAACTGCCATTTATCACCTCATCTTCATGTCTCCACCTTTACCAGTGGACAATAGCGATACTGCAGGTATCAAAGTCAGTACAGTGAAGACTGAAGAGGTTTGGATGGGAAAAACTGACTTTCATTTTCTTAGATAACTCTTCTGAACTAAGTCATTACATGTCTCCAATTATGGTGAAAAAAAATGTTAATATATTGTAAGATTGACTCCTTTTCCTTAGAAAAATGGCAAGTCAGACTTGGAGATTCAGCTATTCTTTATTAGAATCTACCATTATATTCTCATTCCACTACAAAGAAGTCCAGTTCTTTTTTGTTCAATGACACATTCCAAGATACAAATTAAACTCTCATAATAAAACAGCTTTTAAAATTAAATGTTTAGTTGTACAGATACCAAGGGAAAATAGAGGGTGGAATGGATTGGGATATACACACACATATATGCTATGTATAAAATAGATAACTAATAAGAAAAGACTTTATTGCACAGGAAACTCTATTCAATGCTCTGTGGTGACCTGAATGGGAAGTAAATCAGGGAAAATCTTGGGATATGTGTATGTTAACTGTGTGGATCACAGTAAACTGTGGAGAATTCTGAGAGAGATGGGAATACCAGACCACCTGACCTGCCTCTTGAGAAATCTGTATGCAGGCCAGGAAGCAACAGTTAGAGCTGGACATGGAACAACAGACTGGTTCCAAATAAGAAAAGGTGTACATCAAGGCTATATATTGTCACCCTGCTTATTTAACTTCCATGCAAAGTACATCATGAGAAACGCTGGACTGGAAGAAGCACAAGCTGGAATCAAGATTGCCGGGAGAAATATCAATAACCTCAGATATGCAGATGACACCACCCTTTGGCAGAAAGTGAAGAGGAGCTAAAAAGCCTCTTGACGAAAGTGAGAGAGGAGAGTGAAAAAGTTGGCTTAAAGCTCAACGTTCAGTAAACGAAGATCATGGCATCCGGTCCCATCACTTCATGGGAAACAGATGGGGAAACAGTGGAAACAGTGTCAGACTTTATTTTCTGGGGCTCCAAAATCACTGCAGATGGTGATTGCAGCCATGAAGTTAAAAGACGCTTACTCCTTGGAAGAAAAGTTATGACCAACCTAGACAGCATATTCAAAAGCAGAGACATTACTTTGCCAACTAAGGTCCATCTAGTCAAGGCTATGGTTTTTCCTGTGGTCATGTATGGATGTGAGAGTTGGACTGTGAAGAAAGCTGAGCACCGAAAAATTGATGCTTTTGAACTGTGGTGTTGGAGAAGACTCCTGAGAGTCCCTTGGACTGCAAGGAGATCCAACCAGTCCATTCTGAAGGAGATCAACCCTGGGATTTCTTTGGAAGGAATGATGCTAAAGCTGAAACTCCAGTACTTTGGCCACCTCATGTGAAGAGTTGACTCATTGGAAAAGACTCTGATGCTGGGAGGGATTGGGGGCAGGAGGAGAAGGGGCTGACAGAGGATGAGATGGCTGGATGGCATCACTGACTCGATGGACGTGAATCTGAGTGAACTCCGAGAGTTGGTGATGGACAGGGAGGCCTGGTGTGCTGTGATTCCTGAGGTCGTGAAGAGTCAGACACGACTGTGCGACTGAACTGAACTGAACTGTGACTGATTCACTTTTCTGTACAGCAGACATTAACACAACAATGTAAAGCAAGTAAGAAAGTGAAAGTGAAAGTGTTAGTCACTCAGTCCTGTCGGACTCTTTGTGACCCCATCAGGTTCCTTTGTCCATGGAATTCTCCAGGCAAGAATACTGAAGTGAGTTGCCATATCCTTCTCCAGGTAATCTTCCCAACCCAGGAATTGAACCCAGGTCTCCCACATTGCAGGCAGACTCTTTGCCAACTAAGTCACCAAGGAAGACTTAAAGTGAAAGTTGCTCAGTCCTGTCTGACTCTTTGCAATGCCATGTACTATACAGCCCAGGCAATTCCCCAGTCCAGAATACTGGAGTGGGTAGCTTTTTCCCTTCTCCAGCGGATCTTCCCAACCCAGGAATCAAACCGGAGTCTCCTGCATTGCAGGTGGATTCTTTACCAACTGAGCTATCAGGGAAGCCCCTAAAGCAAATATACTCCAGTAAAAATTAATTTATAAAGTCATCACTGTTTACTTGGGGATTTGGTAGATGCATTGTATATTATATATTAATGTAACACTAATAACAGTAAATAAGAGCCTCAGAGAATATCACTGCTGCTGCTCCTGCTAAGTCGCTTCAGTAGTGTGAAAGTCGTGTGATTCCTTCTGTGTGACCCCATAGACAGCAGCCCACAGGGCTCCCCTATCCCTGGGATTCTCTAGGCAAGAACACTGGAGTGGGTCACATGATGTGTTAATAGTTATTACCCCCACGTAAATCATTTTATATTAAATATTAACATTTTTATTAGAAAAATTAAATGTTTAGTGTTATTCTACTCAACCTGTGGATATTAAAAATAAGACTATTATCACATTCACAGAAAGTCAATGATATTTTGGCATTGCCATGTGTGGAGAATTTAAGAGTTGAACATTACTTTCTAATTACATTGGTATATCTCAGTCTCTTTATTTTTAATTTATTTATTAGTTTATGAAAATAAATTTTATAAGTTATGAAGTGTATGATGCAATAGTGTTAACCATATGGACTATGTTATACAGCATATCTTTAGAACTTAATCATCTTGTGTAACTGAAACCATATAACTGGTAAACAACTCCACATTTTCCTTTTTCCTTTCCCCTCAGCCCCTGGCAACTGCTATCATTCTACTGTTTGTTTCTATGAGTTTGACTGTTTTAGATATCTCATGTAAATGAAATCATGTGGTAGTTGTTCTTCTGTGACTGTATTATTTCACTCAGCATAATGTCTTCCAGGTATATATATGTCATTGCACATAGCAAATTTTCTTCCTTTTTAAGGCTGGACAATATTCCATTGTATGCGTATACCACATATATATATATATATATATATATATATATATATATATATATATATATATATATATATATATATAATGTATACCATACTCCATGCTATCTTGATGACTGTAGCTTTGTAGTATAATCTAAAGTCAGGAAGGTTGATTCCTCCAGGTCCATTCTTCTTTCTCAAGACTGCTTTGGCTATTTGCAGTCTTTTGTGTTTCCATATGAATTGTGAAATTTTTTGTTCTGCTTCTGTGAAAAATGCCATTGGTAATTTGATAGGGATCACACTGAATCTGTAGACTGTGTTTGATAGTATAGTCATTTTCACAGTATTGATTCTTCCTACTCAGGAACATGGAATATCTATCTGTTTAAATCATCTTTGATTTCTTTCATTAGTATCTTATAATTTTCTGTGTACAGTTCTTTTGTCTCCTTAGGTAAGTTTATTCCTAGATATTTAATTCTTTTTGTTGCAGTAGTGAATGGGATTGATTCCTTCATTTCTCTTTCTGATTTTTCATTGTTAGTATATAGAAATGTAAATGATTTCTGTGTATTGATTTTGTATCTTGAAACTTTGCTAAATTCATTGTTTAGCTCTAGTAATTTTCTGATACTATCTTTAGGATTTTCTATGTACAGTATCATGTCATCTACAAACAGTGAGAGCTTTACTTCTTCTTTTCTGATCTGGATTACTTTTGTTTTTTTCCTTTTCCTCTCTGATTGCAGTAGCTAGGACTTCCAGAAGTATTAGTGGTGAAAGTGGACACCCTTGTCTTGTTCCTGATCTTAGGGAGAATGCTTTCAGTTTTTCACCATTGAAAATATTGTTTTCTGTAGGATTATCATATATGGCCTTTACTCTGTTGAGGTAGATTCCTTCTATGCCCATTTTTTGAAGTGATCTCTTCTGATATCAATTTTTATGTTGGAGCAATCATGACTTGCTGTGCTGTGCTTAGTCGCTCAGTTATGCCAGACTCTTTTTAATGCCATAGACTGTAGCCTGCCAGGCTGCTCTGTCCATGGGGATTCTCCAGGCGAGAATACTAGAGTGGGTTGCCATGCCCTCCTCCAGGGGATCTTCCAAACCCAGGGATTGAACCCAGGTCTCCTGCATTGCAGGTGGATTCTTTACTGTCTGAGCCACCAAGGAAGCCCTGGTGCCCTTCAGTGCCAATCAGGCTAGATAAGATATGACAATTTCCCCTGTATCTTCAATGACCTGTTGTCTCTGATCTCTTCTGATATTAATTTTTATGTTAGAGCAACCGTGACTTACTGTGGCTTAATTAAATACAAAATAAACTATTAAAAATATATTGGGCAGTTTATGAACTCTCTTAAAGATTCAAGAGCCAAGATTGGTGTTTGAAAGTTTGATATTATGCCTAGGAATTATGCTGTAGAATTAGGCCAGGGAACAACCTAGTGCTAGAGTCACAGGCCAAGAGAGGCTGTAGCTGGAACTACAAATGTCAATGATAGGGGATGCTAAACACAGTAATGCGAATCAATAGTATGTTTGTTCTGGATATTAAAAACAGTTTGTGCTTCCCATTTCCAGAATATATTCTAAGCAGTCTTTTCTTCTTGTCAATAGCTTCTAGTCTAATCTCCAGAAAGGATATAACTCATCAGCAGAGCTAAGGTCATATGCTAGCCTATAACTTTAGGGAATGCTCAGAGATTTAAGTAGCTGGCATTTTCAGTCTCTATAATGTGAGACAGAGACAGATTCCTTTCTCATAAGATCAGGATTTCCATAATTTTATATGTGTTCATACATTGGACAAAAATGATAAGTAAAACTCTCAGTTTATTCATGAATAAAAACCACATAAGTCATAGTTTTCTTTACAGTAATATTTTGGAAACAAGCATAAGGAAGTTTTATACACACATATGTGTGTGTGTTTATTCTGACTTTATATAAAGTAGGCCTTTGTTATTTAGTGTTGCTATTCTGAATACAAAACAGGGATTCTTTTAGTTACAAAGAGAAAAATGAAAACATTTTTTCTTAACTAGCTAAATGAAATATGAACATGAAGATTAACATCATCTCTGAAGCAAACTCAAAATTATACTTCTTCTCAATCAGTGCTGTTGCCATTCCATGGCATTATTAATTATTAATGGGAAATATGTATCTAAGACATTACTGCAAATAAATATTTTAGAATATGTCTGGCTGTTCTTGGTACAGTGAAAACATTTTTATAATATAAAATGTAGAACACATATTTTTCCATTGTATATATTATACAATATACAATATATTATTCCATTCTTATATATTATAACCATATATAATTACTGTTAAGTGAAAAGCCTGGATTAGATGAGTAAAATTTTATAGTGTCAGTGGTAAGAAAATTATTATATTGTTTTGTTTAGCACAGTAAGTTATTTATATATAGGATATAAAGTCCCTTTTGAGGGACTTTTCATCTAGCTAATAAGTGGGTTATTAAAACTAGAAAGACAAAAAATAAAAATTAAAAAAAAATAGAAAGACAATATGGAGAGTAGCACCATGGTGTTTTTAGAATCAGAGGTATATGAATTGAAACTATTCAATGATAATTTTTGAGTTCTTACCATAGTCATGTATATGGATTTTACATTTTCTCTAGGAATTTCCTTTTTGGCATCTAAAAACATATGAAACATTTAACTAATGAAGTTTTTGACAACAAAACAAATCTTAAAGGCAAGACACACCTTGGTGAAAACCTTTCCAAGTAACTTTACTATGTTTCAGAACAAAACTCAGTCATATTTATAGAAATAGAAAGATATTCATCACCATTACAAGGCAAAATTAATAATTTATGGCATCCAACCAAAGATTACCAGGCATATAAAGAGACAGGAAAAGATGAGCTATAAAAAAATAATTGCTTGAAAGTGACCCAAAACTGGCACAGAAGCTAGAATTAGAAGATAAGGAAACCAAAATAGCTTTTATAGTCATATCATATATGTTTAAAAAGTTATGCAGAAATATGAGAAGATATACAAAATAATCAAATTCAACTTCCAGAGATGAAAGCTACAGTGATTCAGATTATAACAAATGAACAAACAAATCATTGGATGGGGCTATATCTGGCAGAAGAAAGAGTGTTTTGGGTAAGAAATGATAAAAATACCAACCCTCCAGTTCACTGTAATTCTCAGAGAGCTTAAAAGAGAACTCAGTTTGGTGGAACAGTAGACCAGAGAATAAGTTAGAGGGAGATACTTCTGGCAGTGACAAAGCTAAGACATGGCTTCCACTTTGTGGGGGTCTTCCATTGTAAAAGAGGCAAGCATGAGGATGAACCATAAACTCTTCCCATGCTGAAGTTCACTCTGTAGTGAACCCCATCCTTTGTATTAGAGGCCAATGATATCAGAGGGAGAAAACTAAGATCATATCCTGACTGCCAATGGGCAGTTAATTGTGCCTGTAGTCAGAGAAGTAGGGTCTCCCTTTACCCCCTTTTTCCTTTTTAATTCTAAAATCTGACTTATAATCAAACAGAACAGGAATTTAGAGGAGAACATGTGGGAAGTTTTTTGGCTACTTGGAGTTTTTGCTTTAAACACATATCCCCCCAATAAAAATAATAACATAATAATAACAGCACATGAAGTGTCTGTTGTTGTTGTTTAGTTGCTAAGTCGTGTCCAACTCTTTGCAACCCCGTGGATTGTAGCCCACCAGGCTCCTCTGTTCATGGGATTTTCCAGGCCAGAATAATGGAGTGGGTTTCCATTTCCTTCTCCAGGGAATCTTCCCAACCCAGGGATTGAATCTACATCTCCTGCTTGGCAGATGGGTTCTTTACCACTGAGCCACCAGGGAAACCTGAAGTGTCTGTACATTTACTTAAATGAATTATTTTAAAAATTTTGTGGTAAGTTTTGGTCTAGACTGTGAAAGGATTAAATTTCCCTTGTAGCTGTTACTGAAAAAAATAAATGTTTTAATTTTTTTACTTAATCAAGATTGAATAAATCAATCAAATCACATATGATTAAACTGGTCTTCCAAAGTATATTTTCTGATACACATAGTCTAATAATAAACATGGTATTGTTATCTAAATTATTTTTAATAACATATATGATAGACCATGAGAGGATCTTGGCCCACTTATCAACTCCCATACTTTTATTTTAATGGAACATATAGTTTAAGTGGAAAATATAGCCTAGTAGACTTAAAAAAATTATATTTGGAAATGAATAATAATGGAATTGAAGGATTATGTGTAAGTTAGAGACTTAGGGATCTGGCTTACTTGAAGTACAGAGTACTTAAATTGTGCTTCTTGTTAATAAATTGGCTTTCTATATTGGAGAAAAGTCTATAATTTCTTCTACTACAGTCTGGTATTTCAAGAACTACCAAGAAATCAGTGCTTATTGACTTTAGGTCTCTCAGAAAATTAAGACACAAGAAAAGTCAGATACCACCACTGTGGCATTAAATTCCCTCTATCCAAAAGAGTTTAAAAAATTCCACTTCTCTCATTAGAATACCACAGTACAATGTCATCATCTTGTCATATCTTTTATCTTCAGTGTTATGCAGTAAGACAAGATTTTTTTCCTCTAATGCTGCCCCCCCCTTTCTGGGGGGTCATTTCCCTCTCCTAGAAGAGAGCCTTAGCTTAGTTAAGAAAAGAGAGAACATTTCTATCATCATAACACAAAATAAAAATTATCAACGTTCACAAGAAAAAATTTGCTTGTGGATGTTTAACTGAAAGATTAAAACACATTTCCATAGGATCTTCAAAGTACCTGACCTCTTCCATAGCCTATCTTGCTGAGAAGAAAGATGAAAGGAGCTTATTGACTGCTAATCAAGCCTTGGGGAGTAAAGTGCTAAAGAAGGCTAAAGAAACCAAATTCATGGAAAAGGGGAAGAAAGTTAGGGAGAACCTACAGTGATGCATCTTTAAGCTGAAACATATATAGACTTTAAATGGAAAAGAGGAAAATACTCAGCACAGATTGCTATCCACTCTTCTGTATTTTATACTGTAAAATAAACTTTTCTTCTAGTAACAGACACAGTTTCATGCTCATCCTGACATTAAAGTCTACACAAATAAGGATTTACATACTTGTGGTTTTGTGTGAAATTATTGTAATCTGACATAACATATGGCTGTGCCTCTATCTAAGAAAAACATAGACATTACCCAAGAAATACTACTGTTCGTCTAAACTGTTTACCAGACTGTTGCTGAGGAACAGGAATCCTCATAACTTTTGTAAATTGATGTAATGAATACTCTTTCAGCATGAGAATAGCTGGAGAAAGTAGTAATCTTGGCCTGGAAGTGTCAAGTTTGGCTGAGTGTCAAGTTTGAGAATGCATGGTTTAACATGAATGCCTACGTTAATACTTTCTTTTGGGTTTATTAGGTTTCCATAGGAAAATTTCATGAGCTCTTCTCAGGTTATGAAGAAGTTATGTTATCAGGGAAGAAATTTGGGGAAGGTATTTGTGCATCCAAAGTGGATGATAAAAGGGAAATTCGATTGTTTACGAAGACAGAGGAAAAGGTCCCTAAATGATATGGTAATATTAGTGGGGGCACTATGGTTGATATAGTATTTGGTTCCAGCTACATTTGAAACCTGGCTTGAAACTAGTGAAAATTCAGCCATTGAGTACCTGAGAAGAAGAATGAATTGTTTGGGAATTCGTGACTCTCTGCCAATTAGTTCTCAAATAATTCATTGCATAATTAATTGAGAACATGGGAATGGGATAAGGTTTAGGGAAAATAGATACAAATTGTTTAGCGGACAGCATACATTATGATTGATTTAAGAGGTTTTCAAGGGTAATTTTGACTTTACTCCCTTAAAAAATGCTTTCCACTTATTTTAGCACCTAACAAAGCATCAAAGTAATATTTGACTCCAATTTAGGGACAGATCTGAATATACAAAATCTCAAGTAACCTAAAATTGGAAGGCAAGTTTAAAGAGAAATTATTAAGGTATGAGTAAAATATTTTCTTTGTGCAAATGGAGAACTACATCTGTAGGACCCTAGAGTTTGTAGGTATTTTCAGTATGATTGAGCTAGCAAGGGTCAGTGGTTTATAGTACTATAGTAGGAAATCTTATGGTGTATTAGTATAAAAGTATGTAATCTTATTCAATTATGATGGTACTGATATTTTAAAAGACTAAGAAAATTAGGATGTGTGTGTATGTGTGTGTGTATATTAAAGGACGTTGAAGAAACTATTATTCATTAATGTGTTGTTGTTTAGTTGGCAAGTCACGTTTGACACTTTGCGACCCCGTGGACTGCAGCACACTAGGCGTCCCTGTCTCTCACCATCTCCTGGAGTCTGCCCAAGTTCAAGTAATTTACTATGTCCCAAATTTAGAATTCAGAAGTTGGCATGACATAGATTCAGCATTTTTTTGGTCTGTGTTAGAGTTAAGGAAGGAGTGAATATTATTTGATACCCATAAGAAGACTAAACCTAAGGAGAATATATACTTTTTCCTGCGAGATTTTTTTTCCTTTGAAAAAATGCTTCAGAGAAATACTAGAGTCTAAAATTTTGGGAAAGAGTGGATATTGATTAGAGTATTTGAAAGTAAGGTATAGTTTAATAAAATTGAGTCTTGGAGTAAAGGACTATTAGAAAGCAGTTACTTCTCTAAGGGCAAGATCGACTTAAGGAAGTTAACTTGAAAATGTCATTTAACAGGTGTGAGTTTTGACAAACTTCAGTGAATATATGCACCATGTTTTTTATTGACAAGGGGAAAGAGGATTACTTTTCTCATTAACAAGACCACTTCTTACAAGTCTTAAAAAAACTAAATATATTTGGAAAGTTCAGATGGTATTCTAATTGACTCATCCAAGATTGCTCCTACATTGAAATAAGTGGCTTGGCATTCAGAGTCTATAGTCATTTCTCTTCATTCAAGGTTTCACTTTCTGCTGTTTCAGTTACCCATGATCAACTGAAGTTCAAAAATATAAATGAAAAATTCCAGAAATAAACAATTTAAAAATTTCTAAGTAGTGTGATGAAATCTCATAATATCCATGCTACCCACTGGGGCATGAGTCATCCCTTTGTCCAGCGTGCATCACCCCTTAGTTACTTAGCAGCCATCTTGATTACAGAACTGAGAGTTGTGGCATCACAGTTGCACATGGTCAAGTCAATCTTAGTTTCTTAATAACAGTCCCAAAGTGAAAAAAAAGTGATACTGGCAATTTGTACAGGCTAAAGAGAAACCATAAAGTGCTTCCTTTAGGTGAAAAGGTGAAGGTTCCTGACTTAATAAGGAAAGAAAAAATCATATGCAGAGGGTTACTAAGGTCTATGGTAAAGAATATATCTTCTGTATGTGAAATTGCGAAGAAGGAAAAATCAATTTTTGCTAGTTTTTCTGTCATACCTCAGACTGCAAAAGTTACAGCCATGGTGCATGATAAGTGCTTAATTAAAATGGAAAAGGCATTAAATTTACACAATAAGAATTCTGAGAGAAAGAAAGAGACCACATTCACATAACTTTTATTATAGTATATTGTTATAATTGTTCTATTTTATTATTATTAGTCTTATTGTGCCTATTTTATAAATTAAACTTTATCATAGGTATGTAAATATAGGAAAAAAACATAGTATATATAATATTTGATGCTATTCACATTTTCAGGCATCCTCTGGGGTCCTTGAATGTATCCCCCAAGGATAAGGGGGCTACTGTATTTTCTAGTGTGCCTTCCTAGAAGGAAGTTAGAAGTAAAAAAAAAAAAATCCCAGACCCTCTTTCAGTTTGGGATCTTGATATGAAAGAAATTCCACAAACTCAATGCATTCATGTGAAACTTGGAAGACGATAATTAGGAAAGACAGTCATCCCAGTTCTTTGGTTTTTGTGACTAGCAAGCATCACTGTGGAGATACATTCTTCTGTAGCATTGTTCTTATAGCTCAGTAGGTGCATGCTTGGGTGTTCACTCAGTCGTGTCTAACTCTTTGCCATCCTATGGACTGTAGCCCACCAGGCTCCTCTGTCCATGGGATTTCCCAGGCAATAATATTGGAGTGCATTGCCGTTTTCTCCTCCAGGGGATCTCCCTGACCCAAGAAGTGAACCTGCATCTCCTGCATTAGCAGGCAGATTCTTACCACTGTGCCACCTACTTGCAACTAGTAGGTTAGTAAATCCTGGAGATTTAACGCATAGCACAGTGATTACAGTCAACAATACTGTATTATAGACTTAAAGGTTTCTAAGATACTACATTGTAATTGTTCTCACCACAAAAAATAATAACTGTGTGACATGATAGAGGTGTTAGCTAATGCTACAATTGGTAATCATACTGCAATATATAAATGTGTCAAACTAACACGTGTACACCTTACACTTACACAATGTTATACTGCAATTATATCTCAACACAAAATATCATAGCCTGGGTGGCTTAAACAACAAGCATTTATTTCTTATAAATCTGAAGCTGGGAGGCCCATGATCAAGGTCCCGATCAATTCAGTTTCCGTTGAGCCTACACTGTTGTTCATAAGTTCAGATCAGTTCAGTCGCTCAGTTGTATCCGACGCTTTGCAACCCCATGAATCGCAGCACGCCAAGCCTCCCTGTCCATAACCATCTCCTGGAGTTCGCTCATACTCATGTTGATCGAGTCGGTGATGCCATCCAGGCATCTCATCCTCTGTCTTCCCCTTTTCCTCCTGCCCCCAATCCCTCCCAGCATCAGAGTCTTTTCCAATGAGTCAACTCTTCACATGAGGTGGCCAAAGTACTGGAGTTTCAGCTTTAGCATCATTCCTTCCAAAGAAATCCCAGGGCCGACCTCCTTTAGAATGGACTGGTTGGATCTCCTTGCAGTCCAAGGGACTCTCAAGAGTCTTCTCCAACACCACAGTTCAAAAGCATCAATTCTGAGGTGCTCAGCTTTCTTCACAGTCCAACTCTCACATCCATACATGACCACTGGAAAAACCATAGCCTTGAATAGACAGACCTTTGTTGGAAAAGTAATGTCTGCTTTTGAATATGCTCTCTAGGTTGGTCATAACTTTCCTTCCAAGGAGTAAGCATCTTTTAATTTCATGGTTGCAGTCACCATCTGCAGTGATTTTGGAGCCCCCCAAAATAAAATCTGACACTGTTTCCACTGTTTTCCCATCTATTTTCCATGAAGTGATGGGACCAGATGCCATGACCTTTGTTTTCTGAATGTTGAGCTTTAAGCCAACTTTTTCACTCTCTTTCACTTTCATCAAGAGGTTCTTTAGTTCCTCTTCACTTTCTGGCATAAGGGTGGTGTCATCTGCATATCTGAGGTTATTGATATTTCTCCCGGCAATCTTGATTCCAGCTTGTGCTTCTTCCAGCCCAGCATTTCTCATGATGTACTCTGCATAGAAGTTAAATAAGCAGGATTACAATATACAGCCTTGACGTACTCCTTTTCCTATTTGGAACCAGTCTGTTGTTCCATGTCCAGTTCTAACTGTTGCTTCCTGACCTGCATACAGATTTCTCAAGAGGCAGGTCAGGTGGTCTGGTATTCCCATCTCTTGAAGAATTTTCCACAGTTTTTTGTGATCCACACAGTCAAAGGCTTTGGCATAGTCAATAAAGCAGAAATAGATATTTTTCTGGAACTCTCTTGCTTTTTCCATGATCCAGCAGATGTTGGCAATTTGATCTCTGGTTCCTCTGCCTTTTCTGGAACCAGCCTGAACATCAGGAAGTTCACGGTTCACGTATTGCTGAAGCCTGGTTTGGAGAATTTTGAGCATTACTTTACTAGCATGTGAGATGAGTGCAATTGTGCAATAGTTTGAGCATTCTTTGGCATTACCTTTCTTTGGGATTGGAATGAAAACTGACCTTTTCCAGTCCTGTGGCCACTGCTGAGTTTTCCCAATTTGCTGGCATATTGAGTGCATCACTTTCACAGCATCATCTTTCCAGATTTGAAATAGCTCAACTGGAATTCCATCACCTCCACTAGCTTTGTTCATAGTGATGCTTTCTAAGGCCCACTTGACTTCCCATTCCAGGATGTCTGGCTCTAGGTGAGTGATCATACCATCGTGATTATCTTGCTCGTGAAGATCTTTTTTGTACAACATAATCAGCTCCCAGTCTTGTTTTTGCTGACTGTATAGAGCTTCTCCATCTTTGGCTGCAAAGAATATAATCAATCTGATTTCAGTGTTGATCATCTGCTGATGTCCATGAGTAGAGCCTTCTCTTGTGTTGTTGGAAGATGGTGTTTGCTATGACCAGTGCATTCTCTTGGCAAAACTCTATTAGCCTTTGCCCTGCTTCATTCCGTATTCCAAGGCCAAATTTGCCTGTTATTCCAGGTGTTTTTTGACTTCCTACTTTTGCATTTCGGTCCCCTATAATGAAAAGGACATATTTTTTGGGGTGTTGTTCATAAACAGCCATCTTATTACTCACACAGTGTAAGGGGAGAGAGAGCTCTTTGGGGTCTCTTTTTTACAAGTGTATTAATCCCATTCATGAAGGCTCCATGGTCATGATCTGGTTACTTCTCAAAGGTCCTACCTCTTAATACCATCACATTGGAAGTTAGGATTTTAACATGAATTTCAGGGGATACACTCATTCATCCCAATTCTATTCTGTTAGTGCAACTCTCCTTTTATTTGGTCCATTCTAGCCTCATTGACCTTCTGTCAGTTCTTGGAACATGAAAATTCCAATCTCATTCTCACCTCAGTACCTTTTCAGTTGCTATTTCACTTGTCTGGATTGTTCTTCATATAGATCTTTATATGGCTGGATCCTACTTATTAAGTTTTAGTTCAAAGACATATTCCTTAGATCTTTACTGATCATACTATCTGTGATATGACTATCCCATCCCCTGATCCATGCTGCTCTATAATGCACATTCTCTTTTGTTAGATTTATGACTCATAGCACTCTAATTTTTGTTTAATTTATTCATTTATTCTCCCTTTATCCAAACTAGACAATATCAATACATTCTATAAAAATAGGGTTCATGTCTAAATTGTTCATTGCTCTGTCCTTATTACTCAACAAGTCCACCATGTATGATTGTATATTTATGTACTATACAACTCTAAGGTCACCATTGACATAGATGATATTAAGAGTGACATTTGTGATAACTTTAAGTGGAGTATAATCGATAAAAATATTGATTTATATGTTGTATAGCTTAAACTAATATTGCAAATCAATTACACTTCAATAAAATCAACTGTACTTCACCTACATGGAGGGAAAATAGGAGTGAGAGAGTGGTGATGACTTGAACAAAGGATCACTTATTTCTTGGTTATTTAGAAATTAACAAAGGAATTAACTTGAAACATTTTTGAATGCTTTAATTCATTCTAGTGATCTGCTTGAGAGCACATCGAGAAGATTCAAAGTAGGGAAGACTGCTTCTGCCAGTTACTTTTTTTCTCCCATTCTACAGTGTAAACACTTTTTCTGGGGAGTTTACATGGAAGGAGTTTTTAAGCCAGATAATAATTTTATTATGATGTTAAGTTCCACCTCTCTCACTAAAGAAAAGCTGACAGAATTGATTTTTTACAGTTGGACTCATTGTTCTCTGACCACATACTGCCTCTTTAATGAGTTCCCTTTCCCAGCAAAACTTTCCTTGGTGTGTATTTTAACTAGCTTTTACCCATATAAATATGGACTCAATAGCAAGGAAGCTCAGAATCCTCAGCATCAAATAGCTATGCACAAACATCAGGCACTGACACTGTACATAACCACAATGATTTCACAACAGGGAATGTATTTCTTTTTCCATGGAGCTTTCTAAACTGGTGATTTGCAGCTCTGTTGGAAATATTACCCTTCTTACAATGGGTTAACAACTGCATTGCTAACATATAATAGAAAGGTTTTTATAGGTCATGGTGGATTACCGTTCTGTCAAACATACTCAACTATGGATGAAGAATCAAAACAACTGTCTTTTATTCCCTTATAGCCACTGATCTGACTCTGACCATATACAGTCTGATTCCAAAAACCCATTTTTTTCTCCCTCTGGTTCATTTAATCCATTTTTTCCCATTTATATTTCTCCTTGGTTCTACTCTAACTGCTTGGTTCTTTCTCTTTCTTTTCTTATTTTCTTTTATGAGAATTTGGTTAAACTACAGGATTTGATAGACTGAAGATATTGAGTTTCAACACCAACATAAAAACACATTACTCACAGATAAAATCTTGCTAGCTTTTTTTTTTTTTAATTTCTAAAGAAGGAAATTTTGATAGGAAAAAAACATTTGCCTTTTTAAAGCCCCACTTTTATTGATCTGGATTGCAAAACATAGGAAGCAAATGTTAATTTCTTTGGAAACAAGCATATATTTGTATATTTTTCTCTGTTAAAATGCTATTTTATTTACCCTTGAGAAGAATGTGCATCGTTAGTAGGAATGTCATCTTCGTGATGTCTGAAACTTGCCTTGGAGACTTCCAAAGGAGGTGGACAGGTAGACAGTTTTTTTTTTTAATGTGTGATTTAAAGATGAACTGTTGGCAGAAATCTCCCCCAGAATTATTTCAAGGGTAAGAAGAGGTAAAACAAACTGTCAAATAGATTATACCAAGTAGAGGTCAGTCTATTATACCAAGTAGAGGTCAGTAGAGGTCTGTCAGAGTAGCATTTGCTCCGTCTGAAGATGTTCATTGCATATATTAGAAGACAGAGAAGTCACTCACCCAAAAAAAAGATACAATGACAATATACTGTTGCTTCAAATTTAGTTTTATGAAATGCAGTCTGAAAACCAATTATGTACATTTGATGAAAAGCTATGCTTCTGACTATTTGTTATGAAAATTTAAAGTTGAAATAATTTTATAATGAATACTCATATACCTATGACTTACATGCCACCATTAACATTTTAATTTATTGTGTATTTACCTGTCTATCTATGTCTCTCCCTTCACATCAGTTCATCTAATGTTTTTGATACATTTCAAAGTCAAGTAGAGATATCACTACACTTTTTCCCAAATACTACTTCATTATTGAATCATAATATCATCTTATATATCCTGGATGCCAGTCTTTTTCTCATATATATACATATATATATATATATGTATATATATATTTAATAAATATTTTCTCCAACTGGTGGATTGCCCTTTAAATTTCTAATGGTGTCTTTAAAAATGACATGAAAAGATGCTCAACATCACTCATTATCAGAGAAATGCAAATCAAAACCACAATGAGGTACCATTTCACACCAGTCAGAATGGCAGTGATCCAAAAGTCTACAAGCAATAAATGCTGGAGAGGGTGTGGAGAAAAGGGAACCTTCTTACACTGTTGGTGGGAATGCAAACTAGTATAGCCGCTATGGAGAACAGTGTGGAGATTTCTTAGAAAACTGGAAATAGAACTGCCATATGACCCAGCAATCCCACTGCTGGGCATACACACCGAGGAAACCAGAATTGGAAGAGCCACGTGTACCCCAATGTTCATTGCAGCACTGTTCGTAATAGCCAGGACATGGAAGCAATGTAGATGTCCATCAGCAGATGAATGGATAAGAAAGCTGTGGTACATATACACAATGGAGTATTACTCAGCCATTAAAAAGAATACATTTGAATCAATTCTAATGAGGTGGATGAAACTGGAGCCAATTATACAGAGCGAAGTAAGCCAGAAAGAAAAATACCAATACAGTATACTAACACATATATATGGAATTTAGAAAGATGGTAATGATAACCCTGTATGCAAGACAGAAAAAGAGACACAGGTGTATAGAACAGTCTTTTGGACTCTGTGGGGAGGGAGAAGGTGGGATGATTTGGGAGAATGGCATTGAAACATGTATAAGATCCTATAAGAAATGAATCACCAGTCTAGGTTCGATGCAGGATACGGGATGCTTGGGGCTGGTGCACTGGGATGGCCCAGACAGATGGAACATGTGTACACCCTTGGTGGATTCATGTTGATGTATGGCAAAACAAATACAGTATTGTAAAGTAAAATAAAAAAATAAAACAAAAATTTGATGTAGTATATAATTTTTTCTTTTATACTTATTGAAATGCTATTTTAAAAATTCTGGAATGACACATGGTTTTAATTATAAATTGAAAAGCACATAGTATGGATATGTGACTTTGCATGTCATTTTGCACTCTGGTAACTTGTGAATATTTTCTGTTTGTTCTATGATTGCATGTATGCATTTATTTTACATAAATATATGTACATGATACATAGAGAATATTTATGTGATGCATAGGGAATACTTAAATTGTCAGGATTTGTTATTTACCCACAACATTTCTCCTTTCAGTATTCTGAGTACTAGAAATGTTTACTTCTTAAATTGGCACAAGGCTTTTGTTGAGGCGAGGGGTGAATGTGAGAGAAACATAAAGAACATAAAGAATACAAATAATGGCCCAGGCAGACTATTCTCTATGAGGAAGAATGAAATAGAGCAAATGGTTAAGAAGAATGGGAAACAATACAGGAATGGTGAGGACAAGAGAGAAGTGGTAAAAGGAAAGAGCTGACATTATCAGGAATGAGATTTAGGAAAGGGAGTGTATAAAAAAATCTTGGAAGCCTAACTATGTGCTGCCTCCATCTTTAAAACAAATCAACATCATCTTCAGTGCTTTCTTGAGATTGGTTTGTGTTTGCATGCATTATCATACTGAAGCTGTGCTACGTTCAACATCCTAAATTTTCAAGATCCAGATGATTAATCTCCCTATGGACTATACTGTTATAGACATCAGGAGATTTGGCATAGTCAAGTGAGACAAAGTTTGAGTGTACTTCTATCTCTGTGTTGTAAAAGGAAACTGCTCCATTATCTTTGCTCTTTGATGTGGAGACAACCGCTTGCCAAATCAATAGCTGTGTATCAGAAGTTAGAGATATTTTGATTCACTCCAGGAAAAAAAAAAAAAAGCCCATAAAACTCAGAAGCTTTTATTAGAATTAACACCTGATTATCTTATGATAATCAACAGTCATTGTCCATGACTTATTTACCTTGTCAAACAGATTATTTAAATGGAGCAGGTCATGAAGATTACCATCTGCATGGTTATTTTGGTCTTTGCAAATACCCCCAGATATATGCTATTTTGCTATTTTTTGGTATTGTTTTCATGTAGGGACAGTTCCATCAGTTTCTACTTTGCCCTTCCTATGTATTTTTAAAAATTGTGGTAAAATTTACATGACATAAATTTACCATCTTAACTATGTTTAGGTGTACCATTCAGGGGGATTAAGTAGAATACATTCACGTTGTTGTGCAGTCATCCTTATCTTTCATCTGTAGGACATTTTCATCTTCCCAAACAGAAACTCTGTGCCTATTAAACAATACTTCTCCATTCATCACTTCACTCAACCCCTGACAACCACAATTCTATTTTCTGTCCATATTAATTTGACTATTCTAGTATCTCTTATGACTTTAATCACAGTATTTGTCTTTTTGGTTCTGGATTACTTCATTTAGCATAAGGTCTTCAAGGTTCATCCATATTGTAGTGTGTATCAGGATTTCTTACCTTTTAAGGGTCATTAATATTCCATTTTATACATATACTACATTTTGTTTATCCATTCTTCTGTTGATGGACATTTAGGTTGTTTCCATCTTGTGGCTATTGTGAATAATGCTTCCAAGAACACGAGATACAAACATCTGTTCAAGTCCCTGCTTTTAATTTCTTTGGATATTTTTTTTTCACATGATATTATACATGTTAGAATACCATTCTCCCAAATCATCCCACCCTCTCCCTCTCCCTCTGAGTCCAAAAGTCCGTTATACACATCTGTGTCTCTTTCCCTGTCTTGCATACAGGGTCGTCATTGCCATCTTCCTAAATTCCATATATATGTGTTAGTATACTGTAATTTCTTTGGATATATACTCTGAAGTGAAATAGCTAGATCATATGGTTATTCTGTTTAATTTTTTGAGGAGCATCCATATGTTTTCCACAGTGTCTGTGCCATTTTATATTTCCACCAACAGTGTAGAATGGTTCACATTTCTACACATCCATGTTGATATCCGTTATTTATTATTGTTTTAATAATAGCTTTCCTAATGGAGGTCAAGCAGTAGCCATTCTTAGTAGCACTTACTTTGGTTGAGAGTTCTGTCATTTTCCAAGTATGTGTACTCCAAAAATACATTCAGATATGGGGAAATAAGTATAGTGTAGGTCACTGATTCCACCGTAGTTCTAGTGAGGTGAACTCGTGTCAAGATTTCACATGGCTTCTGTAAGCCCTATTATGACTTGAAAATCACAGTGATATTTTGGATCCTCATGTGTCCCGAGGCCAAACTATGGTGGAGACAATGAAGATAATGGTGACCTCCTTCAAAAGTCCCATGCACACACTGCTGCACTCGGTGCCCCAATCCCTGCAGCAGGCCACTGCTGACCCACGCCTCTGCTGGACACTCCTGGACACTCACGGGCAAGTCTGAGTCAGTCTCTTGTGGGGTCACTGCTCCTTTCTTCTGGGTCCTGATACACACAAGGTTCTGTTTGTGCCCTCCAAGAGTCTGTTTCCCCAGTCCTGTGTAAGTTCTGGCAGCTCTATGGGGGGGGGGGGCGGGTAAATGGTGACCTCCTCCAAGAGGGCTTATGCCATACCCAGGTCTACTACACCCCGAGCCCCTGCCCCTGCAGCAGTCCACTGCTTATCCATACCTCCACAGGAGACACTCAAACACAGTTCTGTCTCAGTCTCTGTGGGGTCTCTGTGTCCTGGTGTGCACAAAGTATGTTTGACCCCTCTGAGTGTCTTTGACGGATATGGGGTTTGATTCTTTTTTTAAATAAATGTATTTATTTTAATTGGAGGTTAATTACTTTACAATATTGTATTGGTTTTGCCATACATCAACATGAATCTGCCATAGGTATACACGTGTTCCCCATCGCCCCTCCTACTGTCTTGCTTCAATAATACAGGAACCATGAACTTCCAGATGTTCAACTGGGATTAGAAAAGGCAAAGGAACAAGAGATAAAATTGCCAACATTCTTATGATCATTAAGAAAAGCAAGATTTCCAGAAAAACATCTACTTCTGCTTTATTGGCTATGCCAAAGCCTTTGACTGTGTGGATCACAAAAAAACTGTGGAAAATTCTTTAAGAGATGGGAATACCAGACCTCCTGACCTGCCTCCCGAGAAATCTGTATGCAGGTCAAGAAGCAACAGTTAGAACTGGACATGGAACAACAGACTGGTTCCAAATCAGGAAAGGAGTATGTCAAGTCTGTATATTGACGCCCTGCTTATTTAACTTATATGTAGAGTACATCATGAGAAATGCTGGACTAGATGGAGCACAAGCTGGAATCAAGATACCTGGGAGAAATATCAGTAACCTCAGATAGGCAGATGACACCACCCTCATGGCCAAAAGCAAAGAAGAACTAAAGAGCCTCTTGATGAAAGTGAAAAAGTTGGCTTAAAAGTCAACATTCAGAAAACTAAGATCATGGCATCTGGTGCCATCACTTCATGGCAATAGATGGGGAAACAGTGACAGAGTTTGTTTTTTGGGACTCCAAAATCACTGCAGATGGTGACTGCAGCCATGAAATTAGAAGAGGCTTACATCTTGGAAGAAAAGTTATGACCAACCTAGACAGTATATTAAAAAAAAACAGACATTACTTTGCCAATAAAGGTCTGTCTAATCAAAGCTATGATTTTCCCAGTAGTCATGCATGGATGTGACATTCGGAATATAATGAAAGCTGACTAACCTATATAGCATATTGAAAAGCAGAGACATTACATTGCCTACAAAGGTCCGTCTAGTCAAGGCTATGGTTTTTCCAGTGGTCATGTATGGATGTGAGAGTTGGACTGTGAAGAAGGCTGAGCACCTCAGAATTGATGCTTTTGAACTTTGGTGTTGGAGAAGACTCTTGAGAGTCCCTTGGACTGTAAGGAGATCCAACCAGTCCATTCTGAAGGAGATCAGCCCTGGGTGTTCTTTGGAAGGAAAGATGCTAAAGCTGAAACTCCAGTACTTTGGCCACCTCATGTGAAGAGTTGACTCATTGGAAAAGACTCTGATGCTGGGAGGGATTGGGGGCAGGAGGAGAAGGGGATGACAGAGGATGAGATGGCTGGATGGCATCACCAACTCGATGGACATGAGTTTGAGTGAACTCCAGGAGATGGTGATGGACAAGGAGGCCTGGCATGCTGCAATTCATGGGGTCACAAAGAATCAGACACGACTGAGCAACTGAACTGAACTGAGGCCCCTAAAATTGATGCTTTTGAACTGTGGTGTTGGATAAGACTCTTGAGAGTCCCTTGGGCTGCAAGGAGATCCAACCAGTCCATCCTAAAGGAAATCAGTCCTGAATATTCCTTGGAAGGACTGATGCTGAAGCTGAAACTCTAATACTTTGGCCACCTGATGTGAAGAACTCACTCATTTGAAAAGACCCTGATGCTGGAAAACAGCAGGGAATGACAGAGGATGAAATGGTTGGATGGTATCACCAACTCAATGGACATGAGTTTGAGTAAACTCCAGGAGTTGGTGATGGACAGGGAATCCTGGCGTGCTGCAGTCCATGGGGTTGCAAAAGTCAGACACGACTGAGCAACTGAACTGAACAGGTGTGTAAATTCGTCTTAATAATCTCTGAAAAATTCTGAGTTTTCCACTTTTCTTTCTAAATATTCCTCCTGGAAAATTGTTGTAAACCCCTTTGAAGTAGATCTGGAGAAAAAAAAAATCACCCTATATACTTTTGACAGTGTTGTGGGAAAGTTTCTGAAGGTACTGTAGCTATCTGATTTCTGATTTAGGTCTGAGTGAGGCTATAATTTTCATTCCTGGAAAATAAATGCAAGTTTCTGCCCATTGTGCTTGAACTTTATTTTCATTTATGTAGTTCAGACCTGCTCATCAATGTAATTCCCAGTGTAAATTTGATTAATCAGTTGCTGCTGGAAATCACTTTGGGCCAAAATACAGCCACTCTGCTCTGCTGACCTTTATGGTAATTGCATCCACCTTGTTTCTCATATTAAAAGCTACCACTTAACCTCTGTTACTCTGTAACCTCATCATTCCTATTAAAATCATGGGGGCCATTTCTGTGGTGCCATCCCCCACTGTCATTTTCAGCCCACAAAAGACAGATGCCACAGAGGCTTTTAAGGATGCTTGTATTTCTCTCATCAAAGAATGTCTTAATGTCTTGAAGAAGAGTGTCATCTGAGACCTCTGTAGGGGCCGAGCTATTGAATAGTTGAGTGGGATGTATATAATTAATCTACTCCAACATTCTCATTTTAAGTACATGGATTCCTTCCTCTACATCCTGTCAGATAAGTTATGGCACCTTGCCCTCTATGAATGTTGATGACTACTGAATCTATATTTCAGTCAGCCAAACCAGCTAACGATTAGAGCCAGTTTCATCAACTAGAGCTGATATTTTAAATCTGAAGAGCAGGTAAGTTCTTCATAATAAATTCAACCCCTTTCAGCTTTATATTCTGAATTCCTCAGTCTAACACTTATAAAACATATGCCACACACACATTCTACAGGTTTCTGCTGATACACTTTAGCAGGATATAACATTTCTTTTGGTGTATATTACTAACTCCTACCAGGGTAAACATTACGTTGCCTTCTGGGGCCTGCTGGAATCTGACAGCGGGTTGGGATGCAATAGTGCTGATGTGGGTGGATATTGAGAATAATAGAAATTTTTAAGCAAAGGAAGGAAAGGAAGTTAAGCAAAAGTTAAGCAAAGGAAGATTAGTTTCCTCAAATGGGAAGGAAGAAGGGTGGCTTTCACTGGCAAGGAAACCACAGGAAGATTTGGGTTAAAAGTTTTCATATTAATCTGAATTTGCCTACCTGTACGTATCCCAAGTACTTAATATATACTTAACACCCAATTCTCTCTGATCAATATCCAGATATTAATCTGAGTTTTAGCACAGATGTATGTTGATCTTACTGCAACCCACACTTTTAGATATGAAACTTGATCCTCAACCATGTCTGCTCCGTGACTATAAGACATGAGAAACTTTTACGGTCTTCAGAGTTGCTCTCTGTGTTTTTCCACCTTGATCTGGTAGTTTAGACACGTAGCACCTTTTAACATTAAGTTTAAAACATTTTCATTTTGTAAGCTCTCTGGTACTATCAATAATAAGTACAAACACTGTCTACTAGTATCTACAAGTGCTACCATAATAGACAAAATCAACTGCCACTTGACATGTAAAAGTATTGTGCTCAATTGGCAATATGTCCAAAGCAGATACTGCTGATAACATAAATGGCCATGTTGCTACTACTTGAAAGAAGCTCTTATCTTTACATTGGCAATGGAGTCGCTACTACATTCAAGCTCAAACAGGAAAACAACCTAATTCTAGAGTCCCAACTTGAGTATCTGTTTCCTGGGATTTACTCATGTGGAACAGAAAATCTGCCTCAGGAAGTTTAGAAAGTAGATTTTAATAAAAGGGGCTTGTTTCAAAAGTTAGAAAAGCTGGAGTTAAATGAAATAGGGAGGCAACCTAGTTTAGCAAGGCTGATTCCCCTAAGCAGATCTCTAATGAATATAGAGACTCTTGATGGGTGCTGGGAACATAGAGGGAGAAGCTCTTGAGCAGGAATTGAACCCACAATGGAGGCAAAGCCTCAGCTATGTACTGCTCGAAGAAAGAGGACAGCATTCTGGGATCCCCCCTGTTCCCTTCTTCTAATCTTTCACCAGTCTTTCCTTTGATCAAGATAAATGAGAAGCTAGCTGTCAGTGGATACTGGGGAACTGAGTTTTCAGTAGTCAGTCCTCTAAGATGAAAATCAGAGCTGGAAAAAGGCAGAGAAATAGTCTTTAAAAATTAATCACAAAAATATGCCATCCCTTTACAATAACTTCTCACGTTCCAATTCACTTGTTCAAATACTTCCCCACTATGATTATACTTTGAAACTGGTTTGTTTACTCCTTTGTTTTCTCTTGATATTACCTTTGTATCCCTACTGACTCTCTTACATTCCAGTGTCTATTATCTAATAGTGTGTTTGTCTTAACCCCTCTTCCAGTGTCTTTTAATTATCCTGAATCAACCCAAACCATTGCTTTCTCTTTTCTTGACCTCCAGCTCTTAAAGGCATCCCAAGAAAAGTATATAATAATTTACATTTCTTCCTTTGTAAATTCATGATCACTAACCTAAAAGGTCCTATAATATTGTCCTGTAATTCTGCTACATTAATCTGGAGCATTCATCTCCCACTTTCTACAGTGTGTTCTCTCCTGCACTATTCTTAAATGGCCATGTACCCACCATTTGCTATAATATCTGGAGATAATTTCTTTTAATTCACAAAAAAGAAAATAAAAGACATTATAAGAGAACTTTCTTGTTAATGAACATAATAGAGTTACTACATCTGCTCTCATCTTTATCTCCTTTGCTAGTTTAACAGAACAGAAACTATACCTATTAACACAATTCCCTTTCTCCTGGTTTGGATTGCATCAACTTCCACCCTCTAAGGATCCTTATTTTGTTCAATATCTTCTCTAACATGGATCTTTTCCATTAGTTTTTAAATATTCAAACATCTTCCAAATTGGGAAAAATAACAATAAGGAAGAGTAAAACAACAAAAAAAGCAAAAGCAAACTCACCTTTCTCCACATGACTTCTATTGCTGATTACCACTGTATCTTTTCTCTTCTTCAAAGACACAGTTTGTAAAATAACTCTTGAAAATATTTTTCTGTATCTTGGCAATTGGAAATAATGCTTCAATGAACATGACAGTGTAATCTCTTTGAGATGCTAATTTCAAAGAGATTACACTGTCATGTTCATTATATCCCACCCAGGGATCAAACCCAGGTCTCCTATGTTGCAGGTGGATTCTTTACTGTCTGAACCACCAGGGAAGTTCATATATATATACAGAAGTGGGATTGCTGGTTCATATGATAGTTTTACTTTAAAAAATTCTTTTGAGAACCCTCCATATCATTTTCCATAGCAATTACATAATTCCCACCATATTCTCAACAATACTTTTTACGTTTGCATTTTTGACAATACGGTAACAGGTGTGAGGTGATATCTCTTTGTGATTTTAATTTGCATTGCCTTGATGATTAGTGATGTTGAGTACCTTTTCATACAGCTTTTGGCCATTTGTATGTCTTCTTTGGAAAATGTATGACTAGTTGCAAATATTTTCTCCCATTCTATTGTTTGCCTTTCTATTCTGTTGGATGTTTCCTTTGCTGTGCAGGAGCTTTTTACTTTGATATATTTCTATTGTCTATTTTTGCTTCTGTGGTCTGTGCTTTTGGTGCCATAGTCAATAAATCATTGCCAATATCAATGTCCAGAAGCTTTCCCCAAAATGTCCAACAACAGATGAATGGGTCAGAAAATGTGGTAAATATTTACAGTAGAATATTATTCAGCTTTAAAAAAGGAGTTTCTACCATTTGTGGCAACAAGGTTGACTGACTCACTTTGTTGTACAGCAAGAAACTTAACACCACATTGTTAAAGAAACTATGTTCTAATAAAAATTAATAAAAAAACCAAAATGTACACATTAAACATGTGCTATTTTTGTGCATCACTTCTACCTCCATAAAGCTGTTTAAAAATATTAATCTTTAATTTATATCTTCACTTTATTGCTTCCTTCTCATGTTTCATCCCACTATCAATAGAATCCATTTTTTATTACTCCAATAAAATGTTGCCTCATAAGTTATTTCCAAATCCATAGATGCAATGTGAAAATTTTATCTCCTAGTTACTTGACCTGTATGTAGGGTTTGCTTCTGTCTTTGAAACTTGATTTCACTTGACTCAAAATCTCCTCTGGTTTTCCTCTAATTTCTGTGGCTCTTTATTCTCATCTTCTTTGCAGGTACATTTCCTTCTCTTCAGACATTAAATGTTGAAATTCTTCAAAATTCAATTCTAGGCCATCATGTCTATTCACTGTAGAACTCAGAATATCATTCCATAGAAACAAACAGCTTAAGTTACCAACTCTATGAAGTTTAGACATATGTGTTTCTGAGACCTCTAATCTAAATTCTGTAAATTCAGTTGCCTATTTAGCATATAAATCCATTAATTTAAAATATATGTAAAGCAAACTACTCTTGGTCTCCCTGAACCACTTTGTTTGTATAAGATACCTCAAATAATGACTGAGTCTGAATTCACTACCTGCTCAGCTAAAGAATTAAATTCATTTAAATCAAGTAAAGAATGCCTATGTTTATAACAGTAGTCCATAACTGCTTACTTTATGTAAAAAATTTATAGCAAAATCATGGCAGCTATCACCAGTATATAGCAAGAACTTGCTCATATAATTCTCAGTAACTGGAATAATACAGCTTCTACAGGAAAACTGAAAAAGAATGAACTGGAGAGCAAAACATGTTTTATCCTTTGAACCATTCTGTTTATAAGGATTTTTGTATGCTCTGTTTTATTTCTGAGAGAAAGAAAAAATGTTGGAAATTTGGAGATATTTTAAAAATCTAAAAATACAGATCTTGGTACTAATTCAGTATATAGTATTGTATCATATGCTTTATTATTCAAATTATAGAACAAATTGCCCATGTGTTTCTAATGTGGGAGGAAAAATAATAGTTTTAGTTTCAGTATACTTATTGCATGATAAAAGGAAAATGATGACTATCTCCATTTTCAGTGGGAGAGCAGGAATTCAAAATATGCTATGCCATAAAATTTTAAATTCAGCATTTTACAATATTTTGAACTCAATGTCTTTGTAGCATCTTAAAAAGTATAATGTATAAAATAAGTCGTTACATGGTTAAGACCTGACTTTTTCCTCAAAATGAAGATATGTTAGTCAGACCTGAGAAGAGCCTCCAGAGGGCGACCAAGTTGCATCGCTGCAAACAATCGCATCAAAATTTAACATTGCTTCCAACAAAAGCGAGGACTTTCTAAAGTTATATAGTTAATCCTTGAAGAAATACCATGAGCTGAAGCCTGAATAGCTCTGCAAATATTGGTTATTTAAGAAGGAGACCACCTCTAATTTGATGCTGTAGCAGAGGAAAGGCCTTTGGATCTAGACAGATCTCAAAAAGCTACAAGATCAGCAAAACTTGTCATCAGTTCATGCATGCTCTAATTTTCCTGCTCACTGAAGTTTATCTATTCTAAGCACCTTGTATTAGCAGAGTTTGTCTCTTACATTTCAACAGACTTAAGGCTTTAAATTCAAAGGTGAGCTGTGCAATTGGCTGATATTACTTTGTAGACAGAGTTTCATCTGCAGAATGGGATAAATAATATCTTCCTTATGTCTCATTGTTTTGTGAAAACTAAATATATGAGAACACTTAACACAACAACTGGTGGGTAAATATTACCTTTTGTCCATTTCTTTTGCCCACCCGCTTTCTTTCTCTTTTATGCTTTAGTGACAAATCACTCTTCCATTACTTTTCCTCAAAGTATATTTTTTAAATATTTCATAGGAATAAAGTAGTGATTAAGTTTGTATTTCTTAATCCCTAGACAGAAGTACTGGAGAAGGCGATAGAACCCCACTCCAGTACTCTTGCCTGGAAAATCCCATGGATGGAGGAGCCTGGTGGGCTGCAGTCCATGGGGTCACTAAGAGTTGGACACGACTGAGTGACTTCACTTTCACTTTTCACATTCATACATTGGAGAAGGAAATGGCAACCCACTCCAGTGTTCTTGCCTGGAGAATCCCAGGGACGGGGAGCCTGGTGGGCTGCCGTCTATGGGGTCACACAGAGTCAGACACAACTGAAGTGACTTAGCAGCAGCAGCAGACAGAAGTATATTTAATAAATGCAAGGTTGTTAATCCTTGATTCGGGAATGACTAGACTCAATAAAGTAGGATTTCTAATTGGGCAGTCCATCCAACTGGCTCTCACTTTGTACCAACTGATCATTTTTTCTGCTTATTTCATCTTTATTAATGCTGCATCCCAGAGAACATTAGTTGAGTTTACCCTGTAACTGCCCTTTCTCATTATTCCTTACCTCTATCTAATCAGCAATTACTTTTGATTCTTCTAATAAAATTTCTAAAGCATTGCTTTTCTTTGCCCCTATAGATCACCCCCTATAAAATAACCTTCTTGCAGGTCTTGCTAATTTTATTAATAGTTACAGATCAAGATGGCCTTAATGCTTCCCTCAGTTTGGCTAAACTTCAGACAGGTTTCTTCTTTAATACAGGCCCCTAACCTCCCTTTCCTGAAAACATTTACTTAAAAAAAATTGAAATTGTAAACTCTTTCTCTATCCCTTTGAGATATATATATATATATATATATATATATATATATGTTTTATAGTAACCTAACCTAATAATTTTACAATACAGGAATGTCTTTTTCAAGGACCTGGGAGTGATCTCTTCGAAATATAATCTTCAAGAAGAATAGTTCCCCTAGTTCCCAGTCTCTGTGGGGAGTATAGGAGTCTGACTTTGATAAGAGCCAAAGCAAACAGTGATATCTAATTATCTTGACCAACCTCTTCTCCAACGTCCTCTAGTATATTTACTACAGCTCATCCTGGCACTTGAAAACTTCTGTCTTTTGTTTTCAGCAGAGCTGAGTTCAAACTATTTCTCTTTTTATAATCATATTGAGAAAAGTCCTCCTTGCCTGGTTAACCACCTTGTGCAATTTTTCTTTTTTCTGGCTGAGCTGTGGGGCTTGAGGAATCTTAGTTCCATGATCAGGGATGGAACCCTTGCCCCCTGCAGTGGAAGCTTGGAGTCTTAATCACTGGACTGCCAGGGAAGTCCTGCAGTTTTTCTTTGACATCATTCCACATCTAATATAAACTGCCTACTGCTTTCAATTAATCTTATAAAACTTTGTACATGTGCTTCTGAAGTGAGCAGTCTTTATGGAACTTTGAATCACTTCATATTTCCTGTGGTATAAAGCTCACCATTCAAACTTCTCCACAGTGTTATACCTTTTGAGATTTTATGTCTGATAGAGTGCCTGAAGAACTATGGATGGAGGTTCATGATATTGTACAGCAGGCAGTGATCAAGACCATCACCAAGAAAAAGAAATGCAAAAAGGCAAAATGGGTGTCTGAAGAGGCCTTAAATAGCTGTGAAAAAAGAGAAGCTAAAGGCAAAGGAGAAAAGGAAAGAAATACCCATCTGAATGCAGAGTTTCAAAGAACAGCAAGGAGAGATAAGAAAGCCTTCTTCAGTGATCAATGCAAAGAAATAGAGGAAAATAATAGAATGGGAAAGACTAGAGATCTATTCAAGAAAATTAGAGATGCCAAGGGAACATTTCATGCAAAGATGAGCACAGTAAAGGAAAGAAATGATATGGACCTAACAGAAGCAGCAGATATTAAGAAGAGGTGGCAAGAATACACAGAAGAACTGTACAAAAAAGATCTTCACGACCCAGATAATTACAATGGTGTGTTCACTCTCCTAGAGCCAGACATCTTGGAATACGAAGTCAAGTGGGCTTTAGGAAGCATCACTATGAACAAAGCTAGTGGAGGTGATGGAATTCCAGTTGAGCTATTTCAAATCCTAAAAGGTGATGCTGTTAAAGTGTTTTACTCAGTATGCCAGCAAATTTGGAAAACTCAGCAGTGGCCACAGGACTGGAAAAGGTCCATTTTCATTCTAATGCCAAAGAAAGACAATGCCAAAGAATGATCAAACGACCACACAATTGCACTCATCTCACATGCTAGCAAAGTAATGCTCAAAATTCTCTAAGACAGGCTATGAAAAAGTCTATAAACAATAAATGCTGGACAGGGTGTGGAGAAAAGGGAACCCTCTTACACTGTTGGTGGACATGCAGACTAGTACAGCCACTGTGGAGAATAGTGTGGAGATTCCTTAAAAATGGGAAATATAACTGCCATACAACCCAGCAATCCCACTGCTGGGCATACACACCAAGGAAACTAGAATTGAAAGAGACATGTGTACCCCAAAGTTAATCACAGCACTGTTTGTAATAGCCAGGACATGGAAGCAAACTAGATGTCCATCGGCAGATGAATGGATGAGAAAGCTGTGGTTCATATACATAATGGAATATTACTTAATTAAAAAGAATGCATTTGAATCAGTTCTAATGAGGTGGATAAAACTAGAGCCTGTTATACGAGTGAAGTAAGTCAGAAAGAAAAACACCAATATAGTATATTAATGCATATATGGAATTTAGAAAGATGGTAACGATGACCCTATATGCAAGACAGCAAAAGAAACACAGATGTAAAGAACAGACTTTTGGACTCTGTGGGAGAAGGCAAGGGTGAGATGATTTGAGACAATAGCATTGAAATATGTATATTATTATATGTGATTGTTAGTTCAGGTTTGATGCATGAGACAGGATGCTCAGGGCTGGTGCACTGGGATGACCCTGCGGGATGGGATGGGGAGGGAGGTGAGAGAGGGATTCAAGGTGGGGAACACATGTACACCCATGGCTGATTCATGTCAATGTGTGGCAAAAACCACTACAATATTGTAAAGTAATTAGCCTCCAGTTAAAATAAATTAATTAATTAAAAAAATTCTCCAAGCCAGGCTTCAACAGTACGTGAATCATGAACTTCCAGATGTTCAAACTGGATTTAGAAAAGGCAGAAGAACCAGAGATCAAATTGCCAACATCTGCTGGATCATTGAAAAAGCAAGAGAGTTCCAGAAAAACATCTGTTTCTGCTTTATTGACTATGCCAAAGCCTTTGACTGTGTGGATCACAAAAAACTGTGGAAAATTCTTCAAGAGATGGAAATACCAGACCACCTGACCTGCCTCTTGAGAAATCTGTATGCAGGTCAAGAAGCAACAGTTAGAACTGGACATGGAAAAATGGACTGGGTCCAAATCGGGAAAGGAGTACGTCAAGGCTGTATATTCTCACTGTGTTTATTTAACTTATATGCAGAGTACATCATGAGAAATGCTGGACTGGATGAAGCACAAGCTGGAATCAAGATACCTGGGAGAAATATCAATAACCTCAGATATGCAGATGACACCACCCTTATGATGGAAAGCAAAGAAGAACTAAAGAGCCTCTTGATGAAAGTGGAAGAGGAGAGTGAAAAAATTGGCTTAAAACTCAACATTCAGAAAACTAAGATCATGACATCTGGTCCCGTCACTTCATGGCAGATAGATGGGGAAACAATGGAAACAGTGACAAAGTTTATTTTTTGGGACTCCAAAATCACCGCAGATGGTGACTGCAGCCATGAAATTAAAAGCCGCTTGCTCCTTGGAAGAAAAGTTATGACCAACCTAGACAGTATATTAAAAGAAAAAAAAAAAAAAACAGACATTACTTTGCCAATAGCGGTCCATCTAGTCAAAGCTAGTTTTCCCAGTAGTCATGTATGGATGTGAAAGTTGGACTATAAAGAAAGCTGAGCACCAAAGAATCGATGCTTTTGAACTGTGGTGTTGGAGAAGACTCTTGAGAGTCCCTTGGACAGCAAGGAGATCCAACCATTCATCCTAAAGGAAATCAGTCCTGAATATTCATTGGAAGGACTGATGCTGAAGCTGAAACTCCAATCTTTGGCCACCTGATGCAAATAACTGACTCATTTGAAAAGACCCCGATGCTGGGAATGATTGAAGGCAGGAGGAGCAGGGGATGACAGAGGATGAGATGGTTGGATGGCATCACTGACTCAATGGACATGAATTTGAATAAGCTCCAGAAGTTGGTGATGGACAGGGAAGCCTGGCATGCTGCAGTACATGGGTTTGCAAAGAGTTGTATATGACTAAACAACTGAACTGAACTGAACTTTTTTTAATATTGGAAATTTTATTATATTTCATTTGCCCATAACAGACACAATAGAAACCATGTCAAGCGTTTGCAAGTACATTTAATATAGGTATTCAGAACACCAGTGATCAAACTGCTGAGAAGTAAAGAAACACCACGAAGATAGTGGAGTGATTCATAGGAGTAGGAATCTACTTCTATCCCTATACTGAAAAGACAGATTTAAGGAGAAGGTCATAAAGGAATCTAGGGCCAGGTTAAATGATCAGCTTCAGAACATATCAGCTTTGTCTCACAGGAGCTGAAGCTGTGGAAGTTACACAGATGCTTCTGGAGAAGCTTCCCAAAATAGAGAAAGAAGGGAGAACACTCTTAGTTTATCTCTAAACTCCCATATACCATCAGTGCTTCATTTTCCCTGCACCTAACCTTATCAGAAGTATGTATGAGTCTGCTATCATGTGATACAAACTAGTGCCAAGAGAAAGCAGTCTTAAACTAGAATTTTTGCTTGAATGTTGTGCAACAATCTGTACTTTTTTCCCCCTAGCTTTATTGAGATATATTGACATATAGCACTGTGTAAGTTTAAGATGTGCAAATTGTTGGTATATTACATATTGTGATATGATTACCACAGTAAAGCTAATAATACAACTCCACTACCTCACACAGATACCATTTCTCTCCCTCCCTCCCCAGTGAGAACATTTAACATCTGCTGTCTTAGCAACTTTCAAGTATATAATACAATAATATTAGCTGCAATCACCATGCTGTATATTAGACACCCAGAAATTCACTTGCTAACTAGGAGTTTTACCCTTTGGTCAGCATCCCCCCATTTCCCCCAACCTAAGCACCTGGTAACAACCATTCTATTCTGTTTCTCTGGGTTTGACTGTATTAGAGTCTATACTTCAGTTATATCACACAGTATTTCCTTTCCTCTCATTTCACTTATCGTAATGTCCAAGGGTCCATAAATGTAGTTGTAAGTAACAGGATTTTCTTCTTTTTCATGGTCAGATAGTATTCATCCATGTGCATACCACATCTTCTATATCCATTAAACCACCTATGGATACTTTGGTTATTTCCATTTCTCAGTATTTGTGAATAATGCTACAATGAGCATGCAAGTGCAGATATCTCTTCAAAATAGTGATTTCATTTTCTTTGAATATATATACCTTGAAGAATGATTGCTAATGTATGACAATTCCCTTTTTTTAATTTTTAAGGAATTTCCATGTTGTTTATCATAGTAGCTGTACCAATTTACATTCCCACCAAGACAGAGCACAAGGGTTTCCTTCTCTGCATCCTTGTCAACACTTGTTATGTCTTAGTCTATTTGTGCTGATACAAATTTGTAGTTATGATTTGCATTTCCCTGATGATTATGATGTAGAGCATCTTTTCATGTAACTGTTGGTGATTTGATGTCTTCTTTGGAAAAGGAATTTATTCAGTTCTTCTGCCTATGTTTTAATTGAATTGCTTGGATATATGTGTGGTGATTTAGTCACTAAGTCGTGTCTGATTCTTTGTGACCTCATGGACTGGAGCCCGTCAGATTCCTCTGTCCATGGGATTTCCCAGGCAAAAATACTGGAGTGGCTTGCCATTTCCTCCTTCAGGGGATATTCCCAACCCAGGGATCAAACCTGGGTCTCCCGCATTGCAGGTGGATTCTTTACTGACTAAGCCACCAGGCAAACCTTTGGATATATGTGTGTGTGTGTGTGTGTCTGTATCTGTGTGTGCCTGTGTATATATACAACCATTGAATTGTATGAGTTCCTTGTGTATTTTGGATATTATTCTTTTATCACATTTATGATTTGAAAATGTTTTCTCCCGTTTTTGTAGGTTGACCTTTCATTTTGTCGATTGTTCATTTTTCTGTGCAGAAGCTTTTTAGCTTGATGTAGTTCTACTTACTTACTTTGCTTTTGTTATGTTTGCTTTCATTGTCATATCTAAAAAATCTTTTTAGGACTAATGTCAAGGAGTTTCCCCCTATATTTTCTTCTTGAATTTTTATTGTTTCACTTCTTATATTTAAATCCTTAATCCATTTCAATTTAATTTTTGTGAATTCTATATTAGAGGTTCACTTTTATTCTTCAACATGTGGTTATCCAGTTTCCCCAGCATTATTTGTAGAATAATCTATCTTTCTACCATTGAATATTCTTGGCTCTCTTGTCAAATATTAGTAGAGCATACGTTGCTACTGCTGCTAAGTCGCATCAGTCGTGTCCGACTCTGTGTGACCCCATGACTGCAGCCCACCAGGCTCCCCCCTCCCTGGGATTCTCCAGGCAAGAACACTGGAGTGGGTTGCCATTTCCTTCTCCAATGCATGAAAGTGAAAAGTCAAAGTGAAGTCACTCAGTCGTGTCCTACTCTTAGCGACCCCATGGACTGCAGCCTACCAGGTTCCTCTGTCCATGGGATTTTCCAGGCAGGAGTACTGGAGTGGGGTGCCATTGCCTTCTTCAGGGTATACACATGAGACTTTATTTCTGGGATCTTAATTCTGTTCCACTACTCTTTGTGTCTCTTTTACTACCAGTGTGATAATGTTTTGATTATTATAGCTTCATAGTATATTTTGAAATTGGGAAATGTGATGTCTTCAACTTTGCTTTTTCTCAGGACTGCCTTGGGTATTTGGGTTCTTTTGCGGATCTATACGAATTTTAGGATTTAATAAAAAAAGGAAACTTTTTTCTGTGAAAAAATGCCATTGGAATTTTGGTAGGGATTACTTTGAATCTATAGATGACTTTGGGTAGTATGAACATTTTAGCAATATGAATTATTTTGATCCACAAACACAGGATAGTTTTCCATTTGTGTCTTCAGTTTCTTAATTCACTGTTTTATAGTTTTCAGTGTACAGATCTTTCAATTATTTGGTTAAATTTATTCCTAAGTATTTTGTTGTCATTGATGCTATTGTGAATGGGATTTTTTTTCTTTTAAAAACACTTCATTGTAATAGAGTTACCATTAAAAAATACTTCATTTTAATGTATAAAAGCACGATTGATTTCTGTATTCTGATTTTGTATCCAGCAACTTTACTGAATTTGTTGATTAGTTTAACAGATTTTTTAAGTGGAGTTTTTTTTAGGATTATTTATATATAGGATCATATAATCTGCAAAGAAAGGCAATTTGATTTTTGCCTTTCCTGTTTGGAAGCCTACTATTTCTTTTTCTTTCCTGATTGCTCTGGCTAGGACTTCCTATACTATGTTGAATAGGAGCAGAGAAAGTGGACATCTTGTTTTATTCCTGATTTTAGATAAAAAGCTTCCTTTCACCATTATGTATGATGTCTGTGTATACACTCTTTAAGAGTGGAGCCTTAGTTTCTCACAGCCATCTAGTAAGCCCTACTGGTTTTCAAAAAAGCTCAGGGAGTCTTGTATTCCTGGTGTCAGATCCTAGGGCTCAGGTGCCTAGTATGTGGTCCAAGCCCCTCCACACAAGGAGGATTCTCAAGCTTGTGGTATTTGCCTTCTCTTCTGTGTCTTTACTAGTAGTGTGGGTCTCAACCTGATTGCTTCTCCTCCTCTCTGACGAGTGTCTGTGGGGATCTTTCTTTACAGGATTCACTGCAAAAGAGCCATCCTGTTAGTTCCCAAGTCTATTTCAGCAAGAGTTATTCTATATATATTTGTAGCTTTGATGTGTTTGAGAGTGAGTGCAGCATCCTCCTATTCTGCTATCATGATTACTCTATCAGCCATTATTTCTTTAAAGAAGCTTTCTTTCTCTTTCTCCCTCTCTTCTTCTGAAACTCAAATAATTTGCAAGTTATTTCTTTTGGTGGTATCCCGTAGATCATATGGGACTTCCCTAGCGGCTCAGATGATGAAGAATCCATCTGCAATGCAGCAGACCCCGGTTTGATCCCTGGGTTGGGACAATCCCCTGGAGAAGGGAATGGCAACCTACTCCAGTGTTCTTGCCTGGAGAATCCCATGGACAGAGGAGCCTGATAGGCTACAGTCCATAGTGTCGAAAAGAGTCAGACACAACTAAAGCAACTTACCACTCACACATGCACAGTTATATATTATTTTTAAAATTCCACGTGTGTAAAATTCAGTGAGTCAGAGCAAAAGGAAGTCAGTATTCCAGTTATCATCTTGAGAATGCAGTGGAACCAAGCTATAACAGTACATCTTTTCCACCATTCATAACTTAGAACCTAGTCTAAACCTCAAACAATATTAAACTACATTTGCTAAGGCCACAAAGAAGAGATTTTAAAAAAAAGACTTCTGTTATAATGATTCACTACACTATAGGATAGTTTGAACAGATGGCAAGGATTAAATTTACCATCTTTCCTTTCCTCTGATTTCCCTTGTTTCACCCCTGTTAAATGAATCAATCTTCAGCCATATCCTAGTAATGATAAGTGATTTATGGGTTTAGGTGACAGAGAGAGTCACTTGCCCCTAGGCAGTGAAATAATTTCTTTAACTGATTTTGATACTTCAGTAGAGCTACTTTGTCCTCTAACTTTGTAAACACTACATTCCATGTGGTGTACTCAGTGCTTTCTAAATATTTTTAATGGGTCTTTACAATAATTATGTGAGGTATGTTTTAGTATTCTCCATTTACAGATGAGGAAATTAAAGCACAGACCTAATAATCGGCGGAGCTGGAATGTAAACCCATCCAAATTTATTTAATTCTTATTCTTAAACTCTTACTTTTAAACACTTTCTTTATAAGGTAAAGAAATAATTTACAGAACAATATTAATTTTTTTGAATATTGTTACTTATGCTTTTTAATGACTTTTTAAAAACACAATCTTTATCATTATAAAATGCCAGAAAATTGCATCTAATGGCATGATATAACCATGATGCAAAAGTAGGTCTGAAGGAAGATTAATGAGGACTATAATTGCCCTTGTTCTTCACCCAGATGGCTGAATTGTGCTAAGAGGAGCCACCTTTAGGGGTACTATGCAAGCCTTTAATGTAGTAAAGCTTTTAAACAGGGATATCATTACTGGTAGACTCAACCATGGAAGTGTTACACCAGAGGAGAGAGCTGACAAGAGAAGTTAGGAGAATGAGCTAAAAACTGGGAGCTAGGAGATATCAAAATCCTGTCAGAATGGAGGAAAACCATAGAAGAGAAGTTAATAGAAATAAAAGAGGATTAGTGAGGGTGAGGATGAGTTATGCATAGCACAGCATAAGAGGAAAGTAGAAAGCAACATGATTGATAATCCAAGCTGCAAAATTCCTATGTTCTGTAGGCAATCACTTCTGTAGACTCTAACATGTGAAAAACATATTCTTTCTGGACCATATTTTCTTTCATGTAAATAGTACACTGAAAACTGTATTCCATTTCACAGCTGAAAATGGAAAGACTGAATTTTTGCTGAGTTTTCTGGTAGGATTCCATTACATTGTCAAAGGCCAGTTTCCAGTGGGAACACACCTTTGGGTTCAGTCTTCTCGTCTATAGCTGCCAAAATTATCCATTGAGAACCAGAACTACACTTTATTTAAAATAACAGAATTCATACTGTATTATTTCACTCAAATGTGGAACATAACAAACAAATATATGAAACACATAGAACCAAGAACCACGTGGATGGTTACCAGAAGGGAAGGGTTGGAGGATGGGCAAATGGGTAAAGAGGGTCAATTGTATAGAGATGGATGGAAGGTAACTTTTTGGTGGTAAGCATGCTGTAGGTCATACAGAAGTAGAGATACAGAGTTGTACACATGAAACTTATAGAATATTATAAACCAATGTTACCTCAATTTAAAAATATCTTAAAAAAAAGGAGTCCATGACTCCTTGAACCACCTCTAAACCTCCTGTTGGAACTATTATAATACAAGTCTGGGAGTACAGAGATCAAAATAGTACTCGGATGGAGAGTACAAAGGTGAGTATAATAGATTGGACACACAGGAAAAGAGTAAAGTCTCTAGGTTCATGACACTGATTTCTCAGATTGAAACCAGTAATGTGTGTTTGCAATTGCAGAAGGGCTGAGTAGTAGGTTGTGTCAGACAGAATGTTATATTTGGTCCTCTATACAGATGGATTCCCCTTGTTTATGATACAGTAGTTGTCACTTTTTCCCTTTTTAAATATTTTCGTGTTTTATAGGATTCTTATCTGTGATGATGGTGGGAGTAGAAAAATATTTGAGGAGGTAACAGAGTGTTTGAATTATATCACAATTGGTAACAAGTGGTATTATTTTGTATGGAAGTACGGAAAAGGTTTATGAATCAATATCACTATATTGAAATGGGGATCCTAGTTGTCTTAATTATAAGAAGTATTTATAATTATGGGGAGGGAGGTGGGAGGGGGGTTCAGGATGGGGAACACGTGTACACCCGTGGTGGATTCATGTTGATGTATGGCAAAACCAATACAATATTGTAAAGTAATTAGCCTCCAATTAAAATAAATAAATTAAAAAAAGAAGTGTTATATGTGTATAATCAATTTGCATGTTAACTTATAGACATGGTGTGAAAAAAATCACATGTGGTAAAAAACTAAGTTTGAAGCTCCTTAAATAATCCATAGAATAAAGTATTCATGCTTTTGTATTTATGAACCTGAATAGCAATTTTAATGCTAGAGTACTGAAACTAATTTAGAACAAAGAAAGCTGCCAGCCATGGGAATGTCTATGATCAGAGATCTTTGTTTTCAAACCATTCTGCCTTTACAGTTGTTATAAAAAAGTTATCTGTGGTAGGTGATTCTAAAGTAGTTTTGCTTTTTTCCCTAAGATGTATCTTATATTCTTTTAGTATTAAACCTCTGTATTCTTAATACAAAACATTAGCTGTTTTATTGCTGATGATTAAACAGGGTAATAAATGTGGATACTCACAACACAAGGTCTGATATGCACTATATGCTGAAATGTATTTTCTGGATGAGTCAAAATCTTCCATGATCTTACATGATATAATCTATTACTTGAAACTTGAAGAGTGTGGCCACCAATTTCCATGTATTCCAGACCAATATTTTTATTATGTAACCATTGAAGAGCTCTTATTTTCAAACCTTCATTCATTGATCTTATAACCCTCCATGGAGCAGCTTTTTTATAATGTGACATCATTGTTTAGGTGAAATAATTTTCCAGCACCTACCTCACATGTCTTTATGGCTACTGAGCTAAAGAAGCAGTAGAAGGAAGATCTGAAAATATAGACTAAGACCTAGAAGGGTTAATTGAATGCACAAAAGTCAGTGAGGTCTATAAGAGTGGTAGCGTAGAGGGTAGTATAGACTATAGGGTTGGTACAGTATGTGGGAGCTGTGTGAGAAAAAAGAAGAGTGAAATAGACGTAAAGTAGAATATCATGAGAATTAAATAATAAAGAAGCCAAAGAGGATAATGTGTGTGTGTGTATATGTGTGTGTGTGTGTGTGTGTGTATTTAAACACATGGTATTAACTATAGGTCTCATATTTCTGGTTCTTACTTTCTGAGCACATGGGATATTTCATTTCTTTGGATTATCCATAGGTTGGTGGGACATGTAATTTTGGCCAGTGATGTATGAGTGGATTTGACATACATCACCTGTAGGCTGGAGCAGTTAGCTGGTGTGAGACATTTTAGAGTTCTTTTTTTCTATCTAATTTGGAAAATGACAATGTTCAAGATGGTGGCTGCTCCTCTACTTGATTCCCTGAGTGAGATGAGAGAGACCTCCTCTCCCATTTCTTAACTATTCGATGATGGTCTTATTTCACAAGAGAGAAATGAATCTGCTATTTTAAGCCATTAAAGTTTTGTAATTAGCTGCAACTTCACACATCTTAAGTTTTTTACTATTGTAGCATACCTTTACATATTCTTCTGATCAGAGTAGGTAGATGGAAAATGAGACATTTAGCAGAAATGCAAGGTACATGAAAAATGAAGCAAGGACAGTAGTTGTAGCTCATTGGATATATACATATTTATCTGTCTATATATGTACATGTGTGTATGTAGTCACATATATATTATATAACATATATTATATACACATGTGTATATTATATATATAATATGTATATATCAAAAAAGACAGCAAGAGGGAGGGAAGGAGGAGTAGGGAGAGAGAGACACACAGAGCAAGAGTGAAAGAGAACATTTTGTATAATGCTTTAAAAACATAAGTAAGAAACCTCTCATGGAGGAAATGAGTGATGAAAGAATTCGTGGAGTTATCTCTGAAATGTTTTGCCATAAAAGGAATAAGAGTAGGGAATCATTAGAGGAAGCATCAGGCACAGGTAAGACTTTCACATTTTTTTCTTCTGAAGCATGAGAAGATGAGTCTCTATCTGCAAATAGAGAGAAATGATAATAAAGGGGGTGCTAGAATACAAGGTCCTCAGATTCAAGTTTGAATTCAGAGATGAGTTTCTTAAGTTTATTCAGGAGGATGGATGCTTCTTTCTTTGTTAATGGAGGGAAAATGAGAGATATAGAAGCAGGAATGTGTTCAATATTAGCATCAAAAATGCATCTTACATTTTATCAAAGAAGCATGGTAGATCTTAAATTCCAATATTTTAAAGGCCATGATATAAATGCTAATCATTGTCATTATTCTGGCATAATGCATACTGTGGACAGCTCCCCTTCTGTGCTCATTGTGCTCAGAGCCTCCCACACAGCACTTCTCCACTTTTGAAGCAACCTTTCACAGAGACATTTGCAAAGTGTACTTCACACCCTGAGTTTAAAAAACCACAAAATTATATCCAGAGCAGCTTACAATTTGCAAAAGATCTATCAGTTTGAAAAGAATAATTTGCCGGGAGTGCAAAGTTTACCTAACAAACAGATTTCTCCTGTGAGAGGAAGAATATGTGGGAGCAAAATTATAGACGGAAAAATCACTTAAGTCTATCTAACCCCTTGAAGTGGAAATTAGATCAATGTATAGCTCAGAAATTACATATAAACGCCAAGACCTAAACTAGTGGTTCTGAAATTTCCATAGGTGTCAGAATCACCTGTTAGCTTATTAAAATTGCAGGTGTTGGGGACCACACTGAAATTTACTGTGTCAGAATACTGAAGAGAGGGGTCCAAGCCTTTGACTTTTTGTAAGACCATCAGGTGAATTTTTGCACTCCAAAGGTCTAGATTTATTGATCAGAGCATTTTATCATTAAGCTGATAAGCTCTTGAATTCCTCTAATGTAGTGGGAGAAGTATTGTGTGATTCTGAGTAGAGTGGCTGTACTACTTAGGGACCGAAAAGCCAGGATCACAGACCACAGGAAGTTACAGTTGGAGAGAGATTTTGGTGCTTGTCTTCACATTTTATTGGTGTGGAGACTGTGACTTGAAACTGTATGAATCTTTTTTTGTGAAGTGGCACAAAGGGCTGATAATCGAATCTAAGACTGGCTTCAAAGTTTAATTCCCATGTTTAACATAAAATGTGCATAAAATGTATGGCTTTCTTCTGCTGAAATTATTCTATCTTTTGAGAACCCATTATTTCTCATATCTCTAGATATCCTGCTTTCCTTTAAGTGTTACAATTTGCAAGGGAAAAAGAAAGGGGTTTAATTTGTGGGTCAATTTCCTAAATTTTATGTATTGGTGGGAGAGGTAAATTACACCTGTCCATGGAATGATTTGAAGCATTACTCTCACAAATATATATGCCTGTTGTCTGCCCTTGTCCCACCCCAAGCACAGAGTTTCTCTCCTTCCTCTATAAGAAATTAACTTGGGAATTTAAGTAATTTCTTTAAAAAATTAATTTTTAAGTAATTTTACTGTGGTTCTTTAAATGATTACTATGTTGGAAAGAGCTGACTCATTATCTTACCAACAGCTTTACAAAATGAATGGGTTTTTGATTGGTTCCTTCTGTGATTGGAAGCCTTCAAGGCAGAAAGAAACTGCTGGAGAATTTTTGTTTGAGGGAAAGAAAATTTTTTGAAACTGTAAGTGGTGTGGAGAGTACAAAAGGAGGATTGAGAGGAAACCAAAGATAAGTAATTCACTGAATGGTATTTCTGGTGATTAGTATGAAATATGCCTGATAAAACAATATCAGGAGGAGTCAAGGGGAGGGGCTTCGTATTGATTCTTTTCTACCTTTTCCACCATCAAATGAAAATTTAAACCCAAGTCAACGTATTTATAAACAACTTTGTATATTAAAGTTCCCTGTATTTGAAATGCCTAATGTTATTTCTTTCTTGCATTTTTGGACTCTGTACTGCTATAACCACTCAATTAGGGGATGCATTTCAAACTTTGATAAAAAGAAAAGTATTTTGGTTATTATTTATTTTAGTTTCCATTAGACTCATTGATTTCTTTGTATAAGAATATTTAGTTTATTGTTGTTATTAAAGTTTTAAAAGAATTCTAATGCCCTACAATTCTATGAAAAGAAACTAAAATATAAATATCGACTAGAAGAAAAATTTAATTGACAGTTTTAGATAAACCTGCTTGTCAAGAAGAAAAAAAAATGCTTGAACAATCCAAAACACAGATAGGAAAATGATATGAACAAGTGATTTGGAGAAATGCCAAATAACATTGTACAGTAATATGAAATTAAGTTCAATTACCCAATGAATTGGGGTACTTCACATTAAGACATCAATGGCATACTGTGTTTTTTTTATTTTCCATGACATTGACAAAAATGAAAAAGACTGCCATCATCCAGAATTGGCAAAGCTGTGGGAAAATACATATTCTCATGTACTTTTTGAGAGTGTGTGAATTTGCCTATCATTTTCAGGCAGTAGAATCATCTACTGCAACTTAAAATGTCCATATATTTGATACAGGAATGCCACCTTTAAGAGTGTATACTAAAGACAAAACCCCAAAACCCCACATGGGCCCAAACCAAAACAACTGGCATTAACTAAATTTATGGTATATCAATACTATGTAATCGGAGAAGGCAATGGCACCCCACTCCTGGTAGGCTGCAGTCCATGGGGTCCCTAAGAGTCAGACACAACTGAGCAACTTCACTTTCATGCATTGGAGAAGGAAATGGCAACCCACTCCAGTGTTCTTGCCTGGAGAATCCCAGGGACAGGGAGCCTGGTGGGCTGCCATCTATGGGGTCGCAGAGTCAGCCACAACTGAAGCGACTTAGCAGCAGCAGCAACAATACTATATAATACTAAACAGTTGTTTAAAAGAATAATAGCTTTATATACTATTTTATGCAAGGCTAGCAGAACAGTAAGTATTATAAATCTATTTATGATTTTGAAAATTTCTATTTTGTTAATGATATTGTATTATATGATATTAGAAAATGTATAGATATGTTTAGGACGGTACTATAATGAATACTGTTGTTCATTGCCCAGACTCCTGATTAAAATTTACAGATTTCCCCCTTCTTCCCAGTTTCTCAGTGAGTGGGCTGCCTGCTGACAACTGTAGACTCTCAGTCTTTCTGGAAATTGTCCTTGGCTAGTAAGTCTTGCTTCATGAAAGATCACAGGGTCTATACATACTTCTAGTCATTTCCAGGGTAGAAATGTCGAGGCTCCTCACAGTAATACAGGACATCTCTAAAGGGTCATCCCAGATTTCTCCATGGCCTTGACTGTAGCATTGGTTAAGATTGCGCTGTAGCCTCCCTTTCCCCTCTGGCCATCCCTGCATTCTTCATTCCTGTCTATAGGTATTGATCATGGGAGCACATCCTTATAAACCTGTCACACAGCAGTTTCTGTTTCAGGATCTGCTTCCCAGAGAAACCAACCTGTAACATTTAAAATTTATTATGATGTATACTCCCATGGAAGTAACTTTGAATGAAAGGAGAAAAGAGGGTTTACAATTTTCTATTTTATTGACACCTGACTTTGAAATTTTGTTCATGTAAGGTACGTAACGCTCTGGGCTTATGTCACAATTTTTCCATCAGTATAAAAATTATTTTCTTTCTAATTTTTAAAATAGGTCCAGATTTTGTAGACTCTCATGGACTTTAAGTTCTCCTTGACAGTGAATTTCTGGATTGCCGACGTATGCCATGTATGGCTGCCATAGCCTGTTGCTTGAAGCATGCAAGCTAACTCCTCTTTATTGAAATATATCATTTCTTTAATGAATTCCAGAGCTGTCATCTCATTAAAATAGCTCTAATTTATCCTTGTTGTCACTAGTACTTCCATAATTTATGCATCCTAATGATCTTTGAAAATTGCACCACTGATGAACAGTCATTCCCCCAAACATTTATTGAGTGCTTGCTATATACCAGACATATGGTACATATTCTACGTTTTTAGGATGCAATGTGAAATAAAACAGAAAAAAAAATTCCTTTTTATCCTAAAATTTATATTCTGGAAGGGAGTTAAAGTTTATGAGATTCTATTTATCTACTTATTTGCTACTTTACTTACAGTAGATTATATGTGGTATGCTAGAAACTGTTAAGTTCTATGGTTAAAAAAGAAAAAAAAATATATATATATATACTGAATATATCTGTCAAAAAAGGATAGGCCTTGCTGCTATAACTGCCTCCAAATCTTAATATCTTTAACAAAACATATTTTATTTCTCACTCCATCATTTAGAGCATGACTAGTTCCTATCACAGTGGGGAGGGAAAGTGGCAAACTAAATGTTACCTCCTAAAGATTTCCAGCCCAAAGTGATACATGTCATGAATGATCATATTTCATTAGCCAAAGTAAATCAGGTGGGCAGGCTGAACTTATTTTAAGTGTGAAGTACAGTTCTTTCACACTACTTAATAGAGGAGAAGTAGAATGATTTAACTGTTTCAATAACTTTTTGTAAGTGTGAAGAACTGGGGTGTGCAATGAAGATAATTCCAGCTTTAAATCAGATTGTAAAGATAGGTTTCATGGAGAAACTATAATTTGGTCAAAGACAGAGGAGGTAAGACCATGGATACAACAGACGGAGGAACCTTCCCCATTTTATTTTGTAAAAATAATTTTCCAGATAAAGAAAGCGGCTGATGTAAGGTCATCAGGCAGGAACATGCTCAGTGTGCGTGTGAGGAACAGGAAAGCCAGTGTGGCTGGAGTAAAATGAGCAAGATGGAAGGCAGTAGGAAGTCAGATGAGAGAGAAAAACTTCAACAATAATATTTAGGACTTTGTAGGTCATAATACGGAGAAGGCGATGGCACCCCACTCCAGTACTCTTGCCTGGCATATCCCATGGGCGGAGGAGACTGGTAGGCTGCAGTCCATGCGGTCTCTAGGAGTCAGACACGACTGAACGACTTCCCTTTCACTTTTCACTTTCATCCATTGGAAAAGGAAATGACAACCACTCCAGTATTCCTGCCTGGAGAATCCCAGGGACGGGGGAGCCTGGTGGACTGCCGTCTATGGGGTCACACAGAGTCAGACACGATTGAAGTGACTTAGCAGCAGCAGTAACAGCAGGTTATAATAAGGACTCTGACCTTTACTTCAAGAGAAATAGGGAGTCATTGTGCGATTTTGACTTCTCTCTAGACTGGGCCTTTCTCTCCTCTCTTACGTCTTTGTTACTCCTATATGAAAGTATTTTCCCTTTTCCTTTCCCCTAATTTCTCTGAAAAGCTGACTCTTGTTTCATAATCAGCTTGCAATCTCCAAGTTTGTTCAGGACCTCTCAGTGGCTGAGTGCAAATAATATCTGCTCTGCTAGGACTCTGCTGACATCAGTCCTTACTTAATCATTGGTGCCCTTCTCCCTTTCCTTAGGGTGTGTGTGCTTAGTCGCTCAGTCCTGTCTGACTCTTTGTGACCCCATGGACTGTAGCCTGCCAGGCTCCCCTATCCATGGGATTCTCCGGGCAAGAATACTGGAATGGGTCGCCATGCCCTCCTCCAGGGGATCTTCCCAACCCAGGGACTGAACCCAGGTCTCCCGCATTGCAGGTGGATTCTTTACTGTCTGAGCCACCAGCGAAGTCCCTGGTCATTATATGCCAAATCATTTGCACTTACTGTCCCTCATACTTTTCAAAGCCTTTGACTCACTAATGCTACCCTTCAAAATCAGTTTTCTTTGAAAAGATCAGAGAACATTTTGGTATTTTCCATGCAGTTTCCCCTGTTTTCTCTACTAGACACTGTCCATACCACTGAAAGAAATGTATAGGAACTATGGCATTGCAAGGACTCCACAGTTCCTTTCATTGGTATGGGCATGGTGTGTAATGCATAGCAATTGTGTTCAGAGTAAAAAATTCTTTGTCTAGTATGGCAATATATATTTTCTGAAGCAAGACACAGAAATTACTGTTTATAGAGAGTTTCTTTTTGCATGCCAGAAGCATATAGCTACAACTAAGAACATAAAGCCTTCTCAAGTGATCTCAGGAGATAACCTTGAATAATATATCTGCATTAGTCTGTTACAGCTGCTGTAACAAAACCATCATAGACTGGGTGGCTTATAAACAGCAGAAACTTACTTTTCATAGTTCTGGAGGCTAGGAAGTCCAAGATCAGGGCACGAACAGATTTAGTGTCTGGTGAAAGCCTGCTCTCTGGTTCATATATAGCCATCTTTTTTCTGTGTCCTCACATGACAGAAGAGGCAATGGAGGTCTCTAGGCTCTAACATAAGGGCACTGATACTATTCACAAGGTCTCTACTCTTGTGACTTTAATCACCTACCAAACACCCCATGTCCTAATACCATTACAATGGGATTTAGGATTTCAACATGAATTTTGGAGGGATACAAACATTCACTCCCTAGCATTTTGCCTGACTCCTGCCCCCAATTCAGGTCCTTCTCAAATGCAAAATATACTCACTACATTCTAATAGTCCTAAAAGTCTTAAATCATTCCAGTATTAACTCTTAAGTGTAAAATTAAAATTCTCATCTAAATATCTAAATCAGATGTGGGTGATATGATTCATCCTGGGCCAAACTGCTCTTCAGCTGTGAACTTGTAAAACAAGGACAAGTTATATGCTTCCAAGCTATGGTCATAGAACAGGCATGGGATAGGCATCTCCATTCCAAATTGAGAAATAGGAAAAAAGAGGGGGATAAGGGATCCCAAGCAGGTTCATGCTACAAGGCAGACTCCATGAGCTCTTAAAGTTCATGAGTAATCCTCTTTACTTGATGTTCTGCCCTCCAGGCTCATGTGGATGGCCTGGAAAACTCTTTGCATGGGCCCTGTAGCCATCGTCAGCTAGCGTCCCAAATCTGTGGTTCTCTGTGGCCTCATCCTTTGAAACCCCACAGCTCATGTACTTTTGGAGCCAGTAGACATGGTGTCATGGGAACACTACCAAAATTTGTTGCCTGTACCCTCTTGAGAGTTGGACTGTGAAGAAAGCTGAGTGCAGAAGAATTGATGCTTTTGAACTGTGGTGTTGGAGAAGACTCTTGAGAGTCCATTGGACTGCAAGAAGATCCAACCAGTCCATTTTAAAGGAAATCAGTCCTGGGTGTTCTTTGGAAGGACTGATGCTGAAGCTGAAGCTCCAGTACTTTGGCCACCTCATGCGAAGAGTTGACTCATTGGAAAAGACTCTGATGCTGGGAGGGATTGGGGGCAGGAGGAGAAGGGGACAACAGAGGATGAGATGGCTAGATGGCATCACCGAATTGATGGACATGAGTTTGAGTGAACTGTGGGAGTTGGTGATGGACAGGGAGGCCTGGCATGCTGCAATTCATGGGGTCACAAAGAGTCAGACACAACTGAGCAACTGAACAGAACTGAACTGAACTGAACTGAACCCTCTTGCCGGGTGGACATGGTGGCCTGTGCTGTATGAAGGCCTCCTGAAGCCCTTTCTGGACTTACAAAAGACCATGCAGCTAAAGTGAGGAGTGGAGCCCAGGAGGTGATGTGGTGCCAGGCAGCATGCACCCAGGTCCTGCAGGTGCTGGTAACTTCTCCTTTGAAACCATTCTCCCCTCAGGTCTTTCTACTCTGTGCCTGTGATGTACATGGCAGCTCCAATGAAGTCTGAATTTCATCCAGCGACTTTCTTCAATTGTTTTGGAAAATAGCTCCCAGCTTCTGCTGAGATGGCTGATACATACTAACTTCCTGTCACTTGACTACACCCTTATTATTCTCTTCTGATCATGCTTTCTCAGTTTTTGCCATATGAATAGGCTGAGAATTTTCCTAATCTTTGAGTGCTATTGCTTTTTTTTGCTTTAACAATTTCATCTTTAGGTCATTTCTCACTTCTCACATTACTGCTGACATAGTCAGGAAGAACCAAGCTTCACTTCCAGTACTTTGTTTTAGATATGACTTAGGCTCAGTATCAAATTTTCAATTTGATAAGTTCTATCTTCCACAAAATACTAGAACATGACTACAATTCAGCCAAGTTCTTTGCCACTTTATAACAAGAATTGCCTTTCCTTCAGTTTCCAATGATATGTTCCTCATATCTGACTGAAACCTTGTAAGAATGACCTCTATTGTTCATATTTCTTCTAACATTTTGCTCAATGTTATTTATGTTTTCTCTTTGTTGTTGTTCTTATTTATTCACTAAGTTGTGTCTGACTCTTTGCAAACCCATGGACTGTAGCCTACCAGACTCCTCTGTCCATGAGATTTCCCAGGCAAGAATACTGGAGTGGGTTGCCATTTCCTTCTCCAGAGAATCTTCTTGACCCGGGGATCAAACCTGTGTCTCTTGTGTCTCCTGCATTGACAGATGGATTCTTTACCACCAGTGCCACCTGGGAATCTCCAAGAAGATTGAAATTCCCTCTACAGCTCTCTTCTTTTCATTCCAAACTCACATCAGAATTACCTTTAAAGGTCTATTCATTAAAATGTAGGTGTGTTCTAGCATACACCTCAAAATTCTTCCAGCCTTTATTCATTACACAGTTCCAAAGCTATTTGCACATTTTAGGTATTTGTTGGAACAACACCCTCCTTCTCAGTACCAATTCCTATCTTATCTGGTTAGGATGATACAACAAAAATTCTTAGACTGGATGGCTTATAAACAACAGAAACATATTTGCCACAGTTTTGGAGGCTGGCAAATATAAAATCAAGTTGCTCAGAGGGAGAGGGAGAGGGTGGGATGATTTGGGAGAATGGCATTCTAACATGTATACTATCATGTAAGAACTGAATCGCCAGTCTATGTCTGACGCAGGATACAGCATGCTTGGGGCTGGTGCATGGGGATGACCCAGAGAGATGTTATGGGGAGGGAGGTGGGAGGGGGGTTCATGTTTGGGAACGCATGTAAGAATTAAAGATTTTAAAATTTAAAAAATAAAAAACTAAAAAAATTTTTTTAAAAATCAAGTTGCTGGCAGATTCAGTGTCTGGTGGGGGTCTCACTTTCTGTTTCATAGATGGCCATCTTCTCATTGTCCTCACAAGGCAGAAAGGATGAAGAGGCTTTCCTGGGTTTCTTTTATAAGGGTGCTAATCCCATTCATAAGAGCTCCACCTTTATCATCTAATCACCTACCAAAGGCCCCATCACATTGGAGGTTTGGATTTCAACACATGGATTTCATGGGAACATACACATTTAGTCTATAGAAATATCCAAGCATGGTTTCTGGAGAGAGATAATATATCTGAGTTCAAACCCTGGCTCTGATACTTATTATATTTGTGATCTTAAATTATCCTCAGTTTCCTTGCTTATTATAAAAAGAAATAAGATATATCTCATATATATTGCTGCCTGGCACATAGTTAGTGATCTATAAAGTTAAGTTGTTTTTATTATTCATCCTCATGCAAGTCAGTGTCCATGCTAAGGCTCTAGACTACCCCTGATTTAATGGAATGATGTGAAGCCTTCTAAGCTCCCTTTGGTCATAAACTGTCTTTTGCCTTTTCTGCTTTTACCTTATACCACTGTTCCTGTGAGAGTAGCCCCATAATAAATTGAGTGACAGCTATCGATTTCTTGGCAACATCACTCTTCCGCTTCAGTTTCCCTACCAAAGCCTGAATGAAATGGTTGTCTCTGTCTTGTTTTCAGGACATTAGCAAATGTGATTCCTATTGGGTAGTGAGGAGTGCTGAAGCTGCAGTGTATGCGCTGTGAAAGTCAAAGCTGTCTGCCTGTCAATTACAATAGCAGTGAACAGCCATGCTTTATGCAATGCCAGTGACCAATGAAAGGACTGAGAGCTAAAAGATCATGGCTATTCTGTAGCTTTTTCCAGCAGCCCTTTAACTGCTTAAGTGAAAGTCACTCAGTCCAGTCCAATTCTTTGTGACTCCATGGACTAAACAGTCCATGGAATTCTCTAGGCCTGAATACTGCAGTGGGTAGTCCTTCCCTTCTCCAGGGGATCTTCCCAACCCAGGGATCAAACCCAGGTCTCCCGCATTGCAGGCAGATTCTTTACCAGCTGAGCCACCAGGGAAGCCCAAGAATACTGGAGTGGGTAGCCTATCCCTTCTCCAGTGGATCTTCCCAAACCAGGAATTGAACGGGTCTTCTGCATTGCAAGTGGATTCTTTACCAGCTGAACTACTAGGGAAGCCCCATGGCTGCTTATGTTGGGTTCATTTCTGGAATTTTGATTAGAAATCCAGAGGCCATTCACCAGTTTGAGAAGTGAGAACTTCTAATGACCGAAACCCCAAAATTATCTTTACAATTGGGATACTCTTTGGTTGTATAATTACATGCTTGGTACAGTAGAAATATAGTATATGGAATCAATGATTATTTCCTACATTAAAAGTAAAGAAAGTCAGATTTACTTTTGTTAAGAATTCTCAGATGTTTCCTGAAAAAGATATACACTGAAATTGCAAAATTAGATCTGGGAATTTTCATGTCACTTCTGTAATCATCCCTTCAGTGGCTTCCTCTTGCCATGCGCACTTTTGACCCTGGATTTCTGGGATTTGCTTGTCTTCCCACACTATTGTTTAGCCTGTCCTCCAATTATTCTCCATACATTTTCTGTGCACTAATGAAATTGGGCAAATCTAATTTTATCCAGAAATACTGTTTAATGTTTCTCTTCCATATGACTACTAACACTAGTCTCAGTTCATAAGATTTTTCCCATCTGTATTAAAGTATCTGAAGTGGGCTCAATATTCAAAGTCCACCTAAAGTATAATCTTGCCCACTATGTATTTTTAGAAATTCCTGGGCAACTTGTCTTTCCCTCCACCAATGTTCTACAGTCTCTATAGTCTGTAACTCTTTTATGGTACATATATCACTTTTTTTTTTTTTTGCCACTTTTGTATATGTTCCTTACAGCTGCTTGGCTATATATGCCTAAAAGGGAAAAATTTTGTTTCTCTATTCAGATCCATTTTTGATCAGGGAGAAGAACAGGCTCCTTCTAATATTCAGTTACTAATGACAATACCTATTTGAGGCAAAAATATTATTGGAATGGTTTTGTTTATGCAGAAGGAAGTGTCTAAAAAATCATTGCCCTCTAGCCCAGTCTTGGGGCAACCCTTGACTGATGCCTGACAGACTTTGGATCATAGAATCCCAGCTCCTTTTCTTGTGAGAAGGCTGTGGGAGAAGACTTCTGAGATAAATTTACACTCCAGAGGTATCCTGTAGTATCACACTGAATCTACTCTCTACTGGGATTTGAGATCATATCCCTACTGGCTTTCTCTGAACCCACATTCTGTTTCCTCCACTGCCTTTCCAGGTTCCTCTGTGAGTATTTTCTTTTTAAAAAAATCACCTGCACAGAAATCTCCATCTCAAGGTCTCTGTCTGGAGAACAGCCTAAGGCATATCTTTATGTTAAAAGCTATATTCGATTTATCATTTTACTTCCCAGAGTTTCCAACTGAGTGTCCAATGTATAGTAGATATATACATATTAGCAGAATAATAAAAGAAGAAATGAATACATTAATACTGAATTGCTAATTGGTATTTCAGAAAGAAGTCAAAATCACTACCTCAAAGAGTAGAAAAGGAAAATTCTGACCATTCACTACTGCCCTTTACCAACTTAACCAGCAAAGCCAATAGCATTTCTTTCCTCAAGAATAATCTGAGAATAAAAGTGGCACTGGGCTTCCCAATCTGATTTCGGTGTTGACCATCTGGTGATGTCCATGTGTAAAGTCTTCTCTTGTGTTGTTGGAAGAGGGTGTTTGCTATGACCAGTGTGTTCTCTTGGCAAAACCCTGTTAGTCTTTGCCCTGCTTCATTTTGTACTCCAAAGCCAAATTTTCCTGTTACTCTAGGTATCTCTTGACACCCTATTTTTGCACTCCATCCCTATGATGAAAAGGACATCTTATGTTGGGTGTTAGTTCTAGAAGTTCTTGTAGGTCTTCATAGAACCATTAAACTTCAGCTTCTTCATCATTACTGGTCGGGACATAGACTTGGATTACTGTGATATTGAATGGTTTGCCTTGGAAATGAACAGAGATGATTCTGTTCATTTTTGAGATTGCACCCAAGTACTGCATTTCAGACTATTTTGTTGACTATGAAGGCTACTCCATTTCTTCTAAGGGATTCTTGCCCACAGTAATAGAGATAATGGTCATCTGAGGTAAATTCACCCACTCCAGTCCAATTTAGTTCATTGATTCCTAAAATGTCAATGTTCACTCTTGCCATCTCCCATTTGACCACTTCCAATTTCCCTTGATTCATGGACCTAACATTCCAGATTCCAATGCAATACTGTTCTTTACAGTGTCGGACTTTACTTCCATCATCAGTCACATGAACAACTGAGCATTGTTTTTGCTTTGGCTCCATCTCTTCATCCTTTCTGGAGTTATTTCTCCACTCTTCTCCAGTAGCATATTGGGTACATACAGACCTGGGGAGTTCATCTTTCATTATCATATCTTTTTGCCTTTTCATACTGTTCAAGGGGTTCTCAAGGCAAGAATACTGAAGTGGTTTACAGTGGTTTATCAGATTGATTATATTCTTTTCAGCCAAAGATGGAGAAACTCTATACAGTCAACAAAAACAAGACTGGGAGCTGACTGTGGCTCAGACCATGAACTCCTTATTGCCAAATTCAGACTTAAATTGAAGAAAGTAGGGAAAACCACTCCATCATTCAGGTATGACCAAAGTCAAATCCCTTACAATTATACAGTGGAAGTGACAAATAGATTCAAGGGATTAGATCTGATAGAGTTCCTGAAGAACTGTGGACAGACATTCGTGATATTGTACAGGAGGCAGTAATCAAGGCCATCCCCAAGAACTAGAAATGCAAAAGGCAAAACAGTTGTCTGGGAGGCCTTAAAAATAGCTGTGAAAAGAAGAGAAGCTAAAGGCAAAGGAGAAAAGGAAAGATATACCCATTTGAATGCAGAGTTCCAAAGAAAAGCAAGGAGAGGTAAGAAAACCTTCCTTAGTGACCAATGCAAAGAAATAGAGGAAAACAATAATATGGGAAAGACTAGAGATCACTTCAAGAAAATTAGAAATACCATGGGAACATTTCATGCAAAGCTGGGCACAATAAAGGACAAAAATGGTATGAACCTAAAAGATGCAGAAGATATTAAAAAGAGGAGGCAAGAATACACAGAAAAACTACACAAAAAAGATCTAATGACTCAGGTAACTATGATGGTGTGATCACTCACCTAAAGCCAGACATACTGGAATGCAAAGTCAAGGGGGTCTTAGGAAGCATCACTACGAACAAAGCTAGTGGAGGTGATGGAATTCCAGTTGAGCTATTTCAAATCCTGAAAGATGATGCTGTGAAAGTGCTGCGCTCAATATGCCAGCAAATTTGAAAAAATCAGCAGGGGCCACAGGACTGGAAAAGGTCAGTCTTCATTCCAATTGCAAACAAAGACAATGCCAAAGAATGTTCAAACTACTACACAATTGCACTCATCTCACACGCTAGTAAAATAATGCTCAAAATTCTCCAAGCCAGGCTTCAACAATACATGAACCATGAAATTCCAGATGTTCAAACTGTATTTTAAAAAGTCAGAGGAACCAGATATCAAATTACCAACATCCGTTGGATCATCAAAAAACAAAGCAAGAGATTTCCAGTAAAATATTTCCTTATGCTTTATTGAAGATGGGAAAAGTTTTGCAATGGCAAAGCCTTTGACAGTGTGGATCACAACAAACTGAAAAATTTTTTCAACAGGTGGGAATACCAGCCCACCTCATCTGCTTCCTGAGAAACCTGTGTGTAGGTCAAGAAGGAACAGTTAGAACTGGACATAGAACCACAGACTGGTTCCAAATCAGGAAAGGAGTATGTTAAGCTGTATATTTTCACCCTGCTTATTTAACATGTGCAGAGTACATCATGCGAAATGTCAGCCTGAATGAAGCACAAGCTGGAATCAAGATTGCCGGGAGAAATATCAATAACCTCAGATAGGCAGATGACACCACCCTTATGGCAGACAGTTAAGAAGAACTAAAGAGCCTCTTGATGAAAGTGAAAGAGGAGAGTGAAAAGTTGGCTTAAAACTTACAACATTCATAAAACTAAGATCATGGCATCTGGTCCAATTACTTCATGGAAAATAGATGGGGAAACAATGGAAACGGTGACAGATTTTATTTTTGTTGGGCTCCAAAATCACTGCAGATGGTGACTTCAGCCATGAAATTAAAAGACGTTTGCCCCTTGGAAGAAAAGCTATGACCAATCTAGACAGCATATTAAAAAGCAGAGACATTATTTTGCTGGCAAAGGTCCATGTTGTCAAAGCTATGGTTTTTCCAGTAGTCATGTATGGATGTGAGAGATGGACCATAAAGAAATCTGAGCACCAAGGAATTGATGCTTTTGATCTGTGGTATTGGAGAAGACTCTTGAGAGTCCCTTGGACTGCAAGTGGATCAAACCAGTCAATCCTAAAGCAACTCAGTCCTGAATATTCATTGGAAGAACTGATGCTGAAGCTGAAGCTCCAATGCTTTGGCCACTTGATGCGAAGAATGGACTAACTGGATAAGATGCTGAGGCTGGGTAAGATTGAAGGCAGGAGGGTAATGGGATGACAGAGGATAAGATGGTTGGATGGCATGACCAATTTGGTGAACATGAGTTTCAGCAAGCTCCAGGAGTTGGTGATGGATAGGGAAGCATGGCATGCTGCAGTCCATGGTTTCACAAAGAGTTGGATACAACTGAGCAACTGAACTGAACCGAGCAGAAAGCCTTTGACTGTGTGGATCACAGCAAACTGTGGAAAATTCTTAATGACATGGGAATACCAGGAAATGTGACCTGCCTGCTAAGAAATCTGTATACAGATCAAGAAGCAAGTTAGCACCAGACATGGAACAACAGAATGGTTCCAAGTCAGGAAAGTATTATATCAAGGTTGTATATCATCACGCTGTTTATTTAACTTATATGCAGAGTACATCATGTGAAATGCCAGGCTGGATTAATCACAAGCTGGAATCAAAATTGCCAGGAGGAATATTAGTAATCTCATATATGCAGATGCCACCAGCCTTATGGCAGAAAATGAAGAACTAAAGAGCCTCTTGATGAAAGAGAAAGAGGAGAGTGAATAAGTTGGCTTAAAACTCAGCATTCAAAAAACTAAGATCATGGCATCCAGTCCCATCACTTCATGGCAAATAGATGGGGAAACAATGGAAACAGTGAGAAGCTTTATTTTGAGCGGCTCTAAAATCACTGCAGATGGTGACTGCAGCCATGAAATTAGAAGACACTTGCTCCTTGGAAGAAAAGCTATGACAAACCTAGACAGCATACTAAACTCTCAGGTACTTGGCCACCTGAGATGAAGAACTGACTCATTGGAAAAGACCCTGATGCTGGGAAAGATTGAAGGCAGGAGGAGAAGGGGATGACAGAGGATGAGGTAGTTGGATGGCATCACTGACTCAATGGACAGGAGTTTGAGCAAGCTCCAGGAGTTGGTGATGGACAGGGAAGCCTGGTGTGCTGCAGTCCATGGGATTGCAAAGAGTCAGACATGACTGAGCAGCTGAATTGAACTGAACATGACTGACTGGGCTTACCAGGTGAAGTTAGTGGTAAAGTACCTGCCTGCCAGTGCAGGAGACACTAGAAATGTGGGTTCATTCTCTCTGTCAGGAAGATCCCCTAAGGAGGGCATGGCAACCCACTTCAGTATTCTTGCCTGGAGAATCCCATGGATCAAGAAGGCTGGTGGGTAAGTTACAGTCCATAGCGTCACAAAGAGTCAGACACCATTGAAGTCTTAGCATACATGCAATACATGTTTATTATACACCTGAAATTTGTCATGATCTTTTAGGAAGATTTTTTCTTAAGATAATTTACTATATATTGTTTCTATAAAATAAAACCAAGGTGTTAATTGATTGTTAAATGATAACCAATTAGATTAAAAAGTACTCATTAGATCACTTTCTTGAGAATGATACTGTTTCCTCTTTAGTTAATACTCACTCATCCAGTAAAGCAGAATTGTAGAACTGGGATAGTAATTTCATTACTGTTTTATACTTCAAATATTTATATTTTTAGAAAAGTGAGTTTTAATACAAAAGCTCAATTTAAAAATACAAAGGAAAAATAATTTATCTGAGTCAACTGCAAATTAAAGGGTTTTTTCAGCTGCTGTGTATCAAGGAGCACCTGAAGATCATGTAACTCCCAAGTGGAAACATGATCAGTTTTACAGAGCTTGGGGAAGAAAGGCAGGATGTGTGGCAGGATGCACTTGTCTTCTTAACTACAGTAAAACTAGAGGTAGAAATGGTTTTTTGTGCTTCTTGCTTAGGATATTTGATGCATTCCCCTCCTTACAACTCTCAAAACATTTCTCTCCATAGCTTTGTTTGCAAGCCTTGCAGTTTCTCAAGGTTCATGAGAGGAGGAAGTAGCAAAAAAAAAAAAAAAAGAAAAAAAGAAAAGAAAGAGGGGATGAGGGGAGAGGGAGAAAGGAAAGAAAGGTAAATGAGTCAAGAATCAAGGCAAAGGAGGGACTTCCCTATTGGTCCAGTGGCTAAGACTCCATGCTTCCAGTGTAGGGGGCCCAGGTTTGATCTCTGGTCAGGGAACTAGATACCACATTCCACAACTGAAAGATCTTGCATCCTGCCACTACGACCTGGTACAGGAAATAAATATCAAAAAAGAAAGAAAGAAAGAAAGAAAGAACCATGGCAGGGGAAACAGGTCTATCTAAATCCTTTCTATAGAAACCATATAATTTCTGAAAAATTTCAGTAGAAACATCAACCAAAGAAACTAGTTATCCTAAAACCTGATGAAAATTTGAAAGTAGTGACCATGAGTCTGACTTTAAAACTTTATAATATAAAACACATGCATTTGGTCACTTTCTTATATTTTTCTTCTTCTCTTGGATTTGTTGCTTTGCATTTCTATTTGGATTTAGGTTTGCATTTCTGGCTTCCCAGGTTGTGTTAGTGATAAAGAACCCACCTGCCAATGCAGGAGATGTAGGAGACGTGGGTTCGATTCCTGGGTTGGAAAGATCCCCTGGAGGAGGGCATGGCCACCCACTCCAGTATTCTTGCCTGCAGAATCTCATGGACAGAGGAGCCTGGAGGTCTACAGTCCATACAGTCACAAAGAGTCGGACATGACTAAAGTGAGTTAGAATGCCTTGCATTTTCTGAACTTGTCATATGACAATGAAAATTGGGGTTATTTCTATTACTTTCAGATTCGTAATCATTTTAGTCTGTGATTTATCCTGAGAGTTAACTATATCTATTGACCAAGTCTATTTTAATTCAACTTCCCTGTAAGATTGTGTTGAGAAATAATCTGATGACAAAACCTCATCAAAATGCTGAAAATACATTTAGATACTATCAATATTGAGATTTCAGCATTATTAAATTTTCTTTAGAATGGAACCAGAATCTCCACAGCATAGTGAGATTTGCTGTCTTTACTGCACTCAGCAAACCATCAGTTCATTTCAGTCACTCAGTCATGTCTGACTCTTTGCAACCCCATGAACTGCAGCATGCCAGGCCTCCCTGTCCATCACCAACTCTTGGAGTCCACCCAAACCCATGTCCATTGAGTCGATGATGCCATCCAACCATCTCATCCTCTGTTGTCCCCTTCTCCTCCTGCCCTCAATCTTTCCCAGCATCAGAGTCTTTTCAAATGAGTCAGTTCTTTGCATCAGGTGGCCAAAGTATTGGAGTTTCAGCTTCAACATCAGTCCTTCCAATGAACACCCAGGACTGATCTCCTTTAGGATGAACTGGTTGGATCTCCTTGCAGTCCAAGGGACTCTCAAGAGTCCTCTCCAACACCACAGTTCAAAAGCATCAATTATTCAGCACTCAGCTTTCTTTGTAGTCCAACTCTCATATCCATATATGACCACTGGAAAATCCATAGCCTTCACTAGGCGGAACTTTGTTGACAAAATAATGTCTCTGCTTTTTAATATGCTGTCTAGGTTGGTCATAACTTTTCTTCCAAGGAGTAAGCGTCTTCATTTCATGGCTGCAATCACCATCTGCAGTGATTTTGGAGCCCAGAAAAATAAAGTCTGACACTGTTTCCACTGTTTCTCCATCTATTTGCCATGAAGTGATGGGACCAGTTGCCATGATCTTAGTTTTCTGACTGTTGAGCTTTAAGCCAACATTTTCACTCTCCTCTTTCACTTTCATTAAGAGGCTTTTTAGTTCTTCTTCACTTTCTGCCATAAGGGTGGTGTCATCTGCATATTTGAGGTTATTGGTATTTCTCCCAGCAATCTTGATTCCAGCTTGTGTTTCTTCCAGCCCAGCGTTTCTCATGATGTACTCTGCATAGAATTTGAATAAGCAGGGTGACAATATACAGCCTTGACGTACTCCTTTTCCTATTTGGAACCAGTCTGTTGTTCCATGTCCAATTCTAACTGTTGCTTCCTGACCTGCATACAGATTTCTCAAGAGGCAGGTCAAGTGGTCTGGTATTCCCATGTCTTTCAGAATTTTCCACAGTTTATTGTGATCCACACAGTCAAAGGCTTTGGCATAGTCAATAAAGCAGAAATAGATGTTTTTCTGGAACTCTCTTGCTTTTTCCATGATCCAACGGATGTTGGCCATTTGATCTCTGGTTCCTCTGCCTTTTCTAAAACCATCTTGAACATCTGGAAAATATACGGTTCACGTATTGCTGAAGCCTGGCTTTTGAGCATTACTTTACTAGCATGTGAGATGAGTGCAATTGTGCAGTAGTTTGAGTATGCTTTGGCATTGCCTTTCTTTGGGATTGGAATGAAAACTGACCTTTTCCAGTCCTGTGGCCACTGCTGAGTTTTCCAGATTTGCTGGCATATTGAGTGAAGCACTTTCACAGCATCTTTCAGGATTTTAAATAGCTCAACTGGAATTCCATCACCTCCACTAGCTTTGTTCATAGTGATGCATTCTAAGGCCCATTTCACTTCCCTTTCCAGAATGTCTGGCTCTAGGTGAGTGCTCACACCATCGTGATTATCTTGGTCATGAAGCTCTTTTTTGTACAGTTCTTCTATGTATTCTTGCCACCTCTTCTTAATATCTTCTGGTTCTGTTAGGTCCCTACCATTTCTGTCCTTTATTGAGCCAATCTTTGCATGAAATGTTCCCTTGGTATCTCTAATTTTCTTGAAGAGCTCTCTAGTCTTTCCCATTCTATTATTTTCCTCTATTTCTTTGTATTGATTGCTCAAGAAGGCTTTCTTATCTCTCCTTGCTATTCTTTGGAACTCTGCATTCCATAGTGAAGTTTAATTTTGACTCTGCATTTTAGCTAACAGTTAAATGGATCTATTTTAAAATCACTATAAATAGGAGATTAAAGCAGAACACAAGTGTAGAAATGTAAAGAATGTTGCAAAACTCTTTCAAAATGTTAAATAATGATGTATTAAAACAGATTGATAGCCAAGTGACATCCATTTTATTGCATTAAATATCAGTTTGAATATGTAAAAATTCTTAAATAAATAATATTTTAAATAATATATTTTATGCTACATATATATGGTATTTAAATGTTAATAGGATTCTGAATTAACCATAACATTTTAATGCCTCACATTAAGCATTGTAGTCTGAGAACACCAAGAGAAAAGTTAAAAAAAAATAAAATATGCTTTAATAATCTTTTTCTCTTGTGCATTTTGCAATAGAGCCTTGCATAGTTTATTTATTGTCAATATTACTGTAAAATATAAAAAATTAAGATTCATAAAATATTGCCTCCTACTTAGGCTTTCAAGCCCCAGTAGTTTTATCAAGTCTGATAGTTTCCAAAAATTGTGCTTCATTTTGCTATTCGATTCTTCTAACGTTTAAAATGGTATTCCAAAGATACTAAAAGCCATAGAAACAGAGCAAAATTGATTATATGAATGACTTTTTAGTATCAGTGTCCAAAACTTGAAGAATGGAGGAAATTCTGATGTCTTCATCAAAGCTTAGTAGCAAACTTTTTCTATCTAACTTAGTCTAAAACTGCCCTAACACTTAGAAAGTGTTATATGATTGTTTCATTCTTACACAAGAACCACATTAGTAATTTCACTATAAGAATGAGTCAAACAGTTGCTTGATATCATTTGACAACAATTCTATTATTTTTTTACTTTTCAGTTTTGATGATTTTTATACATAGGGCAAGAGAACTAGATAAAGACTATCTAGAGGAAAATCAGAGAAAAGAAATGAGAGGTACTAGGAAGTTAATTCTGACTTCTTGGGGTTGTGCACTAGATTTAAAAATTACCGGCTTTCCTATCATATGTAGGTTTTCTCTTATTTAAGAAACTCAGTGTGCACCAACATTTAATATTGCTTTTATTAAGATTTACTCTGGGTGCACTGCATTTCCCCTTTTCTTTATACTGGACTCAGCTATGAAATAAGGAATGTTTTTACTGTTGCTTTACATGTACATTTCAGATTAGTATTAAATTTAATTCCCAGCCTTTTTGTTTTATTCCTTCACTATCTCACTTGAAAAGTGTGTGTGTGTACATATATATATATATATATATATATATATATATATATATATATAAAGGGGATTTCAAACATAAATAACACCTCCTAGTAAGTGCAATTATTTTCAGGAACACACATCAAAACTGATACTTCTTTAACTTAGACTGGCTACATCATTTTGCTTCTATATTCCCACTTGAAAAATTTAAACAAGTGCTAGCATGGGAGATTCTAGGCTAAGAGAACTTAAATTTTTATTTTTTTAGACTATTTAAAGAAGTTAAGAGTAAGAATCTACATGACTTTGGCATATAAATATGGCTCAAAAGCCTGTAATTTCTTTGGCTTCCCTGGTACTAAGCACATAATCAAGTAGGTGACAGGAGGATACCTGTGTCACCATTTTAAGGACACTCTGCTTTAAATTAATAAAATATTTATTTTTATGTACTTAGCATCATAGATTTTATTAAAATATTTTGTTTCTTTTATTTAATTTATTTTTATTTTTGGCTGTGCTGTGTCTTTGTTGCTGTGCGTGGGCTTTCTCTAGCTGCGGAGAGCGGGTGTTACTCTCTGGTTGTTGTTCTTAGACTTCTCATTGTAGTGGCTTCTCTTGTTGTGGAGCATAGGCTCTAAGGCATGGTGGCCTCTGTAGTTGCAGTACGCGGGCTCAGTAGTTGTGGCTCACGGGCTCTAGAGAGTGGGCTCAGAAGTTGTGGCACATGGGCTTAGTTGCCCCATGGCATGTGGGATCTTCCAGAGTGAGAATCGAACCTGTGTCCCCTGGCAAATTCTTAACCAATGAACTATCAGAAAAGTCCACATTTTGAGTTCCTTTTACATGTGATGTAATAGCCAAATTAATATGGACACAATTCATTAAGCTAATATATGTACTTTGAAAGTATATTTGTTTAGTTTGGGGAAAGAAACTTTTTGAAGAATTTACTCTATCATTGATTTATCTGAGGCCTATTCATCTTGTCTGGAAAGCAGATGGAGATGGGATTGGGTGAGCCATAAAATTATTCAACTCATGCTCTCCAAAATGACTGAAAAGTGGGCAGGAATGCATGACACAGGTCCCAAGAGCAACTTCCTTCATGGGCAACTTGTTTTACATCTGATATAGGTGCTGCTGCTGTTAAGTCGCTTCAGTCGTGTCCAATTCTGTGCGACCCCATAGACGGCAGCCCACTAGGCTCCCCCGTCCCTGGGATTCTCCAGGCAAGAATACTGGAGTGGGTTGACATTTCCTTCTCCAATGCATGAAAGTGAAAAGTGAAAGTGAAGTTGCTCAGTCATGTCAGACTCTTAGTGACCCCATGGACTGCAGCCTAACAGGCTCCTCCGTCAATGGGATTTACCGGGCAAGAGTACTGGAGTGGGGTGCCATTGCCTTCTCCACTGATATAGGTGAGGAAGAAAATAATTCACTCCTTCCCTGGTTTGTGGCTCTGACCCCTTAGCTATTGCCTAGCTCCATTTGTGGATGTGATGGTATTCAGGGTGGGCCTCTTCACCTTCTTTGCCAGAGGAAGAGCCCATGGTGGTTCTCTTTGTGACCATTTTTAAATGGATTTAAGCAGATGCATGCACAGTACATTCTCAGCCTCTTCCTTGAAGAGTATGCAGAGGCCAAATCTGCAGTGATTCCAGATCTGTTCAAAGAAAGACTTAGAGGAACAGGGAGAGGATATGAGCAAAACAGAGGGTAGGGACTAGGGTGTGACTTCCACCACTGAAGCAGCAGTAGGAAAAATCATTATCACCATCCTCTGTGCTCCAACTTCATCAAGGAGTGACATGTTATTTTTAGAAGTTTCATGTAACATCCCAGTTAACTGCCATGTATGGGACAAGGATAAAAATAAAGAATTCCCAAGGGTTATGGACATGGTTTTTCTGGGAGAAGCTAGATATATTGGATTCCTTAAATAGCTCATAAGTATTCAAAGTGTTTCAATTAATTCTAAAAGTATTTTAGAATTAGAATAGTCAGGGTTGCCAAGAAAGATTGTTTCAAAAGCTTATAATTTTCTTTGCAGAACCACTCCACAAAATATTTTTTATAGTTTTGAAATAAATTTTTCAGTGTGGCAGACAAAAGAGAGGCAAGCAAATTCTAGTAATAATTACTCTCAAGGGAAATAAAACAAATGCCAAACATTTGTTCAATTTCCCATTATAAAGTCATTTTTCTCGCCCTGGTAGATGTCAAATACCTGCCCAATTGGAGATAGAAAACTGTGCCTCTGGTAACCAGAAATCATCTGACTCTCAGAAGTGAGATTTTTAGCATTCCCATTAGGGCTTTCATGTTGGCTTATTAAGACTAACTGGTCATCCCAACAAGATTACACGTCCCTAATAGGAAGGGGAATAAAGTTAATAGTAAGACAAGCTGGCTGGCTCTGTTCCTTAGCCTGCCTCCTAAACTACTTCCCCAGATCTCTCACTGAGGACTTAACACCGTGGGGAGCTTGATTTACACTTTAACTTGAAAATTTGGTTTAGCAAAGCATTTATCATTGAGCATTGTTTGGGATGACAAAGGTAGTGCAGGGATGAGTGATGCAAAATATCATCCTGTTTATCCTCCACTCAGTATTCATCATTTCAAGCCAACATTTTTACTTGTATTTATAAAGGGTATGGGGCAGGATAACTGAGCACTGGGACCTCACAGGCTTTGGGGGGGAATTTCTGTATTTCACTCCTGGAGGACTTCTGTCCTAGGATGATGTTTTTTCTCCTTTCGGAGGTTAGAAACAGCAAGTGCGACCCTAGACAGATGTCTTCAGTGCTTCATTTTATTTTTGTTTTCTCTTTTTTGAGAAACTTACTTCCTTCTACTTCCTTACAATATGCTCAATAACTTATTGTCCCTCTACCTTTTATGACACAGATCAGAACCTGCTATGGAAAAGATCTTATAATTTTAGTGAACTTGGCTCATGCTTCATTCTTAATTGTGGAATGAATTATCCTATCAAAGGCATTTCAATCTCCACCTAGCAGAAAGGAAAATGTTCTTTAATGGAAATTTAGAAATCACAGCATGTAGCCACTAGCCCTGCGGCTTTGCTGGCCCACTTTGCTCTATAGGGTTTTCCCTCTAATTTTCTGAGAAGGCTCACTGGGTGAGCACAGCACAAAATTTGCATGCGTATATGGTCTTCATGCTGTGTTTGACTTCATTACTATCAAGTTACTGTAGTTATTTTAGACTAACATTTCCATTGATAATTTTTGTATGGAGGACACCAGTTGACTAGCATGCCTGAAGCATCATGGTATGGTTTATTGTCAGCTCTCTGGTGTACTGGTCTTACAGTATGGGAGTAACAGGAAATTCATAAGGAATATTAAACTTGGTGACGTAGATCATGGCTACAAAAGATTAACAATACAGTTGGAAAGATAAAACTAACACATGTGAAAACAACAATTCATGAACCATTACATTAAAACAAAAAAGTATGCTTTAACTCCACAGGAAGGGAAGTCATTAAGGGAAGTCATTATGAGAGAGAGATTGAAGGAGAGAGAGATTCAGTGAAAGGATTGGTGGTCTATGAAGAGAGAATGAATGGCTGGTAGGATTTAGTTTGAAGTGGGTGGGGTGGGATACCCAAGATAAGGGGGACAAAGGCATTATGACAAGGAGGGTACAGAGGAAGTTTGCGTAAATGTGTGCTCAGTTGTGTCGGACTCTTTGTGAGCCCATGAGCTGTAGCCTTCCAGGCTCCTCTGTCTGTGGAATTTTTCAGGCAAGAATACTGGAGTGGGTTGCCATATTTCTCCTCCAGGGTATCTTCTTGACCCAGGTATTGAACCTGTTTCCTGCACTGGCAGGAAGATTCTTTACCACTGAGCCACCTAGGAAGCCCACACAGAGGAAAACAGAAAGTTGTAATTTTACATAGATAGGAATAGGCAAATTGTTGCTGAGTTAAAAACACAAGAATTTATATTTGATGTGAGAAAGCACAGGGGACCCTACTAAACTTCAACTCTCACTGTGTGACTTTTACTGACTTTACAAAGCTGTTTTCACCCTCAGTATCCTCATATACAAGATTAAGACAGGGTTATGTGAAGACTTGAGGCCAGTGAGAAACATAGGAAATACTACTACTACCACCACCACCAACAGTAATAAGGAATGATGACTATTTTTAGTATTTTATGGTTGTTGATTTAAGCAAATTGAGATCACTATAGTTTTGTAACTGCCCCTCTCCCTCCTTTCCTTCAAGGGGTGGAAACTACTTCCTCTCTCTTTAAATCTGTGCAGGTTCTGTGATTGCTTTGACCAATAGAATATAGTAGAAATTCAGTCCAGTTCAGTTCAGTTCAGTCACTCAGTCGTGTCCGACTCTTTGCGACCCCATGAATTGCAGCACGCCAGGCCTCCCTGTCCATCACCAACTCCCAGATTTCACTCAAACTCACGTCCATCGAGTCCGTGATACCATGCAGCCATCTCATCCTCTGTCGCCCCCTTCTCCTCCTGCCCCCAATCCCAGCATCAGAGTCTTTTCCAATGAGTCAACTCTTCACATGAGGTGGCCAAAGTACTGGAGTTTCAGCTTTAGCATCATTCCTTCCAAAGAAATCCCAGGGCTGATCTCCTTCAGAATGGACTGGTTGGATCTCCTTGCAGTCCAAGGGACTCCAAAGAGTCTTCTCCAACACCACAGTTCAAAAGCATCAATTCTTTGGCGCTCAGCTTTCTTCACAGTCCAACTCTCACATCCATACATGACCACAGGAAAAACCATAGCCTTAACTAGACAGACCTTTGTTGGCAAAGTAATGTCTCTGCTTTTGAATATGCTATCTAGGTTGGTCATAACTTTTCTTCCAAGGAGTAAGCGTCTTTTAATTTCATGGTTGCAGTCACCATCTGCAGTGATTTTGGAGCCTCCAGAAATAAAGTCTGACACTGCTTCCACTGTTTCCCCATCTATTTCCCATGAAGTGATGGGACCAGATGCCATGATCTTCGTTTTGTGAATGTTGAGCTTTAAGCCAACGTTTTCACTCTCCTCTCTCACTTTCATCAAGAGGCTTTTTAGCTCCTCTTCACTTTCTGCCATAAGGGTGGTGTCATCTGCATATCTGAAGTTATTGATATTTTTCCCAGCAGTCTTGATTCCAGCTTGTGTTTCTTCCAGTCCAGCGTTTCTCATGATGTACTCTGCATATGTTAAATAAGCAGAATGACAATATACAGCCTTGACATACTCCTTTTCCCATTTGGAACCAGTCTGTTGTTCCATGTCCAGTTCTAACTGTTGCTTCCTGACCTGCATACAGATTTCTCAACAGGCAGGTCAGCTGGTCTGGTATTCCCATGTCTTTCAGAATTTTCCACAGTTTATTGTGATCCACACAGTCAAACGCTTTGGCATAGTCAATAAAGTAGAAAAAGATTATGTAGTATGTGTGTGTACATATATATATACACACATACCACACAATCTTTATCTATTCATCTGTGTGTTTTTTTTTAATTTTTGTTTTTGAGTTGTATGATTTCTTTATATATTTTGGGTATTAACCTTTTATTACCTATATTGTTTGCAAATATCTTCTTCCATTCAGTAGGCTGTGTTTTTGTTTTGATTATGGTTTTCTTCACTGTACAGAAGCTTTTTAGTTTGATGTATTCCCATTTGTTTATTTACTCTTCTGTTTCCCTTGCCTTTGATGTCAGATTCACAAAAACATCATTAAGACCAATGAGAGGTTACTACCTGTGTTTTAAGGATTTTGTGGTTTCAGGTTTTATATTCAAGTCTTTAAAATTCATTTTGAGTTAATTCTTTGTATGATATAAAATAGTGATGTAGTTTCATTCTTTTGCACGTTGACTGTCCAGTTTTCTGAATACCATTTATTGAAGAGACTATCCTTTCTCCATTGTATGTTCTTGTAAATTAATTGCCCATACATGTGTGGGTTTCTTTTGGGCTCTCAATTCTGTTCCATTGATGTGCATCTCTTTTTGTGCCAGTACCAGCCTGTTTTCATTACTGTTACTTTGTAGTATAGTTTGAAATCAGGGAGTGTGATGCCTCCAGGTTTTTTCTTCTTTCTGAAGATTGTTTTGGTGCTTTGGGATCTTATTTGTGGTTCCAAAATATTTTAGAATATTTTTTCTAGTTCTGGAAATATACCATTGGAATTTTTCTTGGGACTGCATTGAATCTGTAGATTCTTGGCCATGACTCTTTGATCTTTTATTAGCCTCAACGATTCTTATCACAATCTTACTACCTTATTTTTTCTTTTTTTATTCTAGTATTTCTCTTGCTTTTATGCTCAGTTTCCTCACATTTTCTGAAGAGGAAATTCTTGCTTTTAGATAAAATTTCTTCTCATAAATAGCTGATTAGACTGATCAATACTTACATTGACTTCTAGAAGAGGTAATAGTATGAAGTATTTACATTTTAAAAAGTACAATATAAACATGTGGATGACTTTTAGGAGATTTAATTGATATCCATGAAAGCACTTGGATATCTTAATCACCATGAGGTCAGTCCTATGTATATTAATTTCCAGCTTTTGGAGGAGGGATAATTTAGAATATTTCCTTATCTTTTGTTCTGCATTATCAAAGTGCTAAACATATAGATGGTACTTCTAGAGTCATACTCAACACATTGCCAAATACTTCTCTCTCAAATATTGAGCAGTCCTCAATTTAGTTTAATATTAAACAATATAAAAACATTCAATAAAACAGAATTGTGATAGCATGAAGAAAATTCTGCTCCAAAGAAAAGCAAATGTAGTCTTTCATTTCAGTTCAGTTGCTAAGTCGTGTCCGACTCTTTGCGACCCCATGGACTGCAGCACACTAGGCCTCCCTGTCCATCATCAACTCCCAGAGTTTACTCAAACTCATGTCCATTGAGTCAATGATGCCATCCAACCATCTCATCCTGTGTCATTCCCTTCTCCTGCCTTCAATCTTTCCCAGCATCAGGGTCTTTTCAAATGAGTCAGTACTTTGCATCAGGTGACCAAAATATTGGAGTTTCAGCTTCAGCATCAGTATCAGTCCTTCCAATGAATATTCAGGACTGATTTCTTTTAGGATGGACTTGTTGGATGTCCCTGCAGTCCAAGGGACTCTCAAGCGTCTTATCCAACAACACAGTTCAAAAGCATCAATTCTTCGGCACTCAGCCTTCTTCACAGTCCAACTCTCACATCCATACATGACTATTGGAAAAACCATAGCTGTGACAAGATGGACCTTTGTTGGCAAAGTAATGTCTCTGCTTCTTTTTCAGATTTTATTTTATTTTATTTTATTATTATTTTTTTTACTTTACAATATTGTATTGGTTTTGCCATACATCAACATATGCTGTCTAGGTTGGTCATTAGCCGATTTAAAAGTTCACTTTTAAAGTTCACTGTGAGAGCACTGCTATTCAGAACTGCAACGCTAGGTGGCATGATAAGTACAGATTAATAGAAAATAACAAGGCTGGGCGATTCAAATTGCTTTTTTAATGCTTCAAGCAAGATAGGCATTATTAAAACAATAGAATACTACAGTACTCCATTTCAAACACTTACTTCTCTTTGTCATTATTGCATAACGAGTATGAGAAAGCATGATCCACAGTGTACACATTTACCTAATAGTCGAAGTTCCAAGATGAGTTTTTCACTAACCATCAGACCAGAAGAAATTATAATAATAGACCTCACATCTAATAAAAGCCCACAAAATGTTATGGTTTGAATTTAAAACAGAATGTCCTCAGATATTATTTTATCTGATGCTCACAAAAAATCCATATTACAGAAGAGGAGAAAGGTAACACTTACAGATGTTAGGTGGTTTGCCCATTATTACATAGACAGTAAAGTGATACTATATAAATAAAACAAGGTCTTCTGTCTAATGGAGAAATGGCTCCCAAAATAAAATGTTCCATATTTACCATAGGGACAACTAATAATGGATCTAGATTTTAATTAAAAAGCAGGTCGGAGTCAACTGTTTGCTAGGGAGAGTAAGCTGATTCTGGAGCTCTGAATAAAAATGCTGTGAAAAAACAAAGTTTCTTACCTCTTTAAAATTTTTTTCCCACTGATTTGTGGCTCTGTCAAGACAAAGTCGTGGATAGTGGAGGAGGGAAACTTAGACCTGGGGCCCAGACTAACTTGGAAACAAAATTAGCAGAAGGGAGTTAAGAGGTTACAGTCTTAAAGCATTAGGTAACTTTAGCAAGTAGTTAGAAATGAGTGTGGCATCATCAGTGAGGTTAGGCTCCAGAAGCAGAGATCCAATAATCAGTTATCAGGCCCTGAGAGACGACGTAAAAGTAAAAGGAGAAGACCCAAGTCTCCAGGGTGTGCAGCCAAGAGAAACCAGGCAAATACTTAGAAATGAAGCAATAAAATATAGGCTCAGTTACTGTAATGAAGTAAAAGCAAGGGCCTGGCCACAGAAACGAGGCAATTACCCACTACTGCAACAGGGAATAATACCTCAAAAGTTTTATCAGCAAGGCTGGCTGCGGGCTGAATCTCTAGAAACAGGCCTGGAATTTGTAATACAGGGTAGCATGTGCCACATGGTGCCTTCTGATATATAGGAAGATAATGAGCCCACAGGTGAAGCATAAAGGTTCATTTATCATCCAAATTAGGTCAGCTTTGATAATAAATGGAAAATTGGTTTTATTATCCTAATGGACCTAATATCATTCTATACAAATTGACTTTAAAAAGATAAATTCTAATCAACATTACATAATTATGTACATAATTATTTTAAAAAGCATAAGCATAATAGTTGTTATTTGTAGTATTTATATACTTTACCTCTAATATTTTTTATTGACATTTGTCTGAAAAACGTTTTTGTTCAATATAATATTGTTAATTTAAAAATCTTCATAAAATTGCTTTCAGTCTTTGGAGTTGAATTTATTCTATGGTTAATAAATTCAATTTTTTTATACTTTCATTGAGTCTCCTCTGTTAAACATGCTATTTTTTATGGAGAGGTGAATTATCTGGTAAGTTCAGAGCAACTTCTGCAAAATAGGAGATAATTCCAATTCTCTTTTTAATTAAAATGTAAATACATCAACCTAAATATTTATTTTATGCTTAATTTTACAAATGGACTTGTCAAATAATTCCTCTATTTATTAAGCTTTGGAATGCTTCAACAAATTTATATGCTTGAAAACCTTAGGTCTTCTCAATTTCATTTCACTCAATACAAATTATAAATTTCTCCAATTGAAAATAGGCACTCTATCAAAAGAGCCTTCTAATAAGTCAAGATATTCAAAAGAAGAATCATAGAATTTTAAAATTAAATCTTCTACACTCTTGAGCTCTCATCATTTAATATTTTTTAATTCTTCATTCACTTATCCAGAAATGAATTTTAATGTTTTCTGCTTTTTAAGTGTACTTTCCTGTGATTGGTACTCAATAAAATCTTGAAAGGATGATAATTTAGGGCCCTACATTTAAAAACTTTTTTATTAACAATCTTCAAGTAAATATGAAGACAATGAAACAAAAATATAAGAGGGATTGTTTATTTTAAAAGTTGAGTAAAACTGTAGGATACAGGATAATTCACAACATAGTTTATAGAAAGTCAAACATTTCTAAAATTCAACTGAAGACAGGCAGTAAAGAAAAAAGAAGTGCATGCATATTCAATTGCTCAAACATGTCTGACTGTCTGCATCACGTGGACTGGGGCCTGCCAGGCTCCTCTGTCCATGGGATTATCCCAGCAAGAACACTGGAGTGGGTTGCCATTTCCTCCTCCAGGGGATCTTCCCAACCTAGGGATCAAACTCATTTTTCCTGTGGCTCCTGTACTGGCAGGTGGAATCTTTACCACTGAGTCACCTGAAAAGCCATCTTTAGCCAAATTGAAGATTGTTTTTGGTAATCACCATTGGCTTCATCCCAGCTTTTAGTTTTGTTACTTTAGATATAAATTTTAACAGCTACAGTTTTTATTTTGATTGGTCAAATATGAATTATGTGAACTACAAACAATTTTAAGAATGTTTACATCCCCTGTATTTCTTAACTTAAACCCAACATTTTTTTTACTACAATATTGTGCTCCATAAAGTTTATACTCCCCCAAATAATTTTCTTTTCAATATTAAACTTTAAAGTTGAATTTATAAGAGCATTCATAACAATGCTGGATATATCACCTCTGACAGAGTGAACTTCTAAAGGTTTTACTTTCATTTGATAAATTGGGTGACAAGATTGAACCATTATTGACTATAACTTTGTGTAATTTTTTTGAAGTATCTGAAGATGACCATATAAACTTGGGATCTTCAACTTAAACACGTGAATTTGTTTTGCTAATGAAACCAACACATTAACAGTGATTTTTGTATGTATATAATAAACATTAAAATTGAAAATCAGTGAAATTAATCTAGATAAGCAATTAAGATCCCCTGGAGAAGGGCATGGCAACCCACTCCAGTATTCCTGCCTGGAGAATCCCTTGGACAAGAGGAACCTGGCAGGCTGCAGTCCATGGGGTCGCAAAGAGTCAGACACAAGTGAAGCGACTTAGCACAGAACAGCACAGCACAAGAAACATTAAAATTGAAAATCAGTGAAATTAATTTAGATCAGCAATTATTTAATCTAAATAAAAAGTTATTTTGTGTATTGTTATTTTCATGAACTCAGTGATATCATCTATATGGATACTGAGCATCTACAAACATTTTGTGGTACTTAGCTATATACAAAATCAACTCTTAAAAAATGGAAATTCAATAGAAAAATTTTCAGTTTTTCTTTTCTATCCTTTCCTTTTTAGTTACATTACTGTTTTCTAAAGGGCTTATTGCAAAAAGGCAAAAGAGAGACAGCATTGCCAAACAAATATAAATGAATAGTCGTATGTTTATTTCATAAAATAAATGACAAAAACCATTATAGTAAAAGCATTCAAACTACTGTTATATGTTCTATAGTAAAATTGCTTAATCTCTAGTTTCTATAATTCACATAAACTTACCCTATAATTTTCCAACTTTTCCACTGAACTGTCAAATGACTACCTGGTTGTCAGAACCCAGATGGCAGGCAGAGCAGCAGTGCTAAATGCTCCTCCCACAATTGTAGATGGGAAGCAGTAACCTGTTACTACTCAGTTTAGTTTGAGTTCCCTTCAGGTTGTCAGTGGGAACCCTTCATGCTGTCCTTAAATGGAAGGTGTTAGTTATGCTGAAACAAAGAAGGGTTGGTGAAAGAGAAGTAGGTTCTTGATAGATTTTTTTTTTTTCAGATTTAACCACACGTGGATGTGAAGAGTACTTGAACTGCACATGTGCATCACATAGTAATAGATGAAACCATGGCAGAAGGTGGCAGTGCAATGGAGGGTCTGTTAAACACACACTGGACTGTTTAAGTATCAGCTCAGTTCAGTGGCTCAGTCATGTCTGACTCTTTGTGACCCCATGGACTGCAGCACGCTAGGATTCCCTGTCCATCACCAACTCCCAGAACCTACTCAAATTCATGTCCATCATGTCAGTGATGCCATCCAACCATCTCATGTTCTGTCAGCCCCTTCTCCTTCCACCTTTAATCTTTCCCAGCATCAGGGTCTTTTCAAATGAGTCAGCTCTTTGCACAGGTGGCCAAAGTATTGGAGTTTCAGCTTCAACATCAATTCTTCCAATGAATATTCAGGACTGATTTCCTTTAGGGTGGACTGGTTGGATCTCCTTTCAGTCCAAGGGACTCTCAAGAGTCTTCTCCAACTCCACACTTCAAAAGCATAATTCTTCAGCTTTCTTTATAGTCCAACTCTCACATCCATATATGACTATGGGAAAAACCATAACTTTGTCTAGATGGACCTTTGTTGGCACAGTAATGTCTCTGCTTTTTAATATGCTGTCTAGGTTGGTCATAGCTTTTCTTCCAAGGAGCAAGTGTCTTTTAATTTCATGGCTGCAGTCACCATCTGCAGTGATTTTGGAGACCAAGAAAGTAAGGTCTCTCACTGTTTTCATTGTTTCTCCATCTATTTGCCATGAAGTGATGGGACTGGATGCCATGATCTTAGTTTTATGAATGTTGTAAGTTTTAAGCCAACTTTTCCACTCTCTTTCACTTTCATCAAGAGGCTCTTTAGTTCTTCTTAGCTTTCGGCCATAAGGGTGGTATCATCTGCATATCTGAGGTTATTAATATTTCTCCCAGCAATCTTGATTCCAGCTTGTGCTTCATCGAGCCCAGCATTTCACATGATGTATTCTGCATAGAAGTTGAATAAGCAGACTAAGAATATACAGCCTTGACCTGCTGCTGCTGCTAAATCGCTTCAGTCGTGTCCGATTCTGTGCAACCCCATAGACGGCAGCCCACCAGGCTCCCCTGTCCCTGGGATTCTCCAGGCAAGAACACTGGAGTGGGCTGCCATTTCCTTCTCCAATGCATGAAAGTGAAAAGTGAAAGTGAAGTCGCTCAGTTGTGTCCAACTCTTAGCAACCCCAAGACTGCAGCCTACCAGGCTCCTCCGTCCATGGGATTTTCCAGGTGAGAGTACTGGAGTGGGTTGCTATTGCCTTGTCCACAGCCTTGACCTACTCTTTCCCAGTTGGAACCAGTCTGTTGTTCCATGTCTGGGTTGTAACTGTTGTTTCTTGACCTGCATACAGATTTCTCATGAGGCAGGTAATGTGGTCTGGTATTGCCATATCTTTAAGAATTTTCCACAATGTGTTGTGATCCACATAGTCAAAGGCTTTGGCATAGTCAATAAAGCAGAAGTAGATGTTTTTCTGGAACTTTATTGCTTTTTCAATGATCCAGTGGATGTTGGCAATTTGATCTCTGGTTCCTCTGCCTTTTCTAAATCCAGTTTGAACATCTGGATATTCTCAGTTCATGTACTGTTAAAGTCTGGCTTGTAGAATTTTGAGCATTGCTTTGCTAGCATGAAAGATGATTTTAAGTATAACTATTAACAAAATATTGTGGTACAAAATGAAAAAAAAAATAGAAGTGTTCAAAAAATTTTGGGACTTTAAAAAATAACACAAAAGCCAACCAGAAGGAATTCTTTATGGGACAAATCAGGGACAGTTTGAGCATCAAAATAAATACTAGAGTAATTAATTATAAGTAGGACAAATAATGAACTAAAATAAATCCTTGTGGAACGGAAGCACATCAGGACCACCCAGGTAACCTGGGATGTATGGTCACCTGAATAATGGGTGATGGCAGCAAAAAGTATGGGAAAATTTGAAGAGTGGATAGAGAGAGGCTAGTTCAAGTAGTCACTTGTAGGCCATATTGAAAAAACTGGATATTTTTTCACAATAAAATGGAAAACAATTAAATCATTTTAAGCATTTATCTGATTCTTTTCCCAAGATATTCCAGATGAACAGAGTGAAAGTATTTGGTAAGCTGAGAATAGGAACTCCAAGAGGCAATGATAATAGCCAAGGCAAGAAAATATTTCCTATAGATTGAAAAAGAGGGAAAATACCCAAGAAATGTTATCCTTCTGAACATCTTTACCTAAAATCTGTGTATTCATTTTTGAACACAATCCCAAACAGGGTTCTTGCAAACAATAATCCTTTTCAAATGGCAGGTTGCCAGGTTGTGATACTACCTCAATCCCACAAAATTAGGGAGGAAATTAGAAAAATGTTAGGTCTATAGTCTTCCTATTTTGTTGTTTAACTTTTATATTTGTAGCAAGATGATAAATTCACTGAATAAATATAATGGAAAATGAAATGGTATGAAATGCCAACATTTCTTTTATTTCCTGAAGGAAATATCATATTAGAAATAAGCAGTACCATCCAAATCATTCTGCATAAGTGGAATCATATTTTAGTGGGTTAGATATTTATCAGGCTGTATTTTGTATTTTATCATCAACAGCCATTAAAGGAAGAAAAATTGAATGTCTTGTATAGGAAAAGATGCATATCTTAAAATCACTTTGACTCTCCACCGGAGCCTTCAAAGTTCATATTCATAACAATAGTATAAGTGATAGTATAAATAGTATAAATAGTATAAATAATATGGCTTGGCACTAGGGTAAAAAAACTCTTTCCCTTAGCTATAGTGATGATGGTGCATGTTATCTTTCTTATTTATAGAAAATAATCTGAACATGGCATTATGAGTCACCTTCACACTTCTCTGCTATTCTTTCCTCCTCACATCAGCCAACATCAATAAGATATAGCCTGCAGAATAACATGCCAGTGCGATTTTCAGTTATTTCAGTATCGAGCCTCTCTTATTTATGGGAAAGGAGAGATCAGATAAAATGAGCATGCACCTACTCAAATGGGGCTGTGTTTCCAAGCTTATTTAGTCTCAATAATCTAATAGTAAATGAAAAATCACTCATTCCTTACACCTCATTTGAGCTAAACCCAGTGACACAGTGCATATTTTTATTCCTATAGAATTTTTTCTGTCTTATTTGCCCAGTGGAATCTAACCTATAAATTCCAACAAATAGATAACATGTAAAATTATACATTCCCCAATATTTTATATGCTGATTATTATATTCAGTATTGTTAAAGAGTCTGAGAAAAACCTGTGTGCTGAGGCTGAGAAAGAGGTTATCCTTTAAAACTGTTGTTAACTTCACTAACATTTTCAAAGTACTGTGGCAATTGCTTACTTTCCTATGTTATCATTCTTTTTTTTTTTTTTAGTTTTTTATTTTTTAAATTTTAAAATCTTTAATTCTTACATGCGTTCCCAAACATGAATCCCCCTCCCACCTCCCTCCCCATAACATCTCTCTGGGTCATCCCCATGCACCAGCCCCAAGCATGCTGCATCCTGCGTCAGACATAGACTGGCGATTCAATTCTTACATGATAGTATACATGTTAGAATGTCATTCTCCCAAATCATCCCACCCTCTCCCTCTCCCTCTGAGTCCAAAAGTCCGTTATACACATCTGTGTCTCTTTCCCTGTCTTGCATACAGGGTCGTCATTGCCATCTTCCTAAATTCCATATATATGTGTTAGTATACTGTATTGGTGTTTTTCTTTCTGGCTTACTTCACTCTGTATAATCGGCTCCAGTTTCATCCATCTCATCAGAACTGATTCAAATGAATTCTTTTTAATGGCTGAGTAATACTCCATTGTGTATATGTACCACAGCTTGCTTATCCATTCATCTGCTGATGGACATCTAGGTTGTTTCCATGTCCTGGCTATTATAAACAGTGCTGCAATGAACATTGGGGTACATGTGTCTCTTTCAATTCTGGTTTCCTCGGTGTGTATGCCCAGCAGTGGGATTGCTGGGTCATCAGGTAGTTCTATTTGCAATTTTTTAAGGAATCTCCACACTGTTCTCCATAGTGGCTGGACTAGTTTGCATTCCCACCAACAGTGTAGGAGGGTTCCCTTTTCTCCACACCCTCTCCAGCATTTATTGCTTGCAGATTTTTGGATCGCAGACATTCTGACTGGTGTAAAGTGGTACCTCATTGTGGTTTTAATTTGCATTTCTCTAATAATGAGTGATGTTGAGCATCTTTTCATGTGTTTGTTAGCCATCCGTATGTCTTCTTTGGAGAAATGTCTATTTAGTTATTTGGCCCATTTTTTGATTGGGTCATTTATTTTTCTGGAATTGAGCTGCATAAGTTGCTTGTATATTTTTGAGATGAGTTGTTTGTCAGTTGCTTCATTTGCTATTATTTTCTCCCATTCAGAAGGCTGTCTTTTCACCTTGCTTATATTTTCCTTTGTTGTGCAGAAGCTTTTAATTTTAATTAGATCCCATTTGTTTATTTTTGCTTTTATTTCCAGAATTCTGGGAGGTGGATCATAGAGGATCCTGCTGTGATTTATGTTTGAGAGTGTTTTGCCTATGTTCTCCTCTAGGAGTTTTATAGTTTCTGATCTTACATTTAGATCTTTAATCCATTTTGAGTTTCTCTAGGAGTTTTATAGTTTCTGATCTTACATTTAGATCTTTAATCCATTTTGAGTTTATTTTTGTGTGCGGTGTTAGGAAGTTATCTAGTTTCATTCTTTTACAAGTGGTTGACCAGTTTTCCCAGCACCACTTGTTAAAGAGATTGTCTTTACTCCATTGTATATTCTTGCCTCCTTTGTCAAAGATAAGGTGTCCATATGTGTGTGGATTTATCTCTGGGCTTTCTATTTTGTTCCATTGATCTATATGTCTGTCTTTGTGCCAGTACCATACTGTCTTGATGACTGTGGCTTTGTAGTAGAGCCTGAAGTCAGGCAAGTTGATTCCTCCAGTTCCATTCTTCTTTCTCAAGATTGCTTTGGCTATTCGAGGTTTTTTGTATTTCCATACAAATCTTGAAATTATTTGTTCTAGTTCTGTGAAAAATGTGGCTGGTAGCTTGATAGGGATTGCATTGAATTTGTAAATTGCTTTGGGTAGTATACTCATGTTCACTATATTGATTCTTCCGATCCATGAACATGGTATATTTCTCCATCTATTAGTGTCCTCTTTGATTTCTTTCATCAGTGTTTTATAGTTTTCTATATATAGGTCTTTAGTTTCTTTAGGTAGATATATTCCTAAGTATTTTATTCTTTTTGTTGCAATGGTGAATGGAATTTTTTCCTTAATTTCTTTTTCTACTTTCTCATTATGTTATCATTCTTTATGTGATAACAGAAATACTGAGGTTGATGTTTTCAGTCTCTAGAAAGAAGAGCCCAAACTCTCTATGTTAAAATGTCTAAAGTTATTAAGAAAGTATAGATTGAAATTAGAGCATGATATTGGTCATTGATCAAAACAACAAGAAAACCCATGACAATTTCAATTTTAGAATTTGAGATGTGTTTCGTGGGCACAGGAGGCCCAGAGCAGCTATTCCACATTGAAGGTCAGGAAGGGTGGTGGTGAGGAGATACCCCTCGTCCAAGGTAAGGAGCAGCGGCTATGCTTTGCTGGAGCAGCCATGAAGAGATACCCCATGCCAAAGGTAAGAGAAACCCAAGTAAGACGGTAGATGTTCCAAGAGGGCATCAGAGGGCAGACACACTGAAACCATACTCACAGAAAACTAGTCAATCTAATCACACTTTTGACAAAAGCTTTGTCTAATTCAGTGAAACTAAGCCATGCTGGCGGGGCAACCTAAGATGGGCAGGTCATTGTGGAGAGGTCTGACAGAATGTGGTCCACTGGAGAAGGGAATGGCAAACCACTTCAGTATTCTTGCCTTGAGAACTCCATGAACAGTATGAAAAGGCAAAATGATAGGATACTGAAAGAGGAACTCCCCAGGTCACTAGGTGCCCAATATGCTACTGGAGATCAGTAGAGAAATAACTCCAGAAAGAATGAAGGGATGGAGCCAAAGCAAAAACAATACCCAGTTGTGGATATGACTGGTGATAGAGGCAAGGTCCGATGCTATAAAGAGCAATATTGCATAGGAACCTGGAATGTCAGGTCCATGAATCAAGGCAAATTGGAAGTGGTCAAACAGGAGATGGCAAGAGTGAATGTCGACATTCTAGGAATCAGCAAACTAAAATGGACTGGAATGGGTGAATTTAACTCAGATGACCATTATATCTACTACTACAGGCAGGAATCCCTCAGAAGAAATGGACTAGCCATCATGGTCGACAAAAGAGTCTGAAATGCAGTACTTGGATGCAGTATCAAAAACGACAGAATGATCGCTGTTCGTTTCCAAGGCAAACCATTCAATATCACAGTAATCCAAGTCTATGCCCCAACCAGTAACACTGAAGAAGCTGAAGTTGAACAGTTCTATGAAAACCTACAAGACCTTTCAGAACTAACACCCAAAAAAGAAGTCCTTTTCATTATATGGGACTAGAATGCAAAAGCAGGAAGTCAAGAAACACCTGGAGCAACAGGCAAATTTGGCCTTGTAATGCGGAATGAAGCAGGGCAAAGACTAATAGAGTTTTGCCAAGAAAATGCACTGGTCATAGCAAACACCCTCTTCCAACAACACAAGAGAAGACTCTACACATGGACATCACCAGATAGTCAACCCCGAAATCAGATTGATTATATTATTTGCAGCCAAAGATGGAAAAGCTCTATACAGTCAACAAAAACAAGACTGGGAGCTGACTGTGGCTCAAATCATGAATTCCTTATTACCAACTTCAGACTTAAATTGAAGAAAGCAGGAAAAACCGCTAGACCATTCAGGTATGACCTAAATCAAATCCCTTATGATTATACAGTGGAAGTGAGAAATAGACTTAAGGGACTAGATCTGATAGACAGAGTGCCTGATGAACTATGGAATGAGGTTCGTGACATTGTACAGCAGACAGGGATCAAGACCATTCCCATGGAAAAGAAATGCAAAAAAGCAAAATGCCTGTCTGGGGAGGCCTTACAAATAGTTGTGAAAAGAAGCGAAGCAAAAAGCAAAGGAGAAAAGGAAAGATATAAGTATTTGAATGCAGAGTTCCAAAGAATAGCAAGAAGAGAAAAGAAAGCCTTCTTCAGTGATCAATGCAAAGAAATAGAGGAAAAGAACAGAATGGGAAAGACTAGAGATCTCGTCAAGAAAATTAGAGATACCAAGGGAACATTTCATGCAAAGATGGGTTCGATAAAGGACAGAAATGGTATGGACCTAACAGAAGCAAAAGATATTAAGAAGAGGTGGCAAGAATACACAGAAGAACTGTACAAAAAAGATCTTCATGACCCGGATAATCACGATGGTGTGGTGTGATCACTCATCTAGAGCCAGACATCTTAGAATGTGAAGTCAAGTGGGCCTTAGGAAGCATCACTATGAACAAAGCTATTGGAGGTGATGGAATTCCAGTTGAGCTATTTCAAATCCGGAAAGATGATGTTGTCAAAGTGCTGCACTCAATATGTCAGCAAATTTGGAAAACTCGCCATAGGACTGGAAAAGGTCAGTTTTCATTCCAATCCCAAAGAAAGGCAATGCCAAAGAATGCTCAAACTACTGCACAATTGCACTCATCTCACATGCTAGTAAAGTAATGCTCAAAATTCTCCAAGCCAGGCTTCAGCAATATGTGAACCGTGAACTTCCTGATGTTCAAGCTGGTTTTAGAAAAGGCAGAGGAACCAGAGATCAAATTGCCAACATCTGCTGGATCATGGAAAAAGCAAGAGAGTTCCAGAAAAACATCTGTTTCTGCTTTATTGACTATGCCAAAGCCTTTGACTGTGTGGATCACAAAAAACTGTGGAAAATTCTGAAAGAGATGGGAATACCAGACCTCCTGACCTAACTCTTGAGACATCTATATGCAGGTCAGGAAGCAACAGTGAAAACTGGACATGGAACAACAGACTGGTTCCAAATAAGAAAAGGAGTACGTCAAGGCTGTATATTGTCACCCTGCTTATTTAACTTATATGCAGAGTACATCATGAGAAACGCTGGACTGGAAGAAACACAAGTTGGAATCAAGATTGCCAGGAGAAATATCAATAACCTCAGATATGCAGATGACACCACCCTTATGGCAGAAAGTGAAGAGGAACTAAAAAGCCTCCTGATGAAAGTGAAAGTGGAGAGTGAAAAAGTTGGCTTAAAGCTCAACATTCAGAAAATGAAAATCATGGTATCTGGTCCCATCACCTCATGGGAAACAGATGGGGAAACAGTGGAAACAGTGTCAGATTTTTTTTTTGGGGGGGGGAGGCTCCAAAATCACTGCAGATGGTGATTGCAGCCATGAAATTAAAGACACTTACTCCTTGGAAGAAAAGTTATGACCATGGAAGAAAAGTTATAACCAACTTCGATAGCATATTGAAAAGCAGAGGCATTACTTTGCCGACTAAGGTCCATCTAGTCAAGGCTATGGTTTTTCCTGTGGTCATGTATGGATGTGAGAGTTGGACTGTGAAGAAGTCTGAGCACCGAAGAACTGATGCTTTTGAACGGCTGTGTTGGAGAAGACTCTTGAGAGTCCCTTGGACTGCAAGGAGATCCAACCAGTCCATTCTGAAGGAGATCAGCCTTGGGATTTCTTTGGAAGGAATGATGCTAAAGCTGAAACTCCAGTACTTTGGCCACCTCATGAGAAGAGTTGACTCATTGGAAAAGACTCTGATGCTGGGAGGGACTGGGGGCAGGAGTAGAAGGGGACGACAGAGGATGAGATGGCTGGATGGCATCACTGACTCTCTGGACATGTGTCTGAGTGAACTCCGGGCGTTGGTGATGGACAGGGAGGCCTGGCGTGCTGCTATTCATGGGGTTGCAAGGAGTTGGACACGACTAAGTGACTGAACTAACTAACTATACTGCACTGACAGGGATGATTTATATGAGTAAGAAGTAAACTTATTTGGGTCAGAGACATTAAATATTTTAGATCATCTTGTTCATAAATTAACCTTCCTAACTTATACACTATAGGAACCATTCTGAGAGGAAGTTAATGATATTTCAGCAATCCAGCTGAATCCTGAATGACCATCTGGGGAATTCATTCCCACGGGGTACTAAGACTCAAAACAGCTAATGGGGTTGAGAATCTAAAGTATGCTTGTAGTGTGATATTCATAGTTTTATAATATTCACAGGTCTAAAGATTTATAACCGTAAGGTAGGTAAAGAAATCCTGTGGTAGAAAGCTAACTATACGGTAAGTAAAGCTCTATGGGCATCCCAAGCTTTTCCCTTGTCTTTTCTTTACTCTAGTCCTAAATCATGTAAGAAATTCTATGGTGTGTCAGGTTTAAAGATACTTACCTGCACTGCTACTTCATGGGGTTTTCTTTCTCTCTGATTATGAGGGGTGAGTTTGAAAATTGTGATTCCCTTTGGTTCATTTTCTTTTCTGTTATTGTTTAGTCACTAACTCGTGCCCAACTTTTTGAGACCCCCATGGACCATAGCACATCAGGCTCGCCTGTCCTTCACTATCTCCCGGAGTTTGCTCAGATTCGTGTCCATTGAGTAAGTGATGCTATCGAACTATCTCATCCTCTGCCAGCTCCTTCACCTTTTAACTTCAGTCTTTCCCAGCATCAGGCTCTTTTCCAATGAGTTGGGTCTTCATATCAGGTGGCCAAAGCATTGGAGTTTCACTTTAGCATCAGTCCTTCCAATGAATATTCAGAGTTGATTTCCTTTAAGATTGATTGATTTCATCTCCTTGCAGTCCAAGGGACTCTCAAAAGTCTTCTCCAGCACCACAATTCAAAAGCATCAGTTCTTCAGCACTCAGCCTTCTTTATGGTCCAGTTCTCATATTCATACATGACTACTGGAAAAACCATACCTTTGACTAGATAGACCTTTGTCAGCAAAGTGATGTCTCTACTTTTGAATATACTGTCTAGGTTTATTATAGCTTTCCTTCCAAGGAACAAGCATCTTTTAATTTTATGGCTTCATTCACTGTCTGCATTGATTTTGGAGCCCAAGAAAATAAAATCTGTCACTGCTTCCACTTTTTCCCCTTCTGTTGGCCATGAAGTGATGGGACCAGAATCCCTAATCTAAGTTGTGTGTGTGTGTGTGTGTGTGTTTTAATGTTTAGCTTTAAGCTAGTTTGTTCATTCTTCTCTTTCACTCTCATCAAGAGGCTCTTTAGTTTCTCTTCACTTTCTGCTACTAGAGTGGTATTATCTGCATATCTGAGGTTGTTGATATTTTTCCTAGCAATCTTGATTCCAGCTTGTGCTTCATCCAGCCTCGCATTTTGCATGATGTACTCTTCATATAAGTTAAATAAATAGGGTGACAATATACAGCCTTGTCATACTCCTTTCCCAATTTTGAACCAGTCTGTTCTATGTCCATTTCTAATTGTTACTTCTTGAGCAGCATACAGGCTGCTCAGGAGGCAGGTAAGGTGGTCTGGTATTCCCATCTCTTGAAGAATTTTCCACAGTTTGTTGTGATCCACACAGTCAAAGGCTTTAGCATAGTCAATGCAGCAGAAGTAGATCTTTGTTTCCTAGAGCCAGAGGTATTAGAGCAAGAGCCACTATATGAACTTATTCCATTACATAAACCCTTTTCAAGGTAAATAAAATGAGACTGGAGGCATCACCCTGCCACTGGAAAAACAAAACAAAAGGAAAAACTCTCTAAACTTCACAGAGATCACCAAAAGAAAAAAAGAAAGGCCAATCTTATTTTCAGTATATGTGAGGAAACCTTAATGGGGGAAAACTTACAAATCAAACACTACAATAAATTTAAGAAATTGAAACACGAACCAAAAAGATTTATTTAAAAATGCTAGGATGGTTTAATGTTCCATAAGCACTGAACATAATTCATCACATTAATAGGTCCGTGAAGAAATATGATGTGATGGCTTGTTATTTCCTGAACTTGCATGCTAATAATCATTCAGTGGGGCAATTAGTCACCTAATGGTGAGATAGGACTCTCTGCTGATCCTGCATAGATTTCTCTGTGTTAGAAAATTTTGTCTATGGTCATTAGTATACAAAGCAATCTAAGGACTTGCAGCATTCGAGTTCAAAGGAACCAATAGGACTAAACCCAGGAACAAGGGAGTGGTCAAATGGAGATTATAGGACAAAGCTTGAGCATTTAGGCAATTAGCATCATAAAGAGCACGGTCAGGCGCAGGGAGGCCGGGACTTTGACATAAATATCTTTTATTTAAGAGAAACTGAAATAATTAGCAAAATCCAAGCAGGGATTTAGGCACCAAGAATATTATAGGTGCAAAGAGCCAGAAAGCATAAAATATGAGACTTTGACTTAAAGATAAAACAAGAGTCTAAAAAGAGAAGGACATGAGCATTATAAGATTAATATCATGTGTTATCTGGTATATTGAGCTGTTTAATGGCCAGTCTAGTTATTTTTGAGTCTAACACCACCATACATAAGAATAGAAGGGGATTAAGTGGCCCAGCTGGTGAAGCTGGGGTATTTAATGTTAGATATTAAAGAAAGGTGTCAGATGAAACTCAGGCAAACCAAGGCAGGTGAGATAATTCAGAATGAGACTTTATCTACAATACAAGGATAAAGAGGAAGCTTGAAGGCACTGTGTATCTGGGCGCAACTGTCCTATATACAGAAAACTGGGTTCTTCTGTTCTTGATTCTTGAAATAATTACTTCTAATGAATGATATTAACTTCAATAAGGTCCTATAGATATAATTAAACATAAGGCATAGAACTTAGTATTTATTCAGTAAATATTAATCCTGTGGAGATTTAAATTGATATAGCCACTTTAGGGCTTTCCCAGTGACTCAATGGTAATGAATCTGCCTGCAAATGCAAGTTCAATCCCTGGGTCTGGAAGATCCCTTTTAGAAGAAAATGCAACCCACTCTGGTATTCTTGCCTACAGTTCCATGGGGTCACAAAGAGTAGGAGACACATTAGCAACTAAACAACAACATAGCCATTTTTGAAGACAGTTTGGCAGTTTCTTAAAAAACTAAACATTATCTTTCCATATAGCCCAACAACCACACTCCTTGGTATTTATCCAAAGTAGTTCAAAATTTATGTCCACACAAAAACCTGGACATGGATGATTTTGGCTTTATTCATAATTGCCAAAACCTGGAAGGAACTAAGATGTCCTTTGGTAGATAAAAGAATAAATAAACTGTGGTAGATCCAGACGATGAAATATTATTTAGCACTAAACAGAAGAGCTACCATGCCATGAAAAGATATGGAAGAAACTTGAATGAGTGTTGTTAAGTAAATGAAGCTCATCATCATACTGTGTGATTCCCAAATATATGACCTTCTGGGGAGGGGAAAACTGTGGAGACAGTAAAAAGATCAGTAGTTGTCAAGGTTTAGGGTAAAAAAAAATGAAAGTGAAAGTGTTAGTTGCTCAGTCGTGTCTGACTATTTGCAACTCCATGGACTGTAGCCTGCCAGGCTCCTCTGTCTATGGAATTCTCCAGGCAAGAATACTGGAGTGGGCTTCCATTCCCTTCTCCAGGGGATCTTCCCAACCCAGGGGTTAAACCTGGGTCTCCTGCATTGCAGGCAGACTCTCTATCATCTGAGCTACCAGGGGAGCCCAGGGTTTAGGGTAAGGAATGGATGAAAAGGAAGAGCACAGGATGTATTAAAGAGGTGTTAAACTATTCTGTATGATATTACAATAGTGGATGCATGTTATTATACATTTGTCCAAAATTTCAGAATGTATATCAAGAATGAAGTCTAATGTAACCAGTGCACTTTGGATAATTTAGATGTGTCAAAGTAGATTCATCAGTTCTAAAAAATGTACTATTCTGGTAGGGGATGTTGTTGGTTGAAGAGGCTGATGCCAGGGAGTATATGGGAAATCTCTATACCTTCTGCTCAATATTCCTGTGAGTCTAAGACTGTTCCAAAAAATAAAGTCTATTAAAAACAAACAAATATGTTGAGTCAAAACAAAAACAATAGCCCAGCTCTCCTTACTAAGACCGGATAAAACACTTTCATGAAAAATATAACATTAGACAATTCAGAATTATTAATGTTTTCCTTTCACATGTTTAGTGTGGTAGTCAATGCTGTTTGCCAACTATTCCCAATTCTCTGTCTTCCCAGGAAAAGGTAGGATTGCAGTGCCTGGTGCCATTTTTATTGGTGGTTGTTGTTGTTTAGTCGCCAAGTCATGTCCAACTCTTTGTGACCCCATGGACAGCAGGACATCAGGCTTCCTTGTCCTTCATCATCTCCTGGAGTCTGCTCAAACTCTTGTCCATTGAGTCAGTGATGCCATCCAACCATCTCATCCTCTGTCACCCTCTTCTCCTCCTCCCCTTAATGTTTTCCAACATCAGGGTCTTTCTTTCTGTTGGTGGGGTTAGTAAGCTATTGGCTAGTGATCTGTGAGAGGAAATGAAATATATCACATTGCCTGTGGCACAGCAACTGACCACATCTGATGCATGGCTCAGTTATCACCTTGAGTTATTTAGTGAAGAGCAGAGCCTCTCTGGTAACCCACAGTGGACATGTAGCAAAGGTTAGAAATAAATATTTGTTGTTTTCTGAAATAGAGATTTGAGATTTTTTTCTTACTTAAGCTAACTTAGCTTAATGTGGCTGACACACATGATCACATTTCAGTGTAGATGGGAATAACAAGACCTAGCTCAGTGTAATCCATAGCTCTGTAGGCAAAGAGCAAAAGATAAAAGGCCTGAAGTACTGAGACTAGACAAAAGCATCTTCCACTTGGCAGTATAATGTAAATGTACAAAAGTGCAAAATACAAAGAGACTGAAGAAAGGTATAATTTCACAACAACAGCAAAAGCAGCAGGAGGCTTATTAAAGGCTAAGAACTTTGTTCATTAGATATAGGTAGGACTCAAGTAAATGCAGAGTTAAGAGGAGCTAAGGCTTATGATGTGATGGGATCTGGGGAGTGATAATTGCAAATGTTGGGCCAATTAGAAGCACAGGAACTCAATGAAAAACCACTGGGTGCTGCCTTTGTATCTCTTATATGAATATTAGGTATATCGTGGTTATTAACTGAATGTGTTCAAATTGTGATTATTCTGCTGAGGTCTGCAAGGTATGATTTCAGCCTTTTGGATAGCAATGTATTCTCTTCATGTGGAAAGGCATCCCTCATATCAGTCATTCACAAAAGAGAAGAGATCTCAGACAGGACAAAGTGATGAAGATACTGCTGCTATTTTGTAAAACTAGCTTGTGACAAAACTATAACTTTGCATTACAATGTTCTATGCCTTTTCAGGAACAGCCACTTGTATACAGATATAGCATAAGGAACAAAGACAGTTACAAATAGCTGTGAAACTTTGAGTCACTTCTTTCTCCTAACCACATTTCTTCTTCAAAATTTTTTAGTCACCCTCATGTCTGATTTTCATGAAGTACTGCCTTTTCTTTTATATTCACCTTTTAAAAAATGATTTCTCTGTTGTGGACCATAGTTTAAGTCTTAATTGAATTTGTTACAGGATTTCTTCTGTTTTATGTTTTGATTTTTTGACCATAAGGCATGTGGGATCTTGGCTCCCTGACCAAGAATCGAATCCATACCCCTTGTATTGGAAGGCGAAGTCTTAACTGGATCACCAGGGAAGTCCCTATATTCACCTTTTATTTAAAGCATTTGTTCAGACTTTAAGGATTAAGGTACAATCCTGACAGTGTTCATACTTTGATCACCTTTGGTTTGCATTCCAGCCATAATATGAAACATTCGTGAAGCAGGTCACAGCCCTAAATTAACTGTGGTTAAAACATGGTATGGGCTTCCCTGGTGGCTCAGATGGTAAAGAATCTGCCCTCAATGCAAGAGACTCAGGTTCAATCCCTGGTTAGGGAATATCCCCTAGAGAAGGGAATGGCATGTTATAATGACAGGTAGAAGAGCTTCTGAGTCTGATGGGCTACTTACTATTGTAAAGTGAAAGTGAGTCATGTCCGACTCTTTGTGACCCCAAGGACTGTAGCCCACCAGGCTCCTCTGTTCATGGAATTTTCTAGGGAAGAATACTGGAGGGTAGCCATTTCCTTCTCCAGGGGATCTTCCCAACCCAGGGATAAAACCTAGATCTCCCTTATTGCAGGCAGATTCTTTACCATCTGAGCCACTTGGGAAGTCCACTATAAAATGGACTATTGTAAAATGGAACACCAGTTCCTGCTTTCTCAGATTTATATGGCCTGAATAAGACTGTGTTTTTACCAATTCTGACACAAAATTGCAAAATAAACATGTTGCTTGTCTACTCCAACCCCTCTTTCACTTATGATCCACCTAAATAATTGCCCATTCAGAACATCATGGTTGGTAAGTAGAATATTTCTGTTTGAGTTTGTAACATGTGTGATTCAACTTCAGTTACTCAAAGTGAAGAAAATATTGAAAAGTACCTCTCATTATGTTTTCTTTCTCATCTAGTGTCCCAGTCAAGAGGTTCTAATATAATATATGATCCTAATCTGTTCCTGTGAATATATGGACAGTATATGTTTAAACAACGTGAGTTTTATTTTAGCATTTAAATGGTAACCACAATAATATGTTCCCATTTAAGTTTATAATTTTTCTAATAATGCAATCCATCAAAGATTTCTTCATAAAAGGAACAGTTATAACACTTATTCTTCAAATATTTAACATAATATACTCATAATTTGTATAGTTGTATACAATTTCCTGCAGTACTTCATGGTAGTATACATAAATTACATATTTCTCCTATAATTCAATAAATATATACTATAAGATAAGGAAGGGATGCCATGATATACAAAGAATTAACTGACTAAATATCACCTATCACCAAGAACACTCCTACAAGCAAATAAAACTTGGTTTGTTATATACCTTAGTAGAGCAAAGGGGACTGTACCCCAGGAAATTCATCGATCTGTTTATCTATATCTATATCTGTCTATGAAATGAGTGAATTAAAGCAGGACTCTAGCTGATATTGATAAAGAAGCAGCTGTCACTCATGCTGCTGCTGCTGCTAAGTCACTTCAGTCTTGTCCGACTCTGTGAGACCCCATAGATGGCAGCCCACCAGGCTCCCCCGTCCCTGGGATTCTCCAGGCAAGAACACTGGAGTGGGTTGCCATTTCCTTCTCCAATGCATGAAAGTGAAAAGTGAAAGTGAAGTCGCTTAGGCTCCTCCGCCCATTGGATTTTCCAGGCAAGAGTACTGGAGTGGGGTGCCATTGCCTTCTCCTCATGTTCATCAGAAAATGGAGATATCTAGCTTCCTCTGTTGGTGGAATGGCCTTGTCTCTGTCTTGTTCCAGATACAGTCACTAAATGGCCTTACTTGAGCATTTTTCAGATTCTACAAGCAATGTATATGCCCAGTTAGGAACATCATGATCTGGAAGTCATTGTTTAATTTTCTCACTACCTAATTTATACTTGAGCTAGTACTGCCTCAGACTTTCACAAATACTGCGAATAGGAAAAGAAGTACGTCAAGGCTGTATACTGTCACCCTGCTTATTTAACTTATATGCAGAGTACATCATGAGAAACGCTGGGCTGGAAGAAACACAAGCTGGAAGCAAGATTGCCGGGAGAAATATTAATAACCTCAGATATGCAGATGACACCACCCTTATGGCAGAAAGTGAAGAGGCGCTAAAAGCCTCTTGATGAAAGTGAAAGAGGAGAGTGAAAAAGTTGGCTTAAAGCTCAACATTCAGAAAACGAAGATCATGGTATCTGGTCCCATCACTTCATGGGAAACAGATGGGGAAACAGTGGAAACAGTGCCAGACTTTATTTTGGGGGGGGGCTCCAAAATCACTGCAGATGGTGATTGCAGCCAGAAATTAAAAGACGCTTACTCCTTGGAAGAAAAGTTATGACCAACCTAGATAGCATATTCAAAAGCAGAGACATTACTTTTCCAACTAAGGTCCGTCTAGTCAAGGCTATGGTTTTTCCTGTGGTCATGTATGGATGTGAGAGTTGGACTGTGAAGAAGGTTGAGCGCCGAATAATTGATGCATTTGAACTGTGGTGTTGGAGAAGACTCTTGAGAGTCCCTTGGACTGCAAGGAGATCCAACCAGTCCATTCTGAGGGAGATCAGCCCTGGGATTTCTTTGGAAGGAATGATGCTAAAGCTGAAACTCCAGTACTTTGGCCACCTCATGCGAAAAGTTAACTCATTGGAAAAGACTTTGATGCTGAGAGGGATTGGGGGCAGGAGGAGAAGAGGATGACAGAAGATGAGATGGCTGGATGGCATCACGGACTCGATGGACATGTGTCTGAGTGAACTCCGGGAGTTGGTGATGGACAGGAAGGTCTGGTGTGCTGCGATTCATGGGGTTGCAAAGAGTCAGACACGACTGAGTGACTGAACTGAACTGAACTGAAATACTGCAACCTATGAAAGACTTAATGCTCAGGGGAAGGAGTGATAAGATGGAAATGATAATGCACAAAAAGCTTAAACAACTTGGATATCACACTTGATCCTATCAGGAAAGCAGCTGACATAGGACTGCAGCACACTTTATATCTCTCTCTTGGGTTCCTCACAAAGCACAAGTGTTTTAAAATTCAAATGGTGAATTTTGGGTGCAACTTTCTAAATCTTTAGAGTAAATATTTTAACAGTAAGAATTGATATGAGGGATATTTAAACTTTGCAACTGTAATAATCTTCATTTAGTGAGAAACATATGTTCAGTGGGGTAGGGCATGTATAAGCTACTGATAACATAAATTCTCTAAGTTCATTTTTGTATAAATCACTATTATTACAAAATAAACAAAAGATCTGTGATCTCATAGATATAATATTTGTTATCTAAAATGAATTCTGGTAGCAAATAAAGGTAAAGTAATTGCTGTCTCATCCAGTTTAAGAGAAAAAATGATGTTTCTTATCAGATTTCCCTAAAGGCCTTACTGCTTCAGCTGAAGCTGAAATTGTGACACTATCTTGATACAACTTCAAATCTGGTTAGCAATCAGTAAGTATTAATGATTGCTAAATGATCTTCCGGATAAGAGGTTAGTACCTTTTGAATCACTGTCCTGATTTCTGTTAATGTTTTAAGGAAAAAAAAAAAAAAACAATTAAAAAAAATTCTGGTTGGTAATTGAAGTTAAAATTGGAAGATCGATACATAAGAAATAAGACTCTTGGAACCACATCTCACAGTAAAGCAATGTCTCAATCTGTATAGATATGAGAAGTAGGTGCATGATTTGTTAAGTCTTTGGTGGTCATTTTCATATGTCATGAGTCATCTGAGAGTTTACAATAAAAGAGAAAAATTTATGTTGACCTTTGTTTTATATTGTTTATTCACACATATTGACACTTTCTACACTACTTTTAAAAAAATCTATTATTTGAGGTATGATCATAGTGACATGCCCCTGAAAAATGTAAAAATTATGTGAAGGTGAAAGCTTAGTCATAGCATACCACAATTAGCAAATCTAATAGCACAAGATATAAAAGTGAGAAGTTTTAGTGCAAAAATTCTGCAAAGAGACTCTTGGCATAAAGTCACTTTACAGGAAATTGTCAGAGAGTGGAGCAAAGTATGCCTAGGAGGATGAAGAGAGCAAAGGCTAGGACATGGAGAGGGGATAGAAATAGGTAAGCACTGAGTAGTATTCAGAAGAAAGTTTTTTGAGGGGAACAAAACCTGGATTTCCTGCACTAGCTCCACTATCTTTATGAGAAATATAAACTTTATTAAACTCAGATTTTTCAACTTAGGTATGACAATAATACTTCAGTGATAAATGTTTTGCAAGAACTAAATATGATGTTATATGTCAAGCTGGTAGTCTAGTCACCAGCACAATGTTTGTGTTCAATACATTAAAATCATAGTTGTTCTCAAGAATAATTATGATGATGTTAATATTTTTTGTGAATTTTTTCACTATGATATTTATAAATTGTTATATATATGTGTGTGTGTAAATATGGAAGAACATACACATTCTGAAATTCACTACCTCAAGAAAGCTTCCATTAAAGTTTTAGTAGCCGTCATTCCATGTATCTCTTTGTGCATAATGCATACATATATATATATATATGTATATATATATATGTATATATGTGCATACATATAATTTTACCAAAGTGGGCTCACATAATAGATGACTTATTAATCAAGTATATTTAAAAAAATAATTTTCTTTTTTGTGGCCCCTCTTTCTCTCTTCTCACTCTCTACCACTCTCCTAAGAAGGTAAGCAATATTTATTGTTGGGTACTTATCCTTTTAAATTCTTCTAAATGTTCATATAATAATATCCATAGGTGCACACACACACATAAACACACATACACTCAAATATAAGGGAGTTGATTCTATATATGCAACTTTGATTCTTGTTTTTTGACTAAACAATACATTTTGGAAATCTATCCAAGACAATGAGGATAGCATTACTCATTTTTCAAATATTTATTTATTTATTTTTGGCTGTGATGGGTCTTCACTGTTGCACGTGGGCTTTCTCTAGATTCAATGAGCAGGGGCTATGCTTTGTTGAGGTGCATCGACTTCTCACTGCAGTGGCTTCTCTTGTTGCAGACCACAGGCTCTAGACCTGTGGGTTTCGGTAGCTGTGACTCCAGGCTCTAGAGCTCAGGCTTAATTGTTGTGGCACATGAGCTTAGGTGCTCTGCTGCATGTGGAATCTTCCTGGACCAGGGATCAAACCAGTGTACCTTGTATTGGCAGGTGAATCCTTTACCACTGAACTACCAGGGAAGTCCTACTCATTATTTTTAATGGCTACATAAGGTTCACAGTTTGTCTTTACCATAATTTATTAGAATATTTACTATTTCAAACTTTTTGACTCTGAAATAAGCATCTTTGTACCAGATATCCTTTAAAACTTTTATTTTTACTAGGTTTCCGTTCAACTCCTAGATTTTGAATAATTAAACATTGTAAATTTTATTATCAATGTTTTTTGCAGTATGATTCTTTGATATAAATATTCCTTATTTGACAATTATAGCCTCTGTAATACATATAGACATGCATTATATATGTATATATGCATGTGTATAGTAGATATTAATAAATATATGTATAGAGTAAAAATGAATAAAAATTTCATCTCCCATTATATCTCTTCAATTCTTGTTCCCTATCTGAAATTCTCTGTTTTGATCCAATAATTGCTTAGGTAAGCAATTGGTCAACTTAGGTAAGCAGTTGGTGACCATTTGGTTAAGTAAGCATTTTCTTCATGTAGAGCGTATAGATGCTATATGCTCTGAAGGTTGTTTTTTTTTTATGCTCTAAATTTTTAAAAACCTTTTGTCAGATGAGCTGCATCTTTGGGTATAAAATTTGGGAATTTTTACCTTTTGCCTTGATAGCTTATAAAAGACTCTTCTAGCTTCAAGTATTTAGTCCTGCCTAATATTTTTCTTCTGTAAATACCTTTCTTTTCTCACTCCCTGCCAGATTTTATGATACTTCTCTTTAATCTTTGAATTCAGGAATTTTACCAGGATATACGAATCTTTTCTCATCAGACTTAATGGCAATTCGATGAGTCAATTCAGTATTCAGACTCTTCTTTCTTTACATAAGGAAGATATTTCCCTGTTTTAATCATTCCTTGTTTTCCAACATTTCTGTTCTCTCATTCAGAAACATTTTGCATATGCATCTTGGGTTCTCAAATCTGATATCTGGTACCATTTTTTATCCTGGAATCACCATCTAGTTTCCAACATCTACATTTAGAAGTATGGTTTCTCTCGATTTTCAAAGCTGTTAATTCATGTTTAAGTAGTGAAGCTTTTCTTGCTTAAAACTTATTTGCTAAAGTCTAAAGAAAGTGGGGGAAACCACTAGACCATTCAGGTATGACCTAAATCAAATCCCTTATGATTATACAGTGGAAGTGACAAATAGATCTAAGGGACTAGATTTGATAGACAGAGTGCCTGATGAACTATGGACGGAGGTTCATGACATTGTACGGGAGACAGGGAGCAAGACCATTCCCATGGAAAAGAAATGCAAAAAAGCAAAATGGCTGTCTGAGGAGGCCTTACAAATAGCTGTGAAAAGAAGACACGTGAAAAGCAAAGGAGAAAAGGAAAGATATAAGCATCTGAATGCAGAATTCCAGAGAATAGTAAGAAGAGATAAGAAAGCCTTCCTCAGCAATCAATGCAAAGAAATAGAGGAAAAGAACAAAACGGGAAAGACTAGAGATCTCTTCAAGAAAATTAGATACCAAGGGGACATTTCATGCAAAGATGGGCTCAATAAAGGACAGAAATGGTATGGAATTAACAGAAGCAGAAGATATTAAGAAGAGTTGGCAAGAATACACAGAAGAACTGTACAAAAAAGAGCTTCACGACCTAGATAATCATGATGGTGTGATCACTCACCTAGAGCCAGACATCCTGGAATGTGAAGTCAAGTGGGCCTTAGAAAGCATGACTCCGAACAAAGCTAGTGGAGGTGATGGAATTCCAGTTGAGCTATTTCAAATCCTGAAAGATGATGCTGCGAAAGTGCTACACTCACTATGCCAGCAAAACTGGAAAACTCAGCACTGGCCACAGGACTGGAAAAGGTCAGTTTTCATCCCAATTCCAAAGAAAGGCAATGCCAAAGAATGCTCAAACTACCACACGATTGCACTCATCTCACACACTAGTAAAGTAATGCTTAAAATTCTCCAAGCCAGGCTTTAGCAACACGTGAAACATGAAATTCCAGATGTTCAAAGTGGATTTAGAAAAGGCAGAGGATCCAGAGATCAAATTGCCAACATCCGCTGGATCATGGAAAAAGCAAGTGAGTTCCAGAAAAACATCTATTTCTGCTTTGTTGACTATGCAAAAGCCTTTGACTGTGTGGGTCACAATAAACTGTGGAAAATTCTGAAAGAGATGGGAATACCAGATCACCTGACCTGCCTGTTGAGAAACCTATATGCAGGTCAGGAAACAACAGTTAGAACTGGACATGGAACAACAGACTGGTTCCAAATAAGAAAAGGAGTAGGTCAAGGCTGTATATTGTCACCCTGCTTATTTAACTTATATGGAGAGCACATCATGAGGAATTCTGGGCTGAAAGAAGCACAAGATAGAATCAAGATTGCTGGGAGAAATATCAATAACCTCAGATATGCAGTTGACACCACCCTTATAGCAGAAAGTGAAGAGGAACTAAAGAGCCTCTTGATGAAAGTCAAAGAGGAGAGTAAAAATGTTGGCTTAAAGCCATGGCATCTTGGCCCATTACTTCATGGGAACTAGATGGGGAAACAGTGGAAACAGTGTCAGACTTTATTTTGGGGGGCTCCAAAATCACTGCAGATTATGATTGCAGCCATGAAATTAAAAGACACTTACTCCTTGGAAGGAAAGTTATGATCAACCTAGATAGCATATTCAAAAGCAGAGACATTACCTTGCCAACACAGGTCTGTCTAGTAAAGGCTATGGTTTTTCCAGTGGTCATGTGTGGCTGTGAGAGTTGGACTGTGAAGAAAGCTGAGCACCGAAGAATTGATGCTTTTGAACTGTGGTGTTGGAGAAGACTCTTGAGAGTCCCTTGGACTGCAAGGAGATCCAACCAGTCCATCCTAAAGGAGATCAGTCCCGGGTGTTCGTTGGATGGACTGATGCTAAAGCTGAAACTCCGGTCACCTCATGCGAAGAGTTGACTCATTGGAAAAGACCCTGATGCTGGGAGGGATTGGGGGCAGGAGGAGAAGGGGACGACAGAGGATGAGATGGCTGGATGACATCACTGACTCGATGGACATGAGTTTGAGTCAACTCCGGCAGTTGGTGATGGACAGGGAGGCCTGGCATGCTGCCATTCATGGGGTCACAAAGAGTTGAACACAACTGAGCGACTGAACTGAACTGAAAGATCTTTTGTGTTGTTGTTATTTGGTTTCCAAATTATATGATGTAACCTGCATGCATGCATGCTCAGTCACTCAGTTGTGTCTGATTCTTTGGGACCCCGTGGACTGAAGTCTCCCAGGCTCTTATGTCCATGGAACTACTCCAGCAGGAATACTGGAATGGTGTGCTATTCCCTTTTCCAGGGGATCTTTGCAACCCAGGGATTAAACCCAAGTCTCTTGTGTCTCCTGCATTGGCAGGCAGATTCTTTACCACTGCACCACTAGGAAGTCCCGCCTGATGCAAAACTCGATCTCACTTAAACAGTTATCCGTGTCTTCCTCTTGTCTTGTCCTATTTCATTTTCCTCTCTTAAAACTGAGGATCTCATTTTTGACTTTGTTATTTGTCTTTTCTCTCTCTCTCTCTCTTGGCTCAGTTCAACTTGTGGGTAATGTCTGATGTCCAGTGCTTTAAGCAGAGACACTCTAGAATGGATAGGAATTAATCGTCTCTGGCTGTCTGGGCTGTCAGTACCCTAGGTCACAAGTCATCAGTTCCCCATAGAAGCACTAGATGGATATGTCTCTGCCACCTATTCAGCTACAAAGAGTGAGGCTCTCTAAATTCTGGAAGAGTGAGTACTCATACCACTCTCTCTGCTCCTCTGAGCTACTTTTCAGCATTTGTGGAGACCAGTAGTTTCATCAGAAACCCTCACAGAAGCCAGCATCACCGTTCCACTTGTGTATTTATTGATTCTGATGGCAACCAAGTGACTGTGGTATCCTGAATTTCCTCCTAAGGCTTCCTGCAGTCATTCACAGATCTTTGTCTTACCCAGACTAGAAAGGTTCTTTGCTAGTTCTTTGTCAGATCAGTTCCTAGCAGAACATAAGGCCAGTTCCTCACCCACTGGGTTCCACCACTCTGTGGGCTCCAACAACTATTCTGTACATAAATGGTAATTTGTACTTGGGTTGAAATGGAAAGAAAGGGCCATACACACTTTCGTCTTTCAAATCTTATAATCCTTTGCATTTTCATTGTTTACTTCCCTCTCCTAAAGTATTCACCACAATAAACTGCAAATATGTGATTACTTTCTAATTGCAAGATAACCAGGGCTCCATCAGGGCCAGGAGTATGAATATCTAATTCAGTGTTTTATTCATGGTCTATAACACAATGTCAACACATATTTGGTGCTAAATAAAAATTTCAGGAGTGAATGAAGTTATGAATGCATGATAAAGAATTGAAAAGGGGTTAACCAAAATCCATAGAATAATAGAAACTAGACAACCCATCAGGACTTGGATGGCAAGAAAGGCAATATCAGGAGACCATGAAAACAAGCCGGGGCCAGAACAAAATATGTCCTCACAATCATAGTCATTTTCATTGAAGAAATGCATAGTGAATGAGTCTGGGAGCATGGTGTGAACAGAAAAAACTTGTCAGCTTTACATATGAGCTACAGTCTTAATATTGTTAAGTATTTTGTTATTGCTGAGTATTTTGATATTGCTGAGTATTTTGTTAATTAAATTGCTTAATATAATTCTGTGCCAACAGTGCTTCAAAATATGGTGCACAGGGAGAAAACTGCATTGTCTTGTTCAATGTAATTGGTACTCTCATGTGTAAGGCATACTATAGCAAGAAGGATGCTTATGAAAGGCATGATTATATCCCTAATTATTCATTTATTTTCTTTAGTTTTTTCTTACAAGTATATTAGAGTCCATGTTAGACCTTGAAGATTCAATGTTGAACAAGTTAGAATTAATATAAACTCCATGGAGTTGATAGGCTAGTGGGAGTATAGATAAATAAAGAGTATGCAGTATGTCATGATAGGGTCTGTGTTCTCTGTTTGTTAGAGCAACACTAGGTATTAATGCAGATAAACCCTCAAATCTCAGTAGCTGAAAATGATAGAAGTTTCTTTCCTGCCTATATAACCCCAAGGGGCAGTGGGCTTAGAAAGGGATTGGTCTCCTCCAGGCAGTGATTGGGGACCTAGACTGATGCAGGCTTTGATGTATTTAACACGTTCCTTCCAAGGTTGTCTGGAGTGTCTGCATCCAATCAGCTGTAGAAGGATGTTTCTATGGGTTTCTCCTGGATCTCTCTTTTGTCTGTGTTCTGAACTCAATCACATGGCAACATTCAACTTAGGAGGTCAGGGAAAGTTTCCTTTGAACAAGTAATTTCAGACCAAAAATCTGAGTGACAAGTGATAGCCTGATAAGACGTGAATGAAAGAGTTTACTAGGCTAAGAGAAGAGCTAGAGGAAAGGCAAAAGAATATATGTCACTTTCTAGAATATTGAAATATTGTATTGTGGCAGTGATATGACTATTTTATATAGAAGTTAAAATAATGACAGAGAAATAACTTTCCTTAATGCCATGAAGTATTACAAATATTTGAAATATTTGAAATTTTGTTATGCAATTTGATTGAAGCAAAAACTTGTGAGTACAGATATTTTCACACATTTTGAATAATGTGTTCTAAGTAAGTGGTTGTTACATTCTTAGGTTCTTACATTTTGTTGAATTTAAACCTTACTCTTTTAGGAATAAAGGAACAGAGGCAAAGAGAATTTACATGAATTACTCAAAGTCAACTGTAGTAAAGAAATTAGAACAGGATTAGAGGTATTTATTTAATTCTATTTTCTATATAATTTTAAAAATACAAGTTTGGTTTAATATATACTTTAAAATAATAACTTGATTATGTCAAAGCCAATGGATTCAAGATTTGCTTACTAAATTGGCCATTACATATTACAGATTATGTACATAATATTAAGAATATTTTAGTTATTTTCAGTGAGTCAGTAGAGGGCCATCAGCTGATGTCTCTATCCCTCTAACTAAAAAAAGTCTGAAATGATTTTGAACCCAGATTTCATAAGGATAACAAACATTTTCATTGAGAAAGATTATATACATTTCATATAATATATATAATATGATAGATATAATATGTATAATTTATATATATAATATATATGTTCCATATTATGATAATGTGTGTGTGCATGTGTATATATGTATACATCACACACATATACCTGAAATTATTGTATATGCAATATGTATTACTTTATATTACATATATCCAATAATATATTATTGTCATATATATACGGTAATAACAACACCATGATGTATATTACTTTCAGGTATCTGCATATATATATGTGTATGTGTATATACACACATATATGAAATTATATCAATATATAGTATTTATTATAGATACAGTATATATATATATATATTCAACTTCTGTATTTGTTTGTACTCAGATATTGCTTTTCTAGTTTTGCCTCTTAAAAGAAATGATGGAACCCTCTGACTAGTACAACTAAAACACTACTATCTCTTTTGTAGGCCAGACTGAAATTTTTTTCTTCCTTGTCCTATTTGTCTTCTACATCTGTTTCCGCTACGTTATTGTCATCATTTTTTTTTTAAATTTCAGGGGTTTTATTGACAGAAATATTTAAGTGTTTCCCTATGCAGTTGCTCAAGTTTTCCTTTAATTGTTCTTTGCCTATGATATTACTAAGGAAGCTTTATGTTCTGCTAGCAATTTGCTCCAAACTGCTTCCTGCCTGCTGTTTCCTACCAACCTTGTAATGGTTGAATTTTGTGCTGCTCAGTCACTCTCTCTGCAAGCACTTCATATCTTTGTCCTATGTTCTGCTCTGGGTTGTAAGGGTCATTTTAATCTCCTGTTGTCAGAAAGTATAGTCTCTTCCTGATTTGGGTCCAAGCTGAAAAGAGATTCCCTTTTGAGTAGAAGCAAGGACACAAAGAAATATCCTGCATGACACCATTAAATAGCTCCCCTCTTCAGCCTTTCCCTGGTAGATAAGGGATTTTTCACTTTAACTTTTTAATCCCACTACCATAGGGGTGATATATGTAGAAAGGTTGGCAAACTTCTGTTGAAATCAGAGTAGAATTCAGAGAGACAATACTTTATTGTCTGCTAACATAACCAAAATGATTGATGTATCACATTATATAAAATCTTAATTAGACTACAAAATAGCTATTTAAATTGAGATCTGATAACCTTTAAATTTATTCTGAGGTCAGATTTTTAAAGCATTTAAATTTATGCCATAAATTCTGATTATATTTCACAGGTCACTGATCAGGATTTTTAACTGATAAAATAAGTCTCTCTTTCTCTTATCACTACTAATAAATAGGTTCAGTAGTGGTTTGACTATAACAGAACGGAAAGAAGGCTGTATGGAAGCTTCAGTCTAGATAAAACAAAGTTAGCACTGAAGAAGAAAATTCCTTTGGGGTGGGAAGTGCATCAGTCACATTTCACATCATGGATATCATCAATTTAAGTGAATCAGGACATGGTAAAACCTTGAAAGTTAGCTTGAAGCCAAAAGGTCATTACATTTTCTAGGGAATTTAATATTTTCTTATTATGTGTCTTATTTCTTGAAAAGGTATGAAATATGTTAAGAGAGGGCTAAAGATGAACAGGAACTGTGAACTGCATGATGCCTAGGCTTCTGAATTGGGGAATTATTTTATTTCATTAACTTAAAGAGACTAAAATGTGGCATATTCAGAGGGAAAGCTACAAAGTGAAATAAAAGTTGGGGATAGTTGGGGTTTTATTATTATTTTTGAACACACTTCCTTTTCTCCTTTCATTATAAATGTACACACATATGCACACATAGAGAGAGAGCCTTATTTCAAAGATACAGATGTACCATGCAGCTAAATACAACGGTTTTGTTAAGGGGATTGAAACATTTTGACAACTTAGCACTTTGGAAAATCCTATTCTTTTCAGATAATGCTCTGATGTGAGACAGATGGGTGGTGCCAAATTTGACAAAAATATAATGGTCACATCACTCAGGCAAGCTGGGATGGTGTTTGAAACTTCTCCCAGAGTGCACATTGCTCTGTATCTTCCAACATTCTCATAGACTGAATTTGAACTTTTTGTTCTGACCTTCAAAGTTATATTCTACTTGGTTGTTGATCCCAACAAATCTTTTACCCCTTCAAATTCAGTGATAGAGTTTCTTTGATACTAATAAAAATGAAATCTGTTTGGGAAAAAATAGTGAGTCCAGTTATAATCTGATTTTCACTGTTAGCTATTTTGAAGTCATAATAATAATGATGGCTATGATATATTTAATAACTATTATATTGTGGTACTATAATACATTTATAATTTTTAGATTGTTTAATCCATAACAGCTCTCTAAAGCAAATGTTAATATCTGATTTTGCATATAAGGTAATTGGGGTATGGAAATTTTAATTGCCTTTTATCAATTGACTTCCATTAACTGGGAAATAAGAGAGTTATGTTTAAAATGCAAAAGCCTTTATGATACTCTTATCATTCTAATCTGTCAAGATTATTTAAAAAAGAAGAAACATGTCCAGGACAGAAGGAGTAAAAGACATATTAGACTAAAAAAGAGGAAAAAAAAAAGTCCTGTAATAAATCAGCCTAGGAGGATAGATGCAGGCAGTACCAAGTGCAAGGTTTATAGGAATCATGGCTTCTCCCAAGGTCACACATCAGCTGTAAAAAGTTGTGAGAACTCCCTCTCTGAGTGATTCCTTATCAATGATGGCCCATATTCACTTTGTTATCACCCTCTGTTACTGGGAATGCCCAATTGCTCAGGTGTTACTATTTAAGACAGTATTAAATCCCTAGTTAATTCCCCCTTCTCCTAACCCTCTATCAGAAACAGTATCCAGTCCGGAACTGATCCCCTCATAATCCTTCAGCAGGAAGCCAATCCTTAAAAATGATGCTTCCCATCCTTTGGAAGGACGTTCCTCTGGAGTGTCCTTCCTCACTGCATGTGTCAATAAATCTGGTTTTGTCTGACTACAGTCTGGTTCCTGGTGATCTTTGACTGATCAAATTCTTAATTTATATTCTTCTGTCAGATAATTGTAAGATTATTCCTTGAAGTAATAGAAAATCATGCCTATAATTTGACTGTATAGTCACTGGCGAAAGAACATGAGAAGATAACTTGTTTTCTAAGATGCTGCTCAAAATTTTGTGTTGATGATATGGCTATTCCCTGGGTTAGGAAGATCCCCTGGAGAAGGGCACAGCAATCCACTTCAGTCTTCTTGGCTGGAGAATCCCATGGACAGAGGAGCCTTGTGGGCTACAGTCCATAGGGTTGCAAAGAATCATACATGACTGAAGCAACTTAGTACGCACGCACACACATGTGACAATGTGGGCCACATGGAAGCAAAAATAATGTTCATTAGTTTATGAATTAAGCTTTTACTGACTCTCCATTTGATGCCACATAGTGTGCCAGGGGTTATAAATACAAAACTCCATATTTGCAGGAGTCTACTAAATTCCTTGATGGATATATACATAATGTATTGTGGAAGATTACAGAGAGAATAATGAATGAGGGAAGCAGAGTGGGGTCTGGGAGAGGGCATCAAAGCAGGAATCCTAGATAAAATATCTTTTTGCTAGAAAAATGAGGGGTGAATAGTTTAGATAAGAAAAAGTAAGAGGTTTGAAGGTGGAATTTCTCTACAGACACAATAGCATCTTTAAAGACATAAAATGATGAGATGAGAATTTCTGTTAAAGAGAGTGAAGGGACATGATACAAGTGAGGTAAACTAAGCCCCTGGAGAAGGGAATGGGTACTCAGTCCAGTACTCTTGCCTGGAGATTTCCATGGACAGAGGAGCCTGGCGGGCTACAGTCCATGGGGTTGCAAACTGTCAGCCACGAATGAGAGACTGAACACCACCACCATACTTGCCTTGTTTTCTGTACTAATATAAAGGGTTGAAGCATTATCATGAAAACTCTTGGGACCATTATAAATATTTCCACATACCCTACATTAGGTCTATGCCAATATATACTCTGCCCACAATGTATAAGGATGTGTTTTCACATAGCTAGTCTCATTAATAGAGTTTGGTATCAAATTTCAGATTCTTGCAAATCTGTTCAGGTGAAAAAACGTATGTCAGTATTGTTTTCATTTGTGTTTGTTCATTGTCTTTTGACTTTGCCTATAGTGGAGAAGGAAACAGCAACCCATTCCAGTACTCTTGCCTGGAGAATCCCACAGATGGAGGAGCCTGGTGGGATGCAGTCCATGGGGTCGTGAAGAGTCGGACACGACTGAGCGACTTCACTTCACTTCATAATGGCTTAGTGGCTGCTTGCTTCTCTTCTTTTCTCAGTTATTTGTAAGCCCACTTCAGACAACCATTTTGCCTTTTTTCATTCCTTCTTCTTGGGGATGATATTGATCACCACCTCCTATACAATGTTACAAACCTCCATCCATAGTTCTTCAGGCATTCTGTCTATCACATCTAATTCCTTGAATCCGTTTGTCACTTCCACTGTATAATCACAATGGATTTGATTTATGTCATATGTGAATGGTCTAGTGGTTTTCCCTATTCAATATAAGTCTGAATTTTGCAATAAGAAATTCATGATCTGAGCCATTCAAAAAACAAGGATTGTCGCATCCGGTCCTGTCACTTCATGGCAAATATCTGGGGAAACAATGGAAACAGTGACAGACTTTATTTTCTTGGGCTCCAAAATCACTGCAGATGGTGACTGCAGCCATGAAATTAAAAGGCGCTTGCTCCTTGGAAGAAAAGCTATGACAAACCTAGACAGCATATTAAAAAGCAGAGACATTACTTTGCTAACAAAGGTCCATCTAGTCAAAGCTATGGTTTTTTCCAGTAGTCATGTACAGATGTGAGAGCTGAATCATAAAGAAGGCTGAGCACAAAGAATTGATGCTTTTGAGCTGTGATATTGGAGAAGACTCTTGAGAATCCCTAGGACTGCAAGGAGATTAAACCAGTCCGTCCTAAAGGAAATCAATCCTGAATATTCATTGGAGGGACTGATGTTGAAGCTGAAGTTGAAATCCTTTGGCCACCTGATGCGAAGAGCTGACTCATTTGAAAAGACCCTGATGCTGGGAAAGATTGGAGCTGGAAGGAGGACAGGATGACAGAGGATGAGATAGTTGGATGACATCACCAACTCGATGAATATGAGTTTGAGCAAGCTCCGGGACTTGGTGATGGACAGGGAAGCCTGGCGTGCTACAGTCCATTGGGTCACAAAGAGTCAGACATGAATGAGTGACTGAACTGAACTGAACTGATAGTGGCTGTATGATGTTTATTTTTTAAATGCCTTTTCCTTCAGTTATAAATGTTTCCTCTGAAACAGACAGCATTTGTTTAAAGCATTTCCTTTAAAGTATGGTCATAGTTGTTCAGTCATTTAGTCTTGTCTGATTCTTTGCAACTCCATGGACTGCAGCACATCAGGCTTCCCTGACCTTCACTATCATCCAGAGTTTGCTCAAATTCACATTCACTGAGTCGGTGATGCCATCCAACATCTCATCCTCTTTTGCCTCCTTCTCCTCCTGCCCTCAATCTTTCCCAGCATCAGGGTCTTTTTCTAATGAGTCTTCTCTTCACATCAGATGGCCAAAGCATTGGAGCTTCCGCTTCAGCATCAGTCCTTCCAATGAATATTCAGAGTTGATTTCCTTTAGGATTGGCTGGTTTGATCTCCTTGCTGTCCAAGGGACTCTCAAGAGTCTTCTCCAGCACCACAGTTAGAAAGCATCAATTCCTCAGTGCTCAGCCTTCTTTATGGTCATAGTTAGGAAAGCCTTCCCAATTCCAACACTGTACATAGATTCTCCAGTGATTATTATTGTACTACTTAGCTTTATTCCTTATATTTAGGCTATTGATCCATTTGAAAATAATTATTATACATGATATTAATTAGGAACATTTTTTCATATATGGATCAAGTTGTATCATTTCCGTTTACTGAATTGTCAATGATTTTGTCAGTGATAAAAAATTCAAGCTTTATCATATAGTAAATGAAAATTTGGGGGCCTGTACCACACCAGTGTCATTATTTAGTTGTTTTATTTTACCCCCTCATTGCTTTTACTTTTTATATTTTTCTGGCTATACAAAAATTTACTGTAACAAATTAACTTTAAGACCAAGTTTTCAACAGAAAACTTTTATTATGTTTCATTTGCATTATGGGAAAGTTTTAACTTACCTGGAGACAGATTGAGACCTTTTTATATATATTTGTCTTATCTAAGAACATAGGCTTTCTTTTGTTCAGGGCTTATTTTGTTCTTCAATAGTGTTTTTAATTTAATTTAATATTTTATGTCTTGCATTTGTTGTCATTGTATTTGGTACTTACTCTTCCATTGATTCTCCCAACTGTTTATTGTCAGTGTATGGAGAATTTATTGGTGTCTTCTTATAAATATTAATATATTACTCAAACATATTAATTAATTTACCTTTTTGTAGTATTTTTCAGTCGACTGTTTTGTATATTTTAAATATGCAGTGATACCACCTGCATACAGTAATGATTTTGCATTAGGGAAATATTGAGGAATTCCATGTAAGACAGTAGCAGTAGGAAAAAGATGTTCGATATAGAGAAAATAGACAAAGATGACTCCAGTTTCATTTAGCTGATTATCTAGTGATGACATTCTCTGAGATAATTAAGATGAACAAAATAAAGAGCAGGCTTGTGGGAGGACAAGGTGAAAAATGATGGATTTGATTGTGAGTTCAACTGGTTTGACGTATCCATAGGATATCCAATAGGCAATTGAACTTTACAGTGTGAAAAAAAGTGAAAGTAAAAGTTGCTAAGTTGTGTCAGACTTTTTGCAGCCCCATGGACTGTAGGCCACCAGGCTTCTCTATCCATGGAATTCTCCAGGCAAGAATGCTGGAGTGGGTTGCCATGCTCTCCTCCAGGGGATCTTCCTGATCCTAGGATCAACCCCAAGTCTCCTGCATCACAAGCAGGTTCTTTACCATTTGAGCCACCAAAGAAGTGTGAGGTTGGCTATAAAAAGTGAAGGTCAAAACAAAGTCTTGGGGAACAAGAGACCATTGAAGAGACACACTGTGGTAGACAATCTTAATGTGGCTCCCATAGTCTCTGCCTTATGATATTCATGTCCCTCTGTACTTCTTTCCTCTTGAGTATGGGAGGGGGCAAGACCTATGTCTGGCTTCTAGCCAAAAGTGATTGAATTTATGTGATTACATTACATAAGACTGTTACATAGCATTGGAATGCTTCACTTGCTAAGAGACTCTCTCCCTGCCCGGCTTTGAAGAAGTGATATTAGGGAGGACCGTGTGGCCAAAGTTGAGGGCAACAACCAACCAGCAAGCTGGAATCAAGATTGCCGGGAGAAATATCAATAACCTCAGATATGCAGATGACATCACCCTTATGGCAGAAAGTGAAGAGGGGCTAAAAGGCCTCTTGATGAAAGTGAAAGAGGAGAGTGAAAAAGTGGGCTTAAAGCTCAACATTCAGAAAATGAAGATCATGGCATGTGGTCCCATAACTTCATGGGAAATAGATGGGGAAACAGTAGAAACAATGTCAGACTTTATTTTTTGGGCTCCAAAATCACTGCAGATGGTGACTGCAGCCATGAAATTAAAAGACGCTTACTCCTTGGAAGAAAAAGTGATGACCAACCTAGATATTATATTCAAAAGCAGAGACATTACTTTGCCAACAAAGGTCTGTCTAGTCAAGGCTATGATTTTTCCTGTGGTCATGTATGGATGTGTGCGTTGGACTGTGAAGAAGGCTGAGTGTCGAAGAATTGATGAATTTGAACTGTGATATTGGAGAAGACTCTTGAGAGTCCCTTGGACTGCAAGGAGATCCAACCAGTCCATTCTGAAGGAGATCAGCCCTGGGATTTCTTTGGAAGGAATGATGCTAAAGCTGAAGCTCCAGTACTTTGGACACATCATGTGAAGAGTTGACTCACTGGAAAAGACTCTGATGCTCGGAGGGATTGGGGGCAGGAGGAGAAGGGGACAACTCAGGATGAGATGGCTGGATGGCATCACTGAACTGAACTAACCAGTAAAAAACAAGTCATTGATTCTATATACTGTAAGGAAATGAATTATGCCAACAACTAAATTCAGTTCAGTTCAGTTCAGTTGCTCAGTCATGTCCGACTTTGTGATCCCATGGACTGCAGCACGCCAGGCCTCCCTGTCCATCACCAACTCCCGGAGTTTACTCAAACTCATGCCCATTGAGTCAGTGATGCCATCCAACCATCTGTTCCTCTGTCAACCCCTTCCCCTCCTGCCTTCAATCTTTCCCAGCATCAGTGAGTTGGTTCTTCCCATCAGGTGACCAAAGTATTTGAGTTTCAGCTTCAACATCAGTCCCTCCAATGAATATTCAGGACTGATTCCCTTTAGGACAGACTAGTTGGATCTCTTTGCTGTCCAAGGGACTCTGAGGAGTCTTCTCCAACACCACAGTTCAAAAGCATGAGTTCTTCAGTGCTGTTTTCTTTATAGTCCAAATCTCACATCTGTACATGACCACTGGAAAAACCATAGCCTTGACTCTATGGACCTTTGTTGACAAAGTAATGTCTATGCTTTTTAATATGCTGTCTAGTTTAGTCATACTTTTCTTCCAAGGAATAAACATCTTTTAATTTCATGACTGCAGTCACCATCTGCAGTGATTTTGGAGCCCCCCAAAATAAACTCTTGACACTGTTTACACTATTTCTCCATCTATTTGCCATGAAGTGATGGGGCTGGATGCCATGATCTTAGTTTTCTGAATGTTGAACTTTAAGCCAACTTTTTCACTCTCCTCTTTCACTTTCATCAAGAGGCTCTTTAGTTCTTCACTTTCTGCCGTAAGGGTGGTGTTATCTGCATATCTGAGGTTATTAATATTTCTCCCAGCAGTCTTGATTCCAGCTTGTGCTTCTTCCAGCCCAGCGTTTCTCATGATGTACTCTGCATATAAGTTAAATAAGCAGGGTGACAATATACAGCCTTGACGTACTCCTTTTCCTATTTGGAACCAGTCTGTTGTTCCATGTCCAGTTCTAACTGTTGCTTTCTGACCTGCATATAGGTTTCTCAAGAGGCAGGTCAGGTGGTCTGTTATTCCCATCTCTTTCAGAATTTTCCACAGTTTATTGTGATCCACACAGTCAAAGGATTTGACATAGTCAATAAAGCCAAAGTTGATGTTTTTCTAGAACTCTCTTGTTTTTCGATGATCCTACAGATATTGGCAATTTGATCTCTGGTTCCTCTGCCTTTTCTCAATCCAGCTTGAACATTTTAAGTTCATGGTTCATGTACTGTTTAAGCCTGGCTTGGAGAATTTTGAGCATTACTTTACTAGCATGTGAGAGGAGTACAATTGTCCGGTAGTTTGAGCATTTTTTGGCATTGTCTTTCTTTGAGATTGGAATGAAAACTGACCTTTTCCTGTCCTGTGGCCACTGCTGAAATTTCAAAAATTTCTGGCATATTGAGTGCAACACTTTCACAGCATCATCTTTTAGGATTTGAAATAGCTCAACTGGAATTCCTTCACCTCTACTAGCTTGGTTCGAAGTGATGCTTCCTAAGGCCCACTTGACTTCACATTCCAGGCTGTTTGGCTTTAGGTGAGTGATCATACCATCGTGGTGATCTGGATCATGAAGATCTTTTTTGTATAGTTCTTTTGTGTATTCTTGTCACCTCTTCGTATTGTCTTCTGCTTCTGTTAGGTCCATACCATTTATGTCCTTTATCGAGCCCATCTTTGCACGAAATATTCCCTTGGTATTTCTAATTTTCTTGAAGATATCTCTAGTCTTTCCCATTGTACTGTTTTCCTCTATTTCTTTGCACTGATGACCGAGGAAGGCTTTCTTATCTCTCCTTGCTTTTCTTTGGACCTCTGCATTCAGATGGGTATATCTTTCCTTTTCCTTTGCTTTTTGCTTCTCTTCTTTTCACAGCTATTTGTAAGGCCTCCTCAGACAGCCATTTTTTCTTTTTTACATTTATTTTTCTTGGGGATGGTCTTGCTCCCTGTCTCCTGTACAATGTCATCAACCTCCATCCATAGTTCATCAGGCACTCTGTCTATCAGATCTAGTCCCTTAAATCAATTTCCCACTTCCACTGTATAATTGCTAGGGATTTGATTTAAGTCATAACTGAATGGTCTAGTGTTTTTCCCTACTTTCTTCAATTTAAATCTGAATTTGGCAATAAGGAGTTCATGATCTGAGCCACAGTCAGCTCCCGGTCTCATTTTTGCTGACTGAATAGAGTTTCTCCATCTTTGTCTGCAAAGAATAAAATCCATATGATTTTGGTGTTGACCAAAACACAAGAATAAAATCCATATGATTTTGGTGTTGACCAAAACACAAGAGTCTTCTCTTGTGTTGTTGGAAAAGGGTGTTGGCTATGACCAGTGTGTTCTCTTTGCAAAACTCTATTAGCCTTTGCCTTGCTTCATTTTGTATTCCAATGCCAAATTTGCCTGTTATTCCACGTATCTCTTGAGTTCCTACTTTTTCATTCTAGTTTCCTATATTGAAAAGAAAATCATTTTTGGGGTGTTAGTTGTAGAAGGTCCTTTAGGTCTTGTTAGAATCTTTCAACTTCAGCTTTTTCAGGATTACTCGCTGGGGCTTAGACTTGGATTGCTGTGATATTAAGTGATTTGCCTTGGAAATGAACAAAGATCAATCTGTCACTTTTGAGATTGCACCCAAGTACTGCATTTTGGACAAGTAATAGAGTTAGGAGACTGAAAAGGAGTGGTCTGAAGTGGAAAGAAAATTAATTTGGTGTTCGGATGTCAAGGAAGGTGAGGATTTCAAGGATGGGAAAAACTAGTGCATGGAAGCTCAGTTGCTAAGTCATGTTCAACTCTTGTGACCCCATGTTGTAACCCGCCAGGCTCCTCTGTCCATGGAATTTTCCAAGCAAGAATACTGGGTGTGTAGCCATTTCCTCCCCTAGGGAATCTGACTCTGGGATCAAACTCCCATCTCCTGCATCTCCTTCATTGGCAAGTATATTTTTTACCACTGAGCCACCCAAGTAGCCTGGGAAAAACCAGTGGACAGTGTCAAAAATCACAGACTGAGTCCAAGTATCATAAGCATGTATGCTATAAAGAAGGGATACAAAGTACCAATGAAAAATATGAACATTAGCAAGAAAAGGTGTCATGAACGTGCTCTGGATTAAGCCTCATGAGGCTATGTTGGAAGTCAAAAATATAAATAGGTATAAAGACCAAGTTAAATTAGGTTTTTTATAGTGATTCTTTCTGTACTTGGACATATTTACAGCTAAAATTGCTGGTGATTAATTTCAGGCTGGTTGCATTCAAATAATGTTGTTCCAGCTAATTTCAGGTCATTATTCAAAACCATTTCAAAAGTTGTATTTTTTATTACATTCAAATATTATGCAGCTTTAAAGGATTATTCGTGTGAGATAAATGAGGTAATAGTGATTATTACAGCAAAATATTATCAAGCTGATAATGTATTCAAAATAAAATCTCTAGCTGTGTTTACATATATCTAAAACAACTGGATTAAACTGAAAATATCAGAACAGCTGATTATGCAGTATTATGTAAGAAGAGAGATAATGACCATTTTATTGAATTAAACAACTGATATTGACCACATCATTTAGTTGAGAATTGCATTATACAATAGCAGCATGATAGCAGCACACTGTGATTCACAATTCTAGATGCTTATCCAACTAGTTTCTTTCATAGTGATCAATGGTGTGATTCACTTAAATAACTTTGAAGTTGGAAAGATGCAATTATATAGGATATAATGAGATAAAAATCATAAAATCACATTTTCAATGTAAATTGGTCCAGAATTGATAGAGTCTCAATGAGACTAAATGTAATATAGTATGCTTATGAGGTAGTAACATGAACAACTGGTTGTGAGGGAAGTTTAAGAATTATTTGCCATTTGAAAGTATCAATGGTTTTGACTAAATGTATATCATATATTTGACATCTATATTTTATAATAGCACACTTACATTTTCAGTGAATTTTTGGTCAACAATTGGAGATATCTGGGCTTAAGATAAATATTTGTTCTGCTCATATTATCAGAAAGAAGCAAAACCTAGGTATTTCAACAGTTCTTTCTGAATATATTTGACTTATTTCATCTAGAAAGTCATTCCTTTATACTAAAATTTATTGCAGACACAAAAAGATTTAAGATTAAGGAATCCATAGAGATGGAGAGAAATAAGAATTTTCAAACAAGCATCTTCTAAAAAGTTGAATGACCTTTTGACATGGTATTTGCCAGCAGTTTTTCCACAGTAATATGGGAAGCTGAGAAATAGCAATAGCTTTGAAAACTTTCATCCTGCTTTGTAAAGCCTTTTCTGATGTTCAAGCAAATTAAATTTCTCTTTGGTGGTTTCACTGCTGTCATTTTTCTTCATTGATAAAATATGTAAGAACTGCACAGTGGACATTAAACAGCATCCATTTATACAGTGCTGTTCTCATGATTCTTTGAGATTTGTTAGCATGCCTTAAGGGGAGGGGGCTTTTTATTTCTTGCAGAAAATTTAACTGTTTCTTAACATAGTAACTTTTCTGATGTCTCAGGTGGTATGTTAAGCCAGACCTGTATCTCAGTCAGTTATACCATCACAGAATATGAGATTTCAAGGAGAAATATGTTATCATGTGACGGCTTTGAAGGTCAGACCACAATAAGAAGAAACAAAGATAAGGCTGGAAGCAACAAGATGGTGTAAAGGGAATTTCCTACAGTTTGAACTGGGGTAAATAAAACTCACCTATATATTAGTAGCGTGCTCCACAGAGCCTGGTTAGGTGGGCCTGATTGAAATGCATCAAGCATGGTGGTGAGTTCCTTGAGGTCTCCAGGTCAAAGTCAAGAGTCTGGTTTGAAAGAATCTTATTTAGATAGCCACAGACAAGGTCAAGATTAACTGGACTTGTTTTGAAGTTATTTATGATTCAGAGTAACACATGTAAGTGGAGCTAGTGGCTTCCTCACATGGGATCCAAATTAATGATCCAAGAGAGGAGAGTAATCAGAATTGGTAGAAGTTCTTCATGTTTATACCTCTCTATGAACTTCAGGGGCTGTAGGCAACAGGACTATTTATTCCTCAGTTTCTGAGACATGTAGTTAAGATGAAAGACCCAGTAGCAAGTGGGTGAGTATCTCTTGCTGAATTTCAGTTGCCATCTGAAAGCCCCAGACCTCATGAATCATAAAGCTTAAGACCTACTACCAGTAATATTTATTTCAATAATAGGATTGGTTTCTTCTTAGATCAGGGCATGCACTTCATTAAAATACCAACCAGGAATATCACTCTCTTCCCAGAGGGACTATGGCCTTGACTCTTAGGTTTTTGTTTGCATGGAGGTAAAGCATATTGAGAAACATAGATACTTGTATAAGTTTTATAAGCAGTACCCTAATTCTGTGAGTCAGCCCAATGACTTATTCAAAATTGTTTGAAACTAGAAGTGTTTCAAGCCTTTCATCTTTGCCACTTCGTTGGAAACAGCAAAGATTAACAGTTAAGAACAGTAAGGAGGGTGTTCCCCATTTGGTCAAAATCAATGATATACAGTTTACCTAGGATTGGCTTGAATAATTGGGAAAAATACTATCTCTTAATATTTACTCATTTAATCCAAACAGTAGGAAAGTTTGGCTGTACTGTTCTTCCTCATCTCTTCACACATGCATGGACTTATTCATGGAAGCATGGACTATTTCTCTGTCACACACACACACACACACACACACACATCCTAGAATTATTCGCAAATTAGAAAAGATCATACTTTGTGTAAATTCAACTCAACTTTACAACCAATATAAGGTTTGTATAGTGTAAAATTTGTGTAAAGAACTGGAAAGAATATCAGCACTTCAGATTAAAAAATGAATTTAGTGACTATTTTCAGTGATTTATGCCATCTCCATCCTAGTATGAAAAAAGAGAAGGAGAATGAAATATAGAGAATGAAATATCAAACTGAATACAGAGTTCCAAAAAAGAGCAAGGGGAGAAAAGAAAGCCTTTTGAAGTGAACGATGCAAATAAATAGAGGAAAACAATAGAATGGGAAAGACTAGGGAGCTCTTCAAGAAAATTAGAGATAGCAAGGGAACATTTCATGCAAAGAGGGGCTCAATAAAAGACAGAAATGGTATGGACCTAACAAAATCAGAAGATATTAAGAAGAGGTGGCAGGAATACACAGAATTATAAAAAAGAGATCTTCACAACCCACATAATCATGACGGTGTGATCACTCACCTAGAGCCAGACATCCTGGAATGTGAAGTCAAGGGGCCTTAGGAAGCATCACTGTGAACAAAGCTAGTAGAGGTGATGGAATTCCAGTTGAGCTATTTCAAATCCTAAAAGATGATGCTGTGAATGTGCTGCACTCAATATGCCAGCAAATTTGGAAAACTCAGCAGTGGCCACAGGACTGGAAAAGGTCAGTTTTCATTCCAATCCCAAAGAAAAGCAATGCCAAAGAATGATTGGAGCTTTCTTAGAAATATGGAGGGAAAATGGAGGCTGCATAGGCATTTATTTATTGGTTAGAAACAATAGCTTTTACTTCTACATATTCTTGTACCAAATACTAACATGATGAAAATCTGTACAAAATAAAACTCATTATGTATTTGTAGCCCTCATTCTAAGTTCCATCATTTTGTGAAGTAGCACGTATATGTATGAGTGTACGCTAGAGAAAGGCTTTTCCTTTTTGGCCATATGGAAAAGTGAAAATGGGCTGAAAATTACTATCTTTCCTTTGACAAGTTAATTAAGTCTCATAATCAGTCACAGTCATTTGAACAGCATGGTTGCTGGCATGAGAATAAGTAGGGTACCTCAATGGACAAATGGGACACATTTTGTAGAAAGAAATCTCTTTGATGAATACATAAATATTATGAAAATAATGATGAAATGAAAATCGTGTTTTAAAAGAGAAAAGACAATTTAGTTATTAGACAATGAAGCAGATGTTAAGGAAACTTATTTAAAAATCCAAGGAATGGAATTGTGCACTTTAGAAATTGCTGTTATTTGGCCCAATATAGTTATGTTAAAGTATTTTATACCTGTTTTCCCCTAATTGACTATGCATTTCTTGAGTATAAATATGATGTTTTGTCATCATATCTATAAATATGATGCTTTATCTTTTCCCCTAGTTCCAAGCACATTGTTGTGTTAAGTTACATGAAATAATTTAATTTTATAAACCATACTAAATCACATTATAGATTCCACACTGCTTCCAATTTTTCCTCAAAAAATTTATCTATTAGTATTGGCTAACATTGATATTTTTATAATAATTCTTGCTTCTTACCCTCAAAAAATTGATACTCCAAAATTTTTTCTGAGTGGTGAAATTGTGAAAGCTAGAGAATTTGGTATTTTCCCAACTAAGATCTTCTTTTATATGTATATATAAATATCAGTTCACTTATATGTTTATTTCATTTCTTATTATTTTAGTATTATTGGTAGAAATGATCAATTTTATAGCTATTTCTAGACATTCCATAAACAAAAACTAAATAGCAAAAGATCTGATTCCTTTCATTGTTATCTATAAAAAAATAAATTTTTATAGGTTGCAATCCTTTAATAAACAGGTTTTTTTTGTTTTATGAACTAAACATTTTAGCCCAGAAATATCAATATTGATACATGGTTTTGTAACAGTCATTTTCAATGCCTGCATAAAGTATAATGGGATTCCTGTTGTATAATTTAAATAACCATTCTGCTGTTGTACATTGAGTGTTTACCCCATTTTTTGTTACCATATCAACATTCCAATGAACATGTTTCACTAAGAATTTTCTCCAGTATAAATTTCTTGACATGAATTCATTTTGTAGGAGGGAGAACATGGGTGTACTTTTCTTTTCTTTTTTTTTTTTTTTAGGATAACCTTATTTCCCCCGATTAGGGATCTGAGGAGTGGCTAAACTTCTCAGACATATGATTTGGGGCAAAAGTCATTCATAAAGTCTCTTGGCCTCAGCTTCTTCGTGTATTGAGAGAGAGAATGATAGAATTTGAATTTTCTGATGAAGGATTGTTTGGTTAAAAAAAAATGTGTTAAAATGAAGGCAACAATAAAGGGGGTTTAAAGAAAACCAAAGCAGCAAAAAAAAAGCCTTATCTACAACGCAAACAAGAATGTGAGAAGTCTTCTGTGACCAAAGTTCCTCCATCTCACCATTGTCCCATGTGCTTTCTTTTTTTTTTAATTTAATATTTTTTTAAATTTTACTTTAAAATACTGTATTGGTTTTGCCATACATTGACATGAATCCACCACAGGTGTACATGAGTTCCCAATCCTGAAACCCCCTCCCACCTCCCTCTCCATATCATCTCTTTGAGTCATCCCAGTGCACCAGCCCCAAGCATCCTGTATTCTGCATCGAACCTAGACTGGCAATTCATTTCTTACATGATAGTATACATGTTTCAATGCCATTCTCCCAAATCATCCCACCCTCTCCCTCTCCCACAGAGTTCAAAAGTCTGTTCTGTCTCTTTTGCTGTCTTGCATACAGGGTTATCATTACAATCTTTCTAAATTCCATATATATGTGTTAATATACTGTATTGGTGTTTTTCTTTCTGGCTTACTTCACTCTGTATAATTGGCTCCAGTTTCATCCATTAGAACTGATTCAAATGTATTCTTTTTAATGGCTAATACTCCATTGTGTGTATGTACCACAGCTTTCTTATCCATTCGTCTGCTGATGGACATCTAGGTTGCTTCCATGTCCTGGCTATTATAAACAGTGCTGTGATGAACATTGGGGTACACATGTCTCTTCCAATTCTGGTTTCCTCGGTGTGTATGCCCAGCAGTGGGATTGCTGGGTCATATGGCAGTTCTATTTCCAGTTTTCTAAGAAATCTCCACACTGTTCTCCATAGTGGCTGTACTAGTTTGCATTCCCACCAACAGTGTAGGAGGGTTCCCTTTTCTCCACACCCTCTCCAGCATTTATTACTTGTAGACTTTTGGATCACTGCCATTCTGACTGGTGTGAAATGGTACCTCATTGTGGTCTTGATTTGCATTTCTCTGATAATGAATGATGTTGAGCATCTTTTCATGTGTTTGTTAGCCATCTGTATGTCTTCTTTGGAGAAATGTCTATTTAGTTCTTTGGCCCATTTTTGATTGGGTCGTTTATTTTTCCGGAATTGAGCTACATAAGTTGCTTGTATATTTTTGAGTTTCTTTAAGGCCATTCTTTTTTTTTTTCTTTTCCTATTTGTATTTTGTTCCTTTCTCTTTGAACCTTTCCTTCCTTTCCTTCTCTTGACCACAATCCATCATGGTGAGCTGCAGATGTGTCACTTTCAGCCCATGAGGTTGCATGACCTTCTATGCCTAGTACTCACATATAACTTATAAACAGGGCTTCCCAGATGGCGCTAGTGGTAAAGAACCTGCATGCCAATGCAGGAAATATAAGATGCGGGTTCAATACCTGGATCAGGAAGATCCCCTGGAGGAGGGCATGGCAACTCACTCCAGCATTCTTGCCTGGAGAATCCCATGGACAGAGGAGCCTGGTGGGCTGCAGTCTATGGGGTTGCAGAGAGTTGGACACAACTGAAGCGACTTAGCACACACATGCATACAACTTATAAGCGATTCTGTCTGCAAATCCCAGAGAGCAGAAACTATGTGTGCCAGCTTGGATCAGATGAGTGTTTAGCTACAACCAGAGAAGGAAGTTACGTGATATTGAAGTATTTCAGTTTCCCATTCTTTTTAGTGCGCTAAAACTGTAAGTGATCTAAATAAGCTATTAAGCATTGCAGCATCCCCAAACTGTATGTATTTATATCTCTAGAAAACAGTTCATATCTAGTAAAGTGACAAGTAAATTTTTTTATTCACCAGTGTTATTCATCAATAATATTATCAGTTTTATGCATCAGTAATCTTTTACTAGCTCTCATTTGCTGGGCGTACTGCTATATATTATGAAAACAAATGATGCTAAGACACAACCCCCTACATCGTCATCTGTTTAACTTGACAGATTGTTGGAAGTGTAGTATCTACTGGAAAAGAATCTGCATTTTTTCAGGTTCCCCAGTAACTGCTGTAAGTACTATGCCTACATTATGCATCATTGCACTGAAAGGCAGGACACATGAAGTATTTAATTTCTGAATTTGTTTCTAACCCATTTCATTCAGTTCTCTTTCTTTGTCAATATCAGACTGGTTGCTCTCAATATTGCTAGACCATGAAACAATTTTCTCCTGTGTAATTACTTAATGCTTAAAGTATAGGCTTATGTCTTGATTACATGAAATTCTTCAGTTATGTTTTGCATATATCTTCTTGTTGAAATTTCTCATTCTTAATTGCTCTGGTAAAAATCTATATAGTACAATAATATCTAGAAATCTAGTTCATCTGTGCACCTCCTTTAAGTAACTCTTTCCCATAAGAAGTATTATAAAAATCCCATGTTTTTAGGTGGAGGGAAAATATATTTCAAACTAACTGTTTCCTAGACATCTTTTCCTCATAATTCAGTTCTCTTTTCCTTCATGGCATTTTCACGATTTTCACTGTAAGTGAAATATATATATCTGTGTTTCTCTGTTGGTTTGCTAAACATAGAAATTTGTTGTTTAACTCTTCCTTAGCTACTATATGCACATTGTATATATATAATTAAGTGTGGATTTTAAAGAAAAATGGGACATTTCTAGAACTTGATATTTAGTATGTTTAAATATTGTGATTCTTGAGTGTGTTTGTTTCTCTCATGGTTACTTGATGTAACCAAATATATTTCTTTAGATTTTCTTGTAATAACAGGGTGGGATTAAATAATATATTGAGTTACTTTCAACTCTGACATTCATTTATTTATTTCTTTTTTTGGACAACATTTATTGAACACCATCAGTAGGATATAATGCTATTGGTTCTGGGAATGCAGAAAGAATGCATAGCCTGAAAGTAACTGCAGCTGACAAGGTAAAATGGTTATGCTGGGATGACATTGACAGGAACAGCAAGCAAACAATAAGAACATCTCTTCTTCCTTCCTCCCATCTTCTATCCTTGTCTGGTTTCTTTGCAGGCAAAAGACAAGTGCTTTGTACACAGTCCTATCTCCAACATCATGTAGAACATTATTAGTGGGCTGATTTGTATTGAGATATGCTATATATAAAGGGCTTCCCTTGTGGCTCAGCTGGTAAAGAATGCAGCTGCAATGTGGGAGATCTGGGTTGGATCCCTGGGTTGGGAAGATGCCCTGGAGAAGGGAAGGGCAACCCACTCCAGTATCCTGGCCTGGAGAATTCCATGAACTGTATAGTCCGTGGGGTCTCAAAGAGTCAGACACCACTGAGCAACTTCCACTTTCACTTTCACTATGCTATATATAACTGGCACAGTCCTCCCCTTTTGTTGCTATGGAGCATTTATTTACAGATCACACTGAATATTTGAATTTCCATACAACAATAATAATAACTTCTTCAAGGATTGACTAACAAGATGCCAATCCTTTGTACAAAGACTTTTACATCCTCTTTCCCAAAGGGAAGGATACTAAGTCCTAACAGATAATGTAACTATCTCTAGGCAGTGTTAAACCCTTTGCCAGTTCAGTCACAATCTCTTTTGAGTGTGTTGTAACTTAAAGACTAAATTTTAAACTTAACTACCTCCATATCTTCTATAAAGTAGTAATTTAAAAGGAGAGGGAAGTAAAAAATAAATAATATGTGCATATATACACACATCTAACAATCAAAGGGCTTCCCTGGTGGCTCAGATGGTAAAGAATCTGCCTGCAATGCAGGAGACCTGGGTTTGATCCCTGGGTTGGGAGGATCCCCTGGAGGAGGACTGGCAACCCACTCCAGTATTCTTGCCTGGAGAATCCCCATGGACAGAGGATCCTGGTGGGGCTACAGTCCATGGGGTCACAAAGAGTTGGACATGACTGAGCTACTAAGCATAGCACACAACAATCAAAAAAAAAAAAAGTATATCTGATGTAGTTCTTATTTTTATAAATGATCACGAGGCCAGAGTTGGTAATTATAATTTCTTTCTTTTACATCACTAAATATTATCTTTTTTCTTAACAAGCATTTTAATTAATCTGGATTCTTTAACTGGCCAAGAAGACCCCAAATATCGTAATTAAAAGATCTGGAACCTTATTTATTCTGCAGCTTAAAAGAAGATCATAGCAACAACAACTATCAAAAAATATTGTAGACATAGCCTTTCCTTTCCCATCATGTAGTAACCTTGTTTCTTTCGCTTGGAACAACCATCTCAGCCAATGGAGTAACTCCCTTATTTGTTCATTGGGTCAGAGGCCTGTCCCAAATGTCCAAGTTCTTTACCACAAAGTATTTTGGTAATTTCTGTTCATCAGGTCCAATCTTCTTGCTGTTACCAATAAGGAGGACTACTTTGATTTTCTGAGGTATGATGTTATGAACAGCTCTGTCAACCTTCCTATGGCAGAGAGTAGGCATATTGACATAGTCTTGAGACAATGCAGTGAAAATCAACCTTTGCTGCTGCTCCTTGCAAATTGGTATAGAGATAGAAGCATTTGCTAGATCAATAGTTATGTACCTTTGTCAGGGCTGTGTTGATTTGTTCCAGTAAAGATACCATAGCTGTAACAGCAGCTGTAATTAAATAACCATCTGATTAACTCTACAATAATTCATAATCAATCTTCAAGATATGCACAGGCCAAACAATTGAGTTAAGTTGAATGTGCATTTTTCAAATCTTTGATGGTAAGACTCGTCTCAGTAGTTTCCTTTGGGAATCAATATTGCTTTTGGTTTATTTTCCCATTTAGGAAAAAAATTAACTACAGGATGAGTTTTTGCTCCACTAATCCTATGGGAGACTGATTTAGGCCTCTTCTACTTTAATCACTTGACTGCTGTGTTTGCCCTTTGACTAACAGACAATAATGACTTTTTTTTTGTCTCCAAAAATTGTTCTTAATTGAGACCATTATCTAATAATTCAGGAAAGATATGGATATTTCCTTTTTTTCCAGTATAAAATAACCTTTGTAAATAACTCTAGATCACTTTGGGGAAGGTTTGAAGAAAAGATTCACAAGCTTGCAGGACTCTTCCTCAAGGAAGCCTGGGTCTCCCTCAGTCAAAGAGCCTTAGTGTTGTTAATTGGCTTGTCTAGAAGCTGACACTTTGGCTGTTTGACTCAGGCTTCTGGCTACATGACTTAGATATCTTTCTGTTATAAAAATATTTTTATAGACTACCTATCTATAAAATGTCTTTGGTTAATAAACTATTGCCAAAAATCCCATATGTTTAAATATTATGATTATGATTTTGTTCCTGCTGTTTGTCAACTGCATCCACCATGTCTCTGATGATTAAACACTCAGTCTGTGTCATCCTGGAATGCAATCACCCATACTGAAACTCATTCACTGGTGGCATCTTCTACTCTCTGCACTGTTATACAGAAGAAAATTACTCTCTAAGACATTTCTGGAAAGTCAGTGCTCCCATCTGAAGGTATTTCACAATGTCTTAGGGAAAGGCGGGCCTCCCTGGTGGCTCAGCGGTTAAAAATCCACCTGCAATGCAGGAGTTGCAGGTTCGATCCCTGGGTGGGGAAGATTCCACGGAATAGAGCATGGCAACCCATTCCAGTATTCTTGTCTGGAGAATCCCATGGATTCAGGAGCCTAGCGGGCTACAGTGCATAGGGTGCAAAAAGTTGGACATGACTAAAGTGACTGAGCATGCACACACAGTTAGGGAAAGGCATGTGTTCTCAGCCCTCTCAAAGGTTATAGTGTTTGGGGTGGATATTCAGGCTGCACATAAGTACACTACAACATCCCTAAACATTTGTGTTTCTTCTTCTGCAGAGTGCCATGTAAATTCTAGTATCTCAGTGTCTTTGAATGTAAGCCATTGCAAGTTCAAGTTTCAATTAACCAATCAAATAAAGCCGCTTAAAGTTCACCTTACCATAACTTTGGTAGGTGTATCCATATCAATGAGTTCAGCCTTGTTCAATAATCTATAATGTCATACTCGACTTGACCAAAGATTCTCTTAGAATCTATTCTTGCGTGTATTTTCCTCACATTTCTGAAATACATTTCAAGTGCAAATTATTTCTTCCTGGGCCTGATTTAGCACTTGTCCTCCAGAGTAGGTCAATGTCTAAATTTGTTTATAGTTCTAGAATTAATAATTGTTGATTGCGATGGAGCTTGAGCAAAATATGCATCTGCTTGCAAGACAATTGCCTCAGTTGATGTTATTTTACTACCATAAATGAAGCCTAGTCTCTTCAGACACAGAAGTAGGGACTGCTTCCTACCAAAAGGGAACATCAGAGAGTCTTGGAAGCTTGTTTCATATCTTTTTATTTCTCCAGAGATCCACATTACAGTTCCTAGAGTCCCACTCTTTTGCAAATTGAAGTTATAAATTTCACATTAGACACTTGACAATCTGTGAATTAAACTCTCAATTTAATCCTACAAATAATGCAGTTAATGTTGGGTCTCATTTTCAGAGATATTTGATATTATAAGGAGTAAGAAATTGTTTACAAGGCTGCCAGATAAGCTCTCTATTCATCTGACTGTGACTTGAAGTGTGTTTAAACCCCTGAATTTTCATTTTCTTTTTATAAGCTCTCTAGAGTAATCAGAAGTAGTTATTCCACCTCTCAACTCTTGTAATCACTAATGCTAACATAATGGCCAAGTACATTTGTGCTATTCAGTGGTAGCTACTATTCACATGTCTATTTAAATATAAATTTAACTTTAATGAAATGAAATAAAATTAAAAATTTAGTCTCCCATTTTCACCAGCCACATTCAAAATGCTCAATAACCACATGTGGCTACTGGCTACTCTTCTGGACAGTGCAAATAGAACAGTTCAATCAATGTAGAGCTATTTTAGACAATTAGTCACCTAAGTGGATATATATACACTAGATACACATACTCAGAATATCTATAACACTGAATTTAATAAACCCAAACTGGAAATAGCCCAAGCACTCTTTGGCAGTAGAATGGATGAAAACATTGGATAAACACACTGAAAACATAGTATTTTAATCAGTGAAAGTGAATAAACTATAGATATATACCATTTGATAAATTGTAGCAGGAAATTTTTGAGAGCCAAAGACACAAAACACATACATTGTATTTTATTACCATAGAAATTAAGTATCATTTAGTGATGCACCACTGGTTGCAAAACGATAATGATAAGAAGGGAATTATTGCTAAAATATCAGGATTAGTTGAGGAAGTTGTTCACATCAGGAAGGGATAAATGGGGACTTTCTGTCTGGTTGGTAATATTATTTTAACTTGAATAGTGGTTCCAATAGGTGTTTGCTTAATAACTATTAATATTTGTTAATCTATGTCATAAAATATGGGTGTTATATTTTTAAATAATATGTGTTGAAATAAAAGCAAAACAGAAAAACAATTCAAGTACAGTTAAGGAATTATTGGCTCCATTACACTCTTGAAAAAAGAGTGCTTTTCTCTTAAACTGCTCTCCACTTGTTAGAATCTCAATACTTGCAGGCTTATATGTTTGTCATTATGGAGGAACTTAAGATTCCACTATGATTAAAGAGCTTAGATGTATCTGTACATTTTCATTCTTAAGAAATTTGACACTCATCATCATATGTTAAGATCATCATTGGATCTTGCAACTCAACACAGTGTATTGCAGGTGTGGATTTCATATAATTATTTTAGAAATATTTAATTATATAAGTGTATATGTGTTTATTTATATATATGTTGAAGATATTTTAAATTTGAGTATTTCATAAAACCTTTAGTAAACTAAGTAAGGCTGAAATTTCAGTTCACACATTTGTGGATTTTAATGAAAGAAATATTTAAAGAAAATAACAAAGTTGTATTTTAATTTACATTTTGATCTCTCCTGAAAACTACATGTAGGTTGCATATTTTTATTTCTATTTTCATATCAGTTGGAATACAATACATTAGAAAACCTACCAGATTAAAACAGATACATTCACTTTGCTCAGTGTCTATCTCAGTACTCAAGAACATACTCTCAGAGATCTTTCCTGTGGGAAAATTTGAAATACAGCTTCTATTTTTTTCTGCACCATGCATTTTTCTCTAGGTTTTGTTATGTCAATTCAGAGATAATAAAGAGCCAAAAATGAACACTGCTTCTAAGAAATCAAGATCACTGGGGCAGGAATTTAGATATGGATAGAAGCTTCTCTAAGAAATATCAGAGATGAGAAAGTCTGTTGAAATCATTTTTGTCAGAAGATTGATACAAGAAGGGTTTTTTATGCCTTAAAGAAACCAGAAAAAGAGCTGGGAACTTCACTTCTTTCAGTTTAGTCAGAGTGGCATAGGTAGTTTACCCATTGAAAACCTTGGCCAGACTGTTAATCTATACTTTCTCCATTGTTCCATCTGTTGAACTGTTTGTGAATTCAGAGATATCACTTCATATGTATATGTGATGGCTTCTTGTCCTTTATCACTTATGTTGGATTGTTGATGCTGAATGCTGAGGTATAAGATGGAAGGTTGATGGAGTCCTATGGATAGGAGTTGTTGGAAGAAATTAAAGAAACTATGTGATACAGTTGATTGCTTCTATGAATGTGAATGATCCAATAAATTATTGTTCAGGCTTTGGAAGGGATGGATGGTGTAAATATCTTATGGGATAAGAACTTCTCCTTGTGACCAGGATGTATTAGAACAGTATTTCTTGGTCCTTTGAATATTAAAATATATCTTACAGACATTAACAGGTGTCTGGCATCTCCTCTAGTTTCTGATTGGTTCATAAAGAGAGTCTAAATTTTCATGTTGTGTAACATAGAAAGTGTAAAAGCTATAAATCAGAGGAAATTTTGGATTTTGGATGGAGACAAGGAGCATTTTTTAATAAATTAATTCTACAGGTATAACATGATATGGGTGAGTTGTATTGTCTTCAACAGCCGTCTTTATGTAGTTTGGCCACTGATATGACATAGTACAGGCTTTCCTGGTAGCTTGCTGCTGCTGCTGCTGCTAAGTCGCTTCAGTTGTGTCTGACTCTGTGCGACCCAGTAGACGGTAGCCCACCAGGCTCCTCCGTCCTTGGGATTCTCCAGGCAAGAACGCTGGAGTGGGTTGCCATTTCCTTCTCCAATGCATGAAAGTGAAAAGTGAAAGTGAAGTCGCTCAGTCGTGTCTGACTCTTCGTGACCCCATGGACTGCAGCCTACCAGGCTCCTCCATCCATGGGATTTTCCAGGCAAGAGTACTGGAGTTGGGTGCCATTGCTTTCTCCCCCTGGTAGCTTAGGTGGTAAAGAATCTGCCTGCAATGCAGGAGACCCCAGTTTGATTCTTTGGTCAGGAAGATTCCCTAAATAAGGGATAGGCTACCCACTCCAGTATGCTTGGGCTTCCCTGGTGGCTCAGATGGTAAAGAAATGTTGGAGACCTGAATTCAATCCCTGGGTTGGGAAGATCCCCTGGAGAAGGACATGGCAATCCACTCCAGTATTCTTGCCTGGAGAATCTGCATGGACAGAGGAGCCTGGCAGGCTACAGTCCATGGGCTTGCAAAGAGTTGACTATGACCAAGTCACTAAGCACAGCACAGTGTGCCATAATATAAGAGGGGTATATCGGTGGATCTAGATACCATGAGATTGGTAAATGTGTTTTCTAAAATGAGCATACAAAATTACTGTGGACTGCAGCATGCAAGAGGGGCTTTAGGTGAGAAATGTTTTGGCACCAAATTTAAAGATTACCCTTAGTGTGACTCTGTTTTTCTACTTAGACACTGATATAGAAAAGCAACTATTTGATGTAAATGCTTAATTAACATGATGAGTTCTAATTGCTGGCTAATGGCTGTTAAGTTTGGTATCTAGGGGAATCCTCATAATGAGGTGTTCTACTTTTCTTTGATGATTTGACAATCATGATATGCCAGGTAGTCAGCAATTTTCATTGCATGAAACACATGCATGTGAAAATTATTTATCTCCCAAAATCCATAACTTCAGTCTATGATAGCTAGGTTTTGTTATTAAAATACCTGGTACACACTATAATTAGAGTTTTCACATCTCAAAGTCAGCTTTGTTTACCAGTAGTCCTTTTTCAAAAATAGGATCAAAACCAGCTTTCTTGTAAACACAAAAAGGAAATCAATTGCATAGAATCTTTTTGTCTTTAAGTAGCACACCCTTAAGAGTAGTGTTTGAGACATCTGTTTGAAATTGGAGAGATTTGTTTGGAGGTGAACCCATTTTTTAGTTCCTGGAATGCTGTCGCAGTTCTGGCATGCATACAAATGAAGATTTTCATTTCTAAAAATGATTATTTATTAGAGAATGAGGATGAAAAACTTCAAGATTAAGAATGCTGGGCTTCCATAAGACATTAGAGCACAGGATGACAGAGAGTTTGTGGTTTGTCAAGAGGATATTCTGGCAAAACTAAATATGATCCAATAATTGTTCCCAAAGTTTTTTTTTTCTCTCTTTGTAATTATAAATCTAAAGTTTTATTTTACATACTTTGAATATATAATGCATTTTATATGATACATAAGGTATAGAATGGAGACTTATTTCACAGTTGGCCCCCTTTTTCCATTCTCCATCTTTACCACACTATAGGTGATTATATTTATTGGTCTATGAGCTTACTTATTCATCTGGTATTTGTTTTGGCAAGTACACACAACACGCACAAACACATAGGAATCTTTATACACACCCTTACTCACATAAATATATCATACTATATATACTTTCTATATCTTTCTCTGTTAACTTGAAAATACACCCTGGAGGTTCTCAATGATATTAATAGTATGCAGACAATTTCCTCATTCTGTTTTTTTATAGCTGTGCAGTACTGAATTGCTTATGCAACAGTTTAATAGTTCTTACTGGTGAACAGTTAGGTTGTTCCAATATTGTGTTATTGCAAATGATCCTGAAATAGATACACTTAGAGATTTTTCAGTTTAAAAATGTGCATGTGTAACTGTTGGACAAGTACCTGGAAATAAGACTGCTCAGTCAAAAGGTAAATTCTCTATTTGTCACATAATGATTTTTTTTTTAGTCTTTTTTTTTTTAATTTTAGTTTTTTATTTTTTAAATTTTAAAATCTTTAATTCTTACATGCATTCCCAAACATGAACCCCCCACCCACCTCCCTCCCCATAACATCTTTCTGGGTCATCCCCATGCACCAGCCCCAAGCATGCTGCATCCTGCATCAGACATAGACTGGTGATTCAATTCACATGATAGTATACATGTTAGAATGTCATTCTCCCAAATCATCCCACCCTCTCCCTCTCCCTCTGAGTCCAAAAGTCCGTTATACACATCTGTGTCTCTTTCCCTGTCTTGCATACAGGGTCATCATTGCCATCTTCCTAAATTCCATACATATGTGTTAGTATACTGTATTGGTGTTTTTCTTTCTGGCTTACTTCACTCTGTATAATCGGCTCCAGTTTCATCCATCTCATCAGAACTGATTCAAATGAATTCTTTTTAACGGCTGAGTAATACTCCATTGTGTATATGTACCACAGCTTGCTTATCCATTCATCTGCTGATGGACATCTAGGTTGTTTCCATGTCCTGGCTATTATAAACAGTGCTGCGATGAACATTGGGGTACATGTGTCTCTTTCAATTCTGGTTTCCTCGGTGTGTATGCCCAGCAGTGGGATTGCTGGGTCATAAGGTAGTTCTATTTGCAATTTTGTAAGGAATCTCCACACTGTTCTCCATAGTGGCTGTACTAGTTTGCATTCCCACCAACAGTGTAGGAGGGTTCCCTTTTCTCCACACCCTCTCCAGCATTTATTGCTTGCAGATTTTTGGATCGCAGCCATTCTGACTGGTGTGAAGTGGTACCTCATTGTGGTTTTGATTTGCATTTCTCTAATAATGAGTGATGTTGAGCATCTTTTCATGTGTTTGTTAGCCATCCGTATGTCTTCTTTGGAGAAATGTCTATTTAGTTCTTTGGCCCATTTTTTGATTGGGTCGTTTATTTTTCTGGAATTGAGCTGCATAAGTTGCTTGTATATTTTTGAGATTAGTTGTTTGTCAGTTGCTTCATTTGCTATTATTTTCTCCCATTCAGAAGGCTGTCTTTTCACCTTGCTTATATTTTCCTCCTCCACAGAGCTTGTACCATGATACATTTCCACCAGAAAAGCAGACTGTTTGTTTCCCTACAGCCTCACCAGTAAATAGTTTTGACAACCTTTTGGATTTTTGCCATTTGACTTTTAAGGAATTATACCTCTGTGTAGTTTTAATTTAGATTTATATTACTATAAGGAATGTTATACATCTTTTCATTTGGTTAAGGAGCACTTGGATTTCTATTTATATAAAATTTCAGTTTATGTTTTCTAAATTTTTAATATAGTTTGGGTCTTTTTTGTCTCATTTTCTAGGATCTATTTATATTCTGTATATATCTTTTTCTGTGCTTTCAAAAAGAAATTAAAGCTTGCCTGAAGATGTTTTATGCCAAGTAAAAATTCTGACATTTTCTTAGAGTCATCTTTCACTTTTTTCTTTTTTGTTTGCAGATAGTGGGTCATAGTTAAAAACATTTCCCATTATAATTTAAAAATCACATGTTTCTTCTAATATTTACATATTTTTTTTACATTTAGATCTTTGATGCATTTGAAATTTATCCTGTTTATTATATGAAATATGGGTCCAACTTTATCTCTTTTTTTTCCCAAATGGCTACTTTGTTTCCTAATTTCATTTATGAAATTACTATATTTATCTATCCCCCATATTCAACCTTTTTTATGCACCTTCATTATAATATGAATATCAAGTGTATATAGGTCAGTTTTGGAACTCTCTATAAAATCTAATTTGCCTGTCTACAGCTAGTACACTCAATAGTCCCAAAGTTGCCTGTGATTTAATCGCTGGAAATTGAATATGTCACATGGAAAATGGAAATGATTTTTGCATATGGAATTAAAGATGTTAATCGGCACGCCTTAAATTAGGTTGTTCTGGATTATCTATCTAGGAGGACCTAGTGTAGTCATACTGCTGCTGCTGCTGCTAAGTCACTTCAATCGTGTCCAACTCTGTGCTATCTCAGAGATGGCAGCCTACCAGTCTCCCCTGTCCCTGGGATTCTCCAGGCAAGAACACTGGAGTGGGTTGCCATTTCATTCTCCAATGCATGAGAGTGAAAGTGAAGTCGCTCAGTTGTGTCCGACTCTTTGCGATCCCATAGACTGCAGCCTACCAGGCTACTCCATCCATGGGATTTTCCAAGCAAGAGTACTGGAGTAGGGTGCCATTGCCTTCTGTGAGTGTAGTCATAAGTGCTCTTAAATGTGGAAGATAGAGGCAGAAGAGTGTGTTAGTGTCAGAGTGATACAATGAAAAATTGCTTGACTGACCATTTCTTACTCTGAAGATGGAAGGAATCTGGGTGACCTCTAAAACCTGGGGGAGACAAGGAAACAAATGCTCACCTAGAGCCTCCATAAAGAAATGCAGCTTTGCTAAAACCTTGTTTAACCTAATGATAGCCAATGATATTGGACTTCTCATCTCCAGAAATATAAGGCAATAAACTTGTGTTATTTTAAGCCACTAAGTTTGGGTACATTGTTATAGCAGCAATAGGAAATCAATACAAATTTTGATATCTGGAAGTTGGGTGTTGATGTACTGCTGCTACTGCTGCTAAGTTGCCTCAGTCGTGTCCGACTCTGTGCGACCCCAGAAACAGCAGCCCACCAGGCTTCCCCGTCCCTGGGATTCTCCAGGCAAGAACTCTGGAGTGGGTTGCCATTTCCTTCTCCATTTTTTGTCATCTAGTCTCTGCAAAAATAAAGGCAAATATATCATCTGACCACACAGTCTTGGTCCACAAGGAATAGTATTTTGTTTCAAAAGGACGAAAGATTCAAGGTAGTTTATGATAAAATAAGACAAAATACCATAAATATGTAATAGAACATTGCTAAAATTGTTGAAAGCACTGCTTATTTTTTATCTGCTTAGATGGCGTCTAGAAGAACCTAATTCTGCGAGGTGAAAAACTTAATTTCAAAATTACTACATCATCATTTTACTGTATAATTTTCAAAACTAATGCTGTAAACAGACCACCATCTTACTTATAACATAATCTATTTTAGTAGTTATGTACAAGGCAAATTTGCCTAACAATCCTTTGATGTACAAATTACCTAAAATTGTTGATGTGGCTTTGCAATTGGGCAGTGGGCAGAGGATAGAAAATTTTGAGACTTATGATGGAAAGTGCCTATAATGTCTCAAACAGATTATTAGTAGAAACATGGATGTTAACACCTTTGATATTGAGGGCTTAGAAGGAAATGAGGAATCTGGTAGAGAAAACATTTTAGAGAATATTAAGTAATCACAAACAGATTAGAAATACATGCATTAAAGTTCTGTTGTTAAAGGCATTGAAGGGAATGAGAAACATGTTATTGAAAAATAGAAGAAAACCTTTTTAGATAGTGGTGAAAATTAAGCAGAACTGTGCCCTTCAGTTCTGTGGAAAGCAGATTTTTAAGCGCTGAACTTGGCTACTTTGCTGAGATGTTATAGCAAAGTTTTGAGAGTAGAATCTAATACCTTCCTGCTGCAAATAGTAAAATGTGATAGGAAAGATACAAATTGTTAAGGAACCAAAACTTTATAATTTGGGAAGCTCTTAGCTTATCCAGATTGTAAAACATATTAAAATTAAGAGATTTATTTTCATAAAAGTGTGCTCTAGTGAAAAAACAGGGTGTGGCTTGATAGCTTTTGCTAAGCAAAATGTCAGAGTATTCAGTTCTCTTTTAAGAGACCAAGTTTGTGACTCATACAGTTCTTTGACCATCTTAGCCAAAAATAGAGATGAAAATATTTAGGAAACTCTATGGAGGAGTCTTTTGTCAAATGCAGTGAGTTGCTGTGACATATATGGGAAGCTCATAAGGTTATTGAGAATTTTATATTAGCAGAAGCACTATTATCTAGTATTAAAAGTGTGAGAGAGAGCCAGAATAAAAGATGGCTGTTGTACTCACAAAATTTTACAGATGATAAATAGACTGATAAAACTACTCACTTGCCAACACAGCTACCTTTTATGAAAAAGAAGAATGACTTAGAGATAGGATGCTTGATGACAGCTTACAGAACCAAAAATCACAGAGGAATATTCCCAGGAGAATGGACTTTTCCTCCTTAGATTTTCAATTTGTTGATGCTGGTGACTCCTTTATACCTTCCATTTTCTCCCCTTTTGAATGGAAATGTCTATAACTATTATTTTGTGCCTGACCAACAGGGTATTTTGTGGGCACATAACTTGTTTTTGAGTTTCACGGGTTCACATGTGGAGAATTGTACCTCAAGATGGATCATACTCATAGTCTTACCCATACCTGATTTAGATGGTTTATATTATTAGATTTGGGACTTTTAAACTGAGAAAATTTAGATGAGATTTTGGACTTTGCATTCATGCTGCAATGTATTGATATTTAGGGAGATGACAGATAAGGTGAATATATTTTGCATGTGGGCCAGGCATGAATCTTTGAAGGCCAGAGGACTGACTATAGACTAATTGACTATTTAGAAGAATAGCCTCCTAAAGATGCCAAAATCCTAATTGCCAGAACCTGTTACATTACATAACAAGAATTAAGTTTCCAGATGGAATCAGGGTTGCTAATCAGCTGCTTTCTAATAGAGAGATATCCTAGAATATCTCCATGGGCTCCATGTAATCATAGGGTCTTTATACATGGAGGAGGAAGGCAGAAAATCTGTGCCAGAGATAAGTGATGTGAGAAACACTTGACTGGACATTGCTGGCTTTGAAGATAGAAGAGAGTATGGACCAAATGATGACAGGAAACTCTAGAATCTGGAAAAGAAAAGAACATTTTCACTAGAGCTTCCTGAAAGGAATGCAGGTCTGCAGCATCTTTATTTCAGCCCAGTGAGACCCATTTGAGACTTCTGACCTCTAGGATATTAAGGTAATAAATTTCTATTGTTTCAAGCCACTGGATTTGTGGTTATTTGTTAGAATATACAGTGGTGAAGCTTTAAATGTTTTCCTCCTAAAATTAGCAGCAAAACAAGGATATGCCTCATTCTCACCACTTGTATTAACATTGCAGGGAAATTAGGTAAGAAAGAATAGACATCCAGATTAGAAAGGAAGAATTGAAAAAGTTTCTAATTGTAGATGATTTGATCTTGTGTATCATAGCTCAGTTGGTAAAGAATCTGCCTGCAATGCAGGAGACCTGGGTTTGATTCCTGGGTGGGAAAGATCCCCTGGAGAAGGAAATAGCAACCCTCTCCAGTATTCTTGCCTGGAGAATCCTATGAACAGAGAAGCCTGGCTGGCTACAGTCCCCAGGGTCTCAAGAGTTGGACACAACTTAGCAACTAAACCACCACCATAGCATATCCTAAGGAATACACTTAAAAACGATAGGAACTAGTACACTAATTCAGAGATGTTGCAGGATATAGGATAAATATATAAAAACCAATTGTATTTCTAAACATGAACAATAAAAAACAAATTTAAGAAAACAATTCCACTTGACACAGCATTAAAAATAAAATACTTAGGGAAAAGCTTAACAAAGAAAGTACAAATTTTATCCTCTAAAAACTATGAAACATTTTTGAAAGGTATAAAAATTCCCAATAAATAGAAAGATATTCCACGTTAATTAATCAGAATATTTAACATTGTTCAAATGGCAGTACTCCTTGAAATTGATCCATACATTCAACAGTCCCAATTGAAATCCCAAAGGCTTGTTTGCAGGAATTAACAAACTGATCATAAAATTCATTAAAAAATTCAAGGGACTCAGAGTATCCAAAGATCGGAGTTGGAAGACTCACACTTTCACATCTCAAATTTAAGTACAAAGCTACTATAATCAAGACAGTGTGGTACTGTCATCAAGATGGACATATAGATCAAGGGAATTGAACTGAGATTGCAGAATAAGCCATCACACTAATAGTCAATGGTTTTCATTAAGAGTTCCAAGACAATTCAAAGGAACAAAGAATAGTTCTTTCAGCATATTGTACTAGGACAATTGGATATAAACATGTCAAACAACGAAGTTGGATTGCTCCCTCATACTATACACAAAAATTAATTCAAAATGGATTATATATCCATATGTAAGAGTTAGAGCTGTATAACTCTTAGAAGACAGTATAGAAATAAATTTTTTGGCCTTGGATCAGGCAAAACCTTCTTAGATAAGACACTAAAAACATGAGTGATAAAAGAAAAAAAATGAGTAAATTTGACTTCATGAAAGTTAAAGACTTTTCTGTTTCAAAAGGTACCATCAGTAAAGTGAAAAGACAACCTCACAAAATGGGAGAAAATATTTACAAATCATGTCTGATAATGGGTTTATATCTAGAATAAAGAAGACCTGATGCTGTTGCTGTTGATAAGTCGCTTCAGTCGTGTCCAACTCTGTGTGACCTAAAAGATGGCAGCCCACCAGGCTCCCCCATCCCTGGGATTCTCCAGGCAAGAACTCTGGAGTGGGTTGCCATTTCCTTCTCCAATGCATGAAAGTGAAAAGTGAAAGTGAAGTCGCTCAGTTGTGTCCGACTCTTTGCGACCCCATGGACTGCAGCTTACCAGGCTCCTCCATCCATGGAGATTTCCAGGCAAGAGTACTGGAGTGGATTGCCATTGCCTTCTCCAAAAGAAGTCCTATGACTCAATAATAAAAAAGATAAATAACCCACTTTTTAAAAATAAGCTAAAAGGACTTGAATAGATATTTCTACAGAGAAGATACAAATGTCCATTAAGACATAAAAAAGATGATGAATACCATTAGCCATTAGGGAAATACAAATCAAAGCCACAATGAGATACCACCTCATATTCACTAGGACAGATTAATCTAAAAGACAAATAACAAGTGTGGGCAAGGATGCAGAGAAATCGGAACCTTTATACACTGTAAGTAGGAAAGCAAAATGATGCAACCACTTTGGAAAACAGACTAGCAATACCGTAAAAGTTTAAGCATAAAGTTACCATATGACCTAGCAATTCCATTCTTAGGCATATACCCAAGAGAGTTGAAAACATAGGTTCACACAAAAAATTGTACACAAATGTTCATAGTAGCACTACTTTCAATATCCCCAAAGTACAGATAACCCAAATGTGTATCAACTGATGAGTGGATAAACAAATTATAATATATTCATACAATGGAAACGTATTTGGCAATATAATCAGCAAAGTACTTATACATGCTACAATGTGGATGAACCTTGAAAACATGCTGAATGAAACAACAGAGTCACAAAAGACTCAGTTCACTTCAGTTCAGTCGCTCAGTCGTGTCCAACTCTTTGCGACCCCATGAATCGCAGCATGACAGGACTCCCTGTCCATCACCAACCCCAGGAGTTCACTTAAACTCATGTCCATCGAGTCAGTGATGCCATCCAGCCATCTCATTTTCTGTTGGCCCCTTCTCCTCCTGCCTCCAATCCCTCCCAGCATCGGAGTCTTTTCCAATGAGTCAACTCTTCACATGAGGTGGCCAAAGTACTGGAGTTTCAGCTTTAGCATCATTCCTTCCAAAGAAATCCCAGGGCTGATCTCCTTCAGAATGGACTGGTTCGATCTCCTTGCAGTCCAAGGGACTCTCAAGAGTCTTCTCCAACACCACAGTTCAAAAGCATCAATTCTTCGGTGCTCAGCTTTCTTCACAGTCCAACTCTCACAACCATACATGACCACTGGAAAAACCATAGCCTTGACTAAACGGACCTTAGTTGGCAAAGTAACGTCTCTGCTTTTGAATATGCTATCTAGGTTGGTTAAAACTTTCCTTCCAAGGAGTAAGCGTCTTTTAATTTCATGGCTGCAATCACCATCTGCAGTGATTTTGGAGCCCCCCAAAATAAACTCTGACACTGTTTCCACTGTTTCCCCATCTATTTCCCATGAAGTGATGGGACCAAATGCCATGATCTTCGTTTTGTGAATGTTGAGCTTTAAGCCAACTTTTTCACTCTCCTCTTTCACTTTCATCAAGAGGCTTTTTAATTCCTCTTCACTTTCTGCCATAAGCATGGTGTCATCTGCATATCTGACTATACGTTGTTTAATAACACTGACAGTCATCCCTCAGTATCCATGGGGTTTGGTTCCACGACTGCACTGTGGATACCAAAATCTGTGGATGCTCAAATCTCTTATGCACAATGATGTAGCCTCCTGTGTCCACAAGTTCCATATTTGTAGATATGGAAGGCCAACTGAATATGAAATGTACAGAATAGATAAACCTACAGAGACAAAAAGTGGATTACTGGTTTCCTAGGACTGGAGGTTAGAAGAAAAGGGGGAGTCACTGCTGATGGGTGTGGGATTTCTTTTTGAAGTGATGAAAAATTTCTAAAATTGATTGTAGTGATGTGAATATACTTAAAATCATAAAATTGTACTCTTAAAATAGATGAAAGATATGTGAATTATATATCAATAAGACTGTTACATTAAAAAATATGTATATCAATTTGTCTATATGTGCCCTATTGTGTGTGCTTCCTTTAAAGAGGTAGGGTAGAACCCCTACCCATTCAAAGTTGGTGGATATTAACACTAGTGATGCCACCTAGGCCCTAAAGATATGAAAAAGTTTATTGCTTGCATATTGAAGCCTTCTGAAAAGGAGGGGTGAGTAGGGCAACGGTTCTTTTGTGACTAGGGGGGAGTGCCAGGATCCTCATCCTGAGGTTTACATACTTTGAACTTGTTCCAGGATGGGAGCAGGTGGACTTAAAAAAAATCAGCTTAAATGTGCACCAAAAGGTGAAAGGGGAGGTGTGGGGTCTGAAAGCTATCATTACTCAAATATTAAAAATATAGTTGATTCTTTAGTGTACACAGCAAATTCTTATTAGTATAATTATAGGGTGCTATAGTTTGGTTTAGGATTTGGTAAGTTTAGTTCTCTCCTCCTTATTATAATATTCTTTCAGAATGTTTTGTTATTCTAAATTATTCATTTTTCTATACATACTTTCACAGAAACCTGTTTAGCTCCATAAAAATGTTATTTTTGTTGGAACTGGGAATATTTTATAACTTAGGGTATTCTGATGACTATATTATGCTAAATATTTCTGTCCAAGAATGTGCTAGGTATTTCAATTTCTTTCAGTCTGAATTTTATGTCCTTCATGAGCGTTTTAAAGATTTCTTCATATAACTTTAACACATTTCATGTTAATTCCAAAGAATTTAATTATTATCATAATAATTATTTCTTACTCTCAAGTTATATTCATATTCCACTACTATTATAATTTATAACTGGCTATTCCATTATATTGATATTCTGATGTCTACTAATTTTTGTATTTGGAGTGATTTTAATTCGACTGTTTTGTATTTTCACATATCTGATAATATGTGCAAATGAAGAACATTTCAACTATTTCTTCCTAATTCTGATCATTTTAATTTACTTTACTTATTTACTTGCATTAGATAACACGTATGGGAAAACCACTAGACCATTCAGGTATGACCTAAATCAAATCCCTTATGATTATACAGTAGAAGTGAGAAATAGATTTAAGAGACTAGATCTGAAAAATAGAGTGCCTGATGAACTATGAATGGAGGTTCATTACATTGTACAGGAGACAGGGATCAAGGCCATCCCCATGGAAAAGAAATGCAAAAAATCAAAATGGCTGTCTGAGGAGGCCTTACAAATAGCTGTGAAAAGAAGAGAAGTGAAAAGCAAAGGAGAAAAGGAAAGATATAAGCATCTGAATGCAGAGTTCCAAAGAAGAGCAAGGAGAGATAAGAAAGCCTTCCTCAGCAATCAATGCAAAGAAATAGAGGAAAAGAACAGAATGGGAAAGGCTAGAGATCTCTTCAAGAAAATTAGAGATACCAAGGGAACATTTCATGCAAAGATGAGCTCAATAAAGGACAGAAATGATATGGACCTAACAGAAGCAGAAGATATTAAGAAGAGGTGGCAACAATACACAGAAGAACTGTACAAAAAAGGTCTTCATGACCCAGAGAATCACAATGATGTGACCACTCACCTAGAGCCTGGCATCCTGGAATGTGAAGTCAAGTGGGCCTTAGAAAGCATCACTATGAACAAAGCTAGTGGAGATGATGGGATTCCAGTGGAGCTATTTCAAATCCTGAAAGATGATGCTATAAAAGTGCTGCACTCAATATGCCAGCAAATCTGGAAAACTCAGCACTGGCCACAGGACTGGAAAAGGTCAGTTTTCATTCCAATCCCAAAGAAAGGCAATGCCAAAGAATGTTCAAACTACCGAACAATTGCATTCATCCCACACACTAGTAAATAATGCTCAAAATTCTCCAAGCCAGGCTTCAGCAATACGTGAACCATGAACTTCCAGATGTTCAAGCTGGTTTTAGAAAAGGCAGAGGAACCAGAGATCAAATTGCCAACATCCACTGGATCATGGAAAAAGCAAGGGAGTGCCAGAAAAACATCTATTTCTGCTTTATTGACTATGCCAAAGCCTTTGACTGTGTGGATCACAATAAAGTGTGGAAATTTCTGAAAGAGATGGGAATACCAGACCACCTTACCTGCCCCTTGAGAAACCTATATGCAAGTCAGGAAGCAACAGTTAGAACTGGACATGGAACAACAGACTGGTTCCAAATAGGAAAAGGAGTACATTGAGGCTGTATATTGTCACCCTGCTTATTTAACTTCTATGCAGAGTACATCATGAGAAATGCTGGGCTGGAAGAAGCACAAGCTGGAATCAAGATTGCCGGGAGAAATATCAATAACCTCAGATATGCAGATGACACCACCCTTATGGCAGAAAGTGAAGAGGAACTACAAAGCCTCTTGATGAAAGTGAAAGTGGAGAGTGAAAAAGTTGGCTTAAAGCTCAATATTCAAAAAACAAAGATCATGGCATCTGGTCTCATCACTTCATGGGAAATAGATGGGGAAACAGTGGAAACAGTGGCTAACTTTATTTTTCTTGGCTCCAAAATCACTGCAGATGGTGATTGCAGCCATGAAATTAAAAGGCACTTACTCCTTGGAAGAAAGTTATGCCTAACCTAGATAGCATGTTGAAAAGCAGAGACATAACTTTGCCAACAAAGTCCATCTAGTCAAGGCTATGGTTTTTCCAGTGGTCATGTATGGATGTGAGCGTTGGACTGTGAAGAAAGCTGAGTGCTGAAGAATTGATGCTTTTGAACTGTGGTGTTGGAGAAGACTCTTGAGAGCCCCTTGGACTGCAAGGAGATCCAACCAGTCCATTCTGAAGGAGATCAGCCCTGGGATTTCTTTGGAAGGAATGATGCTAAAGCTGAAACTCCAGTACTTTGGCCACCTCCTGTGAAGATATGACTGATTGGAAAAGACTCTGATGCTGGGAGGGATTGGGCACAGGAGGAGAAGGGGACCACAGAGGACGAGATGGCTGGATGGCATCACCGACTCCATGGACGTGAGTCTGAGTGACCTCCGGGAGTTGGTGATGGACAGGGAGGCCTGGCGTGCTGTGATTCATGGGGTTCCAAATTCGGACACGACTGAGCGACTGAACTGAACTGATAGATGAAGTAGATGACTGGGGAACCTGCAGGCAAAGCTAGTGTTAGAATTCTAAATTTCTAAAGAGGATGTTATGTTTCCAGTTATTTGTCTGGGGAGACTGTGGACAATGTTATATGATCTCCCCATGTGTTCACTTTAGTTCAGTTCAGTTCAGTTGCTCAGTCGTGTCCAACTCTTTTTGACCCCATGAACCGCAGTGCACCAGTCCTCGCTGTCCATCACCAACTCCCGGAGTCCATCCAAACCATGTCCATTGAGTTGGTGATGCCATCTAACCATCTCATCCTCTGTCATCCCCTTCTTCTTCTGCCCTCAATCTTTCCCAGTATCAGAGTCTTTTCCAATCAGTCATAGCTTCACATCATGTGGCCAGTGTTGGATTTTCAGCTTCAACATCAGTCCTTTCAATGAACACCCAGGACTGATCTCATGTACCTTGATGGAATGTCCCCATGCATCATTAGGTTGTTGCCATAAGATTTGTTGAACTATATGTATGTTTTATGCAAGAGAAACTATTTTATAGTAGTTAAGGGAATAGCTTCTAGTGTCCAGACATCTAGATTCAAATTCCAAACCTGTTTTTTTATAGTGTTATGACCTTGGGCAAATTACACTGTTGCTTCATCTCTAATTTGGGGAAGGAAAAAGAAAAGTAACATACAGCATATATCAATTGTATTTGTGGAGACAGGATAATTTAAAAATTGCTTGGACTCCTGCATGGTTCAATGTGGGTGTGTGTTAGTCACTCAGTCTTGACTCACTCTTTGTGACCTCATGGACTATAGCCCACCAGGCTTCTCTGTCCATGGAATTCTCCAGGCAAGAGTACTGGAGTGGATTGCCATTCACTTCTCCAGGATATCTTCCTGATCCAGGCATTGAACCTGGGTCTCCTAAATTGCAGAGAGAATGCTTACCATCTGAGCTAACAGCATGGTTCAATAACTATGAGGTATTATTTTTATGTAGCTGTGCTTGATCATACAAGGCATCCAAGGAATATCATCAGTATCGTGTATGTACAGTTCAGTTGCTCAGTCATGTCTGACTCTTTGTGACCCAATAGACTGCAGCACGCCAGGCCTCCATGTTCACTACCAAATCCTGGCGTTTACTCAAACTCATGTCCATTGAGTCAGTGATGCCATCCAACCATCTCATCCTCTTTTGTCCCCTTCTCCTCCCACCTTGAATCTTTTCCAGCATCAGGGTCTTTTCAAATGAGTCAGTTCTTCACATCAGGTGGCCAAAGTATTGGAGTTTCAGCTTCCACATCAGTACTTCCAATGAATATTCAGGACTGATTTACTTTAGGATAGACTGGTTGGATCTCCTTGCTGTCCAAGTGATGCTCAAGTCTTCTCCAACACTATAGTTCAAAAGCATCAGTTCTTTGGTGCTCAGCTTTCTTTATAGTCCAACTCTCATATCCATACATGACTACTGGAAAAACCATAGCCATAACTAGACAGACCTTTGTTGGCAAAGTAATGTCTCTGCTTTTGAATATACTATCTAGGTTGGTCATAACTTTTCTTCCAAGGAGTAAGGTTCTTTTAATTTCATGGCTGCAGTCACTATCTGCAGTGATTTTGGAGCCAAATAAATAAATAAATAAATAAATAAAGTCTACCACTGTTTCCCCATCTAATTTGCCATGAAGTGATGGGATCAGATGCCATAATCTTAGTTTTCTGAGTGTTGAGCTTTAAGCCAACTTTTTCACTCTCCTCTTTCACTTTCAACAAGAAGCTCGTTAGTTCTTCTTCAATTTGTGCCATAAGGGTGGTTCTTCTGCATATCTGAGGTTATTGATATTTCTCCCAGCAATCTTGATTCCAGCTTGTGCTTCATCCAGTCCAGCATTTCACATGATGTACTCTGCATATAAGTTAAAGAAGCAGGATGACAATATACAGCCTTGGCCTACTCCTTTTCCTATTTGGAGCCAGTCTGTTTTCCATATCCAGTTCTAACTGTTGCTTCCTGACCTGCATATAGGTTTCTCAACAGGCAGGTCAGGTGGTCTGGTATTCCCATCTCTTTCAGAATTTTCCACAGTTTATTAAGATCCACAAAAAGGCTTTGGCATAGTCAATAAAGCAGAAGTAGGTGTTTTTCTGGAACTCTCTCACTCTTTCAATGATCCAACAGATGTTGACAATTTGATCTCTGGTTCCTCCACCTTTTCTAAAACCAGCTTGAACATCTGGAATTTCATGGTTCACGTATGGCTACAGCCTGGCTTTGAGAATTTTGAGCATTACTTTACTAGTGTGTGAGATGAGTGCAATTGTGCAGTAGTTTAAGCATTCTTTGGCATTGCCTTTCTTTGGGATTGGAATGAAAACTGATTTTTTCCAGTCCTGTGGCCACTGCTGAGTTTTCCAGATTTGCTGGCATATTGAGTGCAGCAGTTTCACAGCATCATCTTTTAGGATTTGAAATAGCTCCACTGGAATCCCATCATCTCCACTAGCTTTGTTCATAGTGATGCTTTCTAAGGCCCACTTGACTTCACATTCTAGGGTGTCTGGCTCTAGGTGAGTGATCACACCATCGTGGTTATCTGGGTCATGAAGATCTTTTTTGTACAGTTCTCCTGTGTATTCTTGCCACCTCTTCTTAATATCTTCTGCTTCTTTTAGGTCCCTACCACTTCTGTCCTTTATTGAGCTCATCTTTGGATGAAATATTCCCTTGGTATCCCTAATTTTCTTGAAGAGATCTCTAGTCTTTCCCATTCTGTTGTTTCCCTCTATTTCTTTGCACAGATCGCTGAGGAAGACTTTCTTATCTCTCCTTTCTCTGTGGAACTCTGCATTCAAATGGATATATTTCCTTTTTTCCTTTGCTTTTCACTTCTCTTCTTTTCATAGCTCTTTGTAAGGCCTCCTCAGACAGCCATTTTGCTTTTTTGCATTTCTTTTTCTTGGGGATCTTTTGAGGGAGCTCACCATTATTTTCATTACCTCCACCATAGTTTGGCCCAGGTAAAGAGCCCTATATGTAAGATGAAGTAACACTGCTGTGCTGCAAGTGAACGTTTGTCCATGATTCTGAGTAAAGGAATGAGTGAAAAGCTATTCATTGAGGATACTTCATAGCTCTCTAAACTCTTCCAATTTAGGTTTGAATTCTTCAACCGTATCCATGATGGTACATACTTTTCTCCTGGAATACCACATTACTCAGACCCAGGGAATAAGCAGTTGATATCTGTATGCATGATACTCAGGTTGTAGTCAGGACCTTCTGAAAATATGAGATGAAGGCCTGATTGCCAGATGTTGTCTCTATCTTTGCTGTAGTAAGACTGGCAGCTATTTTTCAAAATTGCAATATTAGGTGGCTTGACAAAATAAAAGTTTATTTTTCATGGCAAGTTTGGATGCAGGCAGGATAATAATCCCCCAAATAGTGATTCAATGATATTACTGGAAAAGAATTGCTCTACAGAAATATTATAATATGCTACTCTTTTTATCCATAAATTTTAACATGTCTAATAGAAGAATTTCAGACCGGGATTAATGTTGGAGCATATAAAAGATCTTTTAATTAATTAGTGGAGATGTTTATTGAAAGTGAAAGTGAAGTCACTCAGTCGTGTCCAACTCTTTGCGACCCCATGGACTGTAGCCCACCAAGCTTCTCCGTCCATGGGATTCTCCAGGCAAGAATACCGGAGTGGGTTGCCATTTCAAATCTACCCTGTTCCCTTTTCCCTCATCAAGCTAAATATTGACTCCGTGCAACTGAAAATCTCTTCTTTCCTGATTTTTCCTCTAGCTATTAATACTAACATTGATGTATGTAAAATATTTGAAGATTATGAGAAGGATACACTGGTAAAGTATGACTTAGTTTTACAACTGAAGTTTTAAAGGGCAAAAATCAAACTCTGAACTGAATAACTAAATTAATATTTTTACTTTACAAACCACATACATGTAAGTCTTTTATTTCATTGAATAGCTTGGTATTCAATAGCTTTTGCTACATTAGGCAACTTTCATTGCCTTTGATGACAAGTTTCTAGTTTACCCTAATCGGTATAGCACTTTACTTATAATCTGCATTGAACTATATTATATAATTTTGGGGTCTCCTTTGATGAAATATGCATATATAGTCCAAATTGTAGTATTTCAGACTACTTGGTTAATCATATTCATTAAAAACATTAATTCTAGTGCAAAAACTTCACATACATATTTATTGTGAATTTTCATGCAACTTCATAAATTCAGTCAATCAAGTTGACTGAGTTCTTTCTCCACATGAATATTCACTGACCTCTGACTGAAAATGTGTTATTATTTCAATTGGCATAAAGAAGAAGCAGACTTTGTCAAGTGTTTCAAAGATGTGTAAGGTTTGTTTATGTACAGAGAGAAAGAGTAATTTCAGGAGGAAGGTGAAAATGAAAGAATGGTATCTTATCAAGATTTCTTAGGAGACAAGTTTGCAGACAGCAAACATCTTGGAAGATTATGATGGGAGATGAATGTGGTAAACTAGATTAAGGCCAGAGAAATGGGGGGGGTGGCTTTTGAATTTAAGGTTAAGGATTTTCAGCTATGTTTTGTACGTGTTTCAGGAGGATTATTTTTAAATCAATGTGCAAGATGAAATAGCTGGGAGGAGGCTGGAGGCAGGGAAAACAATTGGGAGATTGTGTTAACTTTGGCTAAAATGTTATGTACCCATATTTGGTTAGAGGCAGAAATTTTCACATATAAGGGAAGCCAAAAGAAGGCTTGCGAGTTTCAATCCCAAGTAAACACAATAGTGGTGGTGTTAATAATAGAATCCATATCTATCAATCGATCATTTACTGGAACAAAAGCTCGTTTTTGTTAATGGATAGCTTTTGGATAATGTGAATTTGAGTGATAGTGAGATAATCAAGTTGAGCAATTTTATTCTCTGTTACAGACATGCACGACTGCAGGAAGGGGTAGCAGAGTTGGAATTATAACTTCCTGAATAACATGTAGTAAGGTGGGAGTTGATTACAGTGATTTCTGCTTCAATCAGACAATATGCAAGTAGTTTTGCTGGATCCTTTGTTTCTATGATTTCCACATTTATATAGCTATCTGTATACTGTAACTCCGTTGATTACTTTCATTTGAGAGAATTTGGATGACAGAAAAATTACCTACTCTGACTGAGACTACATATGTATTTAACTACAAAATACAGGTTTCTAAGCTCACAAGATAACCACTATTCATACCTAAATCTTAAAACTAAAATTAAACATTTATTTAAGGAAGAAGCGTTCATTATGGAAACTTAATTATATTGTAAGGTTTACCATTTAATTTTATTGAAAGACTATAAAGTTTATCATTGTTTGAGCCAACTTTTCATTTTTCAGAATATGAATGTAAGCTTAAATAATGGTCCAGTAAGATTTCTGGCTCTTTTTTGTATTTTGGTTATCTCATGCCCTTCTGTTACTTATTTCTCAAGACTTTTTGTGCAGCAAAGGCATTAGTTTTATGAGAACCCACCCATTTGCTCTTGCTCTTTCTAGTAGAATCTAATTTAAATTATAACTGATAATTTAGCATTTACATAATACAGCATGTGTTACAGTCATGTTGATGCAATTATTTCCCTAGTTATGACATTCATATTATTCCTATTGCCCTATTTAATACAGAGGTTTGAAATATATGTGTGCATATTTATTATGCAAATACGAGACAGTTGAAAAATTGCAACGAAGCTCAAATTCATTTAATTTGAGAACTATGACTGTCTGCAAAATGCTGTCCAATGTTTATTCTTTGAACGGACTTGTTTATGTTACCTCAAATAATATTAACAAATAATTTCCTTTTTCATATGCTAAGGCAAAGCAGTGTTATATAAAGACATGCTACAGTACCCATCTGGAGTCTTTGCTTTTATTTGCTCCAATTTATGTCTAATACTTGATGCATCAGTGCTGTCTTTCCCCTTTCAGAAACCTCTTTAATTTCATTCACCATCACAGTGATTCATTATCCTTGTCCTCTTGTCTCTTCTGATCTGATGCTTTATTGCATATTCCTATAATAGTTTTCTTCAAGCTCCACTTTTAATTTCTGACCATTAATGACTCTATCTCAATTTCACATATCAAAATCTGCCTTTCCTCATCACTTCTGAGTTTCTAGTTACCTTCTATTGCTAATTTAAAGTTGATGAGTTTCTATGTTCCTCTTTATATTTGCCTTCTCACTGTGGATCAACAATTATAAACAATTGCTAGGCAAGACCCACTGAACACTAAGGTAATCCACAGTAAGAGAAGTTTAGACTCCAAAGTCAATATATAGCAGGGTTTTTTTTTTTTTTTTTTTTTAAAAACCCTCAGAACTATTGATATTTTCAACTGGCTAATTTTTTTTGTCGGGGGCTGTCCTATACACTGGGCTTCCCTGGTGGCTCAGTGGTAAAGAATGTGCCTGCAATGCAGGAGCTACAGGAGACACAGGCTCAATTACTGGGTTGGGAAGATCCGCTGGAGGAGGGCGTGGCATCCCACTCCAGTATTCTTGCCTGAAGAATCCTATGGACAGAGGAGCCTGGCAGGGTACAGTCCACAGGGTCGCAAAGAGTCGGACATGATTGAAGTGACTTAGTGCACACACATGTCCTATACATTGCAGAATGTTTCGCAGCATTCCTGGTCTCTACTACTAAATGCCAGTAACAGCCACGCCACCCGTTCTGAACTGTGACAACCAAAAATGTCTTCAGATAATGCCAGCATACCATGGGAGCCAAAATCGCTTGCTTTTGGGAACTATGGATTTATACGACCACTTGAGAGGTTTATTTTCTTTTAATCTAGACCATTTTATGAACTTACAACTACATTTTTAAGACATTAAATATTTAATGCTTGCATTGGCACATTATCCTTCTCCTGAATATAGCTCATGATGATTTTTCAATACCCTTTCATCTCTAGTTCCTTAAGTAACTGTTGTTCTATTCAAGCCTTTCGATTGAGATCCAATGCAAAATAAGATTTAGCCTGTATATAAAGTTTAGGAAACTCTAAGATATCAAGGAAACTTGAAATTCAGCATGATTAGATATCCTGTTGCATTGTGGGAGCAATATTAGAAGAGGAATTTGGGATTTGTATAGACCTAGAAAGCCAAGGGTGAACGTGGACAAAAGGGACCCATCGTTTAGTAACAATCCCAGGGTGGTTGAACCAAAGTAAAAGAAAGATATCTGCATCTGGCATTATTCTGGTTAGGGTACAAATTTATGTTACATTTCTGGAAAGAAACTATATTAATATACACATCAATTGATAACTTCTTAATAGATAATTACCTTATCATCTATATATAGCTAGTCACTCATTTTTCCTGATTTCTAGTCACATATATCCAACTGCATACTTCATATTTCTACTTCAATATTTCAATGCATCTGAACTTAGCAATTGCTGCTACCTGGCTTTTTGCCTGCCTGGGTTCATCTTAGAGCACTCTCCTCCTTGCTCACTGTGGTGGTTTAAAAAATGGCTCGAACTTCTTTGATGCTTTTCTCACTGAAAGAGGGATCTGGGTTCAGTTCCTTTGAATTTGGGTGTGCTTGTGATTTCTTTATTCAATAAGGCAGAGTGAAAATAATGTTCTGTGACCTTTAAGGCTAGAATAGAAAAGGTTATGAAGCTTGGAATTTTTGTTCACTCTGCAGGCTTCCTCAGGACTTATGCTCTCAGAAGTCGTTTGCCATGCCTTTTTACAAAACTCAAGCCACATGGAGAGACCACATGTTGATGCTTTGGTTGACACTTTGAGCTGAGCACAGCCTTCCAATTATTCAGTCCAGTCATCAGATGAGTAAGTAAAGAAGGCTACAGATAATTCTAGCTCCCAGTCCAAGCACATTTGCTTCTTCCCAGCTAAGGCCCACATAAATCATCTCTGCTACACTCATTCTGAATCCCTTACCCATAGAATTCCTAAGAATAAGAATACAACAGTGGTGGTTTTACTCCACTAAATTTTGCCTGGTTTGTTATAAATCGATAGTAGCTACAACATCTGCTAGCATCATTTTAGTTCCTGAAGGGCCCTAAACTCTCTCTTACCTTAGAGCCTATAGTATATGCGGCTGTCTGGACATCCATTCCTCAGCTGCTCACAGCCACCTCCAGTTTTTGGAAAATCAGCCTTGGCCAACAGGAGCTATTTTACCCGGAATATTACATTTCTCCCACCCCTGCAATGCAGTCACCAGCCAAACACCTCTGTTACATAGGAACAAATGGTCAGCATGTTACCCTGTAGAGTGGAGAGTTCTTCAGTGTGGTTTATTCCAGAGCCCTTCCACTATGTATCAGGCCAGTGCTAGACTTTACCTGAGAACACATCCTCACTCAGCTTTTGGCCAGTCTCTGTTCTGCTTCCCTCCCTCTCTTAGAGGTTTTCCTAAAGAGACAATCCCATGTTAAGGTCTGTTTCTCAGGAACCTGACCTAAGATGGATCCTCTCTGCATGTGAGCTCTATCAGTTAGAATGTCCTATCCCAGAATCAAAATGAGCTACCTCTTTTCCATGCTTCCATCTTAGTGTAATTGCCGTGTCCTAAAACAGGGAGAATTTCCTATCCTGGTGGTGGTGGTTTAGTCGTGAAGTCGTGTCCAACTCTTGTGACCCCATGGACTGTAGCTTGCCAGGCTCCTCCATCCATGGGATTCTCCAGGCAAGAATACTGTAGTGGGTTGTCATTTCCTTCTCCAGGGGATCTTCCTGACCCAGGGATTGAACCTGGGTCTCCTGCACTGCAGACAGATTCTTTACCAACTGAGCTACAGAGAAGCCCTATCCTGGATGGTTTACCAATTCCCCATTCATGTAATTTTCTGTCATAGCACTCTGTTGATTTCTTCATGGAATTTTTCTCAACCTGAAAGCCTATATTCACTAATTTAATGCCAAATCACTGTTTATACCTCTTTCACTTCCACTGAGTATGAGGATCATGGCTTTTGTTCATTCACTGTTGCATTCCTAGTACCTATACCACAATGCCTGATATCTAGAAGACTCTCAATAAAGATATCTTGAAACTTAAATGATTAGAAAGATAAATTCCCTAAGGAAATAATCAAAGCTGCCTGTGTGTGTGTGCTCAGTTTTGTCTAACTCTTTGCAATCTTATGGACTAGAGCCTACCAGGCTCTTCTGTCCCTGGGATTCTCTGGTCAAGAATGCTGGAATGGGTTGTCATTTTCATCTCCAGAGGATCTTCCTGACCCAGGGATTGAAGTCACGTCTCCTGAATTGCAAGAACATTCTTTGCCACTGAGCCACAGAAGAAGCCCTACTCAATGTTGAATATCAAGATAAATTTTAAGTAATATATAAATACAACTTAAATGGCAAAAGTTGAAGTCCCCATACAGTAGTATGTTATTGAAAAAACTATATTAATCAACCATTACAAATAATACTTGATAATACTGGATAATACATATAAGAAATATATATGTATTATATATATATATATATATATTATTTTTCACAGAAAACGCCATTAGGCATAGCCAATTAAGTATTAGGTTAAGAGAGGAATTAGTTCTCAGCGTCCTCTGGCCTTGGCCATCACTTAGTTATTCATGGGATCATGAAAACAGGTTTTAATACCAATTTTATTATTATTCTGCAATTTAATTTCATAGGGTTTCAGACAATGGAATTTTAGAAACAAAGGGCTAATAATTTATCCAGCTATGGTGACCTTCCTTGGTAACATAACGCACAAAGTTCAAAGACTGCAACTTTGAAAAAGTTTTGTCATTTTTGTGTGTTTGCACCGCATGTGCACTCTCTGGCTTGTCTAGGCTGCATAAGTGCATTTCCAAAGACTGTTGTAACTTCTTCAAATTCGAAAATTGAAATTATGCCAAAACAACAATCTCCATTTGGGGACCAACACATCTATCACAGTCAGTGACAGTGTCTTATTGATTTCTTATGTATGCAAAACCAGTGAACCTTTCATGCATGCATATTATACACATATGACACATTTTCATTTTTTCTGGTCAAGTGTTTGTTCTCCCAAAGCCTGTTTTCAGATTAAAGTTATAGTTTATTTTAAACATATCTTTCAACTTTCAGTGTTATGCCACCTTACCTTTCCCTTTCATGCCTATTTCCATGCTTGGAGAGTTTATTATTATTATAGGAATTCTTTTCCCTGTTGATGAACATACCTTGTTTGTGTGAAGATGATTAAACATGTAGCTAGCACTGCCTGATTTCTAGGTTCTATAAAAGTCTTTCCCCTTGTCTCTGACAGCTATTTACATGATTCTCTTACTAACTTCATCTGTACCCCACACTGATTATTTTGGTTTTCTGGCCTCCTATGCCTCCATAACTTCCATTTATTCCTTAAGGATCCCCAGAGACCCCCTGCATTTAAGCCCTTTAAAATTTTTTGTTTCGATTTTTAAAGATGTCTTAGCTTGTTCACAGATACACGTTAGAAAAAAGCTGACATTCAGAATTAGGACTTAGGGAATGTGATGACAGTCTTGCTACTTGATTTATCCCTGGTTCTGGCAGAGGTCTGTTTAATATTTCCCTGGAAGACAAAAAGATTGTCTATCTGATTTGTACATTTTTAAAGCAGTTAAACTTTTAATCATCTATGTTTACTTAAGTTTTAATGGTAGTTAGCTAGTAAACATGTTGTATTGTTTTATAAATAATACATATTCATGTGACTATGAAGAAAATTCATATAAATAACATATAGAACACAGTCTGTATATCAACTTCATATATGTAAACAATCACAGATAATATTAGACCTATAATATTGATAATTTAGCCTTTTGGTAGTAAGTCATATACATTTCTGGATCTTTGTGTTTTCCAAAGGAGATTTTCAGTGTCACACTGATACTTGTCCTACTCCTTTCAATAATTAAAAAAAAAGACAGACAGATGGCTAAAAAACACATGAAAAGATGCTCAACATCACTCATTATCAGAGAAATGCAAATCAAAACCACAATGAAGTACCATCTCACGCCAGTCAGAATGGCTGCTGTCAAAAAGTCTACAAACAATAAATGCTGTAGAGAGTGTGGAGAAAAGGGAACCCTCTTACACTGTTGGTGGGAATGCAGACTAGTATACTCACTATGGAGAACAGAATGGAGATTCCTTAAAACACTGGAAATAGAACTGCCATATGACCCAGCAATCCCACTGTTGGGCATACACACCGAGGAAACCAGAATTGAAAGAGACATGTGTACCCCAATGTTCATCACATCACTGTTTATAATAGCCAGGACATGGAAGCAACCTAGATGTCCATCGGCAGACGAATGGATAAGAAAGCTGTGGTACATATACACAATGGAATATTACTTAGCTCCTTAAAAGAATGCATTTGAATCAGTTCTAATGAGGTGGATGAAACTGGAGCCGATTATACAGAGTGAAGTAAGCCAGAAAGAAAAACACCAATACACTATATTAACACATATATTTGGAATTTAGAAAGACGGTAATGATGATCCTATATGCGAGACAGCAAAAGAGACACAGATGTAAAGAACAGACTTTTGGACTTTGTGGGAGAAGGTGAGGGTAAGATGATTTGAGAGAATAGCATTGAAACATGTATATTATCATATGTGAAATAGATCGCCAGTCCAGGTTCAATGCATGAGATAGGTTTCTCAGGGCCGGTGCACTGGATGATCTTGAGGGATGGGATGGGGAGGGCAGTGGGAGGGGGTTCAGAATGGGAAACACATGTACACCCATTGCTGATTCATGTCAATGTATGCAAAAACAACTGCAATAAAGTAATTGTAAAGTAATTAGCCTCCAATTAAAATAAATAACTTTTAAAAATCTGTGTAATTTAGTTTGTTAGTATTCATTGCTTTCTAATCTTTTGCTCAGATCATGTGTTTACTAAAGTATCATTATTTTGTATACAATTTTGTACTTGACATGTAGTTGAATGGGACTAAATGGTAGGACATAACTTACCCAACAGAAATTCTTTATTCTGTGACAACATCTTGCTCTGCACTGTCACATACCAAAAAAATCATCTTTTCCCCCCAAAGAACTGAGAATGGAAACTCTATTTTAATACATTTACCGAACTTCCAGCTAAACAAAGTTAGGCAGTGTTGGGAATATTGGGATAGGTAGGACTCAGTTTTTGCTCTCAAGGATTTTTGGGGAAAGATCCTTGTAAGCAAGGTTATTTTTGTCCAAACCAAGGAATATGGTCTTTGTTCTGTGGTTTTCAGGGAGCCATTACTTGCTTGTGAGAAGGGAATTAGCCATAGAATGTAAATTTGCCAGCAGTATGTAGGATACACTAGAATGCGGAAAGACTTAAAGAACAAAGCCATAGCAGGAGACTTATCAACCTCAGAAGAGGAGATCAGATATAAGACTTTGACAATAGGAATGCAGAGAAGGGAATGGGTTAAAGGGATTTTGTGAAGACAGAATTAACAGGAATCAGGAATTATTTAAATGAAGGGATGTTGTCAATTTCCCCAGAAGCAGGACCTTTTAAAAATGGTACCAGATTTAAGTCTGTAAAAATGTACCATGAGCACTACTGGACCCTGATATTTATGTATACTCTTTTTCTCCCTTGTTGTCTGAACAATTGTTTGGCTTTATTCCTGGGTTTATGATCCCTGATAGTCTTATCCCCAGTTTTCCATAGCCATGTTGAGTACTCCATTTTAATTACCTATCAGACCTAACTCACTGGCTTATGGACATTAACCTTCACCTGGTTCCTCTATGACACTACTTCATGTCTCAGTTTTACTAGGCATATAGTAATAGTATAGATGAATAGTTTTAAAACATGGGTGTAGGAACACATGCTGGAGTATAAATAATGAGCTTATTGTTTAGAAATTTTGAGACGTTACATGACAAGCATATGGTAGAAAATATTTATGGGATTGGCAATAGGAGTTATCCAATCCAAAGAAAGATCTTATCTTTTGATTTGTAGCTTACATTTATATTTTCATAAACTGCATATTATTATTGATGCAAATATAAATAATCTGTAAAAATGATGACAAGAAGCAAGCTCTAATGTGTTCTGTTTGTGATTGTTTTGTGCAAATATATTTGATTAGTATAATTTTTCTTTGCTGTACAGAAATCTCTCATATACTTAAGTATTGTAATCGTGCATATTCATTCATGTTTAATCAGTGATCTGCTTTCATTTTAAGCACACTCAGTGGTAGAATTTCCCCATTATAATTTTTATATACACATTTACTTAATTATAGTTTATATTTCACATGGCTATCTTTAATACTGAAAGCAGACATTTCAGTATAGTTAAAAGGGATTTTAACTATAATTTTCAGAGAAAATTAAGATAAAGAATTCATGTTTTACTGCTTACCATGTGAATATATATATATTTTTTACTGCTTCACAATTTCCCCATTATTTGGCGTGATGACTGAACTATTATTAATTGACTTGTGGCATATATTTATATAAAGAAAAGTAGTGACAATGAATATGCAAGAGACGAGACTGTTGCCTTCTCAACTCGAATTCCTTGAGTATTGCTGAGACTGAAGTCTAGCAGGCAATAGCAATCTATGTTGGAAACTCTGATCCATGATTTAATAAGGGTACATTTAGCTATGTAATTTCCTTTGCATCTTGACAAGGTTCCTAACACCGATGTCTCCCCTCAAAATTGCATAATTCTTTTAAATTTCAAAAAATCTCACTAAAATATTTTCCTCATTTATAATTTTGAAAATTCAAATTATCAGGCTTAAGAATTTAACTCCAAGAGGCTTGAATTGTGAGTGTGTACTATTAAAGTACTGCTGTCTTCAGCACTATTGATATTTGTATGTGACCTCTTTACCTATATAAATCTATTGTGCATATGCAAAGGCACAAGAATAAGTATATATGTAATTCAGTATTTATATCAGGCCACAGACCAAGAATCACAGGATATGCTATTATTCATTATTTTAGCAAAGGTTCTTAAACTTGAAAACATATCACAAAAGGATAATAAATGAATTTTGGAGGGCATTTTTTCCATTTACCAGTGAGACATACTCCTAATTGGGATGTTAGGAAGATTGACAGGAATGGTTTCAAAGAGAAATCACACAGTTCACTTAATATTAGATAATAATATCAAAAATTATTAAAACATTATAAATAAACTCACTCTATAATATCTAGTTTGCCATATGCTTATGTGGATAGAGTAAACCATGTCTCGCCATGTTTCTTCCAAGCCAGTGAAGGAAAATAACAGGGGCGACCCATGAGCATCACTGTAGAAATACATTTTTCTAAGGGACTGAAGCAGAAAGTTGCTTTCTAAACTACTCAAACTTAGGAGTGCATGGTTAAAGTCAAGGTGAAGTTATGTCCCAGTCTAAGTGTTTGGGTGCTCTGGATTCTTGGCTTAGGCAGAACAAACTGGGTGTTCAGGGAAGTCTCCTTAAGAGCATTCTCTGGATAACCATGTGTGTGCTATGGTGAAGAGTGGATTTTATAATGAGACCCATAAATTGACATGATTGAATCCATTTTCTATTCTTCTTATTAGTCCATGGAGAGATGGATCATCATTTTAATTTCTATGAGACTTTGTTATTTGAGTCAAATAAGAGATGCTGGGCTTCAGTCCTAACTGGAATTCATAGGAGGTTTCCTGTTTTTAGGTGATATTGTAGGCTGATTTCAGAATAATTTCTTATTCATATTGGTTGATGTGAAAACTCAAATGGTAATGTGTGGAAGAGCAAGTGGCACAACTTTATTTATCCATTCATTCACTCGCTTATCCAAATCTATTTTTGCCAAGCTCTGTTCCAAGCAGAGGGCATTTAACAGTGAACAAAGCAGATAAATATCTATTGTTTGAGTGCTTTCATACAAGTGGAGAAGAGAAACAACAAGATTAATGAGTGAATTAGGTTGGAAGGTATGTAATGAAAAGTGCTAAGGATAAAAATATAGGAAGAAGGCCAGGTAAGAAGTGTTCATGGTGAAGGATTGCAATCTAAACTCTGCAGGAAGAGAGTAAATGATATTCATGGTGCAGGGTTACAATCTAAACTCTGCAGGAAAAGAGTAAATGCTATTCATGGTGCCAGGTTGCAATCTAAACTCTGCAGAAAGAGAATAAATGCTAATCATGTTGAAAAGAACAGGAATCAACCTGTAATTTTACATTTAGTTATTAACAAGTTCTCCAAGTCTGTAAACCTATTCCTAATAGATCTCAGACATAAAGTAAATTATAAGTTACTTTGAAAAAATCTAAAAATGTATAAAGATTCTAAATAATCATTTGCAGCCAGTTAACTCAAGTATCTTTCTATTAAGGTCCTAAAGTAATTTATTAGGGAAGATGAAAATCTATTAAACATATACTTAATAGAAGTTTTGTTTTGGCTATGAAGGAGAGAGTGGTATTGTACTAATTCTCCAACTGAACAAAATATATCAGATAACATCTTTTAGATGTTGGACAAGAGACAGAGAATGTGATCCCTGAGAGAAAAGAAACAACAAAATGATCTCTGCCATCCCTACAACTTTTAGAGAGGAGACACTGTAACACAAAGAAATGGAGCTTAAACAGATTAAGATGGGCTAGTTGAGCAGAGCAGAAAGAAACCATCATTCAGGGCTATTGACATAACTCTAATTTGAGGAATTGGATACAAATAAGAAAGGAAACTGTTCAGAGAAGAAACTCCAGAAAGCTACATCAGGGTCTCTATGATATGTATCCAAAAACTAAGTGACACATGTACAGTGTGAAAATGCAGAAAGCCAACCAAAGAATACCATTAGGAAAATAAAAGAAAAAAATACTGAGGAACTATATGCTTTTGAACTGTGGTGTTGGAGAAGATTCTTGAGAGTCCCTTGGACTGCAAGGAAATCCAACAAGTCCATCCTAAAGGAAATCAGTCCTGAATGTTCATTGGAAGGACTGATGCTGAAGCTGAAACTCCAATGCTTTGGCCACCTGATGTGAAGAACTGACTCGTTTGAAAAGACCCTGATGCTGGGAAAGATCAAAGGCGGGAGGAGAAGGGGATGGCAGAGGATGAGATGGTTCGATGGCATCACCGACTCGATGGACATGAGTTTGAGTAAGCTCTGGGAGTTGGTGATGAACAGAGAAGCCTGGCATGCTACAGTCCATGGGGTCACAAAGAGTTGGACATGACTGAGTGACTGAACTGAACTGAACTGATAAGCTTAAAACTACAGAGATTTCACGGGACTTGGAAATGACTGAGTTCTGAATAGTCACATTGAATAGACCTTGTTGAAAACCTATGACATTCAGTAAAAATCTGAAAAAGGAAAAAAAAAAAAGGAGTCTAATCTAGCCCTGAACTGAAGGCTAGCTTGGATTTCCATAATAAAGGTTAATAATAAGCCTCAAGATAGTCGGCCCAAGCCACAAATAAATTAACTGTCTGCCTAAATAATATTTAACATTTTTCCCCAAGGTGATCTATTGGTTCAATGCAATTCCAATAAAAATCCAGCAAGATTTTTTTTTCCTTCAAATCTGGTTCTAGATGCCCCAAAGGAATAAAAACGGCAATCTCATATTTTGGAAAATTTCACAGTTTAAGAGTTAACTTTCCAGGAGCTAGAACAATGGCCAGGTGCCTTTTTGGGTGAGGCCAAGTTTCTTAAAATTCAAAATTGGGAAAGCAGTACGTCAGGCTGTATATTGTCACCCTGCTTAATTAACTTGTACAGAGTACATCATGTAAAATGCTGGGCTAACTGAATCACAAGGTAGAATCAAGCTTGCCAGGAGAAATATCAACAGCCTCAGATATGCAGATGGTACCACTCTAATGGCAGAAAGGGAAGAGAAACTAAAGAACCTCGTGATGGGGGTAAAAGAAGAGAGTGAAAAAGCTAGCTTAAAACTCAGGATTCAAAAGACTAAGATCATGGCATCTGGTCCAATCATTTCATGGCAAATATAAGGGGCAACGTGGAAACAGTGACAGATTTTATTTCCTTGGGGTCCAAAATCACTGTGGACAGTGACTGCCACCATGAAATTAAAAGATGCTTGCTCCTTGGAAGGAAAAGTATGGTAAACTTAGTGTATTCAAAAGCAGAAACATTACTTTGCCAACAAAGATCTATATAGTCAAAGCTTTGGGTTTTCCAGTAGTGATGTACAGATGTGAGAGTAGGGTCATAAAGAAGGCTGAGTGCCAAATAATTTATGCTTTTGAATTGTGGTGCTGGAGAAGACTGTCGAGAGTCCCTTGGACTGCAAGTAAATCAAACCAATCAATCCTAAAGGAAATCAACTGTGACTATTAATCAAAGGACAGATGCTGAAGCTGAAGCTCCAATACTTTGGCCACCTGAAGCGAAGAGCCAACTCATTGGAAAAGACCCTGATGTTGGGAAAGATTGAGGGCAGGAGGAAAAGTGGGTGACAGAGAATGAGATAGTTGGATAGCATCACCTACTTGATGGACATGAGTTTGAGCAAACTCCTGGAGAAAGTGAAGGACGAGGAAGTCTGGCACACTGCAGTCCATGGCGTCACAAAGAGTCAAACACAACTTTGCAACTGAACAACAAAGTTTCTTAATACATAGACAGTAAGACAAGAATGCTTAGGAAAACATCCATTTCAAAATTAACAATAACATCAACAACAGGGACAACAGTGAAAAACTAGAAGCATAAGCCTAGTCTAAACCTGCCAATGATGAGTCACTTCTCAAAACACATAAACATACGAAGCAATGCTTTCTAAGTCCTAAGCATTATATCACATCATAATTGTGCTTTAAAAATAAAATGGTATGCAAGGGATTTCTGTGTGTTGATTTTATATCCTGCAACTTTACTATATTCATTGATGAGCTCTAGTAATTTTCTGGTGGAGTCTTTAGGGTTTTCCATGTAGAGGATCATGTCATCTGCAAACAGTGAGAGTTTTACTTCTTCTTTTCCAATTTGGATTCCTTTTGTTTCTTTTTCTGCTCTGATTGCTGTGGCCAAAATTTCCAGAACTATGTTGAATAGTAGCGGTGAAAGTGGACACCCTTGTCTTGTTCCTGACTTTAGGGGAAATGCTTTCAATTTTTCACCATTGAGGATAATGTTTGCTGTGGGTTTGTCATAGATAGCTTTTATTATGTTGAGGTATGTTCCTTCTATTCCTGCTTTCTGGAGAGTTTTTATCATAAATGGATGTTGAATTTTGTCAAAGGCCTTCTCTGCATCTATTGAGATAATCATATGGTTTTTATTTTTCAATTTGTTAATGTGGTGAATTACATTGATTGATTTGCGGATATTGAAGAATCCTTGCATCCCTGGGATAAAGCCCACTTGGTCATGGTGTATGATCTTTTTAATGTGTTGTTGGATTCTGATTGCTAGAATTTTGTTGAGGATTTTTGCATCTATGTTCATCAGAGATATTGGCCTGTAGTTTTCTTTTTTGTGACATCTTTGTCAGGTTTTGGTATTAGGGTGATGGTGGCCTCATAGAATGAGTTTGGAAGTTTACCTTCCTCTGCAATTTTCTGGAAGAGTTTGAGGAGGATAGGTGTTAGCTCTTCTCGAAATTTTTGGTAGAATTCAGCTGTGAAGCCGTCTGGACCTGGGCTTTTGTTAGCTGGAAGATTTCTGATTACAGTTTCAATTTCCGTGCTTGTGATGTGTCTGTTAAGATTTTCTATTTCTTCCTGGTTCAGTTTTGGAAAATTGTACTTTTCTAAGAATTTGTCCATTTCTTCCATGTTGTCCATTTTATTGGCATACAACTGCTGATAGTAGTCTCTTATGATCCTTTGTATTTCTGTGTTGTCTGTTGTGATCTCTCCATTTTCATTTCTAATTTTATTGATTTGATTTTTCTCTCTTTGCTTCTTGATGAGTCTGGCTAATGGTTTGTCAATTTTATTTATCCTTTCAAAGAACCAGCTTTTGGCTTTGTTGATTTTTGCTATGGTCTCTTTTGTTTCTTTTGCATTTATTTCTGCCCTAATTTTTAAGATTTCTTTCCTTCTACTAACTCTGGGGTTCTCCAACTCTTCCTTTTCTAGTTGCTTTAGTTGTAGAGTTAGGTTATTTATTTGACTTTTTTCTTGTTTCTTGAGGTATGCCTGTATTGCTATGAACTTTCCTCTTAGCACTGCTTTTATAGTGTCCCACAGGTTTTGGGTTGTTGTGTTTTCATTTTCATTAGTTTCTATGCATATTTTGATTTCTTTTTTGATTTCTTCTGTGATTTGTTGGTTATTCAGAAGTGTGTTGTTCAACCTCCATATGTTGGAATTTTTAATAGTTTTTCTCCTGTAATTGAGATCTAATCTTAATGCATTATGGTCAGAAAAGATGCTTGGAATGATTTCGATTTTTTTGAATTTATCAAGTTTAGATTTATGGCCCAGGGTGTGATCTATCCTGGAGAAGGTTCCATGAGCACTTGAAAAAAAGGTGAAATTCGTTGTTTTGGGGTGAAATGTCCTATAGATATCAATTAGGTCTAACTGATTCCTATACACTAATAATGAGAAAGTAGAAAAAGAAATTAAGGAAACAATTCCATTCACCATTGCAACGAAAAGAATAAAATACTTAGGAATATATCTTCCTAAAGAAACTAAAGACCTATATATAGAAAACTATAAAACACTGATGAAAGAAATCAAAGAGGACACTAATAGATGGAGAAATATACCATGTTCATGGATTGGAAGAATCAATATAGTGAAAATGAGTATACTACCCAAAGCAATTTACAAATTCAATGCAATCCCTATCAAGCTACCAGCCACATTTTTCACAGAACTAGAACAAATAATTTCAAGATTTGTATGGAAATACAAAAAAACCTCGAATAGCCAAAGCAATCTTGAGAAAGAAGAATGGAACTGGAGGAATCAACTTGCTTGACTTCAGGCTCTACTACAAAGCCACAGTCATCAAGACAGTATGGTACTGGCACAAAGACAGACATATAGATCAATGGAACAAAATAGAAAGCCCAGAGATAAATCCACACACATATGGACACCTTATCTTTGACAAAGGAGGCAAGAATATACAATGGAGTAAAGACAATCTCTTTAACAAGTGGTGCTGGGAAAACTGGTCAACCACTTGTAAAAGAATGAAACTAGATCACTTTCTAACACCGCACACAAAAATAAACTCAAAATGGATTAAAGATCTAAATGTAAGATCAGAAACTATAAAACTCCTAGAGGAGAACATAGGCAAAACACTATCAGACATAAATCACAGCAGGATCCTCTATGATCCACCTCCCAGAATTCTGGAAATAAAAGCAAAAATAAACAAATGGGATCTAATTAAAATTAAAAGCTTCTGCACAACAAAGGAAAATATAAGCAAGGTGAAAAGACAGCCTTCTGAATGGGAGAAAATAATAGCAAATGAAGCAACTGACAAACAACTAATCTCAAAAATATACAAGCAACTTATGCAGCTCAACTCCAGACCCAATCAAAAAATTGGCCAAAGAACTAAATAGACATTTCTCCAAAGAAGACATACGGATGGCTAACAAACACATGAAAAGATGCTCAACATCACTCATTACTAGAGAAATGCAAATCAAAACCACAATGAGGTACCACTTCACACCAGTCAGAATGGCTGCGATCCAAAAATCTGCAAGCAATAAATGCTGGAGAGGGTGTGGAGAAAAGGGAACCCTCCTACACTGTTGGTGGGAATGCAAACTAGTACAGCCACTATGGAGAACAGTGTGGAGATTCCTTACAAAATTGCAAATAGAACTACCTTATGACCCAGCAATCCCACTTCTGGGCATACACACCGAGGAAACCAGAATTGAAAGAGACACATGTACCCCAATGTTCATCGCAGCACTGTTTATAATAGCCAGGACATGGAAACAACCTAGATGTCCATCAGCAGATGAATGGATAAGCAAGCTGTGGTACATATACACAATGGAGTATTATTCAGCCGTTAAAAAGAATTCATTTGAATCAGTTCTGTTGAGATGGATGAAACTGGAGCCGATTATACAGAGTGAAGTAAGCCAGAAAGAAAAACACCAATACAGTATACTAACACATATATATGGAATTTAGGAAGATGGCAATGACGACCCTGTATGCAAGACAGGGAAAGAGACACAGATGTGTATAACGGACTTTTGGACTCAGAGGGAGAGGGAGAGGGTGGGATGATTTGGGAGAATGCCATTCTAACATGTATACTATCATGTGAACTGAATCGCCAGTCTATGTCTGATGCAGGATGCAGCATGCTTGGGGCTGGTGCATGGGGATGACCCAGAAAGATGTTATGGGGAGGGAGGTGGGAGGGTGGTTCATGTTTGGGAATGCATGTAAGAATTAAAGATTTTATAATTAAAAAAAAAAAGACAAAGGTCAAAAAAAATAAAATGGTAATAGCAGTTATACACAGGCTAATATAAAAGTCATTTTCTAACTGTTTTTAAGAAAAGAACTGAAAAATTTTGGAGTAGTTTTAGGTTCACAGCAAAACAGCAGAAAGGAGGCAGAATTCCCACATATCCCACCCCAATACATGCATGATGCACCCTATTATCAACTTCTCACACCACAGTGGCACATTTGTTGCAATCAATGAGCCAACATTCACATATGATAATCATCCAAAGTCCTTATTTTATGTTAGGACTCACCTTTGATATTGTATGCATTTGGACAAATATATAATGATGTGTATCCACCTCTGTCATATTATAGAGAATAGTTTATCATAAAATTTTTCTTTGCCTATTAAAAAGAAGAGGCCAACTTAGGCTAAAATTTATATGGAAGTTCAAAGGTCTTTGAATAGAAAAACTGAACATGGAAAAGATGAATATAATTGGAAGACTTCGACTACTTTGTTTCAATACTTACTATAGAACTACTGAAATCAAGATGAGGCATTTGCATAAAAATAGACAATAGAACAATATAGAATTCAATAAAAGACTCACAATTGTAAGACCAATTGATTAAAAACCAGGCAGCAAACCATTTGAATGGAAAAGGATATTTTCAACAAATGATAATAGGACAATTAACTTTTACATATGTAAAACATAAACCTGAAATTATACACAAAAATTATTTGATACAGATCATAGATCTGACAATATAAAATTTCTGGAAAAAAATAAGATAATATTCTCCAAATCCTTAGAGGAGGCAGAGCACCTCCAGAAAGCACCAACCAGAAAAAATTCATGAAATGAATTTCATAAAAAATCGAAGCTTTTCCTCAATAAAAATACTCTGAATAAAAAGATGATATGTGTTGGCCAAAACGTTTGTTTGGATTTTTCCTTTACATCTTGTGCAAAGCCCGAATGAATGTATTGGCCAACCCAATACATGCTATGCTGTGAGAACATATTTGCAAAATACATATTTCTCATATATATTGAGGCGACTCACTGGAAAAGAACCTGATGCTTGGAGAGATTGAAGGCAAGAGAGGAAGAGGATGAGATGGGTCGATAACATCACCAACTCAATGGATATGAATCTGAGCAAACTCCAGATTATGAAGGACATCGGGAGCCTGGCATGCTGCAGTCCATGGGGTCACAAATAGTTGGACATGAGTTAATGACTGAACAATAACACTATTTCATATAACAATGAAATGACTTCTAGAACTTATTAATATCAAGCTAATAATGCCAGTTATTAAAGACCAAAACGTTGAAAGACTTGAGAATGCACTTCAAAAAACAGGATGGATGAATAACCAATAGGTATAAGAAAATGTACTCAACATTAATTAGTCTTCATGAAAATATAAATATACTATAACATACACTGTAGAATGACTAATAAAACTGGCCACCACAGATGTTGACGAGGATGTGAAAAACTGAATTTATCATATCAAATTATATTTATCAAGATACTTTAAATTCATATCAAAGGAGTAGTACAAAATGGTACAACCCCTTTGGAAAATGATCTGACAGTTTCTCAGAAATTTCAGCATGACCTACTTCTCAGTATTTGCTCAGAAAAATGAAAACATATGCACAAAAAAGACTTATTGAAGTATTATCATAGCAGCTTTTTTCAAAATAGCCAAAATATCTATCAGAAGGAGTAGAAATTTTTAAAAATATATGATTTATCCATCAAATGAACAGCTACTCGTGACTAAAAAGGAATGAATTACTGGTACAAGAAACATCATGGGCAAATCTTAAACCATTGTCTTGAAAACTGTCAATTTGAGACAATTGTGCTCTGTCCACCCTGGGAGCATTAGCAATACTTGGAGACATTTCTGATTACTGCAGTGGGAGGCAGTGGGACATGCTACTGACATTTTGTAGGTAGTGATCAGTCATGTTGCTAAAAACATCCTACAATGTATATATGGCTCTCTTCCTTATTCTACCTTTTCAGCTTTGCTTTGGTTATGTGGGTATTTTTGGAAGATAGGACAAGAGTACCACTTCTAGGTAAGGAGTGAAGCTTACCCACTAATGTTAATGGAAGTTTAATGTTTTCCTATGATGGGTATTCCTGTGAAGGTCATAGAATAACTTTTGAGCAAAAGACTAAGAAGACTTGAAGTGATCTTCTGGGTATCTCAGAATTTCATCTAAGTGGATAAAATATCCCCATCTTTTTTTTCCTAATTGGCCTTTTCTTCCCCAGGAGCCTTATAAGAAGAGATTTTTATTTTCTTGATTAGATCAGGTGATTAGGAATAAATAATATCTTGTCTGATTGCAATCACATTGGGACAGATTTATAAACTGTCAACTGACATAGTATAAGCTACTTAGTTTCTCTTACCTAAGTGTTTTATTGCCTATATAATTATTTATTTTTAATATATAGCTATGTCTTGTGGTAATAATAAGGCCTTTGGAAGGTCGACCGCCTATTTCCCATTTTTAACTGGTGCTTTCAGTTCAGTTCAGCTCAGTAGCTCAGTCGTGTCTGACTCTTTGCAACCTCATGGACTGCAGCACACCAGGCTTCCCTGACCATCACCAGCTGCTGGAGTTTACTCAAACTCATGTCCATCGAGTCAGTGTCCCTGACCATCACCAACTGCTGGAGTTTACTCAAACTCATGTCCATCGAGTCAGTGATGCCATCCAAACATCTCATCCTCTGTCATCCCCTTTTCCTTTCCCTTCAATGTTTCCCAGCATCAGGGTCTTTTCAAACGAGTCAGTTCTTCACATCAGGTGGCCAAAGTATTGGAGTTTCAGCTTCAGCATCAGTCCTTCCAATGAATATTCAGGACTGATTTCCTTTTAGATGGACTGGTTGGATCTCCTTGCAGTCCAAGGGACTCTCAAGAGTCTTCTCCAACACCATAGTTAGCATCAGTTCTTTGGTGCTCAGCTTTCTTTACAGTCCAACTGTCTTTTTTTTTTTTACTTTATTTTACTTTACAATACTGTATTGGTTTTGCCATACATTGACATGAATCCGCTACAGGTGTACATGAGTTCCCAATCCTGAACCCCACTCCCACCTCCCACCCCATATCATCTCTCTGGATCATCCCCGTGCACCAGCCCCAAAGCATCCTGTATCCTGTATCGAACATAGACTGGCGATTCGTCTCTTACATGATAGTATACATGTTTCAATGCCATTCTCCCACATCATCCCACCCTCTCCCTCTCCCTGAGTCCAAAAGTCCGTTCTATGCATCTACAGTCCAACTCTCTCATCCATACATGACCACTGGAAAAACCATAGCCTTGACTAGATGGACCTTTGTTGGCAAAGTAATGTCTCTGATTTTTAATATGCTGTCTAGGTTCTTCATAACTTTTCTTCCAAATAATAAGTGTCTTTTAATTTCATGGCTGCAGTCACCATCTGCAGTGATTTTGGCTGCTCCTGCTGCTACTAAGTCGCTTCAGTCGTGTCTGACTCTGTGTGACCCCATAGACGGCAGCCCACCAGGCTCCCCCATCCCTGGGATTCTCCAGGCAAGAATACTGGAGCCCCCCCAAAATTAATTCTGCCACTGTTTCTACTGTTTCGCCATCTATATGCCATGAAGTGATGTTGGACTACATGGGGTATATAAAATATTCAGTACACAACCTAGCATATCAACTGTGCTGTGAGCACAGATCTGTAATGAGGCTGAAGTCTCCAAAGTGCCTCTGGTTCCTATTATGTTTCTGAGGTCCCTAAAGTATGTTCTTCTCTCTCATGAATAAATAGAGAAAAGGAAGGGATTTGGGAGTCCCAAATTAGGAGTAGAGGATTCAAACGCTACTCAGAGGTTGAGACCTCTGTTTACATTCAGACACTGCTTCTGTAGTAATGTAAAGGAGATGCTATAGTAGAGAAATTAGGAATACACATCCTACAATAGGCAGTCAATCCCAGAAAGTCCAGAAAATGTGTCTGTTTAATCCAAATAAACGTTACTTGAGAATGGCTTTGATACATTCTGGGGACAAAGTTTTCCCCTCAGGGAGGATATCTTGTCCTAGCTTATGAGCCTGAGGACTACAGTGTTGTATTTTATTTCTCAAAACCTTAAGTCCCTTTCAAGCCAGAGCTTTTATTAAATATTGGATATCTGTCAGTGAATTATCAATTCTACTGGAGAAAAGAGTGAGGTTCTCTACATATTGAATGCTTGGAAAAATCAAAGCCTTTAAAATTGCATTTAAGGTCTGAGAGAAAAGAGGGGCTTCCATAATCCTGTGAGACAAAATAGTCCAAGTACATTGTTGATTTTCCAAGCCAATTAGAGGGAAGGTGATTGGGTAATAGGTAAGAGTTATCATGATTAGAAATACAATCAGATGTTAGATATTAAATGAGACAGTATACAGCTATTCCACTCCAATATTGTTGTCTGGAGAATTCCATGGACAGAGGAGCCTGGAGGGCTACAGTCCATAATAGGGTCACAAAGAGTCGGACATGACTGAGCAACTAACACTATCACTTTCAAACAGTAAATAGTACTGCTTGATTGATTTTATTTCACAGTTCCCTAGGTAGAGAAAATCTGCACTTCAGCTTCCACAAGGAAATTCCCTCACACAATTCCCAAATTGGAGAGCAGAGGAAAAAGCAGAATGGGCCACATAGAAGGGCCAAAGAAAAAGTTTCTTTGCTTAAGGGAATCAGAGTAACTCCTTACAGCAGATAGGACAGCCAGAACACAGGTTTGAGGGTGGAGCTCATCATAGGATAGTTGCAGTGCCAAACAGGAGAGGAATTCAAATGACTTACAGGTGCAATTTTTTGGGAGAGATGATAAAGAGTCCCTAAGTGAGGCCCAATCAGCATAGGAGACATGGCGCTAATAACTGTCAAGTTTATTTGAAAGGATTTATTGCAATGAGGAGAGGGGGATGATCGCAGTAGGGGGAGTCTTTAGACTCTAAAATATGCAATCATCTCAAAGGTTAGATGTAAAGAACTTCTATAGGGAGGAGTAAACAAAGGTAAACAAGACTGGGAACTGAGTGTGGCTCAGATCATGAACTCCTTATTGCCAAATTCACACTTAAATTGAAGAAAGTAGGGAAAACCAATAGACCATCAAGGTATGACCTAAATCAAATCCCTTAAAATTATACAGTGGAACTGACAAATAGATTCAAGGGATTGGACCTGATAGACAGAGTCCCTGAAGAATTACGGACATTGTACAGGAGGCAGTGATCAAGACCACGCCCAAGAAAAAGGAAAGTAAAAAGGAAAACTGGTTGTCTGAGAAGGCCTTATAAATAGCTGTGAAAAGAAGAGAAGCTAAAGGCAAAGCAGAAAAGGAAAGATTTACCCATTTGAATGCAGAGTTCCAAAGAAGAGAAAGGAGAGTAAAGAAAGCCTTCCTCAGCGATTAATCCAAAAAGTAGAGGAAAACAACAGAATGGGAAAGACTAGAGATCTCTTCAAGAAATTTAGAAATACCAAGGGAACATTTCATGCAAAGATGGGCTCAATAAAGGACAAAAATGGTATGGACCTAACAGAAGCAGAAGATATTAAGAAGAGGTGGCAGGAATAAGAATACACAGAAACTATGCAAAAAAGATCTTCATGACTCAGATAACCACGATGGTGTGATCACTCACCTAGAGCCAGACATCCTGAAAGGTGAAGTCAAGTGCGCCTTGGGAAGCATCACTATGAACAAAACTAGTGGAGGTGGTGGAATTCCAGTTGAGCTTTCCAAATCCTAAATGATGATGCTGTGAAAGTGCTGCACTCAATATGCCAGCAAATCTGGAAGACTCAGCAGTGGCCGCAGGACTGGAAAAGGTCAGTTTTCATTCCAATCCCAAAGAAAGACAATGCCAAAGAATGCTCAAACTACCACACAATTGCACTCATTTCACACACTAGCAAAGTAATGCTGAAAATTCTCCAAGCCAGGCTTCAACAGTACATGAACTGCAAACTTCCAGATGCTCAAGCTGGATTTAGAAAAGGCAGAGGAGGCAGAGATCAAATTGCCAACATCTGCTGGATTATCAAAAAAGCAAGAGGGTTTCAGTAAAACATCTACTTTTGCTTTAACTACGTCAAAGCCTTTGACTGTGTGGATCACAACAAACTGTGGAAAATTCTTCAAGAGATAAGAATACCAGACCACCTGAACTGCCTCCTGAGAAATCTGTATGCAGGTCAAGAAGCAACAGTTAGAACCGGACATAGAACAACAGACTGGTTCCAAATCAGGAAAGGAGTACGTCAAGGTTATATAATGTCACCCTGCTTATTTAACTTATATGCAGAGTACATCATGCAAAACACCAGGCTGGAGGAAGCAAAAGTTGGAATCAAAATTGCTAGGAGAAATATCAGTAACCTCAGATACTCAGGTGACACCAAACTTATGGCAGAAAGCAAAGAACTAAAGAGCCTCTTGAAGGTGAAAGAGTAGAGTGAAAAAGTTGGCTTAAAACTCAACATTCAGAAAACGAAGATCATGGCATCTGGTCTCATCACTTCATGGCAAATAGATAGGAAAACAATGGAAACATTGAAAGACTTTATTTTGGGGGGCTCCAAAATCACTGTAGATGGTGACTGCAGCTATGAAATTAAAAGACGCTTGCCCGTTGGAAGAAAGGCTATGACTAACCTAGACAGCATATTAAAATGCAGAGACATTACTTTACCAACAAAGGTCCATCTAGTCAAAGCTATGGTTTTTCCAGTAGTCATGTATGGATGTGAGAGTTGGACTATGATTGATGCTTTTGAACTGTGGTGTTAGAGAAGACTCTTGAGAGTCCCTTGGACTGCAAGGAGATCCAACCAGTCCATCCTGAAGGAAATCAATCCTGAATATTCATTGGAAGGACTGATGCTGAAGTTGAAATTCCAATACTTTGGCCACCTGATGCGGAGAACCAACTCTTTGAAAAGACCCTGATGCTGGGAAGGATTTAAGGTGGGAAGAGAAGCAGATGACAGGGGATGAGATGAGTGGATGGGATCACTGATGCATTGGACATGAGTTTGAGTCAGCTCTGGGAGTTGTTGATGGCTAGGGAAGTGCATGCTGCACTCCATTGGGTTGCTAAGAGTCAGACATGACTGAGTGACTTAACTGAACTGAAATAAAGCTCATGCTAGAAAGAACCAGGTAGGGGAAAGTGGGATGAGATAAAGTGGTGTGACTGGTCAATAGATCAGAAAAAGATTTATCCTGAAGTCAGCTTGGTCTCAGAGGGTCATTAAGGGGTCCTGTATGCTGCTTCAAGGTGAGACTGTGTCAAAGTAAAGGGACCTAGGGAAGGAGAGAAACTTCACCAAAGTTCAGTTATCAATACTTGGTTCTGACTGATCAATGGGGACAAAATCTTTTAGCTAATCATTTGTGGGACAAAGAATGGAAATTGGGCACGGGGGTTCTGTGTTTGTCTTTGCAATCGGTAAAGAAAGGACTCATTCGTGAGTCTTGGTCAAGTCATAAAGATAAGTTCGTTTCTTTGCAATATGCTATTTCCTGGAAAACAAATGCATAGAATTTTTAAAATTGTGTCTGTTCACAGGATCACAGGTCTCAAGTAAAAATCAACACAGTCAATATCTTGATAGTTATATAGATTACACTCATATATGCTGTTTTCAAAGCTCATTAATCTGTTCACTTAAGATCTGTGTATTTTATTGTATGAAAAATTTAACTTGGGGAAAAAATACACTGTTTTTCACAGATTCAACAAAGAAAAAATTAATTTTGGTAAATATGGTAGCCCAGCAAAAATGGTATTTTTAAAAGCAGTCCTGAAATATAAAATTTCCTAAAATATATGAATATTTTAGATATTTGAATAATAACATTTGAATTGCTTCTAGCTCTGCATCTAGTTTTCTTCTCTAGGACAGCACCAAAGGGTAGGAATAGTTTGGGTATACATGTATGTGGTATGTGTGTATGTGTTATATTGAAAAAATGAAAACAGAATACTTTCCACTCCAATGATTATAAAGAAAAATAAAATAACCAATCATGATAAAAGATGTTTTGCTTATGACAGTCAGTGTTTCTGGAAACTCCCAAGTTCTCCCTGTGTAAAAATCCTTTTAGAAGATCAATATACATTGATAAAATTGGGTTAGCTGGAACTTTTGTGAAAAGTCATAGTCTGTATTCTATGTCTGTATTCAGGCCTGAATTATCCATGCTGATTATCTGCTTTGATCTACATTACTAGGTAATTTCTTTCCTTGTGGCCAACTTCTTTTCATTCTGATCATATTCACATAAGTAAACTGAATCGGCCACCCTCCTGATCCATATGATTATTTTGGCTGTCTTTATGATCTGTGCAGTTTATTGCATGATTAGTCCAGCTGTGACCAACAGTGCAGATTTTTAAGATGGAATTATTGAGTCAACTGTGTCACAGTCTGCACACAGACTGACCCACTCTATGTGTGCTATTCATTTTTCTCCCTTTGCATTTCATATTATTTGTTTTTCTATTTGTATTGATGAAAGAAACAGGCAGTTAATTCCCAAGTTCACTGTATGACTTGAGGATACAATAAGTATTCTAAGTTAAATGTTTTATTTGGTGTTTTATTTTATAAATAATAATGACCCAATTACATATTTTTGCATTAGTAGAATCTCGCATCTGTATAATTTATATGCAGTTCATTTTGACTATCACAACATTTCAATCTCAGTTTCTCATTTTCATTAACACTAGCACAATTTCCTTTGTGAAAGTTTAAAAGATAAATATAATCATAGGTTTTATAACTTGAATAATGAATCTTAGATTTTCTAAGCAATAGCTCTACTTTTTATGCTAATCCAAGATTTAAGATGTCTCTCCAAGTTTTTTTGAGCACTGGATAAATAAATATTTTGCAGTTGCTCTTAAGCCAAATAGTTTATCTTTTCCTTTTAAATATATTTGAAGGCGCTAGGAAGATAATACCTCTTTGTTTTTAGAGACTGCTATTCTTAATATTATCTCCATGTTCATGTCTTTATACTTTTTAAGGTTTTATTTAATAATAAATTACTTAAAGGAAGAGAATACCTGTAAAAGTTAAATATGTTTTAGCATTTTGCATTATTTCATTGTATTTTTCTTACTGTTATGCAGCCATATTTATGGCCAGAGTGAAGATTGATGTGGGCTCAGGTGTACTGATGGTTAAAATTGCACAAAACGAGGAGCTTCCAATTCACATGAGATTTCAGCCATCCTGTTAGTTGTTCTTTCCTATGAGTATACTCACTGTCTAACTTTAAAGTTTTGAGCTTCTAACCATAGATGAGTAACATTCCAAACTATAATGTTATGATTAATCTATAACATTTTATGAGTTTGTGAAATGATACAGATCTCAACTTCATAGTCAAGTTTCTTAACACCTGGAATCATAGTGGTCATGAGTCACCCTAGAGAGAGTTTCCTTAAGAGAAAAGGAAAAATGTTACCTGGTTTTATGTTGATTGTTGGTTTGTATTTGCGGGCCCCTGGATAAGGATATCTCTTTAGGAATGACAGAAGCTCTTTTAATTCTAGAAATCATTAAAGTAATGAAAAAAGAATTAGTTAATAAGTACTTATTGTACTCTATGGCATGAATCATATATAAACACCCAGCAGCTTAAACTTTAGGGTATTCTACAGGTATATAGCAGGGTAAAAAAAATCAAACTGCATAGTTGCTCATTCTGATTTCTAACAGTCATGGTATAATCCGTATCTGTAAGAAGTAAAAATCTATACTGCTCTTTTCAAATTACAGAGACCAGTTGGGGAGAGAGATAACTATAAGGAATTTTGAAGTTTCTTCAAATGTCTTTCTCATGCTGAAATTTGAAACTCAGATATTATGACCTTTAAAAAATAATGGTTCACAATAATATCTTTGCATGCACAAAGGGACTAAGGGTAATTCCATAAAATGGAGGAACTGGGAGAAGCGAGCTATCTTTAAGGGAAAGAAAAAAAAATTGCAAATTGTTTTGTAGCCTGTTAAAGTTTATGTTTTAAGAGAGTTCAAAATCATGACTCTCATAAACATGAAATGAACATATGTCAAAGATATTATTTAACTTGTTAATAAGGGAACTAGTGAGATGTTACAACTAGATCAAAAGAAAATTTAAAGAACCACACATATAAGCAGTACATATATTGAATGATAATTTATGACATATAAAAGTGATTTACAGTGGGAAGTTTCTTCTTAAAATTTATTTATTTTAATTGGAAGATAATTACTTTACAATATTGCAATAGTTTTTGCCATACATCAGTGTGAATCGGCCATAGGTGTGCATGCGTACCCTCCATCTTGAAATCCCTCCCCCCTCCCCCCTCCCCCCTCCCCCCTCCCCCCTCCCCCCTCCCCCCTCCCCCCTCCCCCCTCCCCCTCCCCCCTCCCCCCCTCCCCCCTCTCCCCCTAGGGGGAGGCTAGGGGAAAGTACTCAGAACAAGAATTTGCCACGAGAATGAACTTTCTGAAGTATTTGCATAAGTCTGAGGGAGGCAAGTGAATTTACCGTAGAATTAGAAATATTAGACTTGAATCAATCATATACAAATATGAAATAATAGAATGATAGTAATTGTCATATGTAATTCCCTGCTTAAGTTGTTAGCTATTAATTAATATCTTTAACTAATATATTTGCAAAATCTTTAATATTGTGTGATTAAGATTGTGTCTTTTCCGCCATGGGTTTTCTCACCATTCTGCTTGAGCATACCAACATCTTCCTATTTATATGTTTCTCTGGCTTGTGCAGATTATATTATTTCAGGCTGAGAACTTCTCTAGGTCACCCCCATCACTCAAATTTCTTAACTTCTAGAGTTATTTTGTGTCTCATTTCAAGGATCCACGAAATTTTTTGCTGGTGAAACTAAACTTAGACTCACTAGTTGAAGTGACACCTTGCTGTTTTGTGGCTTTATGTCAACTACATTTGTGTGTGCGTATTTGCACGTTATAAACTATCTTGCACAGTTGTTAGATTATAATAACATTTGATTCCCTAACTACCTGCCTTGTTTACTGCTATATCTCCAGCGTATAATATAGTGCCTGGTACACAATACATGTTTAAAAAAATACTAGTTTGTAAATGCACACAGTAAAGGGTCAGAACCAGCAGTTGTTTACAAAGCTGGCTTCAGGGAATGAGATGGCAGCTAGTGTCAAAGAGATTTCTTTCTTTTTTTTTTTTCTTTTTTTTCCAGAGAGTAAACATAAGTGTGCTTGAAGAAAATGAATCAATTAATAAACTTGAAGCAATCCTTTATGGCTTTTTAAATATATAATGTAAAAGTATTTCAAGATGGTGTTGCAGATGCTTTCAATAAAACATCCACATGCAACAATTTTTCAGCACATATGATGAATATCAATGTATAGCTCCCATGTTTTTTTTTTTTTTTTAATTTAGTAGATTTGACTTACAATATATTAGATTCGGGTGAACAGAATAGTGATTTGATATTTTTCCCATGTATGTACTTTGACAGAATCTGTTTATGAAATGGCTGCAGCGTGAGAAGCCCAGTTAGAAAGTGTGGATAAACATAAGGCTAATAGGCTGAGCTTTCTGACACTGTAGATCCTGAAATATAACTTTTTTTTTTCCATCACCCCCAAATTTATTTGGAAACCATATGCAGTCATTCTGTATCTTTACCCTCTGGGCCCTGGCAACCGTTGATCTTTTTCTTTCACTACAGTTTTTTATTTTTCTAGAATTTCATGTAAATAGTCACACAGTATATACTCTTAAGTCCGGCCTCTTTGATATGATCAAGATACAAAACAGTCCCATCATCATAGGGGCCTCTTGTATTGCCTTTTTATAGCCCCATTCACCTCTCCTTTCCCCTCTCCAGGCCCTGGCAACCACTAATCTCTTACCTGTTTCTGTAGTTAAATATAACTTTAAGATATATCAAGTCCTGTTTAGTACATTAAGAGTAATGACAAGTAAGAAAATAGTTTGATTCCTCCTAGCACACAGATGGCCTTTTGGAGTAACCCCTCCACTCATTCTCAGATATTAGCACATGTCACATTTCTTACTTCTAAGAATGTAGAGTATTAAACACTTAACACACACACACACACACACACACACACACACACATTTATGCTGAAGATCAGCAACCAAATGTATAGGATGATGGTGTATCTTAACAATGTAAACCAAAATTACCTTAAGAATATTTTCACCAATGCTTAAATACAGTTGCTTTTCTAATGGAGCATCACTGACTCTTCCTTTAAATTCAGACAACAAAAATTTACAAGTTTGAATTTTCCCAGGGCTTACAATACAACTTGGGGTGAAAAGCGATATGGTATTTACTATTATCAAGTGGAAAATTCTCAACTTATAGCTTCCTAAAAGGTGGCAGTGCTGGCAAAACTGTCCAGTCATCTGTACTATGTATAGGTTATCTAATAGTGTGCTGAATTTGGGGTCAGTCTGACTGAAAGGGATGATGTCACTTTTGACTATCCAAAGTTTCCAAGCAATTATACTATTTCTTTATTGAAATTTACCATCAAAGTATAAAAGTGAGTTTGTGAGATCTGAGAAAAGATACAACAACGAAGGTCATAGAGCCTACATTCTATGTATTAATTATCTTCTGACACAAAGATCATTTTTCTTCCTGGGCCTAGTTCATTTCAGTGAGGTATACTTAAGAAGTCTTGCATAACTAGCAATTTCTCTATAGATAAATATGATATTAAAAAATAAAACAAGCAAAAGGAGTAAATAAGTGACAGGGTATCATTTCCGTAGCTCTTGCTCAGTACTAATAAAGTGATGTTATAAACATAAATGGATGAAGACAAAATTTTATACATGCAAAACCTCATATAGTTACATGCTAATTCTATACAGATTGGTATTATCATAATTAAAATCATATTACTTGTACATCTTAGAGTAGTAATGCTTGGTTGGAATGAAATATGATAATCTGAAATAAGATGACCAGGATCAATTTTAAGTGAAATATTAAAGTGTGTATCTTATTTCTATGTCATCCCCATCTATCCTTCATTACCATTATCATTTCTTTTAACATAGAACTGTTTTTCTTTTGCTGTCCTATGACTACCAAGTGATCCATTACAGCCCTCAATCCCTTCTCTCTGACACATTATTAAATAAGTATTAGGACTGCTCTATTTCCCCTCCTTAATATGATGTCCCTCCTTCTATTTTGTCAACTCACTTCTCAATAGCTGATGACCAATTAATCTGATTAGCAATCTGTTATATTGTGTATTTATGGGTATCAAACTATTGATGTGTTACCACTTTTAGTTGACTGGTATGTCTTGTATATAAACCTTCCTTGTGCTACACCAAAATTTTTTTAAGAAAACGATGTCTCTAAATTTAGGCATTATTGTAGCCAGTGAAGAAGATACTCAAAGGGAAAGGGGGGCCACTGGAACACTGAATATATACCATGTAGTTAGCGTAGAGGCAGAAGATTATATAGCCTATGTCCTCTTTGCTAATAATCCTCTCTGGGCCTTTCTCTTCTATATTATAGAAATGTATACTTCACTTGCTGGCCTTCTTTCTTTTAACATCTACTTCTTGGCTTTAAAAACAAAAGGTATTTTAGTGTTTACATGAAAGTAATCTCCACAAAGGGGAAAATAGTCCCTCTCTACAGATACAAAAAACGTTATTTTATCTCAAACCTTTCCTTGCTTAAAATTTTCTATAATCTGACAAAAGCATTTAAGACACCCTGAAACAAGATGGTTTTTAAACTTCAATCTTTAAGAACTTTGTACTTCTAGTTAGATATATTACTTAATAACTTCAGTTCTGGTCATTCTATTGAAATTGATATCTCTGTGTGAAACTTATAAGCTTTTGTGTTTTCTTTGTTAGTCCAGAAAAGCCTCATTTGTATTTCACTTTAATCTTCCATTCATGAAGAATCCAAGTCTCTGTGAATTTCTTATTTTTTAAAAGTGACTGAATTTTTTTTTTTATCATTCAAATTAGTAGCAGTTATAATGTGGAACATTAGTACAGCTCACCAGTATTTCCAGTTATGCTGTTTCTGGGAAGATGGAAGGATTGCCTGGTCCTATGCCCTGTTGAAGGTGAGAGAGGCCACGTGATTTGTTTGGCTAATAAATAGTGAGTGGAAGAAATATGCATCACTTTCAAATGAAAACAATCAAGATCAATAACTGGATTTACCAACCTGCTTTTTACTTTTTCACTACATTGATGGATGTGTCATAAAATTCATGCATTCCAGAAAGTTGAGCCAACACATAGAAGACAGCTGAGCTGAAATGTCAACCAGATATGCAATGTACTTTGCCCAAGATACTTTCATTGAATTAAGCCACTCAGATTTTTGGGCCACCTGTTAATACAGCTTACAACTTCCCTCATGGCTCAGATGGTAAAGAGTCTGCCTACAATGTGGGAGATCCAGGTTCAATCCCTGGGTCGGGAAGATCTCCTGGAGAAGGAAATGGCAACCCACTCCAGTATTCTTGCCTGGGAAAAATCTCATGGATGGAGGAGCCTGGTAGGCTACAGTCCATGGGATCACAAAGAGTCAGACATGACTTAGTGACTTCACTTTCACTTTTGTTAATACAGCAATACTCATCTTGAGCTGGCTATGTCTTTTATACCTGTGAAGTGTCTATGGTGATTATTAGAAAGGGTTTGAGTATAGCTGCATTTATTCTACCAAATATTAAATTAAAGTGTTCCAATTAGTGAAATTTGTAAATCTTTTAGTATCATGGATTTTTAAATCAGCACAATTATTTGAAATGTGAATAACAGTAATATGACAAATAATTTAGAAGCCTCCAATGTATGCCTATAAAATATTATCTGGGAATATCCTAGAACATTTAGTTCAGTGAATAACAAAGCATTACAAGAAAGAAAACATTGTGAATAGATAAAATGTAGTTATTAATTTATTGCTTATTTACGTGTTCGCTAGGAAAAATTTTTAGTCCTTTAATTTGTAAACAGCTACTTGGTAACTAACAGGCATTAAATTAAGAATTTAACTGACTTTCCCACATGATAAAATTATGATCCATAATGAACTTTACAAATGAATACAAAACAGACACTATTTTCCTTTCAAGAGGTAGTTCTTTGAATTTCTAAATCCAAGCTTCTCAGTATTCATGACTTATAAAATTTTTGATTTATTATTTTTTAATAAGAGAAATTCAGAATTAAATTGATTTTGCCACATGATACCTTTATAATCATGGTGAACTTTACAAATAAATACAAAGCAGATACTTCTTTTCCATTCAGGAGATAGTTCTTTGAATTTCTAAATCCAAATACCTCAGTATTCACTACTTATGGAATTTTTATAAGTAGATAAATATGAAGACACAAGTAGTCAAAGAGTTGTAAGAAGTTATTGTGGATTGTTGGTGATTATTACAGGAATTATTGCCTTCCTGTTACCTGTGCCCCTTTGAATGTGACTTTGTAGCTCATCCCATCAGAAGGAAAAAAATCTTTCCCACCACATGGATCTAGGGTGTTCTTGGATTTCTTTTACATACGGCATACAGCAAGAGTAACTTTGTACCAGTTATGTACCTAGAACTCAAGAGGCATGGCATAGTTCTACTCACTCTCTTGGAACTCTGTCATTATCAAAAGGTCAAACCCAGGCTAATCTTTTGAATGGTGAGTGACTTGTGGTCGAGCCACACTTGTTGCCCCTGTCAATACCTATCTATCCAATCACTAAACATGTGAATGAAACCATAAGAGGGCCAACTCATTTGCTAAATAAAATCATATGAGCAAACCATCAAATATCAGTTGGCAGTACAGCCAACTCAACTTCAGACTCATGAAAAATTACAAATTGTTATTTTTTAAAAAGTGACTAGGTTTTACTTTTTTCCCTTAGTTTTTAATTTTATTTTTGTGATTTTTATTGACATATAATTGACTTGCATGCATGCATGCTCAGTTGCTCATTTCTGTCTGACTTTGCAACTCCATGGACTGTAGCTGCCAGGCTCCTCTGTCCATGGCATTCCTCAGGCAAGAATACTGGAGTGGGTTGCCATTTTCACTTCCAGGGGTCTTCCTGACCCAGCGATCAAGCCCCCATCTCCTGCATTGGCTGGTGGATTCTTTATCACTACACCACCTGGGAATCCCATAATAGACTTACAATATTATATTAGTTTTATGTTAACATAGTGATTCAATATTTCAATATATTGCAAAATTATTGCCAGGATAAGCCTAGTTACCATCTGTCACCATATAAAGTTGTTGCAGTGTTATTATAGTATTATTTACTACATTCCCTATGCTGTACATTACATCCCCATTTATTTCATAACTGGAAGTTTGTACTTTTAACTGTCTTCATTCAGTTCTCCTACCACACCCCCAACTCTGTAACTGATCTTTTTCTATGATTTGTTTTCGAAGTATAATTGACCTACAACACTATGTTAGTTTCTGATACACAGCATATTGATCTGATACTTCAATTCACTTCAAAATGATGACCACAGCAATCTAGTTACCATTTGTCACCATACAAAAGTATTACATAATTATTGATTATATCCCTTATACTGTACTTTTCATAATCATATCTGGAAGATTGTATCTCTTAATCTCCCTCACCTATTTCTCTCCTCCTCTATGCCTCTCTCCTTTGGCAGCCATCACTTTGTTCTCTGCACCTATGACTGTGCTTCTGTTTTGTTATGTTTGTTCATTTATTTTGCTTTTTAGATTTTACATATAAGTGAAATCATATGGCATTTTTCTTTGTAAGACTCATTTCACCTAGTATACTACCTACTAGGTTGATCCATGTTGTTGAAAATGGAAAGATTTCATTCTTTTCTACGGTTAAGTAATATTTCATTGCATATATACACCATATCTTCTGTATCCATTCATCTACTGATTAGATACTTCAGTTGCTTCCATATCTTGGTCATTGCAAATAATGTTGCAAAGAACATAGGGGTGCATATATGTGTATGTATACTTTTGAATTACTTCTTTTGTTTTCTTCGGATAAATACCCAGGAGTCGAATTGCTGGATCATATTTTAGTTTTGTTTTAGTTTTTGAGGAATCTCCATATGGTTTTCAATAGTGGTTGCACCATTTACATTCCCACAATAGTTGTACAAGGGTTCCCTTTTCTCCATATCCTCACCAATACTTATTATTTGTTGTCTTTTTGATCATAGCTATTCTGACAGGTATGGACTGATATTTCATTGTGGTTTGGATTTGAATTTCCTTAATAATTAGTAATGTGAGAATCTTTTCATGTGTCTGTTGGTAATCTGTATGTCATCTTTGGAAAAATGTCTATTCTGGTCCTCTGCCTACTTTTTAATTAATTAGGTTGAGGGTTTTTTTTTTTTTTACTTTAATTTTGAGTTGTATGAGTTCTTTGTACACTTTGTTTTCTTATTGTTTTCATTTAGATTTATGTATTTTAATTGGAGGCTAATTCCTTTACAATATTGTATTGGTTCTGCCACACATCAACATGAATCTGCCACGGGTGTACACGTGTTTCCCATCCTGAACAACCCCCCCTCCCCGTACCATCTCTCCGGGTCATCCCAGTGCACCAGCCCAAAGCATCATGGCAATTCATTTCTTATATGATGTTATACATGTTTCAGTGCCATTCTCCCAAATCATCCCACCCTCGCCCTCTCCCACAGAGTCCAAAAGACTGTTCTATACATCTGTGTCTCTTTTGCTGTCTCGCATATAGGGTTATTGTTACCATCATTCTAAATTCCATATATATGCATTAGTATACTGTCTGTATTGGTGTTTTTCTTTCTGGCTTACTTCACTCTGTATAATTGGCTCCAGTTTCATCCACCTCATTAGAACTGATTCAAATGTATTCTTTTTAATGGCTGAGTAATACTCCATTGTGTATATGTACCACAGCTTTCTTATCCATTGGTCTGATGATGGACATCTAGGTTGCTTCCATGTCCTGGCTATTATAAACAATGCTGCGATGAACATTGGAGTACACGTGTCTCTTTCAATTCTGGTTTCCTCCGTGTGTATGCCCAGCAGTGGGATTGCTGGGCCATATAAACCCCTTATTGAATGTATTGTTTGCAAATGTCTTCTCCCATTCACTAGGCAACATTAGTGTTTTATTACTAATTTCCTTTGCTATGGAAAGTTTTTTAGTTTGTTATAGTTCCATTTGTTTATTTTTTGTTTCTGTTTGCCTTGCCTGAGGAGACATATCTAAAAAAAGTATTTCTAAGACCCTGCCTTCTGCTGTAGGTGCTGGCACACTGATGGACAGCATTGTATCCTGGCATGGCTGGCTATGTGGCTAATTTTTTTAACTGTTAATGCAAAGTAGATTATTGATACAGAGTATTAATACATTTAGTTATTCTGTTTTTATAAGATTTGGATCACTGGAATGACATGCAGTTGTGTGTAAAAATTATGGTTATGAAAAAATATTTTTGTTCATGATTTGATCATTACCATAGTGATTTAATCATCAGCATAATGACTTGATGATTGATGGCCAGAAAATACATAAAATTAGGCTAGTGTGCTACATAATATTAACAGAGATGCTCATGGTTGGAAAAAAATCAAAATTTATATCTTAGTTCTTTGAAAATTAAAAAAAATAGTATACTTTTATAAAATAATGTTTTATATAATCCCTAGTGTTTTTCAGTGGAGGTTTCTTGTGCAGTTATTTACCAATAAATACATGAAAGATAATGGGACTCTAAGGTAAAACAAATTATACTTTTTTTCCCTCTCTTTATTATCTGTAATTATCCATGAAAGATCCATAAAGCATCCAAATGATAGAAATGCACTAGTAGACAAAAGGGCATCAAAGAAATCTGGGAGTAAGGATCAGTGTAGAAGATTAAAAGAGAAGTACAAAGCTACAGACTCTGGCACTAGTGATTTATGAAATAATCTCAAGTTACCCAAAAGAAAATATAACCCAAAAGGAAAATTAATTGCATCTTTAAAAGTTTACAGAGAAAACACCTCATTTAAATGTCTCAATTTAATGATGTTTCCATATAGTTAAACTTACCTTTTTTTACATGATTTCTTTTTAAAATTTTTATTGGATTATAGTTGCTTTACAATGTTGTGTTAGTTTCAGGTGTACAGAAAGTGCATCAGTTATACATATACATATATCCACTTTTTTTAAGATTTTTTTCTCATAAATGTCATTACAGAGTATTGAGTAAAGTTCCCTGTGGTATACAGTAGGTCCTTATTAGTTATCTATTTTATATATAGTAGTGTGTATATATCAATCCCAACCTCTCAATTTAACCCTCCCTCCTCTTTCCCTACTGGTAACCATGTTTGTTTTCTACATCTGTGACTCTATTTCCATTTTGCATGGGAAAATTTAAAGTGTAATGTTTAATGCCAACCTTTTCTTATTATTTTATTTAACATATTTTAATCTAAAAATGTGATTCATCTTATTGTCAAATCCAATTATTTTATGGATATTGATAATTATGTTAAACTTATATACCTCTTGCTATCTTATCTGATATAAGATTAAAAGCTAGCCTTTGAAGTAGATACTATTATTATCTGAGAGAAACCTGAAGCAAAGAGATGTTAAGTAACAGATCTACTAAGGTGTCAGACTAGAAAGTGTGGTTCTCAACTCAGTGTTCCTTACACCAACACCATAAAGCAGATGCATGGAATGATGTGTAGAGAATGATTCCATGGCCTCACTTAGGCAAAGTGTTGGATGTTGTCATGATTGACTAGCTATGTCTTTCATGGATGAAGGAGAAGGGAGTGGTAGTACTTGTGTCCTTTATTCACTATTCTTTTATCTAACATAGTATAGCAGTTATGAACATACTTTCCCATTAGCTTTTGAGGTTTTGTTATGTTTTGTTTTGGATGTTTCTCCCCTGGTTTTTAGGTTATCAGCAGAACCTGCCCTCTTTTGTCTTTTGTCTGTAAATTACACTTTAAAGTCTTCCTCTATTTTACTGATCACACAATCTACTCTCTACTTGCCAGACAAATTCAAGAATATTTTTTAACTTTCTGAACTTTAGTCTCCTAGTCAATAAAATGATGACAAAGAGCGTTGTCTTGTGAATTTTTTATGAATATCACTAATAAAAAATGAGTTGGCTTGGACCAATTTTGAGATGCAAGACAGAATTTGGTGAAATGTTTACAATAACCAGCTAGTTAATTGAGTGTTAATTATGATGTGTACCTACTGTACAGAGCTGAGTGGATTACATGTATTTATATGTAAATATTTCGCCATAATTCACAAAGAAGATGCAAGGGAGATGGGAGTGCATGGTAACTAGAATTAAAATGGCTAAGGAACTTAAAATTTGCAAAAAAGAATCTTAATCTGACACTACAGGAAATCAGTTTATATACTTTTTCTTGAAGTTTGAAATTGAGAAAGCCTGGATGGAAGTCTAGTACACTAGCTCTTGATCAACATATTTTACTGCCATTCAGGGGAACACAGTTTTCCTCTTGGAATATTATGTAAATGTTTGAGTGCTCAGATTTATTTTAGACTTAATTCTTGTCTTGGGGCACTCCAGTTTGGACTTTGTAGATACCAACTCTGATTTCTAAACAAGTGGGACATCATTTAAAATAGCACTAGGGGAAACATAATGGATGTACAAGCTGTCATGCTTAGTTTTATAATGCTTTTTTAGAGAGGAATACAAGTATTTGGAAGTATGTAGAATCTATATCAAATACTCAAAATCACAAAGAAGGAAATATAGCTTTTTATTTACCATGGCCCTAAACACAACACCTTACACATAAGTAGATGCTCAAAGTTTATGGTATTCTTAGAACACACACTAAGTCACCCACATGCATGCACACATCTTTTTTTACTGTTTAAATCTGTAGTACAACCAAGGTTGATTTTAATTTGCAGATAAAAATACTCAAATTCAGTATTTATGAGTAAGGAGGGAATGTGCATAGCATCAAAGGAATAAGCAATGCTCTGGTTTCTGCTGAAAGAGCTATTGTATACAGATTTACAGTGGCTCAGATGGTAAAGAGTCTGCCTTCAATGCAGGAGAGTCAGGTTCAATACCTGAGTCAGGAAGATCCCCTGGAGAACGAAATGGCAAGCCACTCCAGTATTTTTGCTTGGAGAGTTCTATGGATAGAGGAGCCTGGTGGGGCTACAATCCATGGGGTCACAAAGAGTCAAAAGGACTGAGCGACTTTCACTTTCACTTTCTTACAAATAAGGTGAATAACCTAAATCAACAGACTGTTTACTGTTGTGAGAGGAGAAAAAAGGGAATGGATTTTAACAGTTTGATTTAATCAGAGTTAATACAAAATAACCTCAGATATGGCAGAAAGAGGAACTAAAAGCCTCTTGATGAAAGTGAAAGAGGAGAGTGAAAAAGTTGGCTTAAAGCTCCACCTTCAGAAAACGAAGATCATGGCATCTGGTCCCATCACTTCATGGGAAATAGATGGGGAAACAGTGGAAACAGTCAGACTTTATTTTGGGGGCTCCAAAATCACTGCAGATGGTGATTGCAGCCATGAAATGAAAAGACGCTTACTCCTTGGAAGGAGAGTTATGACCAACCTAGATAGCATATTCAAAAGCAGAGACATTCCTTTGCCAACAAAAGTCCATGTAGTCAAGGCTATGGTTTTTCCTGTGGTCATGTACGGATGTGAGAGTTGGACTGTGAAGAAAGCTGAGCACCGAAGAATTGATGGTTTTGAACTGTGGTGTTGGAGAAGACTCTTGAGAGTCCCTTGGACTGCAAGGAGATCCAACCAGTCCATCCTAAAGGAGATCAGCCCTGGGTGTTCATTGGAAGGAATGATGCTAAGGCTGAGACTCCAGTACTTTGGCCACCTCATGCTAAGAGTTGACTCATTGGAAAAGACTCTGATGCTGGGAGGGATTGGGGGCAGGAGGAGAAGGGGACAACAGAGGATGAGATGGCTGGATGGCATCACCGACTCAATGGACATGGGTTTGGGTGAACTCCGGGAGATGGTGATGGACAGGGAGGCCTGGCATTCTGTGATTCATGGGGTCGCAAAGAGTCGGACACGACTGAGCGACTGAACTGAACTGAACTGAACTGAATACAAATATATGTGAAGGACTGTCACAATTGAAAACAATCTTATGTTTATTAAAATGAACAATTTGTAGTATGGAGAATATACTCAAATTAGATGGTTGGTAGATTTTGGATTATAATAGGCACTTTTCACAGTGGAATCAATTGGAAAAAATCAATGATTGGAAATCTTTGTGTGAGATAACATGTCTAGGGCCAGATATAATTCTTCATCCTGTTTAAAATAAAATGATAAAATTGTGTCCTTCATGGATAAAAATATGGATAGAAAGTTCTTATAATATTAGCTGTTTGGGTTGATTCAGTCTCTAGGAAACAAGAATGTTCATGGATTCAGTTATCTGGCTTTTATCTTAATGCACATATACTTTCAGTCCCTACAAAAATCTATGCAAATTTTGTCTGAATGAACATCCAATAGTGACTTATTCACACGTCTGGTTAATCCATTTGGAATTTATAGCATTAAAATTGTATTAAAATGAGGATAATAATGTTCATGTTTAATTTAGTGTAGTATCTAATGAGTGTCATCTCTAATATTTGTAAAATACTAGAATCCAATAAAATCTTAGAATTATGACACAGTTCACAGATAACATCAGTGCTTTTATTGTACATATGTTAAAGGAATGTCAGATGTTAATGAATCCTTTTAATGTTGAATATATTGAACCAAAACCTTACCAGCTAAGTGATGTTGATTGGGAAAAATTCTTCTGTTTCTCTCCATACAATGTCATTTATTTATGTACTTCTGTGAAGTGAAAGTGGTTCAGTTGTGTCTGACTCTCTGCAACTCCATGGACTATACAGTCCATGGAATTCTCCAGGCTAGAATGCTTGTGTGGGTAGCTCTTCCCTTCTCCAGGGGATCTTCCCAAGCCAAGGATCAAGCCCGGGTCTCCTGCATTGAGGCGAATTCTTTACCATCTGAGCCATCAGGGAAACCTTTTTGTAGGCTTTAAAAATGTTAGATATGGATCTACTAAGTACAAAAAGAAATTGAAATTTTATTGATTTGCAGTGTCTTAAAATCAGTAGACAAAATCTAAAGAAGAGTAGCTAAATTATTTTTTCTATGTAGCCAATCTAATGGTCCATTTCTAACTTTCATAAATTATGTATATAAAACCTTTGAAGGATCTAGTGGGTAGAGTATTTACAATGTTTAAGGTGTTTTAAACCTCCTATCTTTTTTTAATTTTCAGAATAACTATAGTAGACAAATCTAGACAGTGCATTAAAAAGCAGAGACTGAACAATAGCAAATACAACAATAGTAGAAAAGTATTCTTATCTCTATTTTAAAAGAAAATTCTTGGTCAGAAAGGTTATTGCAAATTAGAAATGCAGAAGAAATTTAAACCTATTATTGTCCTGATTTCAAATTTTATTATGTTTCAGTGCTGCCTTAACTTTCCTTTCATGGCTGGCTGCTTGTTTTCTATTTCAAATAAATTTGAAATACAACTTGATGTTTAATTTTGGAAGAAAGGATATTCCACTCCCAAATAATGTAATAATAATTGTAAATAATGTTGCTAAGAACACTGGGGTGCATGTATCTTTTCAAATTAGTGATTTTTTTTCCCAGATATATTCCCAGGAGTGGAACTGATGGATCAAATCATAGTTTTATTTTTAGTTTTTAAATTATATTTTATTTATTCATTTAGTTTTGGTTGTGCTGGGTCTGTTGCTGTGCGTGGGCTTTCTCTAGTTGTGGCAAGCAGAGACTATTCTTCCATGTAGGTGTGTGGGCTTCAGTAGTTGTGGCTTGTGGGCTGTATAGCCTGGGGGCATGTGGGATCTTTCCGGACCAGGGATTGAATCCATGTCCCCTGCATTAGCAGGCAAATTCTAAACCACTGGACCACTAGGGAAGTCCCAAATTTTTAGTTTTTTTGAGAAACCTCCAAACTGTTTTCCACAGTGGCTCTAACAGTTTGCATTCCCACCAACAGTGTACAATTGTCCTCTCCAACATTTGTTATTTGTGTTCCTTTTGATGATAGCCATTCTGATAGGTATGAGATGATATCTCATAGTGGTTTTGATTTTCATTTTCCTTATGATTAGTGATGTTCAGCATACTTTCATGTGCCTCTTGACCATCTGCATTTCCTCCTTGGAAAAATGTTTATTCAGTTATTCCCATTTTTAATCAGATTGTTTGATTTTTTTAATATTGAGTTGTATGAGCTGTTTATATATTTTGGAAATTAAGCCCTTGTCAGTCGCATTATTTGCAAATATTTTCTCACATTCTGTAGGTTGTCTCTTTGTTTTGTTGATGATTTCCTTTGCTGTACAAAATCTTTTAAGTTTATTTAGGTCCCATTTGTTTATTTTTGCTTTTATTTTCTTTACTTTATGAGACATACAAAAAATATTATTCTGATTTATGTCAGAGTGTTCTACCTGTGTTTTACTCTAGGAGTTTTTTGGTGTCTAGTCTTTTCTTTAGGCATTTAATCTACTTTGAGTTTATTTTTGTATATGGTTTTAGAGAATGTTGTAATTTCATTCTTTCACATGTAGCTGTCCAGTTTTCCCAGCATCACTTACTGAAGAAACTGTCTTTTCTCCATTGTATACTCTTGCCTCTTTTGTCATAGTTTAGTTGATCATAGATGGGGGGGGGGAGTGTTATTTCTGGGCTCTCTGTCCTGTTCTATTGATTCATGTGTCAGCTTTTTTTTTTTTTTGCCAGACATGATGCTTTGATTACTGTTGCTTTATAGTGTAGTCTGAAGTCAGGGAGCATGATGTCTCTAGCTCCATTCTTTCTCAAGATTGCTTTGGCTATACAGGGCCTTTTGTGTTCCCACACAATTTTTAAAATTATTTGTTCTAGTTTTGTGAAAAATGTCATTGGTGTTTTGGTACAGAGAGCTCTAAATCTGTAGTTTGCCTTAGGTCATTTTGACAACTATTCTTTTAATCCAAGAACACATTATATCTTTCCAGTTGTTTGCATTGTTTTCAGTTTCTTTCATCACTGTTTTCTTATCGCTTTAAGAGTACAGGCCTTTCCTCCTTAGGTAGGTTTATACCTAGGTATTTTATTTGTTATTTTTTTTTTGATGTGATGATAAGTTGGATTGATTTCTTAATTTCCCTTTCTGATAGCTCCTTGTCAGTGTACATAAATGCAGAAGACTTCTATAGATTACTTTTTATCCTTCAACCTTACGAAATTCATGAAGGAACTCTAGCAGTTTTCCAGTGGTATCTTTAGGATTTTCTATGCATAGTATCATGTCATAGGCAAACAGTGACAGTTTATTTTTTGCTTTCCAATTTGGATTTCTTTTCTTTCTTTCTTGTTTCTCTGATTACTGTGTCTAGGACTTCCAAAACTTGTTGAATAAAAGGGGCAAGAGTAGGCATTCTTGTTTTCTTTCTGATCTTAAAGGGAATGTTTTCAGCTTTTCAGTATTAAGTATGATATTAGCTGGGGTTTGTTATTGTGGCCTTTATAGTGTTGAGTTATGCTATGTTGAAATATTGAGCCTCGATGTGATGACATTAGGAGCTGGGGCTTTATGCGAGTAATTAGTCAAGAGTGGAGCCCTCATGAGTGTGATTAGTGCCCTTATAAAAGAGACTTCAGAGAACTCCCTTAAACTTTTTCCATTGTGTGAGGGAACAGTGAGAAATGCCAGGCTGGGTGAAGCACAAGCTGGAATCAAGATTGTCAGGAGAAATATCAATAACCTCAGATATGCAGATGACACCACCCTTATGGCAGAAAGTGAAGAGGAACTAAGGAGACTCTTGATGAAGGTGAAAGAGGAGAGTGAGAAAGCTGGCTTAAAACACAACATTCTAAAAATTAAGATCATGGCATCCTGTCCCATCACTTCATGGCAAATAGATGGGGAAACATTGGATACAGTGAGAGACTTTATTTCCTTGGGCTTCAAAATCATTGCAGATGGTGATTGCAGCCATGAAATTAAAAGACACTTACTTTTTGGAAGAAAAGCTAGGAGAAACCTAGACAGCATACTATAAAGCAGAGACATCACTTTGCCAACAAAGCTCTGCATACACAAAGCTATGGTTTTTCCAGTAGTCATGTATGGTTGTGAGAGTTGGACCATAAAGAAGGCTGAGTGCCAAAGAATTGATGCTTTTGAACGGTGGTGTTGGAGAAGACTCTTGAGAGTCCCTTGGACTGCAAGGAGATCAAACCAGTTAATCCTAAAGGAAATCAACTCTGAATGTTCATTGGAAGGACTAATGCTGAAGCTCCAATACTTTTGTCACCTGATGTAAAGAGCCGACTCAGAAGAGATCCTGATGCTGGAAAAGATTGAAGGCGGGAGGAGAAGGGGACTGTAGAGGTTAAGATCATTGGATGGAATCACTGACTCAATGGACATCAGTTTGAGCAAACTCTGGGAGATGGTGAAGTACAGGGAAGCCCTGGCGTGCTGCACTCCATGGGGTCGCAAAGAGTCAGACACAACTGAGGGACTGAACAACAATGAGAAGGTAGCAGTTTGCAATCTAGAAGAGGGCCCTCAACCAGAATGAGGCCATGCTGGTGTCCAGTGTGGGAATTCTAGTATTCAGAACTGCAAGATATAATCTTCTGTTAGTTATAAGTCAGTCAATCTATGGTACTTAGCACCCTGAATAGAGTATAGAATGAGAGATACATTGGAGCCAACTTGTTGGAGGTCTTAATGGCCAAATCTGGGAATAAATATCCATGAGTCTGTACTGACATGAATTAATAATTCTGTAAATAAATAAATTGGGTAAATGCCACAATAATAATTGTTACAAGTAAGAATCATAATTGATAACTAAAATCAGTAGATTAAAACATGAGAAATAGGATATTTACTTGGTGTCAAAGTATCTTCATAAAATATCAGTTCAGTTCAGTCGCTCAGTAGTGTCCAACACTTTGCGACCCCATGAATCTCAGCACGCCAGGCCTCCCTGTCCATCACCAACTCCCAGAGTTCACTCAGACTCACGTCCATGGAGTCGGTGATGCCATCCAGCCATCTCATCCTCTGTCATCCCCTTCTCCTCCTGCCCCCAATCCCTCCCAACATCAAAGTCTTTTCCAGTGAGTCAACTCTTCACATGAGGTGGCCAAAGTACTGGAGTTTCAGCCTTAGCATCATTCCTACCAAAGAAATCCCAGGGCTGATCTCCTTTAGGATGGACTGGTTGGATCTCCTTGCAGTCCAAGGAACTCTCAAGAGTCTTCTCCAACACCACAGTTCAAAAGCATCAATTCTTTGGCGCTCAGCCTTCTTCACAGTCCAACTCTCACATCCATACATGACTACCGGAAAAACCATAGCCTTGACTAGATGGACCTTAGTCAGCAAAGTAATGTCTCTGCTTTTGAATGTACTGTCTACGTTGGTCATAACTTTCCTTCCAAGGAGTAAGTGTCTTTTAATTTCATGGCTGCAGTCACCATCTGCAGTGATTTTGGAGCCCCCCAAAATAAAGTCTGACACTGTTTCCACTGTTTCCCCATCTATTTCCCATGAAATGATGGGACTGGATGCCATGATCTTTGTTTTCTGAATGTTGAGCTTTAAGCCCACTCTTTCACTCTCCTCTTTCACTTTCATCAAGAGGCTTTTTAGTTCCTCTTCACTTTCTGCCATAGGGTGGTGTCATCTGCATATCTGAGGTTATTGATATTTCTCCCGGCAATCTTGATTCCAGCTTGTGTTTCTTCCAGCCCAGCATTTCTCATGATGTACTCTGCATAGAAGTTAAATAAGCAGGGTGACAATATACAGCCTTGACGTACTCCTTTTCCTATTTGGAACCAGTCTGTTGTTCCATGTCCAATTCTCACTGTTGCTTCCTGACCTGCATACAGATTTCTCAAGAGGCAGGTCAGGTGGTCTGGTATTCCAATCTCTTTCAGAATTTTCCACAGTTTATTGTGATCCACACAGTCAAAGGCTTTGGCATAGTCAATAAAGCAGAAATAGATGTTTTTCTGGAACTCTCTTGCTTTTTCCATGACCCAGCGGATGTTGGCCATTTGATGTCTGGTTCCTATGCCTTTTCTAAAACCAGCTTGAACATCAGGGAGTTCATGGTTCACGTATTGCTGAAGTCTGGCTTGGAGAATTTTGAGCATTGCTTTGCTAGCATGTGAGATGAGTGTGATTGTGTGGTAATTTGAGCTTGCTTTGGCATTGCCTTTCTTTGGGATTGGAAAGAAAACTGACCTTTTCCAGTCCCGTGGCCACTGCTGAGTTTTCCAAATTTGCTGGCATATTGAGTGCAACACTTTCACAGCATCATCTTTCAGGATTTGAAACAGCTCACCTGGAATTCTGTCACCTCCATTAGCTTTGTTCATAGCGATGCTTTCCAAGGCCCACTTGACTTCACATTCCAGGATATCTGGTTCTAGATTAGTGATCACACCATCATGATTATCTGGGTCATGAAGATCTTTTTTTTTACAGTTCTTCCGTGTATTCTTGCCACCTCTTCTTAATATCTTCTGCTTCTGTTAGGTCCATACCATTTCTGTCCTTTATCGAGCCCATTTTTGCATGAAATGTTCCCTTGGTATCTCTAAATTTCTTGAAGAGATCTCTAGTCTTTCCCATTCTGTTGTTTTCCTCTATTTCTTTGCACTGATTGCTGAGGAAGGCTTTCTTATCTCTTCTTGCTATTCTCTGGAACTCTGCATTCAGATGCTTATATCTTTCCTTTTCTCCTTTGCTTTTTGCCTCTCTTCTTTTCACAGCTATTTGTAAGGCCTCCCCAGACAGCCATTTTGCTTTTTTGCATTTCTTTTCCATGGGGATGGTCTTGATCCCTGTCTCCTGTACAATGTCACGAACCTCATTCCATAGTTCATCAGGCACTCTATCTATCAGATCTAGGCCCTTAAATCTATTTCTCACTTCCACTGTATAATCATATGGGATTTGATTTAGGTCACACCTGAATGGTCTAGATGTTTTCCCTACTTTCTTCAGTTTGAGTCTGAATTAGGTAATAAGGAGTTCATGATCTGAGCCACAGTCAGCTCCTGATCTTGTTTTTGCTGACTGTATAGAGCTTCTCCATCTTTGGCTGCAAAGAATATAATCAGTCTGATTCTGGTGTTGACCATCTGGTGATGTCCATGTGTAGAGTCTTCTCTTGTGTTAGTAATGTTCAAAGTGTAAAAGTCTTAAAGACAAAATATTACCGAGGAACATAGGATGAGTCTAAGGAGGCACAGCAAGCTTATGCATGTGATGCTAAAATAGACTAGATTATAAAATAGAAGTGGAAAATTGAAAAAATTACTAAAGTTTAGATTAGTTAATAGTACTGTTTCACTGTTAAATTCCTGCTGCTGTGGGAAGCTTATGTGAGATATTACCATTTGGGTTAGCTCAATGGGGGATATTTAGGTATTCTCTGTATTATTTTTTAACATTTTTGTAAATTTTAAAATATTTAAAATTTCAAAAAATAAAAAAAAGGACTGCACCCTAGTAAAATGAATAATCAAAATGATAAAGCAGATTAAATTGAGTATAAGACATAGGTCATAATTTTCTAGAAAAACTGGTAAATGGCCTCTTTATATGAAGAGCCTTTACATTTTTATATTACAAACATAAGAAATATTTCAGAATATAAAAATTACTATAATTCAAAATTATATGTATAGCAAAATAGTATTTGTAACTACATATTCATATCTAGAAAATATGAATAAGAAAAATCTAACCCTGGAGAAGGGAAAGGCTACCCACTTCAGTATTCTGGCCTGGAGAATTTCATGGACTATACAGTCCATGGGGTCACAAAGAGTTAGACACGACTTAGCAACTTTCACTTTCACTTTCAAACCTTCAATATACTATTTTCCATATAATAACAAAATATCACCATAGGTATAATTTATACTGTAACAGCAAATCCATGAAAATGCAGATTTGACACAAATGAATAAATGTGTATTATATTTATAAATACAATAAGAATTTGTAATTTTCAGTTCAGAAATATTCAAATTTCACATTTATATATTGTCTTATGGGTTATTGGGAATATTTATATTTTCTTACAACTATTATATTTTCAGTTCAAAATTTTACAGAGTAAGTCCTTAAAAACTTATTTTGGAGTTTTGGATTTATTTTTCTTGAAGTAGCTGATTCATCCAGAGTTTGATGTGAAATGCTAATATAACCTCCATATCCTATTCAAAAAATCTCCTTCCTGCTAAAGATATTTTTTCATGTAATATTCTACCTCATAGCAAGAAGCAAAATAAGTCATACTTATATAACATCTTTCCTCCAGAGAGCTTATAAAGTTTCTGTAATTATTTTATATTTCTGAGATTTTACCTATAAAAATAACATCTGTCTGAATGTTTTCTCCTTGAGTATATTTTCTATTTTACCACTGCCTTCTTGTTTAACTTACTTACCATCACTTTGCCTACTATGCTTCCCCCCTCCTAGTTTTCTTCTGTCATCTTTCGCCATGTCAAACCACATTTTCATTCTTTAATTTCTTTTCTCAGACATAATCTGATCCATTCTCACATGTAGTACTGCTTGCTAGAAATAACTTTATTTTTTCCAAACCAGAAATCTACTTTCTTCTCTTCAGATGTGACCCGATCATTCTGGAACTGCTATTAAAAATTGGAAAAGGACACTAATAACAGTAACTCCTAGACCTTTTCAGTACTATGTATTCTTTGTATTTATAGTGTTTTTTTTTCCTATCTGATGCATTATGTATAAATTTATGAATCCAAGCAATTTTGGGAATTTCTATTTGTGTCTGATTCAATAGTTGGGTCTGTTAAAAAGTGCAGTATACCATAGCCACTAGGCTGCTAGGGGTCAAAATCTTGCCTTTATACTTGTGTATATTTGGGAAAGTTAGATAAACATAATGTGTTTTATTTTTCTAATTGGTAAAATAGAGCAAATAAATATCTACTTTATACAGTATTATGAGTTAATCTGTTAATATTTATAAAGCAAAAGAAACAATTTATTGAAACTAAAGCAAAAATAAATTGTATATAAATGTTTGATTAAAAAATGAATAAGATCCTTTTCCAGAAAGAATGGTATAACTTGCATCATAATTAATTCTCCTGCAAATAACACCTATAAGGTCTGGAGAAATAGTAAAACAGACAAAGAAAAACAAAATGAAACAAACAAAAACACTAGTTAAAGGTAGTGGAGAATAATCCAAAGTAGGCAGAAAATCAGAAAGTGGGAGGAATCCTCTCTTGAAAGAAGAGATTTGCACCATATAGCATTTAAGTACGAACAACTTTTTGTAAGTGAGGCACCCCTGTTCATGGACAACTTGGAGTCTCTATAACTCAAAAAGAAGGGTGTAATCTTATTGGCATGAACAGTCACAGAATGTATGTCAGGGTTATAAAAATATCTAGAATGTGATGTAGACAAAAGCAAGAAATAGAAGGCTCAGAGAACTGAGCAGACATTTCAGCTACTGCCACATCATAAAGACAACAGAGTTAACAGCCTTTTAAAGCAAGAGTGAAAATCAACACTCTTCAGAGGTAGGTAAAAGCAGGGTATCTACCATGGAACATCCACAAGTCAAGCAAAAAATGGGAAAATGTGACCTAGAGTGAAGAGTCAAAGAGTAAAATTAAATAATAGACACAGACGCTGAGGTGACTTATATGTTAAATAATCAGACTAGAACGTTAATGGGCTTCCCTGGTAACTCAGTAAAGAATCTGCCTGCAATGCAGGAGACCTGGTTCGATCCCTGGGTCTGGAAGATCCCCTGGAGGAGGGCATGGCAGCTCACTCCAGTGTTCTTGCCTGGAGAATCCCATGGACGGCAGAGCCTGGTGGGCTGTTGTCTATGGGGTCGCACAGAGTTGGACACGACTGAGGCGACTTAGCAGCAGCAGCATAAACTAGTGATCATATGTATTACTTCATTTGGTATTTTTATAATGATGTTGCAAGTTATGCATAATTATTCTTTTTATACATATGAAAGCTAGAGAGTGAAGTATTTTATGTAAATTGTCTCCAAATATATATATAACACTAGCCAATCCAGGATTTATATCCCACTCTGAAACCCATTTTTCTCTGCTCTGTACTATTCTTTCCCTCAAGTAAACAGCTATCTAAATCATTGTTTCATTGAATTCACTTGATTTGAAGTAATTTTATTTTGATGAAAGTCTAAATTTAAGCAAACTTTTAAAAAATAAATGACATAAAATATGAAACACTCTACTTTTTCATCTAAAGAAAACAATTTACAAAGGTATAGAAGTACTCCCTATCCTGGGTATATTTTAATAGCAAAATAAATTGAATGTTTTGGATGATTTAAAAATTTTTGTATGATCTCCTAGTTATTAAGATACCTAGAGTACACACATACATACCTCACATATACATGCTTTAACTTCTTGCCTTTTAATGAAATAATTGCAGAAATCACTCATTGTGAAACACAGATAACTGTTAAGTCTTTTTCTTTCAGTGAGTCCTCTTTTTATGTTTTCAGGTAATTTCTTTATTGAATGGAAAGTACAAACTGGCTGTCCTATATTTGCCTGCCTAGAATCCATGTATTTTAAAAGTTGTCCCAAACAATCTGATTTATAACTGACCTCAACTGGATCTATTTGGAATTGCTAAAACAATATGATTTGTAGTGAATTAAAATTCTAAGAGAGATGACAGCCTAGGAACTTTGCAAGACTCTCAATATATTTAGAGGTCCAATAAAAACAGTTTTGTATAAACAAAATATTTTTGGTGCTAAGATAAAAATTCAAGATTTGAATTACTTTTAAATAAAATGAAAATAAACCAATTATAAAATACATTGTTTTGCTAACAAGTTTCTTTTCAAGTAAATGCAAATGACAAAACATTTGTCATTTCTATTTTCTTATTGATATAATATATGCAAAATTTCTTTTGATTTCTATTTGTCCTTTACCTATTTTAATAACCAATCATATTTGTGATTACTCAGATATAATAGATGCATTCGAAACATTGTTTTTTTGATTTACAGCCATCTTTATTTTTAAACAATACAAACCATTCAACAAGGAAAGGGAAAGTTTTTAAATAAACAAACTAGATGCAATAAAAACCCTCTAGATAATTACCATTGTATATTTTGTGCATATAATTAGACAAAAGATGAAAATATAACCATTTCACTTATAAAATTGGCCGTTACCATTTCACACATTTTGTGGAAACCCAGCACAGCTCTAATCTGCCATCTCCTATAAGTTCCTTATTTGGACAATTTAACAAGACCAAAAACTGGTAACTTTCCTTCCTAATGCATTTCTCAACTATATACAACTGATCATGCCAGTCAGAAGCCTTAAAATTTAGGTTTAAAAAACTTTTTCATTTGACTCTTTATAGTAAGATACTGTTTCCTGATCACCTGATCTTATTAATATTGATTTCAAGAATATAGCCTTGTGTAAAGCTCAAGATTCAGAAAACTAAGATCATGGCATCTGGTCCCATCACTTCATGGCAAATATATGGGGAAACAGTGCAAACAGTGGCTGACTTTATTTTTCTGGGCTCCAAAATCACTGCAGATGGTGATTGCAGCCATGAAATTAAAAGATGCTTACTCCTTGGAAGGAATGTTATGACCATCCTAGACAGCACATTAAAAAGCAGAGACATTCCTTTGCCAACAAAGATCCATCTAGTCAAGGTTATGGTTTTTCCAGTGGTCATGTATGGATGTGAGAGTTGGACTGTGAAGAAAGCTGAGCACCAAAGAACTGATGCTTTTGAACTATGGTGTTGGAGAAGACTCTTGAGAGTCCCTTGGCCTGCAAGGAGATCCAACCAATCCATCCTCAGGGAGATCAGTCCTGGCTGTTCATTGGATAGACTGATGTTGAAGCTGAAACTCCAATACTTTGGCCACCTGATGTGAAGAGCTGACTCATTTGAAAAGACCCTGATGCTGGGAAAGATTGAGGGCAGGAGGAGAAGGGGACGACAGAGGGTAAGATGGTTGGATTGCATCACCGACTCAATGGACATGGGTTTGGGTGGACTCACGGAGTTGGCGGTGGACAGGGAGGCCTGGCGTGCTGCAGTTCATGGGATCTCAAAGAGTTGGACACGACTGAGTGACTGAACTGAATTGAACTAGGGGTACAAGGAGTGTGTGTGTGAGAAGTAAGTATTCATTAATCAGATCAAAGCAATATGAAAAAAAGTGTCTAGAGTAAATCTGTTTCTTTTCTAAAACTTATTTGTCTCTAAATTTAAAGTGGCAGTTAGTTAGATCTAAAATGTTTTAATAAATAAACCATGCTTGAAACACTAGAATTTCAATATTCCTAAGATTTAAAATGAAACATTTTTACACTGAAGTTTCAAGCTCCTGATATAGTCTTTATAAGTGTGAATCAGGTAGTGATTTCTAAATTGAAGAAAATGATTAGGCCCAAACTACCATAAAATAATTCTGTTCAGAAACTAGAGCTATCTGGTTGTGTATGTGTAACTCACACCCCTTCTCTAGATATGTTCCTTCCTCCTGCCAGGCAAAACTCTACTTATCAGCTTGAACTCGACTAGAAATAATTAATAAAGGAGAAAACAGATACATTTCCCCCCAAAATATGGTCTTTGTTACTTCATTTTCTTAGCATACAGTAATATAATATTTATATTTCTGAATACAATTTTCAAAAACTCACAAAACAAGTATCTATCAGATACTATTGATGTTGATGTCCCTCTCAATATTTTTGACCATCTGTATGAGTTTGCAGCAGAGAACATTTTCTAGCGTGGTGAATGCTTTCATTCAAAGCACCAGCATCTATTTTTTCTTCTCCATCTAAAGATTTTTTTCCAGAACTATCAGCTTGCTCAGTTGTAAGCTGATTGTGTCCTGTATCCAAGCTCATGCACCTCTCTCCATATAACTTTCAATCAGTGAGGGATGATAATCAGTAAGAAAATGATCCCAGCTACCTCAGCTGCCCCAGCCACCCTAGCTAGCAGTGAGGCAGTCCCATTGTTCTTTAGTAACTTAGAGCGATCCCTTTCTGGGGGACCAGATGCTCTCAGCAAAAGCTACTCATTATCACCTCCCCACCCACTGTTTTGATTTTGTCCCATTTTTTTCTTCTATCCTCCTCCCTTATTTTGTTTCTAGATCACCTCTCAAATAAATTACCTAAAACTCAAATCTTTGTCTTGGCCTTTCCTTTTGAAAGAACCCAACCTAGCAAAATGTTTACTCAGAGAAACAATGTAATAATGGCTATGATGCTTTCATGGAAAAAGAGTGTAAGATATCATTTGTAGTGCAGCTTCAATCACCATTACCAATTCTTTGACTGCTATACATGCCCTTTTCTCTTTGTCTTGCTGTGCACGAGGGATGCCTTGCTTATCTGTAAAGTTTGATTCAGTGCTTCAAAACCTCTATGATGTACTCTCCTGTAGTAATGATAGACTCATGCTGAAAACATTAAACATTTCTATTTCTTAAATGGTAGTCTTTGTAGCAAGTTTTCCCAAAGATTGATATAGTTCACAGCCCTAAGAGAATTGTGTAGGTAATACTAAAAGAGCTTGTAGCAAAGAGAACAGTAAAGAACTATTAGGGGGTCTATTAGGGGGTGCACATTAGAAAGCTCTAAATAATATTTATCACTACATTCCTGAGCCTGGATTTACACGTATTATCAAATTTCTTCATGATTTAACATTTAGCCATTTCTAAAATAAATAAATAAATAAATAACCTTACCAGGGAATACATCTCGATAAATGGAAAGTTAAATTTATCTAAAATCTTTTCAGGCTCCTCACTACGTAGAGGGCCTTCCAACATGAGTCAAACCACTGGTCAGTGGTCACCTTCTATAGAATATAGAGCTCCATCTCCTAACAACCAGTGGCTGGGTCATTCCGTTTTGTGATACAATTTGTCATGTAATTTTCATTGCCTGATTGGCTTTTGACAAAAGCTGATTTGATAACTCATTCAAATGAAGCAAGAGAATCTCTTGCCACTACCATATTTTCTGTGTCCTTCTTGTCCATTTTCACTTCCTAGTCATTATGTGTATATTTATGTTTATGCAACTTGCACAGGGACTTCCTTGTATCAATAATACTCTGTTCTTCACAGTAAGATCTCTAAGATTTAACTTATCAGACAGCAGATCCCAATTCTCCCTGTCACCCTTATCTAGTCTATTGCATTCAAGGAAATATACATCTGTCAGATCTTACTTGTCAGATATGGCAACCCCTTGAATGTTTTGCTCTTCTACTAGAAACTACTATCACCTGTAGATCGAAGTGATGTGTTTAAACATTGTTAGTGTCAAATCTTTTTTGCATTGAATATTATCCTCTGCATTTCCTACATTGCAATCAATTGTTTCTGGCCCACTGAGAGTTTCAGACTATCTCGGTTTAAGCATCTTACTAATCAGTCACACCAAGAAAGTTTTGCCACAATATGAGGGTCTATACTACTGGATGCCTCTAACATGTGTGAGGCTAACTTTTTTGCTTCTCTTCTCTGAAGGAAATATAGGCGTATTCTGAAAAATGTCTCCTCCCAATAACAATTTGGTGGTGAATAGCTCTCTTTTTAATCCTCCAAATTGTTAGAATGTATTTTTACATTGCACAGTATGTCTAGCCAATGTTTATACATAATTTTTATTCTACAAATGCATTTGAGAAAAGTGATCATAAAGTCTTGAATTACAGCCCCAATTCAATTGGTACAACAGAAGAATCATGGGGAAAGATTTTCAAATGTGTACCAAGTGTCAACAAGGGCAAGGGTTTTCTGTTTTGTTTTATATTGCTCTATCACCAGTCCCTAACCTAAAATATGTTTTCAAGTTAATTAATTTAAAATTGGTTAATGGGCTTGAAAATCTTTCATTTCCTGCTACTGCTAAGTCACTTCAGTCATGTCTGACTCTGTGCGACCCCATAGACGGCAACAGGCTCCCCCAGCCCTGGGATTCTCGCATGAAAGTGAAAAGTGAAAGTGAAGTCGCTCAGTCGTGTCTGACTCTTCGCGACCCCATGGACTGCAGCCCACCAGGCTCCCCCGTCCCTGGGATTCTCCAGGCAAGAACACTGGAATGGGTTACCATTTCCTTCTCCAAACCATGAAAGTGAAAAGTGAAAGTGAAGTCATTCAGTCATGTCTGACTCTTTGCAACCCATGGACTGCAGCCTATCAGGCTCCTCCGTCCATGGGATTTTCCAAGCAAGAGTACTGGAGTGGGGTGCCATCGCCTTCCCTGTCTCATTTCCTATTCACCCTGAAAAGTTGATTTCTTCCAATATGTCTTATAAATTAGATTGATAACTTCCACATTTCATCTTAAATCTTCCCTTTATTCTAAAACAGCATGGCCCATATTACTGCTGCATCATAGCTCTCAAGTTAATCTGTGAGTGTGTTTGAGTATGTACATGATATAATGACCAGTAACATCATTGTAATATTGAAAAGAAAATCATACCTGAAAAAAGAGTTCAGAGAGGTGCTGAAAATTTTGCGAATGTGGTTCCTGCAATCAAGTTCTTTGATCAGTAGCAGCACATAGCTGCTAGATGCCACATCTTTTCGGTCTCTGGGGCTCTCTTGGAATTTTCCCAGCAGTCTTCATGAATCCTAGTATTCTGTTTTATGAACATTGCTCTTAATCTCTGACATACCAGAAGAGAGATAAATAATGGACAAATGATTAAAATAAACACTATGTAATTTGAAAGTGTGTTTCACTTTTATCTACTTCCATGTTTGATAAAGTATGTTGTAATGTGAATGTGCTGTGTTTACCCACAGGATGCCCTGGAACCCACTGCAAAGTCAGTGTTATGTCCCATGGTTCAAATTTGTAGAACATTATTGGACCATCTCACTTTATACCAGTATTGACTTTTACCCTCTTTTCAATTTCTAAGATTCTCACAATTTAGCCATCATAGTTTGATTTCTGCTACTTGCTTGTTGTTAGCTGCTTTGGGTGATGACTGGTTCAGCTTTTCTTGTTTTGATTCTCAACGCTCTCTTGCATTTAGTGCCTGAATCTTCCTCCTTCCAGTCACTGATTCTGGAAGCTGCTACACAAAGACAACTGTAAGTCCCCAAAGGAGAGGAAACCACCCCCCACAAACACACACACATACACACACAAACACACACAATGTAATTACCTCAATTCTTTTCTTTACCTACACAATTATTTTGCAAACAAAATATTATGCAAATTTTGATTCCTAAAAAAATAATAAATTCAAAATGGTAATCTCTGTCAGTTTGTGTTCTCCTAGAAGCAGACACTAAGACAGAACTAGAGGTGCAAGTGATTTATTAGAGGATATACTGTGAAGGAGGAAGTGGCAAGGGAGCAAGAGTAGGAGTAGAGAGACATAGACCATGAATCCTGTCTGATACCACTGAAGGGAAAGTGGAAAGGAAGGAAGATGAGGCAAGAAGGCCTGAGACTATATTTACATTTCAGGGCTTTATATTGTTCACTAAAGGAGTCATGTATTGGGCAAGAATGGACATACTGTAGTTCCCTGGCTAAGGTCAGTCACTGGCTAGAAGAAATCCTGGGGAGAGCTTGCCCTCAGTGTAAATGTGGTGAATCCCAAAGCTGTGGCATCTGGAGACCATCAGCTAACTTCACTCCTTGCAGCTTCCACATATTTTAAGATTGCACCATTTATTTATTGAATATTTTGGAAGTATATAAAACATGTGGTTCCCACTCATGTATACCCATGGCAGATTCATGTTAATGTATGGCAAAACCAATACAGTATTGTAAAGTAAAATAAAGTAAAATTTAAAAAAAAACACAAACGTGGTTCTAGGCACTAGGGAAGCAGCAGTGAACAAAACAGATGAGGTCTGATATCCTTACTTTCTGGGTGCTTACACTATGGTGAGGTGAATAGATATTAAACAAATGAATAAATATATTCATTTATGACAGATGATGACAAGCGATATTTTTTTTTTTTAAAAAAACATGAAACAAGTTAGTAGGAATGAAGATATAGTTTACTATTTTACATAGGATATTGAGGAAAGCCATTTTGGATTAAGCTGCATGTGAGCAAAAACATATAAAGATCTATGGGGCTGGTGCATGGGGATGACCCAGAGAGATGTTGTGGGGAGGGAGGTGGGAGGGGGGTTCTTGTTTGGGAACTCATGTAAGAATTAAAGATTTTAAAATTTAAAAAATACAAAAAAAGATCTATGGAATCATTCACAGAAATATCTGAAGAAAGATTATTCTTGGCAGAGGAAACAACAGTTTCTAAGACCCCTGAGACAATAATATGCAGCATAAATTGGAGGAACAGTGGACAGACTTCTGAACCTGGAGCCTGGTGACTGACTGAAGAAAAAAATAATGTGAGATAAAGTCAAAGAGATACAGGAAGGTGGAGTTTTACGTTACATGGAGTTTTGCAAGTCATAAGATAAGGACTCTGGATTTTGCCCTGAGTGAGATGAGAAAACATTGAAAGATTCTGTGCAGAACAATGGTCTGATCAGAGTATGATTTAAAAAGGTTGGGATAGAGGAGACTGGGTTGTGAGAAGGTAAGATTAGAAAAAGAATGACAGTTTGGATGGCTATTAAATATATATAAATATAGTAAAATAATTCAGAAGGCATAAGATATATAAGATAACTTTTTTCTGCTGTGGTAGCATTGGCAGGCAAAAGATTGGATGGGTTTTTTATTTTTACTTTTTTGAAAGTAAAATCAGCAGAGTTAGTTATTTGGTATGAGTTGTCAGGAAAGAAGAGTCAAGAATGTTTCTCATATTTGGCTTGAGCAACTGGTAGTGTAGAAATTCACATTCTCTGAGATCTGGAAGACTGTAGAAGGAATGGGTTTTAGTCTTCAAAATCAAGAGTTATGTTTCTGACATGTTAAGTTAAAATGTTTACTTATTTTATCACTTTAGTGAATAAGACTACTTTGATATAAAGATACAAATGAAAGCAGTAAGGCATAAAGACAGTTATTTTAAATGGATGTCTTTAACTTAGTATTTTGGTATGATATCAGTATTATTATCACATCTATTTTTGTATTTTTAAGCTACACATAGTTAAAAAATTCCTGAATCTCACAAATACATAGGTTTGCTTGCATTTCCAAAAATTCGAAGATGGAGCTTTTACAGAACTAAATGAACAACAAAAAAAGAGAACTGTAGATGCAATCTTCTTCATCAAAAGATCTTTTCAGCTTCACCATCAGAAAATATGCTAGGAAAAGTTTTATTTAAAGATATTTTATCCATTCAGTGATATTAACAGATACACTCATAGTTTATTGCCAAATTTGTAATATTTAAATTTTCTTGAGGCATTAGAATTGAAGAGTATCATCAGGAAGTAAGTGTCCTTTAATTTTTATACTTTTACTGTTTGTTTCTCTTCCTGATGACAATAGAACAGGAATGGATTAAAATTTAAAAGGCTGAATTCATGTGTTCAGTCTTTGGTGAATAATGTAGGTCTAGGTTTATAGTATCTCAAGTGGGATAGTGACTCTGAGTCATTTCTAAGCATATGAAATTTTAGCTTTAAGGACGCTCCAGTTTACTAGTCACTAGATCATGATGTCCTTCAATACAGGACCTGTACTTTGTTCCTCTTATTCCAGTACCTATTTCAGGAACTTGTCTACCCAAAATTTAAAGAATAAATACTTTTCAAATTACCTATTTTTCTTATTTACGAAGTTGCACTTATTTTTTATTAGCCACTCTTTCATTCCCTGCCAGTTTTGATAACCTCTCTTAGTTTCTTTATATTGTTTCTTTTCTTAGCAATTTTACATAGTTTCTTGATCCTTTCAATTTAAAGTGTAATTAAATGTTGTTATTCTCTTTTTCAGATTGTTAATGAAAATATTAAGATCAGATAGAATAGCATTTAGTCAGGACTCTCCTGAGTGAGCAGCCTCTAGACTGCAGATAACATGTTTATTTAAGTCACTCTGTTAGTTTTCATTTCAAATTACCTTCAGTGTATTTGGAATAGTGTTTTCATTTTAGACCAAGTTGTTGTTCTAATTATCATGTTAACATGTGACTTTAAGCATTTATTTCATATCATAACCTGGTACTTCTAAGGATTATAATTAAGGACTAAAAATTACCCTGACAGTGTTTATTGGGTTAGCATTAATATTGGCAAAGTTTAGAGTAAGAAATAGGTCCTACTGCATGGGCTAATAATAAAATATACAAAATAGGCAAAACATAAGAAATACATAGACAGATAATTTATAAAGAATGATGAAGAACATTTTGCTGTCATCCTTCTCCAGGGGATATTCCCAATCCAGGGATCGAACTCTCATTTCCAGCATCAGCAGGTGGCTTTTTACCACTAAGACACCTGGGAAGTCTCTTTTGTGTTACATTTTTGTCATCAATAAATGCTTGCATATTTATTTAGAAAGAAATATAAATTAGGTCACTAGTGTTATATTCTTTGCTCAAAAATGTAGTGAAATAAAGATATCATACGAGTTTGCAAATAATTTATGAAGATCACATGAAATATATATAATAAATGCTACAACATAGGAAGAATAATACATAGAGATGAATAACTCACAAATTTATTTGTATTAAGATAATGAAGACTTAAGGAAGGAGATTCAGAAGCCAAATTAACTGTCTTAGTAGCTCTTGAAAAAGATATTTATGTAAGTTTAAGAAATATAAAAACAAAAACAAAGAAGAGCATTGCATGAAGCAATTTCATGTGTAGTGTAGAAACAAACACATCAACCAACCAACCAACTAAAACTCTAATATACTAAATGCATCGAGGTATGTGATAAAATATGATAACATCAAAAAGACTTATTTCAGTGATGTTTAGAAAATAAAATAAAATCACTATTTGAAGGGGGAAATGGTTTAATGTTACCAGAGTCCTGAAAGAATAAAAAGGCAAGAAACCTGGGTTTGATTCCTGGGTTGGGAAGATCCTGTGGAGGAAGGCATGGCTACCCACTCCAGTATTCTTGACTGGAGAATCTCCATGGACAGAGGAGCCTGGCAGGCTATAGTCCATGGGGTTGCAGACTGTCAGACACGACTGAGTGACTAAGCACAGAACTACACAGCTCCTATGCCCTCCCATCTTCTCTGTCACAGAAAATAGAAGATACCAGTAAGAGGACATTGATTTCCAAAATAATCAAGGTATAGAGATTGCTAAAAGCCATCTAGATTTTTTTTAATGTAAAAAACTATAAATTGGTAAGATTGACATTTATCTAAGATATAAATATACAGTATTAAAGAGATTGTCAACATTTAAACATATAGGAAGTCATCCCCAGGATGCAAGATATATTCAATAAGAATAATGAAAATGAAAGTAAATGTATTTGTTGACTTCAAAATATTTTCTATATCAAGGGATATTGACTGGACAAGTAAGATTGACTTCAAAGATTAATGCAATTTTTAAAATTAAGGTATATTAGTTACAAGATAGTAAAATAGGTACATTCATAATTAATTGAAATGTATTATTTGTATAAGAAAATAACTTTTTAATAATACTGAGAAGAGGATTTCTCACATAACATAAAAATATGGGAAAGGTAAAAGTAGCATATAAAGATTAAAATTTTTCCATTTGTAGAAGCACTGCAAATTTAGCTAATAATCCTTAAAGAGTTTCAGTGTACTAGGAGATCTGTTGCTGCATAACAAATTACCTCAAAATTTAGGTCCTTAAAACAACATTTATTATCTCACAATTTCTGTGACTTAGGAATCTGTACATGGTTTAGCTTGACATTTCTGCTTCAAGTACTCTCATGAGACTGTGCTTCATATATTGGCCAGGGCTCTGACTTTCAGCTGAACACTTAGATAGGTGTCGAATTGCTCGCAAACTACCTCAGATAGTTTTAGGAAGGCCTCAGTTTGACCAGAGACATTAGCTCATTGTCATATGATCCTCTTCATAGGGTTACTCAGAACATGGCAGCTTACTTCCCCTAAAATGAGAAAAAGAGCAGGGATGAAAGCTACAGTCCTTTTGTAACCTAAATTTGGAAGTTATATCTCATCATATTTGCCAGTGTGTCACCCAGTCACTCAATGCAATCCATATTGAAGAGGCAGAAGATGCATAAGGGTATAAGGACAAAAATATGAGAAATTTGGAGGCTTTGGAGGTGATGTGGGAGGTTGCCTACTGATCTTCATTTGCTCACATCTCCCCCACATGCAAAATGCACCCATTCCCTCTGAAGTTTCACAAAAGATTTACTTTGTTACATCATCTCAAAATCCAAGATCTTATCATGTAAATTAAGTTCTGGCATGGATGACCCTTTGGGGTGTAGTTCTTTAAATCCAGATATTGCTGTACAGTCTTTCTCATTTTATAAACCTGTGAAACTAAAGCAATAAGCCATCTGCCCCACACATCCAACATAAAATGGTGATACAGTCCTGAGATAAGTGCTACAGATGCTCCTGTTAAAATGGGGGGAAGTGGGAGCCATTCACTGGTATATAGAAATTCTGAAATCCACCTGGAAAGTGTTAGGCATTCCTTTATGATGTCCATAGCTCTCACCTCCACCCTCTGAACTCTACCTTATGCAATGAAGGAGCTGGTGAAGCAGTATCTGTGAGGTTGTTGGTCTTTACATCAGATGTTGGTGGAGCTGGAAGTTCACAGGGCAGGTTTTCAAGTAAAGAAGGTGGGTGCAAAATGTAGAGAGTGAGAATAAATTGGATCTCATAAGTACAAGTTTGAGACAATCAGGACAGACCAAAACTATGTCGGTTGTTGTTTCCTCTGAGCTTGGTAAAGTGAATATCCTGCAGGAGCTGGGGCTCTTTGTCATTGAGATAAACGTGCACACCTGGGTCAAGAGCTGAAGAAGCTAAAGAATTGTAAGAAAATAAATGTTAGTTGTTTTTATCCACCAAGGGCATGGTAATTTGTCATAGCAGCCTCTGAAAGCTAATGCAAAAGCCAAGGTCCCTAATAGCACCCTATCAAATTAGGCCATATCTCTGTTTGTACTGCTCAGTCTTGCTTTATTTAATATACTTTTCAATGATATTAATGAGGATAAGAATTAAGTTTTTGACTGATGAAAGCTTAGTTTCTCTTTAATTTTAGATACTAGGAGCAATCTCAACTGTGATTATCCACCAACACCATCAATTTTTTTTATGTACTAGAACTACTAGCAGATGTACTACTAAACTTATATACAAATAACTTGGTTCGTGTTGTCTATTACAGAACTTTAGTCACACATAGATGGTGATATTCTGTCCTTATGTACAAAATTCAACTGAAAAATGCAATATGAAAAAGACATGACCTAATAAATAGGGTAAAATTATTCAATTTTTAATGGACTCAAACTAAGTATGGGTTATCATTTTGACTGAATTAAATAATAGCAGTCATGGTAAGGGAATGAGGCTTAGATTTAAGTACATGGAATGATATTTTCTACCCAGGGCATCTCATGTCCAATAGTAGGGCCTTTGAGAAATCAAATGAATAATCAGAAAGTCTCCATCAGTGGCCACCAAATTGGGAAAGGAAAAAGATAACCTTGAGAGATATTTCATCTAGGCCATTCCTGTATCATTTATGCACCCTAGAGCCAATACATGAATTAATACTGGAAAACCATATATTCTTTTTTGAAACCTCATACTGACTACTCCTTTAAATTAATATAAATTTTACTCATTTAGGATATAATATAATTATTTTTTTTCCATTTTCCTCACTGCCATAATATTCCTGCCTTGATTCCCTGAGATTGCATGGATAAAATAATAAGGAGAGAGTTGAGAAGCTAATAGCATTATCTTCTTCTGCCTCAAAGCCCCTGATAATTACATAGGTGAGATCCTACTTATTATATTTGGTTCTTCCTAATTTCATCCATTCTTTGGAATTGAGGTTTGGGAGGAAGAGGTGATCAATTCTCTACTTTCATGTTGTGATTTCTTATACTAAGGAAAACAGGTTCTTAGTTGATCAAGTCACATATGCACTTCTTTGATTGCTATATTTTAAGGAGTATATTATCAAACTGAAATACCAAGAGGAAAATAGTCAGAATTTTTAGGGACTGAAAAATCAGGTTTTATGAGGATTGATGGATGGTTTGTAGGGTATTTAGCTTGCATACTAGGAAAACTAAAGCTGTTCAACTGTATATTATGTATAAGAGCTATCACGTGAAAAGGGATTTATTCTGTGTAACCGTAGGTTTCAGAACCATGTGGCAATATATAGAATTTTAAAAGAATCAGACTTCAGTTAAATAGAATACAAACATTTATAATTGTTCAAAAAGAAATGAAACATGTTGAGGAGTAGTGACTTTCCTGACACTAGAAGTATTTAAGAAAGATCAGATTGGCATCCAATCCCATCACTTCATGGCAAATAAATGGGGAAACAGTGGAAACAGTGGCTGACTTTATTTTTCTGGGCTCTAAAATCAGTGCAGATGGTGATTGCAGCCATGAAATTAAAAGATGCTTACTCCTTGGAAGGAAAGTTATGACCAACCTAGATAGCATATTAAAAAGCAGAGTCATTACTTTGCCAACAAAGGTCTATTTAGTCAAGGCTATGGTTTTTCCAGTGGTCATGTATGGATGTGAGAGTTGGACTATAAAGAAAGCTGAGTGCCAAATAATTGATGCTTTTGAACTGTGGTGTTGGAGAAGACTCTTGAGAGTCCCTTGGCCTGCAAGGAGATCCAACCAGTCCATTCTGAAGGAGATCAGTCCTGGGTGTTCATTGTAATGACTGATGTTGAAGCTGAAACTCCAATACTTTGGCCACCTGATGCGAAGAGCTGACTCATTTGAAAAGACCCTGATGCTGGGAAAGATTGAGGGCAGGAGGAGAAGGGGATGACAGAGGATGAGATGGTTGGATGGCATCACCAACTCGATGGACATGGGTTTGGGTGGACTTCAGGAGTTGGTGATGGATAGGGAGGCTTGGCATGCAGCAGTTCATGGGGTTGCAAAGAGTTGGACACGACTGAGTGACTGAACTGAACTGAAGACTGTCTTTTACATTTGTTATAAAGCAGGCTAATACACTTTATAAAATATATGAGCTGGTTACATCTAAGGCAGGAATTTTAAATCTATAATATATGCTCTCTAAGAGATCTTCACATTTTCCTATGATTACGCAAAATTTTAAGTGTGGTTTGTTGTACATTTTTCTAAAGAGAATGCTTACAGCATTAATCAGATGCTCAAAAGGGTTTTGACTCTTGAAAGGTTAGAAATCCTTGCTGTAAATGCCTTGCAACTCTACAGTTCCAACATTCTGTTCAAAGAAATACTGTGCCTTTAAATATGTATCTCTATGGTAATTATTTTTTCTTTTGTCTTTTATGTGTTTAGAAAAATTCTAGCTTCTTCCACCCACATTGTTGTCAATGTGTTCATTTTTTTTTTGGCCTCTGACCAGTAAGTGTTTATTTTGGTGTTGATTGGTTTATTTGTGATAGTAAAGTATATGACTTCCACTTATAATTACTTTAAGAACATAGTTTGTTTACTTTTGAGGTTACAAAGCATCTGTTGTATCAGAAATATGAGTTTACATAATATATTCAGTATCTTTGGAGCTTGGAAATTGTTAAATAAAAATATTAATAATTATCACTGTGGGCAAAGTCAGGGGAAATAGATTTCTAAACTATTAAATACAGCTGAGAGACTCTTAAAAATAGCAATTGAAATAGGTTCAAATGAATTGAAGGATCTTTTTATGAATTTATATATGGAAGAAAGTATGTCTCTGAGGGCAGAATTTTTCCCTAAGTACACAATATCAAGAACTTTATTGCACTTTGTCCTTCTTTTATAATTATTGCTGGGAATTGAAGGGCTCTGTTTTCTGTTAGCCACTGGGGAAATCAGAGGAAAATGACCTTTAAATAAATAATTATAAACTAGGTTTCATTGCAATCTTCAATCGCTTCTCTCCCTTTGAATACACTTTTAATATGTTTTTTTTATTATTCTGAAGAGTAGATTTTGAATAAATTTTGGCTTTGAAGTATTTTAGAAAGATTTCTATCTGGATTCCTCAAATCTGTTAAAAAGAGAGGAATATAAACTGATGCAGCAGCTTAAGTACATCTGGAATAACCAAGAAAGAAACACATTAAAGTTAATTAGAACCAAAAAAAAAAAAAAGCAGCTTTTATCTCCTACTTATATGGATGAAAAAATGAATCTAAATTATAATTTTCTTTAGCTAAATTGGCCAAATGCATATCCAGGGAGATACAGTTTTTCAGCCTTGGATTTCTAGACCACTCAGCTAGTTATCTACTTCCATCAAGATAAGCAGGTACATGGGACTCACAGCTAACTGTGGGTTGTTGCTTCTTTCCTCTTTCATCAGAAGTGAGAACATCTGTAATCATCACAGCAGGATGCTGGCCTGTGCCTGTTGGATGGTATCCAGCAAAGATCTCTAGTGGGCTAAGTTTGGATAGCCCCACATGAGGAGAATAGACAATTACTGAGGAATGGCTGAGAGGAAGTAAATTCTGAGTTTATAAAATAAAAAAAACCTACACTGTAAAGTAAACTAGAATATGTGGTATAAATTTGACAAAGAAATGAGATATCCTTAAGGATAAACTGAAAGATGTATTTCATAAAAAGTAAACTTAAGAACTTCAGAAAACATTTATCATAATTTCATTATTGTTATATAAAAATGTGCCAAGTAAAAATACATTGAAATCTAATTGTAGCTTAGTGTCCAGCCACAAGCAGTACTTTTTAAGAGGAGATAGAAGAATGTGAGAGAGGGCTTAGTTCATATTTCACAATGAAGATAAAGTGATAAACATTAAGTGACTGCATTTGTGTTTAAGTATAGACACTATTGTTGTGTGATAGGAAGTAGAAGGAAAGGCAAACCCAAGAAAACAGATATGAAGAAGAGAAAGCAAATTATGAAAGATAAGGATATTTAAAAATACTTTTAAAAATGAAAAAAGAAGACAGAGGAAAGAGGAGATAAATGAGTGAGGCAGAAGCCATGTGAACAAAAAGAATGAAGACATTTCATAGTTTGGTGCCTGGTTTGGATCTTTACCAACAGACATTTCTCATCTTGCATCTGCAGTCCTAATTTTCTTATTAGATTATCTGCTATAGAGTCAACTCTTCCTTTGGCAAGAAAAGAGGCAACAATGACTTTTTCAAGGATAGTGCTCACTAGGTTTCCACACTGCTCTCAAATTAGAAACATAACCTGTAATTCACGTGAGACAAATGTGTATTTCTTTTAAAGTTCCAACAGAGAAAACCTATAAAAAGAAAAATATATATATTTCTCAACAAAGACAGGGATCACTTTTAACTGCTTAAAGAATTGGTGACAGAAGACAGGTATGTCTGCTGTGCTCAGTATACAGAAGATATAAGCAGGATATAATGAAGCCTTCTAGATAATAGTTTAGTATTTCCAACATCTCTTTCAGTTTACCCCTAAATTACTGTGGCAGTCAATAATATGAACTCAAATAGAAGTTAACCCTTTAAAGTGCCCACTCATATTATTTTTTTCAACTTTAAATGGAAATTTTTAAAGAGGTAATTTTAAATTTACATGAAGTTATAAGAAATAATAAAAAAAGATTCATGTACCATTTATCCAGTTTCTCCTGTTAGTAACATTTTGCAAAGACTATATTACAATATTACAACCGGACATTGGCATTGATGCAATCCGTTCGTCTTATTTAGGTTTCAACAGTTTTGCTTGTACTCATCTGTATGTGTCTGTGTGTGTGTATATGCAGATGGTGATTGCAACCATGAAATTAAAAGATGCTTATTCCTTGGAAGGAAAGTTATGACCAACCTAGATAGTGTATTAAAAAGCAGAGATATTACTTTGCCAACAAAGGTCCGTCTAGTCAAGGCTATGGTCTTCCCAGTAGTCATGTATGGATGTGAGAGTTGGACTATAAAGAAAGCTGAGTGCAACATGTGTGGCCCATGTGTGTGTATAAGTTTGTGTATGGTTAGATTTATACAGTTTTATTATATATGTATTTTTTTTTGTATATGTCTCTACATTCAAGATGCTAAACAGTTCAGTTCAGTCGCTCAGTCATGTCCAACTCTTTGTGATCCCATGAATCACAGCACACCAGGACTCCCTGTCCATCACCAACTCCCGGAGTTCACTCAATCTCATGTGCACCAAGTCAGTGATGCCATCCAGCCATCTCATCCTGTGTCTTCCCCTTCTCCTCCTGCCCCCAATCCATCCCAGCATCAGAGTCTTTTCCAATGAGTCACCTCTTCACATGAGATGGCCAAAGTATTGGAGTTTCAGTTCCAGCATCAGTCCTTCCAATGAATACCCAGGACTGATCTCCTTTAGGATGGACTGGTTGGACCTCCTTACAGCCCAAGGGACTCTCAAGAGTCTTCTCCAACACCACAGTTCAAAAGCATCAATTCTTCAGTGCTCAGCTTTCTTTATAGTCCAACTCTCACATCCATACATGACCACAGGAAAAACGATAGCCTTAACTAGACAGACCTTAGTCGGCAAAGTGATGTCTCTGCTTTTGAATATGCTATCTAGGTTGGTCATAACTTTCCTTCCAAGGAGTAAGCATCTTTTAATTTCATGGCTGCAATCACCATCTGCAGTGATTTTGGGGCCCCACAAAAATAAAGTCTGACAGTTTCCACTGTTTCTCCATCTATTTCCCATAAAGTGATGGGATTGGATGCCATGATCTTAGTTTTCTGAATGTTGAGCTTTAAGCCAACATTTTTACTCTCCTTTTTCACTTTCATCAAGAGGCTTTTTAGCTCCACTTCACTTTCTGCCATAAGGGTGACATCATCTGCATATCTGAGGTTATTGATATTTCTCCTGGCAATCTTGATTCCAGCTTGTGCTTCTTCCAGCCCAGCATTTCTCATGATATACTCTGCATAGAAGTTAAATAAGCAGGGTGACAATATACAGCCTTGATATACTCCTTTTCCTATTTGGAACCAGTCTGTTGTTCCATGTCCAGTTCTAACTGTTACTTCCTGACCTGCATATAGGTTTCTCAAGGGGCAGGTCAGGTGGTCTGGTATTCCCATCTCTTACAGAATTTTCCACAGTTTATTGTGATCCACACAGTCAAAGGCTTTGGCATAGTCAATAAAGTAGATCGATGTGTTTCTGGAACTCTCTTGCTTTTTCGATGATCCAGCATATGTTGGCAATTTGATTTCTGGTTCCTCTGCCTTTTCTGAAACCAGCTTGAACATCTGGAAGTTCACGGTTCATGTATTGCTGAAGCCTAGCTTGGAGAATTTGACCATTACTTTACTAGCGTGAGAGATGAGTGCAATTATGCGGTAGTTTGAGCATTCTTTGGCATTGCCTTTCTTTGGGATTGGAATGAAAACTGACCTTTTCTAGTCTTGTGGCCACTGCTGAGTTTTCCAAATTTGCTGACATATTGAGTGCAGCACTTTTATAGCATCATCTTTCAGGATTTGAAATAGCTCAACTGGAATTCCATCACCTCCACTAGCTTTGTTCATAGTGATGCTTTCTAAGGCCCACTTGACTTCACATTCCAGGGTATCTGGCTCTAGGTGAGTGATCACACCATCATGATTATCTTGGTTGTGAAGATCATTTTTGTACAGTTCTTGTGTGTATTCTAAACAGTCACATCATCATATGAATTATTTGTATTGACTTTTGATAACAATAAATCTCCTTCCCACTGACTATACTCCCTTGCCAGAAGCCACTAATCTATTCTGTTTCCAAAAATTTCTCATTATTTCCTATTAATATCCCTGTCATAATTTTTTTACAGAAAAAGAGAAATTGATGGCATATATAAGTAAAGAAACTCTTCCCCTTTAGAAATCTGGCCAAAGGAAGGAAATACTATGAGTTTCATGCATTAATAACTTTTATCCAGGTTACCATAAACAATATTTGACTTTACTATATATGTAAAATAATTAAGTGGCCTCTGATACAGAATTAGCACTTGCTAAATCCTCTTTACTTCTGTCATCTTATTATTAATATTATTATGATGAATTATAAATTTATATCTAATTTATACTTGTATTCCCTTGAATACATTATTACCTTTCATGTCACTGTGCCTTTGATTTCTCTGGAGTATCTGTCATTATTCAATGGCATAATATTTATTCTCAAAAGACCTAATTTTTACAAATCCCCTCTGAACCCTATTTATTTACAATATGGTGGATGACACCAGAGTCAAAAACCATTCCTCAGGATTGATTCACTCATTCTTCCAGCTGCTGAGACTGTTGGCCACTGACAGTCTTGTGTGTCCTTTTCAAGACTTGACCTTCTGCTACAGTATGCTGCTTTATTGTAGGTGATACGCCCACCATTCTGGGGGCAAACCACATCCAATTACTGATCAATGCAGGAGTGGAAGTATAAAGTCAAGGTTCCCTCTTCCTAATTTCAGCCAATTCTCAAGGACATTCCAGCATCAGAGCTCACCCATGGAACTGGCTGAGGCTTGTCTTGAGACTGTCAAAATCCTTCCCTATCTTCTTTTAGTTTCAGAGGTTATTCTCCAATAAACTTACTGTATTCAAATATCTGTTCAAGAGTTTACCTCTCCAGAACCCAACCTATAAAAACCATTGTCTACCACCCTTTTAGTGTTTTTCCTCTGTGTTTTCAAATATTCATATGAAAACTTTTATAGGATTTAGATTTTATCAAAAGTAATATTACCTTTCAAGTATTAAACTAGTTATATTTACTTCATATTCAACACTCTTGTCAAAGTAGTCATTCAATAAATAAACATATATTAACTGAGAAATTAGTATGTACCATGACTCTACAAACTTCTGGGATTACAATGATGATAAACACCAGAGACATAGATTTCTTTAGAAGTAAAATGTTCATATAAGCTTGTTCTTTCTGTGTTGTCTCTTTTAACCTGGTTAGCTTAAACTACAATTCCTCTGTTTTTTTCTCTGCCAAGAAGGACGATTCCCTGTATCCATAAAGGCAAAATCAGCATTGCTTCAAGTAAAACAAGACAATGAAGACTTATCATACCAGAAATTGATAAAGAAAATTTTTCATTAATTTTCAGACTCTGTCAGCTTAACATGTTTCATACTTGATACCCTTGAATTGTTACCTGCATCCCTGTGTCAAACCTCTTCAGAAATGAGTGGTCCACCTGCTGTTTATGTGTGGCCCTTCTGCATCTTTCTTCTGTCTCCCATATACTTTTAGCATTGAACGGATTAACATCAGAAAATCCTTAACTGTAATATTGATCTGAAAAATAGTAAAAACTCTTAAAATTGACCATAATGTATCCATGTTGGTTACAGTGGATTATATTTGGATCCAAGTATGGACCTAGATCAGAGAAGGCAATGGCACCCCACTCCAATACTCTTGCCTGGAAAATCCCATGGACGGAGGAGCCTGGTGGGCTGCAGTCCATGGGGTCGCTAAGAGTCGGACACGACTGAAGCGACTTAGCAGCAGCAGAAGCAGCAGCATGAACCTAGATATGCATAAAAATGAAAACGATAGGGCAATTACAAGAGGTACCCATCAATAAGGGTTGTCAGAGAACAACATCCCTGGAATGTGACAGAATGGAAAACCATGTATTTATCATTATTCTTCTCAGGGAGATTACTATATTTTGTTGAAGAGAAAATAATTGGAAAAGGAGAAAAAGTGCTTAGGATGGGACTCGGGGCACGGGTGGTGGGAAAGATACTCACATAGCAGTGTGTAGTCACTAATGTGATTTCCTAGGAGGTCAGGTATGGTCCACTGCATTCATTCATTCTGTTGAGCAGAATCTGCAAATTTGGGGGCTAGGGACAAATTTATTTCTCTACTAGTTTTCCCTTTAAACCTTTTTCCATAAACCATTCAGGCTCACTTATGACAAAATGAATAGATAATAAAGGATAATGGCTTGAAGGGACAACATATCTTGGCCTTATTTTGCTTGCGACAAGTGGGTGGTAGCAGCTGCTTTTACATATGAAACATCTGTATTGACCAGAGGGCAGGAGGTTATGTTTCAGTTTACTTTGGGGTCCTTCAGAATCAGAAGCTGTGTTTGAGGAAAATAGCATCACTTCCCTCACAACAACTTCCAACAGAGTGAGAATGATAGAGAGAGGTTAGGATATGGGAAAAACAACCAGCTTCATACATGCTGCATGTAATAACCCCCTATCTTTCTAAAGGAAAGCTATGGTGAATATTTCACGCATAAGCCATTGTGGTTTTGAATAACATACTTGTCTCAGGGGGAAAAATCAGCGTAGCTTATATATATAAAAATCTACCCTCAAATATTAAATGAAATTTTTGAAATAATGAAATACTTAAATCTCATAAAATGCCTGAAAGTCTTTATTATTCAGTTAAGACTGAACACTTAGTGAAATAATTAGTGCTTAATTTTTTTAAGTGACATTGAAATATTTGAGTATTGTTGACCTTATTTCTTCCCTCTTTGCTCAGCATCCATGTGGCAAAAATTGATGTTGAAGAATTGTTTTATTTTTAATTATTTAGTATATACTTTTATATTCAAAGAGTAATTGTAATAAAAATAATTTTAATTTATGAAATATAGCTTTTTTAAAATTATCATTATGATGATTCAAAATACAGAATCTACTAAACTGCAGACTTTTAACTTGTGGAGAGGACTATGTACCAACACAAAATATAACCTTTTGTAACCATTAATAACAAATGGGAATAGTGGTTTTCTATAGACAGTCTCTGTGGACTTTGGAAATACAGGACCTCTGATTAGCATTTTAGAATACATCCTCGCTGTAATCTTCCTCTCATTATGATGAATCTGCCCCCCTTGTTCATCATTTAGTATTATATTGTTGAACTGGCTGAATTCAAGAAAAGAATACAAATTTCTATAATTAAAATAAATTTAAGTGGACAATGGGGAACAAGTTAATTTTAAACTATTCTGTGTATAACTGACTGGATTTTGAAAAGCTTCGTGAATGTTTTCTAAATTTTCTTAGTGTCCTGGGTGAACTTGATAAGAAACTATTATTAAGGCTCATAATGATAGAGTATTCAAGTTGGCAGCCAGCAGAGCCAGAGTTATCAGGCTTGATTTCAGAGTTCTCAGAGACCTGAGACTTGGGTCAGGTGGGAGGTCCTTACAACTTCCACTGTCTATAGACGAGCTATCTCTCTCTTCTCATATTTAACTCCTGGTACAAAAGGCAAGCAGAAGGGCTCTTTTCCAGGTCTCCTAATCTTAGTCAATCAAACAGTTTACATTATTTGGTTTGGGTGCCTGTATTCAATAAAGGTTAGAGAGACCACTCTCTTTGATCTTCAGGATTGTTTACTTTCAAATGGAAATTATATTTCCAAAGTCAATAACTTAGATACATCAACTTAGAGCTGGAAGAACCTTAGAGATCACCATGAGAGGATGATTTTATCCTATTTAATTTCATATTTTAAACTATAAACATATCAGTGAAGTTTTTAGACACAGAAAAGCCTTTCTCAGCATCAGCATCATAAGGAAACTCATCCAGTGTATTTTGTGGGCTTTTTAATACTAATGTATTTTTCTTCCAAAGGCCTAAAAGTGAACATTATCAATGTGTTTCTTATTACCTAAATCCTCGAGTAATGCTATATGAAACTGGGAGAACAAAATATAACAAATTTCATAACGATACACCACTCCAGACATGATTGGATTACATAGAAAGGCTTCTATGTAATTTTCACTTTTCATCAGAGTGAAAATCTATAACATGGTGATTGATATATGGTCTGTATATAAATACAAAGATTTAATTAAGAATTTTACAGAATAAGTGTGTGTTATATCTTTTAGGTAGAATTACCCTCCCATAATAGTCACCTTAGCTTTTCCTTTTTATAGTCAAACATTTTCTGCCTTCCACCCGCAGTGAAGCATTTCCTTAATAATTATCAGAAATAACATTGTCAAGTTTCTATGCCTCATCTTCTCGACATTACATTTCCCAAACTCTCTATTTATGCTCTTACCACTTAGATATAAGTTAATATAAATGTGTTCCTTTAACTTTTTACTGATCCAATATTTTCTATATTATTCTAATAATAATTAGAAACATTTCTGGATTTGGAGTGAAAATATCCATGCTAAATTCTATCTCAGCTAGCATTTGAAATAAAATGGGCAATTCACATTTACTTAGAGTTGTAATATTCTCATTTATAAAATAGAGATGGCATCTAGTTTATAATTTTGTTATATAAAACATGAACTCATATAACAAATAATTTGTGCAGTAAACATACACTACAGTGATAAACACAGAAACACTTAAAATCCAAGTATGTCTAATAATCCGTGAGTAATTCTAAAATCAAAACTTTATTCCTTTGCCCTACTAAAACTATCACTAATCTTGTGATATCGTCTACCATTAGAGGTGTCATGGATTCTAGGAATTATATATGTAGCTGAGAAAATGCTATTTAGTCACAACTGACACAGACATGTTTGCTTCCTAAGATCTCAGCATGATATTCTTAGATGTGTAGCCATTTGTTAAAGAAAATACCTTGATAGACTACAATCACATGATAAAGAAAATCTTTGGGATACTCTCTGGAAGGCCACAAAGAGAACTAAATTGCTCTGTATGACAAAATATCAATTTTGAGGTGCCAGAATTGTTCAGGAAGAAGATGAAATGAGCTTTAGGATGTGGGAGGATACCTTACACAAAGGTGAGATAGTAAGGAGAGATTGAGGATCAAGAAGGCAAGAAAATGAAGCCAATAGGTGAGGAAAACAGGTGTAAAATATCTAAGGATCCTCAAAAATGATATAGGCACTGGATTTTATTCTGCATGAAATATGACTCATTTTATTTCATCCTTAAAGGTCAAGGTGACTCAAGCAGGCTAGAAGGTACAGAGCATCTTGGTAGTAGACAGCTGTGTCACATTGGACTCTATTAGTCAGTAGATTAATAATTTTATTCCATTTCTATAGCACCATATTGAAATGGATGCTAAGACATATGTTTTGAAAATAGTACCATATAAAGATAAATGTTTACATTAAAAATTAAGTGGTCATCTATATGTAGGAAAATGCATAACCATTCAGATAGGTAAATCAGTAATGTCTAATACTAAAAGTGGCCAGTAAATCATTGGAGAATGGGAAGGTTTCACCATTTTGACTAAAGGTCTTACTCTTATATATTTGAATTAATATATAATCATTTTTCTGCTTTAAAGAAGATTAATGATAGAATACATTATAAAAAACATATAATAATAAAAATGAGTGATCTAAATAAACCTTTAGTAGATGAAATTTGTTACCTATGATCTTAAAGTGAAAAATGAAATTTTTTTAGATATGGAGAAAGGCCATATTTTCATGCAGTTATTGTTTCTTACTTTGACAACTCTTTATAATTTTTTTTCCTTTAATGATAGCAGTATATTTCATAAAATCTTACTTAATAAAAGTTAACATAATATTTAATATCAATATTTTAAAAGTGAGCTTTAGAGTGAAAACATTGAAACACAATTTTTTTCTCATGCATCAAGAATGGTATCTTTATTTCATAGTATTAAAAAAGTTATTTGATTTGCTTAATGCATAGTAACTGTCTTTTTGTTTAGATGCAAACTGCAAGTATGAAATTGATTTTGATGTTACAGTTCTCCTTTGTGTATTTAGAATATTTAATTCAAAAAGCATTAGTCCTTGAGATTGGCAAACTCAAAATTATATTTTTCCTAAATATATTGTTTATGTTAAATAGAAAATTTAAATGTTTTTCATTTTTCATACAAATCTCAAAATCCTTTCCAATTAGTGGTTTACAACATACTTACGAAAACTAAGCAAATGTAGACATTCCCTTCTGCATTTAAGGATGAAAAGTTGGAGCTTAGAGAGATTAAGGAATTTTTCAAATGTGTGCTTCTCAAATTTCACTGGATTTGTGTCACAGAAACCTGAATTCCTACCATTGTTTCTCATTAGTTTGCAATGATTAGTAATTCTTAGTCTAATTACCTACAGCCCCTATTTTCACATCCTTCCAACTTCATAGGATTCCTAGAAGCTCCTATTTTCCACCAGCAGATTCTAAGTAATACAAGAAATGGTAATGATGTAGACCTTCTACATCAATATAGGTTTGTGACATTCGGTGCTACTTCTATCTTGAATTGACAATGTTATTTTCTCCTAAATATTAGGCTTGCACTTAGAATCTGCTGCCCCTGCTGAGTCTGTACGCATATTATACTAAGGCAAATGTGAAGATAAACTATTTCCACACCTTTTATACCCAAAGATAACACTTTGAAAAAATAGTGAACTCTAACATCCATTAAAATTACTTTAATCCTGAAAGCAGAATGTAGTGTTTGGTAGAGCTATACCCTCATTCTAGTTACTGACTTTATTTGACATTTGTCCGTCTAGTCAAGGCTATGGTTTTTCCTGTGGTCATGTATGGATGTGAGATTTGGACTGTGAAGAAAGCTGAGTGCCGAAGAATTGATGCTTTTGAACTGTGGTGTTGGAGAAGACTCTTGAGAGTCCCTTGGACTGCAAGGAGATCCAACCAGTCCATTCTGAAGGAGATCAAACCTGGGATTACTTTGAAACTTCAGTACTTTGGCCACCTCATGTGAAGAGTTGACTCATTGGAAAAGACTCTGATGCTGGGAGGGATTGGGGGCAGGAGGAGAAGGGGACGTCCAAGGATGGGATGGCTGGATGGCATCATGGACTCGATGGACATGAATCTGAGTGAACTCCGGGAGATGGTGATGGACAGGGAGTCCTGGCGTGCTGCGATTCATGGGATCGCAAAGAGTCCGACACAACTGAGCGACTGAACTGAACTGAAGAGGGTCCAGTTTATTAATTTTGATTGTATCAGCCACATTTGGGGCTTCCCTGGTGGCTCAATGATAAAGAGTCCGCCTGCCAATGCAGGAGACCCAGGAGATGTGGATTAGATCCCTCGGTTGGGAAGATCCTCCAAAGGAGGAAATGGCAACCCCCTCCAGTATTCTTGCCTGGAGAATCTCCATGGACAGAGGAGCCTGGTGGGCTATAGTTCATAGAGTTGGAAAGAGTCAGGCACAATTGAGCAAGCATATGCATGCACAGCCATATTTAGAGTATCTCCTTAAGTAGGGTTTTATTCCATTTATATGCTGTTATTTGAGCAATGTGCTATGCCAAAAACTTAAACTTCTCATTATCGTCACTACTATTGTTATTCCCATTTGAGAGACGTTTAAAACTGAGTTTGGGGGATATTGAGTGACTTGACTTGTTGAAGAACACACATCTATGTACATATTAAAGTATAAGCTCAGATCCTGCAGTTAAGAATATAGGATCTTTCTACCATAATACCCAGTCAAAGCAAGATGTGATAGAATTTCAAGCAGTGGATCAAAATATTTACAAACATTTATTGTTTGTCAAAGGCTGTGTAAGTTTCCAAGTATACAAAAATTGGTAAAACCCCATGCCTTCCTTCAAGATGCTTATTATCTAGTAAGAAAGACAGAATACTCAATAGGCCACAATGTTAACTATATAAAAACTACTGTACAATGAAGAAAAAGACTCTGACAATAGTTATATAAATGTTGTTTGTAGTATAGACTTTGGAGTCCTAAGTTTGAACCTTTTCTCTGCCACTTACTGTGTGATTTTGGACACAATTTAAACTCTATGTCTTCATTCCCTTGGTTTCATATCCAGCAAATTAACAGAACCCTGCATTATAGTTAAGATAAGCATTAGCAAGGGATATATGGTACATACTCAATAAAAGTTATCTTAACAGAAGTAGGGATATGAGGAGAGGGGGAATATTTGATCATTTTATGTCTACCTACATATTTGAGCAAATAGAGTGAGGGGACATGTATAGTTTAGACACTGGAAAGATGTTATTTTAAGATGTAGAAAGAACAAGAATCCATATTACCATGGTTATAAGAACTGCTATAGGAAATAGGGGACCAAGGAAATCATTGACTAGGGGAGGAAGATAAGTCTTGAGAGATAGTTTGGGATTGACTGTCTAATTAAAATAAATAAGATGGATGAGTTGAGGCTATCTCTAAGATTTTCATTTTGTCCATATATATAGATACTGATAACATCGCTGTATTACATCAAGTGTGGATACTATCTATTTCAAGACATAACAGTAATTTAGTAACAGCTTTTCTGGGAAGTGAAAGTACATATTGCATTATTCTATTCTCCGAAAATCACTTATATTTACAAATATAATTATGTATACACACACACACACATATATATATTCGCTTTTAAAATATCTTACAGTATGAGGAGAAGCTGGTTGTTTTTCAGCTTGATACATTTTTGAGCAAAAAAATCATCATAATAAAGCACATTCATTGAGTGATTAACATATGTCAGAAATTTTCACAGGGCCCCTATCTCTTAAAACTTTGAAACAGCCCTACAAGTAGTATTTGCTCATTTACATATGAGAAAATTTAGAAAACATTACCATGATTATTTTATAATCTAAACATTGATTTTTGTCTTGCTCCAGACTTAGACATTCCTTAGAAGAGTTCAATAGAACTAAAAATGTCAAGCCATTATGATTGTTTTCTATAAGACTTAAACAAGGAATAGAAGTCATGGTATTATTTTACAGCCATATGTTTAATAAAGAGGCCATTGTTATTAGAAGGGACACTAATTAGCAATACTGTTCTGACTTTTTCCAGTCCTGTGCCCACTGCTGAGTTTCCCAGGTTTGCTGGCATATTGAGTGCAGCACTTTCACAGCGTCATCTTTTACGATTTGAAATAGCTCAGCTAGAATTCCATCACCTCCACTAGCTTTGTTCATAGTGATGTTTCCTAAGGCCCACTTGACTTCACATTCCAGGATGTCTGGCTTTAGGTGAGTGATCACATCATTGTGATTATCTGAGTCATGAAGATCTTTTTTGTACAGTTCTTCTGTGTATTCTTGCCACCTCTTCTTAACATCTTTTGCTTCTGTTAGGTCCCTACAATTTCTGTCCTTTATTGAGCCCATCTTTACATGAAATGTTCCCTTGGTATCTCTGATTTTCTTGAAGGGATCTCTAGTCTTTCCCATTTATTGTTTCCTCTATTTCTTGCATTAATTGCTGAGAAAGGCATTCTTATCTCTCCTTGCTGTTCTTTGGAACTCTGCATTCAAATGGGTATATCTTTCCTTTCCTCCTCTGCTTTTTGCTTCTCTTCACAGCTATTTGTAAGGCTGCCTCAGAGAGCCATTTTGCATTTCTTTTTCTTGGGGATGGTCTTGATCCCTGTCTCCTGTACAATGTCACTAACCTCTGTCCATAGTTCATCTGGCACTCTATCTATCAGATCTAGTCTCTTAAACCTATTTCTCACTTCCACTGTGTAATCATAACGGATTTGATTTAGGTCATACCTGAATGGTTGAGTGGTTTTCCCCACTTTCTTCAATTTATGTCTGAATTTGGCAGTAAGATGTATATAATCTGAGCTACTGTCCACTCCCGGTCTTGTTTTTGCTGACTGTATAGAGCTTCTCCATCTTTGGCTGCAAAGAATATAATCAATCTGATTTTGGTGTTGGATATCTGGTGATGTCCATGTGTAGAGTGTTCTCTTGGGTTGTTGGAAGACGTTGTTTTCTAAGACCAGTGCATCCTCTTGGCAAAACTCTATTAGCCTTTGCCCTGCTTCATTCTGTACTCCAAGGCCAAATTTGCCTGTTCTGCTGTTGCTGCTGCTAAGTCGCTTCAGTCATGTCCGACTCTGTGCGACCCCATAGACGGCAGCCCACCAGGCTCTCCCGTCCCTGGGATTCTCCAGGCAAGAGTACTGGAGTGGGTTGCTATTGCCTTCTCCTTGCCTGTTCTAAACTGTACCAAAAAACTTTTCCTTCAACTTCAGATTTGAAGTACTAGTGATTTAGATATCTAAAAAGTATTTAAAAGTCAACCTATCTGTATTTGATTGTTCTATTTTCAATTTGGCTAATCTTGGAACTACAATGTATGAAATTCCTTTTTGTCTTTGGCTCCAAGTTAGGTGTCCAAAAGATGAACTTACACAAAATTTAGGAGACTATTTTTCTCTGAAGATTATCATGGTTAAATATAGTGATATTAATAAATCGGTAGAGAATTTTCTGGTAATTTGCAGCTTATTCTTATTCTCTTGTGCTCCATGTCTCTCTCTCTCTCTCTTTTTTTTTTTTTTTTTTTGACTGCCTGCCCTTGAACTATGCTGGTGCAGATCATCCCTGTTTTCTTGCTCCAGATCTAATCTCTTCCTATTCATTTTATCCTTGTAAGTAACATCAATGGCCTCCTTTGTCCTCTGAATTCTAGTTAGTTTAGTCAATTAATGGGCCTGCTAGAAAGTTGGATGATAGTAAGAAAATTAATTCTTGATATTTATTCTTTTGGATCCCAGTCTTCTGGGCTGTCAATGACTGTGTCCTCTGAAGAAAAGTACGTTTGGTTTTGTTTGAAATTCTCCTATATTCATAGCTACAGAAGTACTCAGAGATCTTTCTTGTAAGTACTACTTTCCTTTTCCCTTCAGGTCTATGGTGGTTACACTTTTCCAGCATTCTTATCACCAGGATTCTTCACCATAGCTTTTTCATTTCTATTGACCCTTCCCATAACTTCTCCTGTTCAAAATCTCTTCCTTAAACTCCCCAGAGTTACCTAATTTGAATCTGCCATCTTTTTCCTGTTGGGATCAAGACTAATATATACTGTATATTTTTCATATTAAAGATGACACTTTCACCCTTTGAATTGTGATATATTAGAAACAGCTGTATGAATTATGCCATATTAATGTGGAATGAATTTAACTTTTACAACTGTATTGGAAAACATCATTCATATAAAGATATTCATGATTTTTAATTTCACATTAATGTCTGATAACCATTTTCTTTTGCTCTTGATTTTCTCTGCTGATTTTCCATTAGTAAAGAGAAAATAAATTTGTATATAGTGAGTCTAATACTCTTGCAGAACCATAGTCTGGAGCTCTAAATTCTAGTGACAACTCTACCATAAAAAGTTCTATGGCCTAGGATAATTTAATCACTTGGTGCTCAATTTTTGTAATCTGTAAAAAGAGATTTGAACTAGTTCGTCTTTAAGGCCTCCAACTCTAACATCTAAGATACTAAGAATTTTCACATTTAATGTTCTGAGATGGTTAACTGTTCATCAGCAATGGGATAATGGTTACACAATTCAATAGAGTTTCATTATATATTAGCAGAAACTATGCTGAGTTAGCAGCATTCCCAAACATTTTAACTTAAAAATATCACAGCAGCTGAAGACAACAATAATAAGGTCATATCCTCTCAATTACAAAACATATCAATTCACTCTTTCTACAACTAACGTCTTGCTCTTCAGTTAATAATACCATTTCAAACGTGTCTTCATTCCTTTCTACATAGAATTTATTTTTATGTAAGAGCAAGGAAGCTATTAATATTTTACCACATTGAGATTAAAATCAGCAAAATTATGCAATAGGAGTTTTCTATTTATACAATCTTTCCTCCCAAAGAACACCAATTTAGACAGTCACCCATGAACAAAAGTACTTTTTGTAGAAATCCAGGAGTCTAATGAAGGGGTTTCCACACACTGTTGGAGAAGAAGATCTGAGATTAGATGCACTGAAGAGGATAAAGAGAATAGTTTCACTTTACTCACATCACTCTTCCCCCATGGATCTCATTAGAGACCCTCTCAGCCTCCAATTTCTCCCGTAGGAGACAGTGAGTATGAGAGGAAATGCCACACTTCCCAGCTATGTGGGACACTGTCAAAAAGGTTTACTACTGTCTCACCTCACTAGAAATATTGAAGTGTGCTTCACAACTGAAGAGTGGAGAGGAGCTGAGAGAACAGGGGACAGAGTTTGAAAATTATCAAAGGGACACAGATTCTACTACTGCTTTGCAAACTCCATCAGAAAGCCCACCCATGAGCCAGTGGGAATGCTTCACCTGAAAATCACTCCAACTGGCCCAGACACACCCACTGTTATGTGGGCATTGCCGATGCATATCCCCACCCTCTGATGTGCTCTCCATGCATGCACCTGAGAGCAGCAAATACAAGCCTTTATAGATAGTAAGTGAACATGCACAGAAAAGCCAGACCAATTTTTTGAGTTTTAGAAAAAGGACACAAATTAGAGCATTCAGAAGTGTTTTGGGGAAAGTAAATAGCTGACTCTTCATACTTGATTTGGTTTTGCAAGATCAAGAAGGTCTACATTCATCAGAATTCCTACCACCCATAAGAACAAACAAGAAGTATAGAACAGGGATATCCATAGAAAAGGTCTGATAAAGCCTCAGAATCCCTATCAGGGATCAGAGCAATTCTTTTATACTATAGTTATAAGTTGTTTTATGTAATTCTCATCATAGCCAGAAAGTAAAAACCTAAAATAAATTCCTAAAAGACAAAGAGAAAGGAATCAAAACATACTAAAATAATATCAACTTATGAAGGAAGACCACAGGAGAGGAAGAAAAGAACCAAGGAATTACAAAAGAGCTATAAAACAATAATATGGAATTAGAGAGTCCTTGTCTATCAAAGACTACTAAATGTAAATGGGGTTTCCCAGGTGGCTCAGTGGTAAAGAATCTTCCTGCCAATTCAGGAGACACAAAAGACACAGGTTCGATCCCTGGTCTGGGAAGATCCCCTGGAGAAGGAAATGGCAAGCCATTCCAGTATTCTTGCATGAAAAACTCCATGGACAGAGGAGCCTAGCAGGTCCAAAATTTTCTAATCAAAAAGCATAGAGTGGATAAGCTGATTAATAAAAACAGATTCAAACTATATGCTATCTCTAAGAGACTCACTTAAGTTTTGAGGACACACATAGCCTGAAAAAGAAAGGATGGAAAGCTTATACCACGTAAAAGAGAACCCAAAATATAGCAGAGCTAGCTATACTTACATTAGGCAAAATAAACAAAGTCTTAAACTTTATCAAGGAACAAAGAACACTATTACATAGTGGAAAAGGGGTAAATTCATCAAGAGGATATAACAGTTTTAAAAAATATGTACTCAATATTTACCCAAATATGATAGGTAAATACTAACATATCTGAAGGAAAAAATATATAGCAAAACAATAATAGTAAGGGATTTGAATATGCCATTTTCAAAAATAGGTAACTTAGCCAAACAGAAAATCAGCAAGGAAACAAGTTACTGGAATTATACTTTATATCAAAGAACTTGAGAGACACATATAGAATATTCCACCCAACAGCAGAAGAATATACATTCTTTTCAAGTACATGTAGATCATTCTCAAGGACAGATCATATGGTAGATCACAAAAAAAGTCTTTGCAAATTTTTGAAGACTGAGCTCATATTAAGTTTTTCTTCTGACCACAGTTTGAAAAGAAACCAATTATACAAGGAAATTTAGAAAAATCACATATAAGTGGAAATTGACAACACACTCTTGCACAACCAGTGGGTCAAAAAGGAAATCAAAAGGGAAATAAAAAGTACCTTGGAAGAAGAAAATGTAAACACAACATACCAAAAAGTTATGGGATGTAGCAAAAGCAGTTCTAAGAGGGAATTTTATAGCAATAAATGCCTATAGTAAGAAAAAAAATCTCAAATAAGCATCCTAACTTTCTATCTCAAGGAAATATAAAAGAATAAATTAAATACAACATTAACAGAAGGAAGGAAATAAATATTAAAGCATAAATAAATAAGAGGTAAGAAAAGCTCAACAAAACTAAATATTGTTTTCTTTATAAACAAAAATAACATTTTTAGCTAGACTAAGGGAAAAAAAATAATCAGGCAAAAGCAAAAAATGGAGGAGGAGGCATAATAAAAGATAACACAGAAATACGAAGCATTAGAATACTGGAGTGGGTAGCCATTCCGTTCTCCAGAGGATCTTCCCATCCCAGGGATAAAACTTGGGTCTCCTGCATTGCAGGCAAATTCTTTACTGCCTGGAACACCAGGGAAGTCCTCATAAGAGACTACAATGAACAATTATATACCAATAAATTGGACAACCTAGATGAAATAAATTCCTAAAAGCATACAACCTGCCATGACAAGCATGAACAGGAAATCTGCACAGATTAATAATCATAGTAAGAAGACTGACTCAGTAATCACGAACTTTCCAACAAAGAGAAGCCCAGGATTTGATGGCTTTACTGATGGAATTTTCCAAAACGTCTGAAGAAGAATCAATACCAGTGTTCATGAAATAATTCTTAAAATATTGAAAAGGAGAAAGCACTTCCCAATTTATTTTACCAGACCAGTATTACGTAGATACCAAAGCCAGATCATGACACTACCAAAAAAAAAAAAAAGAAGAAGAAGAAGAAATTAAGCCAGTATCTATGGTTAACATACGTGCAGAAATCCTCAAGAACAAACTAGAAACCAATTTAAGAGCACACTGAAAGGAACAAACTCCTTGATCAAGTCAGATATATCTTTGGGGTGTGAGGAAGGTTCGACTTAAATTAATAAATTTGACCCACCATATTTTTTTCAAAGAGAAGATTTTTATTGAAGTATAGTTGATTTACAATATTATGGCATTTCAGGTTTATAATATAGTGATTCAATATTTTTACAATTATACTCCATTTAAAACTATTATAAAAAATTGCCTACATTCTTCATGTGTATAATATGTCCTTATTTTTTATTTATTTTGTACATACTGCTCTGTATCTCTTTTTTTTTTTTTAGTTTTTTATTTTTTAAATTTTAAAATCTTTAATTCTTACATGCATTCCCAAACATGAACCCCCCTCCCACCTCCCTCCCCATAACATCTTTCTGGGTCATCCCCATGCACCAGCCCCAAGCATGCTGCATCCTGCGTCAGACATAGACTGGCGATTCAATTCACATGATAGTATACATGTTACAATGCCATTCTCCCAAATCATCCCACCCTCTCCCTCTCCCTCTGAGTCCAAAAGTCCATTGTACACATCTGTGTCTCTTTCCCTGTCTTGCATACAGGGTCGTCATTGCCATCTTCCTAAATTCCATATATATGTGTTAGTATACTGTATTGGTGTTTTTCTTTCTGGCTTACTTCACTCTGTATAATCGGCTCCAGTTTCATCCATCTCATCAGAACTGATTCAAATGAATTCTTTTTAACGGCTGAGTAATACTCCATTGTGTATATGTACCACAGCTTGCTTATCCATTCATCTGCTGATGGACATCTAGGTTGTTTCCATGTCCTGGCTATTATAAACAGTGCTGCGATGAACATTGGGGTACATGTGTCTCTTTCAATTCTGGTTTCCTCGGTGTGTATGCCCAGCAGTGGGATTGCTGGGTCATAAGGTAGTTCTATTTGCAATTTTTTAAGGAATCTCCACACTGTTCTCCAAAGTGGCTGTACTAGTTTGCATTCCCACCAACAGTGTAGGAGGGTTCCCTTTTCTCCACACCCTCTCCAGCATTTATTGCTTGCAGATTTTTGGATCGCAGACATTCTGACTGGTGTGAAGTGGTACCTCATTGTGGTTTTGATTTGCATTTCTCTAATAATGAGTGATGTTGAGCATCTTTTCATGTGTTTGTTAGCCATCCGTATGTCTTCTTTGGAGAAATGTCTATTTAGTTCTTTGGCCCATTTTTTGATAGAGTCATTTATTTTTCTGGAGTTGAGCTGCAGAAGTTGCTTGTATATTTTTGAGATTAGTTGTTTGTCAGTTGCTTCATTTGCTATTATTTTCTCCCATTCAGAAGGCTGTCTTTTCACCTTGCTTATATTTTCCTTTGTTGTGCAGAAGCTTTTAATTTTAATTAGATCCCATTTGTTTATTTTTGCTTTTATTTCCAGTATTCTGGGAGGTGGATCATAGAGGATCCTGCTGTGATTTATGTCTGAGAGTGTTTTGCCTATGTTCTCCTCTAGGAGTTTTATAGTTTCTGATCTTACATTTAGATCTTTAATCCATTTTGAGTTTATTTTTGTGTGCGGTGTTAGAAAGTGATCTAGTTTCATTCTTTTACAAGTGGTTGACCAGTTTTCCCAGCACCACTTGTTAAAGAGATTGTCTTTACTCCATTGTATATTCTCTTAACATCTCTTTATTTATTTTGTACATACTGCTCTGTATCTCTTAACATGCTTCTGTATTGCCCTTCACTGATTTGCTCTTCCTACTATTTTGGTCTCCATATCTATGAGATTGTTTCTGTTTTGTTATACTGATCTTTCTTTTGTTTTTTATATCCCATATATAAGTGATAATATACAATATTGAACTTTCTTTGTCTGCCTTATTCACTAAATATATATTCTCTAGGTCCAACCAAATTTTTTTAAATGGCAGACTTTTGTTCCTTTTAATGGCTGAATAATATATTGTACATATTGTTGTTGTTTAGTCATTAAGTCATGTCTGACTCTTTTGTGACCCTATGGACTGTAACTTTCCAGGCTCTTCTATCCATGAGATTCCCCAGGCAAGAATACTGGAGTGATTTGCCATTTCCTTCTCTAGACATAACACGTTAACAGAAATAAGGATATAAATCATATGACATTCCCAATAGACACAGAAAAACTATGTAACAAAATTCTACATTCTTTCATGATTAAAGCTCTCAACAAATCAAGTATAGAAGGAATGTATCTCAACATGATAAAGACCATATGCAACAAATCCACACCTAACATCATACCCCATGGTAAAAAGGTGAAAATATTTCCTTTAAGATCAGGGGAAAGACAAGGATTACTTTTACCACTTGTATTCAACATAGTACTGGAAGTTGAATGGGCAAGAAGAATATGTAAAAGCCACCCAATTGGAAAGGAAGAATTAAAATTATTTCTGTTTGTAGATTGTTACTTTATATGTAGAAAACCCTAAAGATACCACACACAAAAAATAAACTGTTAGAACTAGCTAATAAATTTAGTAAAGTTGCTGGATACAAAAATCAATACAGAGAACTCAGTTGTATTTCTACACCCCCAAAACAATCAGAGAGAAATCAAGAAAACAATCCCATTTCCAGTAGCATTATAAACAATAAAATACATAAGAAAAAGATTAAAGAAAGTAATGAAAAACCTGTACACTGAAAACTGTAAGACACTGATGAAAGAAACTGAGGAAGATGCAAATAAATGTAAAGATATATCATGGTCATGGATTGGACATACATACCTATAGAGAAGCAAAGAAAATAACTTTATATGACTTCTCAGAAACCAAATAAGCAATAAAAGAATAAAGTGAGGGATTTTAAAATGTTAAGAAAAAAAACTCACCAACCTAGAATTCTGTGTCCTGTAAAATTATCACTCAGAAGTGAATTAAAGATTTTTTGAATCAAACATTGAAAATATTTGTTGCTAAAAGACTTGCTTTGCAGAAAAAATGCTTTTTTTTGAGAGAAGGAATATGATGTGATTAGAAGCTTGCATCTAAATAAAGAATGAACATTAGGCAAGACATAAATAAAGCTAAAATAAAATTTTAATTGACTTAAGAGATAGCAGTTTGTTGAAAATAATAATACAAACAGTATATTTAATGACTGCAGCTTATGTATAATTGAAACGAATGACAGCAACTACACAAAAGATGGAAGGAAGGAATTTGGAATACTTTGTTATTATCAGGAACTTGTGCTTCCTGGAAAGCAGCATTGTATTATTTGAAAGTAGACTGGAATCAGTTGTAAATTTATATTACAAAAATCTAAGGCAGTCACTGAAAAAGTAATGAAGTATAATCAATATGCTAAGAAAGGAAAGAAAGTGGAATCATATCAAATTGTTAGTTAAAACCTGCTGCTAAGTCGCTTCAGGCGTGTCCGACTCTGTGCAATCTCATAGATGGCAGCCCACCAGGCTCTGCCATCCCTGGGATTCTCCAGGTAAGAACACTGGAGTGGGTTGCCATTTCCTTCTCCAGTTAAAACCTAAAATGCAAGAAAAAGAGTGGAAGACAATAAAAGTACATAAATCAAGGTAAATGAATAGAAAACAGCAACAGATATAATTTTATAAAAGCAATATCAATAGCCACACTAACTGCAACAGTATAAATATAGCAGTTAAAGACAAAGACTAAAAGACACATGTACAAGTGAACTAAAGGCATGTAGAAAGAGATACTACACTAACACTAATCAAAGAAAGCTGGAGCGGAGAATTAATTTCAGATATAGTCAACTTCAGAAAAAGGAAAGTTGCCAAGATTAATGAGAGACAGTACATGATAAACCTGGCTTAAAACTCAACATTCAAAAAAACTAAGATCATGGCATCCAGTCCCGTCACTTCATGGCAAATAGATGGGGAAACAATGGAAATAGTGACAGATTTTATTTTCTTGGGCTCCAAAACCACTGCAAATGGTAACTGCAGCCAGAAATTAAAAGATGCTTGCTCCTTGGAAGAAAAGCTATGACCAACCTAGGTAACATATTAAAAAGCAGAGACATTACTTTGCTGACAAAGGTCCATCTAGTCAAAGCTATGGTTTTTCCAGTAGTCATGTATGGACGTGAGAATTGGACCATAAAGAAAGCTGAGTGCCAAAGAATTGATGCTTTTGAACTGTGGTGTTGGAGAAGACTTTTGAGAGTCCCTAGGACTGCAAGGAGATCAAACCAGTCGATCTTAAAGGTAATCAGTCCTGAATATTCATTGGAAGGACTGATGCTGAAGCTGAACCTCCAATCCTGTGGCCACCTGGTGGGAAGAACTGACTCACTGGAAAAGACCCTGATGCTGGGAAAGATTGAAGGCGGGAGGAGATTGGGATGACAGAGGATGAAATGATTGAATGACATCACAGACTTGATGGACATGAATTTGAGCAAGCTCTGGGAGTTGATGATGGACAGGGAACCCTGGAGTGCTGCAGTCCATGGGGTCACAAAGAGTCAGACACAACTGAATGATTGAACTGAACTGAACATGATGATACAGTCATCAAGTATCCAGGACCTAACAGCTCGTAATATGTATACACTTAAAAACAGAACACCAAAATACTTGCTGCTGCTGCTGCTGCTGCAAAGTCACTTCAGTCGTGTCCGACTCTGTGTGACCCCATAGACGGTAGCCCACCAGGCTCCCCCGTCCCTGAGATTCTCCAGGCAAGAACACTGGAGTGGGTTGCCATTTCCTTCTCCAGTGCATGAAAGTGAAAAGTGAAAGTGAAGTCGCTCAGTCGTGTTTGACTCCTAGCGACCCCATGGACTGCAGCCCACCAGGCTCCTCTGTCTATGGGATTTTCCAGGCAGGAGCACTGGAGTTGGGTGCCATTGCCTTCTCCAAAAAACTTGAGGTAAAATATATTCAATGTTTCATTTCACACCTTCCTCCTTTTCATTTCACCCTTAAAACTTTCTTTGTAGTCTTTCTAAATCACAGTTCTAGTCAAGTTTTTCCCTGTTTAAAACTTCAATGACCCTTCTCTACCTAGAGAAGTAAGAATAGTGCTCCTGACTTTCAGGCCAGTGTTCAGAATGACAATTCATTCCATTTTCTACATTTATTTCTGCTATTTATTTTATGTCAAATAGACCCTGTGCTTTCCCTGCCTCCAGAGGTTTTGTTCGTACTGCTTCCTACTAGTGGAACTTCTTATCTCTGTTTCAGACAGCTGAAATCCTAAACTTCCCTTTGAACATTTGAAATGCTGTTTTAAATGCTATGCAATATTTTGAACATTTTTATTTACTTGTGATAACTCCCTGTTCTGAACATTGCTAGAGTTTTATTGAATTTTTTTTTTCATTTGTAAAGTGTAATATTCTGTCTTATGTCACAGTTATTTATGAACTTGTTCTCTTATTTTCTCCTGGAGTATAAAATCTTTGAGGACAGGATTCAGTCATTTTAATACATTCTGTACCATATAACACAAACTATCACACATAAATGTTTAAGTATATTGGTTGGGTATACATTTTTTTTTAAAGTTTATTTTATTATATCCAAGAAAGCAGAAAATGCCATCCTCTTTCATGAAGATTTCCTGATTATTCAAGTCAGTTTTTATTTATCTCTAGTCTGAAATTCTCGGAGAAGGCAATGGCACCCCACTCCAGTACTCTTGCCTGGAAAATCCCATGGGCGGAGGAGCCTAGTAGGCTGCAGTCCATGGGGTCGCTGAGAGTCAGACACGACTGAGCGACTTCACTTTCACTTTTCACTTTCATGCACTGGAGAAGGAAATGGCAACCCACTCCAGTGTTCTTGCCTGGAGAATCCCAGGGACAGGGGAGCCTGGTGGGCTGCCGCCTATGGGGTCACACAGAGTCGGACACAACTGAAGTGACTTAGCAGTAGCAGTCTAAAATTCTGTAGTACCCAATCTTTGCACCAGTTGTTTTAGCAGTTAACTACTTATTTAGTGGTGAATGCACCATCCCCAGTAGTTTAAAATTTGCTTGGGGGCCAGGGCAGTTTTCATTATCTCTTTTGTATTCTTTACAGTGCCTTGAATACATAAGTGGATCCATGAATACTTGTTGAATTAGATTCAACATAATACTGTTTCATCCTTCTTCCTAAATGCCACATATTTGGCATGCAAATGAAACATAAATAAATTAATGGATAATTGTGAAACTATTACATAAGTTGCACATAAAATTCAGCTTCTTTGGAGGAGTATTTCTCTGCACTCATCCAGATAGTCTGCCAAACCTATTGCAGCTTCATTTATTCTAAAATTATTTATTGCAAAGCTACAGTTTGGTATACAACTATTATCCTGAATAACCATCCATTTATTCATCCATCATTTAAGTCTTTATTTCATAAAGATTTTCCCTAATTACTTATTTCTTTGTGCTTTATAAAATATATGAGCCGTATATATCTTACCTGCTCTCTTGCCTTTGCCTTCTTTCTTGGTTGGATTCCAGTCACAGTGAATTATCCTCAAAATAATCAGTACATTTGTCAATCAATAGAGAAGTTACATGTAAATATGTGTTCCTTAAAGTTTTTTATAATTCATGATGTGAGAGATACATTTTCATGAGGTAATATAAAGGCTGGTTATAATACGAAGAATCTGATCACCTCGTTAAGCCTTCATCTGACATTTATAGGTCTTTATAGGTTTATATAATATGCGGCTTTGCAGATTTGATTAGGACAATGCTATCCCTCCTTCTTGAAATTTATAGTTATTGAAAGCTTTATAGTTAATAGAACTCTGCATGATTGTGTTACAAAAAATAAGTTAGATTTCAAAAAGCTCCTTTATAGAATATATTTTGTCTACCATTGAAAGTGTATAAATCCAGAAGCAAATTCTAATGCTTTTGAATGATCACGTTATGATATTCAGAAATTTTCAGTTACTAATTACTTATTAATTTGATATGTCCTGGGTGTTAACATCTGGTCTGGAAAATTGAAAAAATGCTGAACAATATACATGACAGAGTTTTCCAAATTTGCTGGCATATTGAGTGCAACACTTTCACAGCATCATCTTTCAGGATTTGAAATAGCTCAACTGGAATTCTATCACCTCCACTAGCTTTGTTCGTAATGATGCTTTCTAAGGCCCACTTGACTTCACATTCCAGGATGTCTGGCTCTAGGTGAGTGATCACACCATCCTTATTATCTGGGTCATGAAGATCTTTTTTGTACAGTTCTTCTGTGTATTCTTGCCACCTCTTAATATCGTCTGCTTCTGTTAGGTCCATACCATTTCTGTCCTTTATTGAGCCCATCTTTGCATGAAATGTTCCCTTGGTATCTCTAATATTCTTGAAGAGATCTCTAGTCTTTCCCATTCTGTTGTTTGCCTCTATTTCTTTGCATTGATCGCTGAAGAAGTCTTTCTTATCTCTTCTTGCAATTCTTTGGAACTCTGCATTCAGATGCTTATATCTTTCCTTTTCTCCTTGGCTTTTCACTTCTCTTCTTTTCACAGCTATTTGAAAGGCATCCTCAGACACCAATTTGCTTTTTTGCATTTCTTTTCCATGGGGATAGTCTTCATCCCTGTCTCCTGTACAATGTCACAAATCTCATTCCATAGTTCATCAGGCACTCTATCTATCACATCTAGGCCCTTAAATCTATTCCTCACTTCCACTGTATAATCATAAGGGATTTGATTTAGGTCATTTGGAAAATTTGGAAACCTCAGCAGTGGCCACAGGACTGGAAAAGGTCAGTTTTCATTCCAATCCCAAAGAAAGTCAATGCCAAAGAATGGTCAAACTACCACACAATTGCACTCATCTCGCACGCTAATAAAGTAATGCTCAAAATTCTCCAAGCCAGGCTTCAGCAATATGTGAACCGTGAACTTCCTGATGTTCAAGATGGTTTTAGAAAAGGCAGAGGAACCAGAGATCAAATGGCCAACATCCGCTGGATCATGGAAAAAGCAAGAGAGTTCCAGAAAAACATCTGCTTCTGCTTTATTGACTATGCCAAAGCCTTTGACTGTGTGGATCACAATAAACTGTGGAAAATTCTGAAAGAGATGGGAATACCAGACCAGCTGACCTGCCTGTTGAGAAATCTGTATGCAGGTCAGGAAGCAACAGTTAGAACTGGACATGGAACAGCAGACTGGTTACAAATAGGAAAAGGAGTATGTCAAGGCTATATATTGTCACCCTGCTTATTTAACTTCTATGCAGAGTACATCATGAGAAACGCTGGACTGGAAGAAACACAAGCTGGAATCAAGATTGCCGGGAGAAATATCAATAACCTCAGATATGCAGATGACACCACCCTTATGGCAGAAAGTGAAGAGGAATTAAAGAGCCTCTTGATGAAAGTGAAAGAGGAGAGTGAAAAAGTTGGCTTAAAGCTCAACATTCAGAAAACGAAGATCATGGCATCCAGTCCCATTACTTCATGGGAAATAGATGGATAAACAGTGGAAACAGTGTCAGACTTTATTTTTGGGGGCTCCAAAATCACTGCAGATGGTGACTGCAGCCATGAAATTAAAAGACACTTACTCCTTGGAAGGAAAGTTATGACCAACCTAGATAGCATATTCAAAAGCAGAGACATTACATTGCCGACTAAGGTCCATCTAGTCAAGGTTATGGTTTTTCCAGTGGTCATGTATGAGTGTGAGAGTTGGACTGTGAAGAAAGCTGAGCACCGAAGAATTGATGCTTTTGAACTGTGGTGTTGGAGAAGACTCTTGAGAGTCCCTTGGACTGCAAGGAGATCCTACCAGTCCATTCTGAAGGAGATCAGTCCTGGGTGTTCTTTGGAAGGAATGATGCTAAAGCTGAAACTCCAGTACTTTGGCCACCTCATGTGAAGAGTTGACTCATTGGAAAAGACTCTGATGCTGGGAGGGATTGGGGGCAGGAGGAGAAGGGGATGACCGAGGATGAGATGGCTGGATGGCATCACTGACTCAATGATGTGAGTCTGAGTGGACTCCGGGAGTTGGTGATAGACAGGGAGGCCTTGGCATGCTGCGATTCATGGGGTCGCAAAGAGTCAGACACGACTGAGCGATTGAACTGAACTGAACTGATACATGACAGAAAATCACTGACCACACTAATGAAAATTTTTTTGACATACATGCCACATTTGTGAATAATGTCAATATATTTTACAAAGAGCTAGAGTCACTCCAGTATTCTTGCCTAGAGAATCCCTGGGATGGGGGAGCCTGGTGGGCTGCCATCTATGGTGTCACACAGGGTTGGACATGACTGAAGCGTCTTGGCAGCAGCAGCAACAGAGTTGCTCAAAATCATTACTCATCAATTAGCATTAATCAATATGCTTTTATTGATACACAAACATAGAAAAATATCTTCAGGAATTTTAAAAAGTATTTCAAGAGAAAGTTGCAGGGAAATTTGCTGAAAGTGTTTGAAAATATCACTGTGGAATCTTCAAGTTTAAAAGACAATAATTAAAGTGTATAAATTATATTGTTTTCTCACAATGACCGGATATTGAAATAGAAAAACTTCATGCAAATGGGTCTTATTTCATTATCATTTTAATGTGCTTTCAGATATATGCAATTCCTGCTGTATTATGAATGGTGCTCTTTCAGGCCTGCCTTTACACCCATTGCCCTTAAATTGTTTTTATAACTTTTTTATAGCAATTTTTATTTAAATGCAAAGCCCTGTAGGGCTAGGCATTACTGGCTTTTTCTTTTTATGTATATATTTAGAATATAATTTGACTTAATATTTCCCCTATTTATTGATTTTACGATGAAAATAAAATGTCTTAAATATTTTGTAAATAGCATTATTTTTGTATTCATTGCAAAATAGACTAGAAAATTAACATAGAACTAATTTTTTTTCAATTATTGGAACTTTTTAAAGATTATTACTCACTGTCTCTTACTGTTCTAAACAAAGCCTCTATTTCATTGTAATGTCTGGAATGTATCTCTTCAGTGAATATATACTTTCACATTGCTTTAAAATACTATTCTCTTTATAGCTGTGAGCATCCTTAAGATTATGTTATGGTTTGTTATATGAGGTTAAGATTTTTACTATGTGAATTCTCACTTGCTTGTAGCTTTTAACGACCTCCCGAAGTAGCTGCTGCTGCTGTCACTTCAGTCATGTCCAACTCTGTGCGACCCCATAGACAGCAGCGCACCAGGCTCCACCGTCCCTGGGATTCTCCAGGCAAGAACACTGGAGTGGGTTGCCATTTCCTTCTCCAATGCATGAAAGTGAAAAGTGAAAGCAAAATCGCTCAGTCATGTCACACTCTTTGTGACCCCATGGACCACAGCCTACCAGGCTCCTCCATCCATGGGATTCTCCAGGCAAGAGTACTGGAGTGGGGTGCCATTGCCTTCTCCCCTCCTGAGGTAGACCAAAATACTAATAAAAATATCAGTAAGAATAAACGTTCTGTCCTAATCTGTTATTTTTAAAAATTGAAATATTTCACTCTTTTACCCTGCTGTTTGGGGTTCCACAAGGTATTGTCAGTTCAGTTCAGTTCAGTCGCTCAGTCGTGTCCGACTCTTTGTGACCCCATGAATTGCAGCACGCCAGTCCTCCCTGTCCATCACCATCTCCCAGAGTCCACTCAGACTCACGTTCATTGAGTCCGTGATGCCATTCAGCCATCTCATCCTCCGTCGTCCCCTTCTCCTCCTGCCCCCAATCGCTCCCAGCATCAGAGTCTTTTCCAGTGAGTCAACTCTTCGAATGAGGATATCATTACAGTTTGTTTCCCATTTTTTATTATCTACGTATTGAAATTCTCCATCCTTTACCTAAATTTGCTTTCTCTGTCCAACTTCACTGCTAGCCTATCTCAACTAACTTTTTTTCCAAAGAATGGAGAAATCATAAAGGAAAATCCATGAAGAAGAAAGTGGGAAAGAAAGAAGGTCATAAAAGTGGTGACTCAGAGGATTTGAAGCAAAAGAGAACCTCAGAATATTAATTTCTGGATAGGATGGAGTAAACGTATTTCATTACATTTCTTTCACTGTGAACAGCTATAAGGGCCTCCCTGTTTGTGCTAGTGGAAAGAACCTGCCTGCCAAGGCAGGAAATATAAGAGAAATGGGTTTGATCCCTGGGTTGGGAACATTCCCTAAAGGAGGGCATGGCAACCACTCCAATATTCTTGCCTGGAGAATCCAACGGACAGAAGAGCCTATCAGGCTACAGTCCATGGGGTCACAAAGAGTCAGACATGACTGAAGTGACTTAGTAGGCATACACACACAGCTGTAAAAACTGGATAGGTAACCATTTGAACTTTCCAAAAAGTAAATACTAGCAAGCAGGTTAGGGAAGAAGATTGGAATTTGATATGCACCCAATTGATGGCATATTTGCCACTTTTTCTGCACCAGTGTCTTCCCACCAGTGGCAGCAACCTGATGCCAATGAATCGAAGTGACGCCAGAGTGCACGAAAAAACAGAGACCTCCAGGAGAATCCCTGTAGTTATGTTAAAGGAGAAGGAAAGGGAACTCCTAAAGTTCAAGAGAATGTGAAAATCCCTAATGTATATATGAGCACACACATATATGTTTATATACATATATATATGTGTATAATTTTAATTTTCTCTCTCCTACCTCTTCTCACTCCCCAGATAATAACATGGTCATTTTGGCAGCAGGAACCAAAGCTCTAATGGAGGGGAACTTCCATCTCTGTTGTATTTGTGGTTTCAAGAATATGGGACAAATTTTTTTTTTCTCTTCCTTCCTACACTTTGGCTCCTCTCATACAGGCAAAATTGCAGAAGTACACAGCAGAACCAGGAAATTAAAGTCCAGATTTCTGGACAAGGACTGAAAAGAGGAGCCTCTGAGGGAAAAGAGAGAGATCACTGAGAGAGAGGAGCTTGGGCCAGTGATGTTGTTTGTGAAATCTTGGACTCATTCTTCAGCGGCTTATGCAGCGGAGCTGTTCCTATTTATTTAGCACAGCATAAACTTTGAAACATCCGCTGGATCATCAAAAGAGCAAGAGAGTTCCAGAAAAACATCTGTTTCTGCTTTATTGACTATGCCAAGGCCTTTGACTGCGTGGATCACAAGACCCTGTATGCAAGACAGGAAAAAGGACACAGATGTGTATAACGGACTTTTGGACTCAGAGGGAGAGGGAGAGGGTGGGATGATTTGGGAGAATGGGAATTCTAACATGTATACTATCATGTAAGAATTGAATCGCCAGTCCATGTCTGACGTAGGGTGCAGCATTCTTGGGGCTGGTGCATGGGGATGACCGAGAGAGATGTTGTGGGGAGGGAGGTGGGAGGGGGGGTCATGTTTGGGAACGCATGTAAGAATTAAAGATTTTAAAATTTTTTTTAAAAAATAAATAAATAAATAATAAATTAATTAATTAAAAAAAATAAGCTGTGGAAAATTCTGAAAGAGATGGGAATACCAGACCAGCTGACCTGCCTCTTGAGAAACCTATATGCAGGTCAGGAAGCAACAGTTAGAACTGGACATGGAACAACAGACTGGTTCCAAATAGGAAAAGGAGTACATCAAGGCTGTATATTGTCACCCTGCTTATTTAACTTATACGCAGGGCACATCATGAGAAATGCTGGACTGGAAGAAGCACAAGCTGGAATCAAGATTACCAGGAGAAATATCAATAACCTCAGATATGCAGATGACACCACCCTTATGGCAGAAAGTGAAGAGGAATTAAAGAGCCTCTTGATGAAAGTGAAAGAGGAGAGTGAAAAAGTTGGCTTAAAGCTCAACATTCAGAAAACGAAGATCATGGCATCCAGTCCCATTACTTCATGGGAAATAGATGGATAAACAGTGGAAACAGTGTCAGACTTTATTTTTGGGGGCTCCAAAATCACTGCAGATGGTGACTGCAGCCATGAAATTAAAAGACGCTTACTCCTTGAAAGGAAAGTTATGACCAACCTAGATAGCATATTCAAAAGCAGAGGCATTACTTTGCCAACAAAGTTCTGTCTAGTCAAGGCTATGGTTTTTCCTGAGGTCATGTATGGATATGAGAGTTGGACTGTGAAGAAAGCTGAGTGCTGAAGAATTGATGCTTTTGAACTGTGGTGTTGGAGAAGACTCTTGAGAGTCCCTTGGACTGCAAGGAGATCCAACCAGTCCATTCTGGAGGAGATCAGCCCTGGGTGTTCTTTGGAAGGAATGATGCTAAAGCTGAAACTCTAGCACTTTGGCCACCTCATGCTAAGAGTTGACTCATTGGAAAAGACTCTGATGCTGGGAGGGATTGGGGGCAGGAGGAGAAGGGGACAGAGGATGAGATGGCAGGATAGCATCACCGACTCGATGGGCATGAGTTTGAGTGAACTCTGGGAGTTGGTGATGGACAGGGAGGTCTGGCGTGCTGTGATTCCTGGGGTCGCAAAGAGTCGGACACGAGTGAGCGACAACTGAACTGAAACTTTGAAAACTGAACTAATGAGTAGATGAAGACCCAGGTTTCCAATTGACTACACACAGTGGGCAAATCAGAACAGCACTAAAAATGCTTTGAAAACTGAATTATAATTGGAACTATAGCCCATAGAAGGTAGAATGGAAGTTGTGGCTTGGCATTAACCAGATTTATTGCCTTTTAAAACAAAAGATCAACATTAATCTCAGAATCTAAACAAAACTCACTGTTTATAAAATATTCAGAATATCTAGGATACATAAATGAGGCAAATAATAGTGTGCATAGAACAGGAGCAAATGCCAAGATGACACAAATGTTGGAATAATCTGACAAATTTTAAAATAGCTTTCATAAAAATGATATGTGAAGCCACCACAAACTCCCTTGAAATTAATGGATGAAAAATATAGGAAAAAATTCAATATATAAAGAAGAATCAAATGGAAAATAGAACTGAAAAATGTTTAACTAAAAAAAGAAGAAAGCAAGAAAAACAAAAACAAGCAAAAATTAACTTGATAGAAAAAATTGTTGTTTAGTTGCTAAGTCGTTTTCCACTCTTTGGCGACCCCATGGACTATGTATATCCCACCAGTTTCCTTTGTCCATAAAATTTTCCAGGCAAGAATAATGGAGTATTACTCAGCCATTAAAAAGAATACATTTGAATCAGTTCTAATGAGGTGAACGAAACTGGAGCCGCTTATACAAAGTGAAGTAAGCCAGAAAGAAAAACACCAATACAGTACACTAACACATATATATGGAATATAGAAAGAAGGTAATGATAACCCTGTGTGTGAGATCGCAAAAGAGACACAGATGTATAGAACAGACTTTTGGACTCTGTGGGAGAGGGAGAGGGTGGGATGATTTGGGAAAATTGCATTGAAACATGTATACTATCATGTAAGAAACGAATCGCCAGTCTAGGTTCAATACAGGATACAGGATGCTTGGGGCTGGTGCACTGGAATGACCCAGAGAGATGATATGGGGAGGGTGGTGAGAGGGGGTTTCAGGATTGGGAACTCATGTACACCCGTGGCGGATTCATGTCAATGTATGGCAAAACCAATACAGTATTGAAAAGTAAAAAAAAAAAAAATAAATAAAAAATAAAGAGCACAAAAATAAATAAATAAAATGTGAAAAAAATAAAAGAATACTGGAGTGGGTTGCTATTTTTTCCTCCAGGGGACCTTGCTGACACAAGAACTGAACCCATGTCTCCTGCTTGGAAGGCAGATTCTTGACCACTGAACCACCAGGGAAGCCCAATAGAAAAAAAAAAAATAGTGAATGGAAATAACAGAGGGAAGAGTCAGTGGACACAAAGCACTTCGTAATTTCATCAAAATGTTTAAAGTCTAAATCCTCCAATTTAAAGACCAAATTTGCCAGACTAAATAAAATCTCAGCTGTGTGCTGCTTAAAGGGGACTGACATTAAATAAACGGAAGGTAAATTTGTAAATAAAATAATAAAGGTATGCAATGAAAGCATTAAACAGTAAACTTATATAGCTATACAAATTTCAAACAAAATTCTTTCAAAATCAAGAATAATTATTAATTGTAAAGAAAGGTATCCCATAATAATAACATAATTAATCAACTAAGAACACATAACTGTCCTTAATTTGTATGATCTTAATTACGTATTCTAGGAATATCTGAAAAAGAAAATGACAAAACTAAAAAGATAGAGAACTTCACAGAGTGGGGATTTTAACAGAAGCCTTTTAGTACCTGCAAGGCAAAAAATCAGTAAGGATATTAAGAAACAGAAGGGAATTATCCAACTTTATCTAATTTGCATGCATAACATACTGCATGGAATGTTTGTAGAAATATCATCTTAATAAAGTTCATATTTTAAAAAGTATAGCATTCATAAATTTTCCAAAATTAATTATATATTCATCTTAAGCAGATTCTAACAGAATTCATAGGATTGGAATCAAACCTGGGTCTCCTGCACTACAGGCAGATTCTTCACTGCCTGAGCCACGAGGAAAGCATATATTATCTATGCTCAGTGGAATTAGGAAACAATTTTGAAACAAAATAATAAAACCTCCAACAATTTCAAAATTAAGCACTATATCTCTATATAATCTAAGATTCATAAAGGGGAAAAATATAAATAGGACATAGGTATGGAAAATATGTGTTAATGAAACTTGTAGAATGCAGCTACAAGGTAACCAGACGAGGCCAGTACCAAACCTAAGCTCAGCTCTTCGAAAGGCCAATACGAGAGAGACAAATATTAGTGGAAAGAAAAAGCTGTTTTATTCAGGAGGCCAACCATCTTGGAAGATGGGGAATTAATGTCCTAAGACCATCTCTAAGTTGCCAGTTAAGAGAAAAAGATTTTAAAGGTAGTCTGAGCGAGAGGGCTGCAGGGTACATGCGTAACTTGTACGCAATTCTTGGGTTGGTTGGCATCTAGAATGTATTTAAGTATCAGGCATCTTCTCCAGTTTATGTGCTTGAGGTTATCAGTCTTCATCTAGTAGAGGTCTGCTTCCTATAAAAACAGCTTAGGAATGTGGGCCAGATCTTTATCTATATCTTTCAGGGAACTGGGAGTTCAGTGACTCTGCTAGGTAGCTGGCTTATAGTCTAAACTGTTATCAGTTTCCTGGCTCAATAGCTATTCTTTGTTTCTGTATCTTCACATTTCCTAAACAATACCTCTTGAGCCAGCCTTTTCAGACTCTGGTGAGGCCTGGGAGCCTAAGGCTTTTCTGCAAACATGAGGACATAATGGGGGTTCTGTCCTGAGAAGGCCCCATAAGGTCCTGCTTGGTATATAATCCCCCCTTTCCTTTGATACTTCTCAATCCTGAGGAGGAACAGGTACAGGATGAGAAAGGGCATTTCTTGTTTCTAAATTTTAGATAGGGAGGTTGATATAAATTTAGAAGAGGAACTCAGTTTCAGGGGACGTAGTTTTAATCCTTAGTCCTGTTTCAGTAGTAGTGTGTAGAGGAAATTAATAGCTTTAAAAAATATATACTAGAAAAGCATAACATGTTAAAAATTGATTATTTCTCTGCATAGCAGAGAAAGTAGAATATGTTATACATGATCAAAATTAATAACAGAAAGCGATATAAAATATGAAAAAAATCAACAAAGCTAAAAGCAGTCTTTTGAAAATTTTTAGTCCATTTTATATCACCTTGGCATAACTGATCAAGAAACAGTGGAAGAAGGTTTAGTTCAGTTCAGTTCAGTAACTCAGTCATGTTCAACTCTCTGTGACCCCATGGACTGCAGCACGCCAGGCCTCCCTGTCCATCACCAACTCCCGAAGTCCACCCAAACCCATGTCCATTGAGTCAGTGATGCCATCCGAAAATCTCATCCTCTGTCGTCCCCTTCTCCTCCTGCCCTCAATCTTTCTGAGAATCAGGGTCTTTTCAAATGAGTCGGTTCTTCCCATCAGGTGGCCAAAGTATTGGAGTTTCAGCTTCAACATCAAGCCTTCCAATGAATATTCAGGACTGATTTCCTTTAGGATGGACTGGCTGGATCTCCTTGCAGTCCAAGGGACTCTCAAGAGTCTTTTCCAACACCATGGTTCAAAAGCATCAATTCTTCAGCACTCAGCTTTCTCTATAGTCCAACTCTCGCATCCATACATGACTACTGGAAAAATCATAGCTTTGACTAGATGGACCTTTGTTGACAAAGTAATGTCTCTGCTTTTGAATATGCCGTCTTCCAAAGAGTAAGCTTCTTTTAATTTCATGGCTGCAGTCACCATCTGCAGTGATTTTGGAGCCCCCCAAAATAAAGTCTCTCACTGTTTCCACTGTTTCCCCATCTATTTGCCATGAAGTGATGGGACCAGATGCCATGATCTTAGTTTTCTTAATGTTGAGCTTCAAGCCAACTTTTTCACTTTCCTCTTTCACTTTCATCAAGAAGCTCTTTAGTTCTTTGCTTTCTGCAGTATGGGTGGTGTCATCTGCATATCTGAGGTTATTGATATTTCTCCCAGCAATCTTGATTCCAGCTTGTGCTTTATTCAGCCCAGTGTTTCTCATGATGTACTCTGCATAGAACTTAAATAAGCAGGATGACAACATACAGCCTTGACGTACTCCTTTTCCTATTTGGAACCAGTCTGTTGTTCCATGTCCAGTTCTAACTGTTGCTTCCTGACCTGCATACAGATTTCTCAGGAGGCAGGTCAGGTGGTCTGGTATTCCCATCTCTTGAAGAATTTTCCACAGTTTGTGGTTATCCACACAGTCAAGGGGTTTGGCATAGTCAAAAGGATATTACATGCCATATATATATTATCAACACAAAATAATATAAATAAATTTATGGCATTTATTTTGAACATTTACCATAATAGAACAGAAATATAGAAAAAAAATTAATGGTATAATATTTATAGTTAGCCTTCTTACACAGAAAATTTAGGATTAAATGCCTTGTTTCAAGAATTCTATCAATGAATTAGTAGAGAAAATTTTATATCAAAGAGATTGTTTGAAGATTTCCTTTGTATGTTTGAGCAGGAATATTTCCCAACTCAACTGATGATGCTAGCAAAATTCTAATTCCCAAAATGACAAAGTTATTTTAATAAATGGAAAAAATCCATCTCCATCTCTTTTACAAACATAGATACAAAACCCTAAGTGAAGTATTGCCACATTAATTAATAGTATATGAAAAAGGAAAAATCACTCAGTTTATATTTATTGCCAGAACATATGTTCATATATATCTGACATATATCTGACAACAAACATATATCTGACAACAAAATTTACTATATTAATATTTGGTTCTTCCTCCCATATTTGGTTCATCCCATCTTCTAAAATAGTGGTTTTAAATTTGCATGCCCATATTTCATGAATTTCACAATCAAAATACTTTTGATTATCTTGTTTAAAATCCCAGAATCATATGGCCATCCTGATCAATTCTTTCTTGAAAACTACTTCAGCTGAAACAAATATAGAAGAAAAAAAACCCTATTAGTTCTTCTTCTCATTTGGATTTTTAAAGTAATATAAAACCAATTATACACTCAGTTTTAAGTGGGCATAAACTCCCAATCAGCAGTTACATTTCCCATAAGTCATTGAAGATGTCTGTGGCGATTTGACTAAATTTGGGCTATTGGAAGATGAGTAGAAGTGATGTATGCAACATTATGCTCACATTATTTTAAAAATAAAGTTTGTTTCTCTTCACTTTTTCTTTTGTCCTTCTTACAGTCTAGATCAATGATTGATAGGGCCATAGCATCAAAGCTGACCATGCTGAAGAGGACAATACCAATGGTGGGGGTCAGGAGAAGGAACAAAACAAAATAGAATTAACCTAGTTTCTTTCATGGCATTGTAGATCTGAGTAGCCTGCTCACCCTGGACAGCCACATACAGAGAAATAAAACTTTATATGGTCTAAACTATTATATTTGTGATTTTCTTTATTACAGCAGAGTGATTTATACCCAAACTAGTAAGTAATGAAAGTAGAAATCTACAATAAAGACATTTAATTATTATGTAACAAGAAATGTAGGTGTTTCCAGATTTGGCAAAATGCCTCAGTAATGGCAGCAAAGAGCTATCCTTTTTCCCTATGTATCCCTTATGCCAAACTCAGCATATTATTCTTATTTTTATTCTTCCATGGTCCAAAAATGACTGAAGTATCCCAAGTATCTTCTCAAAAAATAAATTTCAACTAAAGTTAAAAGAAATATATATTTTCTCTTAAGTCTCTAGTATTCTTTACTTTATGGCTCTGACTGCATTAGTGGGTTACTTTCCCACCATCACAAAAATAGTAATGATATTATTTTGCTTGGATAAGGTAAACCTATTGGAGAAGGAAATGGCAACCCACTCCATTATTCTTGCCTGGAGAATCCCAGGGATGGGGAAGGCTGGTGGGCTGCCGTCTATAGGGTCGCACAGAGTCAGACACGACTGAAGTGACTTAGCAGCAGCAGCAAGGTAAACCACAATTTCTCTAATGCTTGGAGAATGACACACATATTGCTACCTGAACAAATTGGATTTCCATAGACTAAGGAATGGAGGCTGGCTGCCTCTTGGAAAGGCTACCAATACTGACATTCCATTTATTTCCTAGTTCAATACTCATATAGGCGGTTTTCCCCAATGCATCATACATACTATATTTTCTTAATTTTTTCAATGGATTTATGCCTTCTCAAATTGAGAAATACCACAGACTCATCATCTAGTTACCAAATCTAACTTAAAGTGAATGATGTCTAGTTTTTACACTTATTCAATAAGTCCAGATATGGTTCCTCTATATAAAAAAAAATAAATTACCTGCTCCCAATATATTCATTATACAGTGAGGGAGAAGGAATAGACAACTTCATTTGAGTAGGGAAAGGAGGAAGAAATTCACAGTTGTTTTTGCTCCATGATATGTATAATAACTTACTAGAGAGGATTAGTGTTGATTTTCTGCCTTCAGTAGGATAAGCTCTTTGTTGATGTGATAGATTAACTATATTAATTGATTTTTGAATATTGAACCAGCCTTGTTCATCTGAAATAAATCCCACTTGGTCATGGTGTATTATTCGTTTTATTTGTTGTTGGAATCAATTTGCTTATGTTATGTTGAGAATTTTGCGTCCATGTTCATTAAAGATATTGACCTGTCTGCAATTTTCCCTTCTTGTTGTATTTTTATTTGCTTTTTAAATTAAGGCAATACTGGCTTTTATAGAATGAGTTAGAAAGTATTCTTTCTGCTTTTATTAGGTGTAAGAGTTTTTAAGGAATTGATATAATGTCTTCCTTAAATGTATGATAGAATTCACCAGTGAAAACATATAGGCCTGGTACTTTCTCTTTTGGCAAGTAATTAATTAATAATTCCATTTTTTAATATGTATGTTTTTCAGGTGATATATTCCTCTTTGTGCTAATTGTTGTAGCTGTATCTTTTAAGGAATTGGTCCATTTTATCTAGGTTATCAAACTTGTGGTCATAGAGTTGTTCAGAATATTCTTTTGTTATGCTTTAGTGACTTGGGAACAATAGTGATATTCTTGCTTTCCTTTCTGATATCAGGAATTTGGGTCTTTTTTTTTTTTTTTTTGGTTTGTTTTCTTTCTAGGTTAGCCTGGCTAGAATTTTATCAGTTGTATGGATCTTTTCAAAGTACCAGCTTTTGATTTCATTGCCTTTATTTACTGATTTCCTATTTTCAATTTCAATCATCTGTTCAATTTTTCCCCCTTTGTTCCTTTTGTTTTAGGATTATAATGCTCTTTTTCCTCTAGTTTTCTAAGGTGGAAGCTTAGGTTATTGTACTAGATATTTATTCTTTTCTAATTTATGTATTTAATGGTATATTTTCCCTTAAGTACTCTGTTTACCAAATCACAGAAATTTTGATAAGTAGTATTTTCACTTTCATTTAGTTAAAAATATTTTAAAATTTCTCTTGGAATTTCTTAAACTCATATTGTTTACAAGCGTGTTATTTACTTTTCAGTTATTTTGGGATTTTTCCAGCTATCTTTCTGTTATTTTTTAGTTTAATTCCATTATGATCTTATAGCAGATTTTGTATGATTTCTGTTTTTTAAAAATGTGTTAAGTTGTGTTTTATAATACAGAAATCGTCTGTTTTGTTGACTGTTTCATGTGAGCTTGAGAAGACTGTGTATTCTCCTGTTGTTGGATGAAGTGTTTTATAAATGTCAATTAGATCCAGTTGATTGATGGTGCTGTTTTGTTCAACTGTAACCTCACTATTTTCTGCCTGCTGGTTCTGTCAATTACTGATAGAGAGGTGTTGAAGTCTCCAACTATAATAGTGGATTCATCTGTTTTTTTTCCTTGCAGTTCTATCAGTTTTGCCTCATTCATTTTGACACTCTCCTTTAAGCACATGCACGTTAAGGACTGTTATGTCATTTTGGAGAAATGACCAGTTTATCATTATATAATTTTCCTTTTTATCCCTAATAATTTGCCAAGGGAATTGTCTGAAATAGTTGGCAAGCTTTTTTGGTTACCATTATCATGCTATATCATTCTCCCTTTGCTCACTTTTAATATATAAGTGTATCTTTATATTTAAATGGAGAAGGAAATGGCAACCCACTCCAGTATTCTTGCCTGGAGAATCCCATGGACAGAGGAGCCTGGTGGGCTACAGTCCATGGGGCCGCAAAGAGTCAGACACGACTGAGCAACTACACACTTACATTTAAAGGTAATTTTCTTATACACAACATGTAACTGGTTCTTGTTTTTTTATCCACGCTGTCAGCCTCTCTCTTTCAGTTGGTGTGTAGAACATTGCCATTTAAAATATTTATTGATATAGTTGAGTTAATATATACCATCATTGCAATTTCTATTTCCTTTGGGTTTTATTTGCATTTTGTTTGTTTTTTGGGGGAGTCTATTTTGCTTCTCTGATTTTAATTTTAAGTGAACATCCTCACTTACCATGCCATTTGTGTTTCTTTTGAAGATTTTTTTGTGGTTGCCCTAGAGTTTACAATATTTGTACCACTTTAAGACCATTTTCAAATAGCACTCCACCGCTTCAGGGGTAGTACAGGTAGCCTGACAGAGTATTTCCAATTCTTCCCTCTCATCTCTTACAAAATTGCTGTCATTCATTTAATTTATCCATAAGCTATAATTACTTAATACATTATTGGTATAATTATTTTGAAAGTTATCTGTTAAATAAAATAAGGATAGGAAAAGTGAACATTTTATTTTACCCTCCTATATTCCTCCTTTAATACTTTTTGTTTTTTTACATGAATTTTAAATTTTGGCTTGTGTCCTATTACTTCTACTTGAAGAATATATTTTACTCTTTCTTGCAGGTCAGGTCTACTGGTGAGAAAATCCCTCAGTTTTTCCTTGTATAAGAAAGATTTATTTCTTCTTCACTTTACATTTTTTAAAAATCTAGGTGAAATTTGTTACATGAAAATAACCATTTAAACTATGCAATTCAGTGGTATTTTAGACAATTATATTTTGCAATGACCTCCTCTATTAAAATCTAAAGTATTTTCATCACTTTAAAAAGAATTTCCATAGCTATTAAACAATCACGCATCATTCTCCCCAATCCCTGGCCCCTGACAACCACTAGTCTGCTTTTTATCTCTATGGAGTTATATAATTCTGGACATTTCATATAGCTAGAATCATACAACATGCAAATTTTATGTCTTGATTCTTTCACTTAGCATGATGTTTTCAAGTGTCCTTCATTCTATTAATTCAGCATCCTGTTACTTTGCTAAATCCATTTGCTATTTCTAACAATTTTTGAGGGGCTCTTTAGTATTTTCTATCTGCAAACAAATACAACTTTAAGTTTTGTTACAAGCAATACTTGAAGAAATCATCTCATCCTGAAAATATGGGTAGTCTCCAAAGTTATTTATCCTAATGAACTAGGTTAATCCTAGTCAAGACACTTAGGAAGTAACTGTCTTTCTCTTATGTTAATAAAAATAAGTTAGATGGTGCACCTAAATTAAGATGAAAGAAACAAAATCAATTAAATCAGTTATCACAATATTTGAATAGGTTGTGTGTACATGCTGAATTGCTTCAGTTGTGTCCAGCTCTTTGCTACTGCATAGACTGTAGCCGGTCAGGCTCTTCTGCCCATGGGATTTTCCAGGAAAAAATACTGGAAAGGGTTGCCATGGCCTCCTCCAGGGGACGTTCCCAACCCAGGGATCAAACCTGAGTCTCTTATGTCTCCTGCATTGGCAGGCAGGTTCTTTACCACTAGTGCCACCTGGGAAGCCCTTGAATAGGCTAATTCATCTTAATTGTCAGAAATTAAAATAAAAAAAAATTGGGCAAATATTTATTACCCTAAAAGTGACTTTAGAAAGGTAATACAGATATGCTGAACAAAGAAGGGATGAAAAATGATTCACTAAACAAATAGGAACAAAAATCGATCACAAGAAGCAATATTCATATCATAAAAGGCAACATTCAATACTAGTGCCAAAAGCATTAATTATGACAAAAACGGAGAATGTTCCCCTACACCAAGATGTGGATGCTATAATTCCTATAATTTTGTGAATGTTACCTTAAACTAGGAAAGAGATTTTGGAAATGTGTCTAAGGTTAAGAATCTAGAGTAGGGGAGCTCATCTTGAATCATCTGGCATGGCTCAACATAATTACAGGAGTCCTTGAAAGCAGACAACCTTTCCTGCCTCTAGACATAGGGAGATTTGACCACAGAAAGATGAAAGAGTTATGATGTTACTGGCTTTGAAGATGGAGGAAGAGGGCCAAGAACCAAGGAATGCAGGTGGCCTCTGGAAGCTGTCAATGAAACCGATTCTCCCTTAAAGCCTACAGGAAGGAGTGCAGCTGATTTAAATCCAGAGAAACTTGTGTCAGATTTCTAATCTACAGAACTGTAAGATAATAAATGTGCATCATTTTAAGCCACTGAGTTTGTAGTAATTTTTTTACAGCAGCACTATAAAACTAATACAGATTCTGCAATAACACAATTAATAATCAACAGAGAACATAAAACTGTCACATTTTTTATGCACCAAACAAAAAAGCAATAAAATACATAAAGCAAAACCTCCTAGACAATACCAAAATACCAGAAACATCATAGTAAAGTATTTTAATACACTTGTTTAGGCCAAAAAAAGTATGGCTGCTTGGGATTTAAATAATAGAATATAAAAATATATATTTTTAATGGTAGAAGGAATGAAATGGATGGATTACCCTCTATCAGAAGATATGTTTTTACCCTCAGTAAGAGAGTATACATTGGCCACCTGATGTGAAGAACTGACTCATTTGAAAAGACCCTGATGCTGAGAAAGATTGAGGGCAGGAGGAGATGGGGATGACAGAGGATGAGATGGTTGGATGGCATCACCGACTCAATGGACATGGGTTTGGGTGGACTCTGGGAGTTGGTGATGGACAGGGAGGCCTGCCATGCTGCAGTTCACGGAGTCACAAAGAGTTGGACATGACTGAGCAACTGAACTGAACTGAACTGAAGAGAGTATACATTAATCTATTTAATTTGTATACAATGTACAAATATTGGTTTTGAGCTTGGCTACAAAGGGAAAGTTATATTCTCCCAAAAAGAGATTTCTATAGGCCATATTCTCAGATCATAAAAAAGTCAGATGTCAAAACAAAAGCAATGATTCAAAAACTGGCATGATACCTTGAAAATAGTTTTTTTCTACCAGAAGATAATGAATAGTCATCTAAATACCTTATGGATTAAGGCATAAATATATAAATCTTGAAACAAAATAGCATCATATAAAAATCCATTGTGTATAAATGGAGTTCCATTTAGGCTTTTTAAAGCTGCATATTTCAGCTATGTAAGTGTACAGCTCATGTGTGATTAATCCTGTCCTTTCTGGGTGATTGCTATTATTTCATTGAATAGACCTTGCCTCTTTAAGACAGGTGTTAATAATCTTTCACATAGCACAGGAAATGTACATCTGATCTATTTTGATAAAGTTATTTATATAAGGTGGGCATTATTATATAAGGTGGGCACTATTTAGAAATTACAGTTTTAAAATTATCACCTCAGGAGAGATAATTTCACTTTTTGAACAATCCAAGTGTATGCATAGTTCAAATAAAAAGTATACATATTTAGATAAATTGGAAATTGATTATATTTTGTACATATATATATTTTTGCCACAAACTAATTTTTAACTGCCAAGAAACTGGTGATAGTTGGGGATGATCCAGAGAGATGATATGGGGTGGGAGGTGGGAGGGGGGTTCAGGATTGGGAACTCATGTACACCCATGGTGGATTCATGTCAATGTATGGCAAAACCAATACAGTATTGTAAAGTAAAATAAAGTAAAAATAAAAATTAAAAAAAAATAAAATTTAAACCTCAAAGAGACTGAAATGGTAATAAAACATCCCCCTCTCCCATTTCCCAAGTATCTAATAACTGTTGGAAGGTATGTGATGATCTGCACAATGAGATACTTTTGCACAACCATTTAAAAAAATGATTTTATATATTCCCTCAATTCACTCACAAATCACTCATTTTATGGAATAAAATGAAAGTGTCAAAATGGGATTGCTTCTCTTATGGGCTTTTAGAGTAATTTATTTACTATGTAAAACATTCTTGTCCAAACAACAGAAGAAATCATCAATTAGAGGTTTGAAATCATCCACCATGATGCTATTTTCAATAAAGAAACTAGGAACAATAGCCTTGACACTTATTAAAAATCTGCATTCTTAAAACCTACATGCTTGGCCTTCTGAGACTTTCAGATGTGGTTGTGTTAACAACAAAGAATAAAATAGCTGGCAAGGTACATCTTACCATCTAGAGAAAGCTGAAAGCAGAGTGAATGGTATAAACTAGTAGGGATGCACTAACTTTTAAGATTTAAATATCATTTTAAATCAAAACTGCATTAGATGTATAACCTGTAAACAACATATCCAGTTAATGTCTATAAATCCTTTACATTAAAAAAAAATTTTCTGGAAGAAAATATAGGCAGGTACCTCACTGACATAACTTTCCTTTTAGCGATGTTTTGTGGGTCTGATTCCAAAGATAAGGAAAACAAATGTATAAAATAAACAAGTGAAACTGCATCAAACTAGAAAGCTGCTGCACACTTAAGGATATTATCATCAAAACAAAAGCTCAGCCTACTGAAAGGGGGAAGATATTTGCAAATCACATATTCAATAAGTGGTTAATATACAAAATATATTTAAAAAAAACCTCATACAACTCAGCAACAAAAAATAAACAAATGGGCAAAAAAGAATCTGAATATGCATTTTTCCAAAGAAGACATACAGATGGCCAACAAGTACACTGAAAGGTTGTTGCTGAGCTGTGAAAGACACTGGGATTCTTGGCCTCTGGAGAAGAGGAATTCAATCTCGGGCCAGTGACAAGGCTTGATCACTCAGAGCTTTTGTGTAATAAAGTTTTATTTAAGTATAAGAAGAAGAAAGACAAAATCTAAGGTAAATACATAGTTCATAAACATAGCTTAAGAAAAACATTTCCATAAGAAAAACACATTGGTTAGCTCAAGGTTTGAGAAAAGTTAATTTCAGGTAGAACCAGGTGTCGTCATGGCAACAGAATTTTAAAAGAAATCTCCTTTTAATTTTGTATAGAGAAGGGAAAAAAATATCTGATACTTGTAGTTTGTTTCCTCCTGCCACTTAAGAGAGAGATAAAAAGCATCTGACACTTGCAACCTATCTCCTCCTTTTGGAGACCCCTAGCCTTCCTGCCTGTTACCTTCTCAACATGAAAAGTTGTCCAATATCACTAATTATTAGAGAAATACCAAACAAATCTATAATGAAATATCACCTCACACTTATGAGAATGGCTATTATTGAAAAGACAAGAAATAACAAACAGAGAAAATGTAGAGAAAAGGAAACTTTTTGTACACTGTTGGTGGAACTATAAATTGGTGCAACCACTATGGAAAACATAGTGGAAATTCCTCAAAAAAAAAAAAAAAAGAATAAAACAGCCACATAACCCAGCTATCCCACTTCTGGATATTTATCTGAAGAGCACAAAAAGACACTAATTGGGGAGGGGAAGATACATGTACCCCTCTATTCCTGTAGCATTATTTATAGTAGTAAGGTATGGAAACAACCTTACTGTCCATTGATGAATTATATAGAAAACATGATTAACCATAGACTGACCACTTCAGTCTTCTTAAGACATTGTATTTAGCTTTCTGGTAAGGATAGCCATAATCTAGTCTTATCTATGACACAGTATAATCTAAGTTGCATTAAATTGAAATAACCATTAATAGGAATATGGTTTAACAAATTATGTCACATGAATACTATATATTTTGGCCAGAAGATTCAGGAAAATGATTTTGCCTGGGGAAACTTTCTCCACTTTCCTGAGTGTGATCTGTACCCTCAATTCCTACTTAATCCCATTTCTGTACAGCCTTTCATATAACAAGTCTAGACAGCATAAAAATATACGTGTCATATATACTGTGATTGAAATTATGCAGAATATCTATGTACATTGAAGTAAAGCTTATGTGCAAAGATTTGTATTTAGCTGGTTGTACCATGATTGATTTTCATTTTCATTCTTCAAAGTTATTTTTGTGGTTTTAAAATTTAAGCATTTGAAATTTTTATAAAGAAGTACTTGATTGTGATTGACTGAGATTTGGGAATGGGAGGCTCTAGAGGGGATGAAGGATGATTTTTCAACGTGTATGTTTACTCTATGCTATTTAATACTGAAATTTTAGCTAAATTATCAGGAGTCAAAAGTGTGGTTAGAGTTAGGTTATAAAACAATACTTGAAAAGCAAAACTATAGCATAATTCTATAAATTTACTAAGTTGAATGAAAATGTTTTTTCTTCTTCAGTTTTGACACTCTGGTAATGATTTCCTCACCAATTCATTTAAAAATACTGTCTTCAGTGATATCAGTCTAAAAATGTTGTGTTACATGCATGTCAATATTATGCTCGCTTCAAAAATAATGAAGTTAGTAAGGTTGAGACCTCTAGCATTGTAAGAGCTCCATTTATGATTTTCATGCCATGCCTGTGCCTGTGTTAATCAGTCGTGTCCAACTCTTTGCAAGCCAATGAACTGTAACCCACCAGGCTTCTCTGTCCATTGAATTCTCCAGGCAAGAATATTGGAGTGCATAGTCATTCCCTTTTCCAGAGGATCTTCCCGACCCAGGGATAGAATCCTGGTCTTCTGAGCTGTACATGGATTCTTTATTGTCTGAGCCACGAGGGAAGCCCTTTCAAACCATACACATCATTTATCTAATGATATCTCACTCCTTTAACCTTGAATTATTTGTTTAAGCAGAAACACAACCCCCACTGAGTTCAAGCCTCATGAGCATTTTCATTCTCTGTGCATGTTAGGTTAAGGCCAGGTACCATAAAAAAAAAAAAAATTCTACACAACACACTGGATTAATAGGGCCTATTGTAGAAATATTAAAGTAAAATCCAGCAATAGTCAGGGTTCTCCACAGAAACAGAACCAGTTTGTGTGTGTGTGTGTGTGTGTGTGTGTGTGTGTGTGTGTGTGTGTGTGTAGAGAGAGAGAGAGAGAGACAGAGAAAGTGAGAGAGATTTTAAGAAATTGAAATGCATGATTTAAAGGACTAGCTAGTCTAAAATATCTAGGGCAGACTGAGAGTCTGAAAATTCTCAGGTGCGAGCTGATGCTATAGTTTTGAGGTAGAATTTCTTTTTCCTTAGGGGAAGCTTTGTTTTGCTTCTAAGGACTTCCAACTAATTGAATGAGACCCTTCCACATTATCATGAATAATATCCTTTGCTTAAAGTTGATTGATTATAAATGTTAACCACGACTGCAAGATACCTTCATAGCAACACAATAGATTAGTGTTTGAAGTTAGTAGGGTACCATAACCTAGCCAAGCTGATGCATTAAACCAACCAACACATTCTATCCCCTGTCAACTTGGCACTCCTTAACCATGTACATATACATATCCCTAACCATACTTAATCTTCAAATAAAGACAATAACAATATTATACTTACACCTAGCTTCCCTGATGGCTCAGTGGTAAAGAATCTGCCTGCAGCACAGGAGACATGAGGAGGGCATGCAACTCGCTCCGGTATTCTTGCCTGAAGAATCCCATGGACAGAGGAGTCTGGGGGGCTATATTGTAGGCCATTGCCATCTATCTGGTCCTGTAGGAAAATTTTTGAAAAGCAGTTCCACCATTCTATCAAGTCAGCTGCTTTGGGATTATGGGGAACATAGTAAGACTAGTGAATTCTTTGATCATGGATCCTATTACTACACTTCTTTTATTGTGAAGTAAATTCCTTGATCAAAAACAATTCTGTGTGGAACACCATAATGATGGATAAGGCATTCAGTAAGCTCATAGCTGAGAGTTGGCTGAAGCTTGTATGGAAGGAAGGCAAATCTATATCCAGTGTAAGTTTGTATTCCAGTAAGAAGGAACGGTCATCCATTCCATGATGATGTAACCATTGTAATCAACCTGCTACCAGGAATCCGGCTGATCTCCCTGACGAATGCTACCACATTGGGTGCCATAGTATTGGTCTCAGTTGCTGGCATATTGGGCACTCAGCATTCTGTCATTTGGTGAGTAGATCTATTCTATTTATGCACTCCTGAAGTATAGAAATGACCACAGGAGAGCATGGGAACCTACTGGACTGACAGTGGGGACGGGTCTGAAGTAAAACTCCATTGATCACTTGGCCTCCATTAACCACTACTCTGAATGGTAGTATACCACAATGACATTTTGGGTGACATTTCATCCTCCTGGAAATAGCATCAGTTCAGAACCAGTGTCCAGTAATCACCAAAGAAATTGTGTCTCCTTTTCCTCCAAGCAGAGTTACTCTGGTAAAAGGCCATATGTCCCTTTGGGGTAGGCTGACAGAAAAATTAAAAGTATCAATTTGGGGACAGCATAACAGGATCCCCAGATTACCATTCATTCAAAGAGCTCTGGGTCTATAAACTGGCTTACCTCTGAGGATTGATTGAGGGATTATCATTCTCTGTCTTAATCATTGGAGTTAGACTTCTTTTCATTCCACCTAGAGCTCTTCCATGTGTACAGATAAAGTAAGAAGTTTGTAGAGTGCCCATTTTTTTCTCTTTTAGGGATGCCATGATTAAATAGCCAATGCCAAAGGTAGGTCTTTGTGAGTTAGACTATTCTGACTGTTTCATTGACTCTGCTTTCCATTATGGTAACCATTCTATCTTTTCTTTGGTGAATAAGTGCTACCACTTGGTGTCTGCCACTTTGGGATTCAATTACCATCATTGTATGTAGGGATGTCAGTTAACCTAGAGCAGTTTTTGCTATAATTGCTAACCTTCAATCAAAAGTAACCACAGAACTCTGCAAATATTACGTGGCTTCCCTCACAAGTTTCTTAAATTTGTAGTGAAATGTTTATTTTCTGGACCCTCTTCAAGTGGGTGAGCATTTCTTACAGGATAAAACCAGCCTAACATTCCAACTTTCCTTAGCCTTTAGATTCCTTCTTCTATAGTATGCCAGTGCAGTTCTGGCACTTCTGATTCATATATTGCAGGCACCTTTTTGGTATATGTTTTAGCCAACCAACTAAACAAACTATTACAGACCTTTCCGACCCTTGAGCTACAACACTGAATCCAACATTTCTTTAATGGGCCCATATCAATAAATTCAAGCTGACCCAACTTTATGTTCCTTTTACCTGATACCTTTATTCTCTACTCTTACATGTATTCCCCACATTTTTGTCCATATAAATTGGAAAGATCATTTAGTTCTTTTAAAACACACTTCCTCCTGGGTCAATCATTTTACCTCACCTTTATCTTTCAAGTCCAGCTGGAAATTAGGTCTTTTTACAGGTCTAGAAGCAGACAGTTAGTAGGTTGAATCCAGAGGAGAATCAGTACTATCTTACAAAGCAATTACCTCATGAGTTAATTGTTCCTCATAACTGTTAATGGTTTCTCAGCCAAAGCAGTGTTAACCTCTTCAGATGGGAGTAGATATGCTACCTTTTCTGTAAAGGAGGCTTTAGCCAAACCTAGGGATTTAATTTCTGCAGCTTTATTTGCAATCTTCTCATATATATGCATTCCAATATTCAGTATCCCATTCTTTCCTCATGTATAACCTCACTTTAACAGAAGGCCCTCCACTCACCCAAGGACAGATAATTCAATTTGTGTTGAATTTAGCCCCTCATGGGATGAGGCTCTGGGTTCAGTTTTCAGCAATGTGAGCCCTGTGGCTGTAGGAGTTTAAGATTTCTTTCAGGGCAGACGTAGAAACTGATATGGACTGAATACTGCTACTGCTAAGTCACTTCAGTCGTGTCCAACTCTGTGCGATCCCATAGACGGCAGCCCACCAGGCTCCCCCGTCCCTGGGATTCTCCAGGCAAGAACACTGGAGTGGGTTCCCGTTTCCTTCTCCAATGCATGAAAGTGAAAAATGAAAGTGAAGTTGCTCAGTCACGTCCGACACTTAGCGACCCCATGGACTGCAGCCTTCCAGGCTCCTCCATCCATGGGATTTTCCAGGCAAGAGTACTGGAGTGGGGTGCCATTGCCTTCTCCAATAAACTGAACTATGTCCTCCCTAAAATCCACATACTGAATCTCTAACTCTCAGTGTGAATGTACTTTGAGATTTGGCTTTTAAGAGGCAACTAGGATTCAACAAGGTCATAAGGTTGTGGTTTTGAACCAGTAGGATTGGTGGCCTGCTATAAGAAGAAGAAAAGAGAGATCTGTCTCTCTCTCTCTCCATGAACACATATCAAGGAAAGACTATGTGAGGACACAGTGAGAAGGTCGCTCCTGCGCTAGTCAAGAAGAATGCATTTCCCAGAAGTCATAGCGTCCTGGACCTTGATCTTGGACTTCTCAGCCTCAAGAATGCTGAGAATAAAGACCTGTTGTTTAAACCAGTCTATGATATATATATATATATATATATATATATATATATATATATATATATATATCAATATATATTTATAACAACCTGAATGGAGTAAGACACAGCCTGAACTGACTATACAGAAAACTTCAGGTCATTTACAAGGTGCTTGAGCTGGGAATTTGAAGCCCTGTAGTCCTTTTCTTTCCACACTTTCTTCAGTGAAAATAGTGTTAGAATAGGCAGATAGCTAGATACTAATAGAGAAAGGGGGCACAGATCAAATGACAGGAAACCATACAGCTTGTGAACAGCAGGGGTCCTGGCTCAAAGAAAAGCAAGAACCTCCAGACTGACAGGAAACCACACATTTTGGGCGACAAGGGTTCTGAATGTAGACCAAGAAAGGTGGGGAAAGATGGGAATCTTTGGTGTCCAAATATAACTTGTTGCTCATTATTCTCTCATTATAATAAAATTAGCTTTTCAGATAAGAAGTATCCATCAGGCACTGATACCATGACAGTTCCATCAGACTGAACAAGGAAAAAAGTTCCTCCTTCCCTTGAGAAGGTGAAGTTGGGATGAAAATTAGGAAATATTACTTAAAGCCCCACCCTCCCCAATGAAAATTTCACCCATTCATTTCTACACTCCCCATAACCAACTTCCCAAAGAATCTCAGGGCAGCTACTCACCTGAGTCTGTCCAATCTCCCCTTGAGAGTGTACTATAGCTCAATAAATCCTTGTTTGGCTTTCTTGATCCCCCTGTCTTATCTCTGAATTGTTTCTGTGACAAAAACCTACTCTCATTATTAAAATGAGGAGTAAACAGCCTATCTCACTATACTTGTTGTTTGACCAAAATATTCTAAGATTTCAAATTCAGGTTAGCCAAAAACTTGCCTTTTATAAATATTTGACTTGAAATATTCAATAGTGATGTTTTATATATCTCTATTGCACATTGTATCATAGACTTTTACCATATCTTTACCACTGGAAATAGCCATTAGTTAGGTTTAACCAACTAAGCATCAGAAATATTCCCCCAAAAAGTTTCAAAAATTTCCAAAAAGCAAAACTTGAATTTTACAGCTTCTGGCAATTATTTACATAACATTTACATTATATTTACAATCATTTACATAGTATTTACATTATATTAATTAATAAGTAAAATATAAGGGATGATATGCATAAATTATGTGCAAATACTATACCATTGTATATAAGGGACTTGAGCATCCATGGATTTTGGTATCCAAGGGATGGGAGAAGGGGGAAAGGGGTTTGTGGTCCTTGAACCAATCCTCCATGGTTACCAAGGGAGGACTGTAACTAGACCATATTTTTTTTTGCAAGGAATTGGCCAACAGTTGGGTAGGCTGACAAGTTTGAAAGCCTAGGGAAGAACCATAGGAAAAGGAAATGGCAACTCACTCCAGTATTCTTGCCTAGAGAATCTTGTGGACAGAGAAGCCTGGTGGGCTGCCGTCTATGGGGTCACATATAGTCAGACACGACTGAAGTGACTTAGCAGCAGCAGCAAGGCAGAACCATAGACTAGAAACTCTTAGGCAGGAGTTGATGCATCAGTTTGAGGCAGAATTTCTTCTTCTTCAAGGAAACTTCATATTAGCTTTTATAGTTTTCCCAAGGATTGCAAGTGGCCCATTTACTATTGAGAATACTCCCCTTTTTAAAGTCTACTGATTTAAGATCACATACCATCCACCACATCTGCAAAATACTGTCACAAATATATCTAGATTACTGTTTGATTGAACTTTGCACTATAGCTTACCAAGTTAACACATAAAAATAACCATCCCAAGTAGTATATGAAAACTTATTGGATCTAAACTACCCACTTGCCTGATTCACACAGAATTCTCATTCTATACCTTAATTATATACTTTCTATGTTTTAACTTACTTGTGAAAATTTATTTAACAATCTTGTATTTAATTGTTTTTTTTAACCCTAGTCAAAACTGTTTGTGCAACATACTCTGCACATTGCTTAATGTAGGCATAGCAGAATCTTTGTTTTCTGAGGATACATTATAAAATCCCTCTCCTTAACATAGTTTTCTGTGGGAAAACATTTTAAAAAATACAACAATATCTTTGAACAAAGATATTCATACTAATTTATAAAATTATTCCCTACCCAGGTAATCTTTCTGTCTTAATACAAACATTGTTCTTTCTTACTATATGTACATTACTAGAAGTCCCTCAAAAATGTTCTCACTTGTAAAGTCCATTTGTATTACATGTTAGTATTTCAATATATGAATAGTCATTATTTATTTGCCTATTCTATTGCTGAAGGACACTTAGAATGTCAGTTTGGGGCTACGGACATTACTGTGCATGCCTTTTGGTCAACACATACATGAATTTCTTTTGTGTATATGTGTAGGAATGAAATTGCTAGAATAAATGGTATACTTATATTAAGCCTTCATAGGTAGCAGATTCCTTAAATGATTCTATTTATCTATTTAAACTTCTACAAACAGTATATGAGAATTTCATTTGCACTGCAATCTTGTCAGAATTTAGGACTATAAGTTTTGTTTTCTTTTTTTTTAATTTTAAGCTATTCTGGTGGGTGTGTTGTCATGTCATAGGTTTAATTAGCATTTCTTTGGTTGATTTAATAAGGTTGATGTCCAATATTTAGTTTTATTAGCCATTTCTAAGATGAATATTATATATATATGAATATGTGCATCTGTATATATACACATAGATAACTGTACCATATCTATCTCTAAATAAATTGTTATTCAGTTGCTAAGTCACGTCTAATTCTTTGTGACTCCACGTTCATGGAATTCTTCAGACAAGTATACTTGTGGGAGTGATTAGCCATTTCCTTCTGCAAGGGATCTTCCCCACCCAGGAATCAAACCCCAGTCTCCTGCATTGCAGGCAGATTCTTTACTGAGCCACCAGGGAATCCCAGTGCACGTGCATATATGCAAATCAAAAGCATATTGTAAAATATGTATAAACAAAAGTGCAAAGTGAAAAAGTAGCTAAGAATAATTTAAATAATGAAACTAAACTTAACACACTAACACTATAAAATATAAAGATTTAATATATAGTTGCAGTAATAAAGGTAGTGTTATTTATATGACCTGGAAAGGTAGGATGAGGGGATGGGAGGGAGGCTCAAGAGGGAAGGGATATATGTATGATTATGGCTGATTCACGTTGTATGGCATAAACCAACATGACACTGTAAATAAATAAATAAATAAAGGAACTGCCCCCCAAAAAACAGAAAAATAGTAGAATATAATAGAAAGTCCAGAAAGAGACCCACCTGTGTATAGTTGCTTGAATTATGATAAGATTGGAATTTTAATGTAGTTGTAAAATATACGAATTTCAAAAATTATGATGACCCTCATATCACAGATTTGGCATACTTGTTTCTAACTTTTATTTAATGGAATTGTGTATATGTATAATTTTGCAGTGAGTGTATTTGCCTCCATATAGGAATCATTTTTGATTCCTAGAAATTAAAATCATTATGCATGTGGACATAGCTCCTTCATTGTCACTACTGTATATTAATGCATTGTTTGAAATTATCATGCTTAATTGCAATAGTGAGAAGATAGAACTACTAAGGACATTAGATACTGTGGTAATGTTAAATTTGTCAATCTGGGTGCTGGTTACATAGTTCCTTCACTTTTATAAAAAATTAATGGTCACATAATCTGTGTAGGTTTATGAATGTTTTTGCTTCAATAAAAATTTTATTTTAGAAAGTCATTATATTGTTCACTGGAATTTCTACCTGGAAATCAGGTACAGTCCTTTCATTAGACACACTTGAACTGACAAAGATTAATCTCTGGTCTATGCCATTCTGCAAGGTACATTCCTACATCTGATTATGGAATATTAATCTGACATTCTCAGGGAAATACAAACTGTATGGCAAAACACTTCAGATCCTCTACATATACTTTGAAGGACAAAACTAACTGATCAGCATACAGCAGAATTATTACAAGTAAAAGTCAAATAATTTAAAACAACTACAATCACAGAAAACTAACCAAACTGATATCATGTATCACAGCCTGTCTAATTCAATGAAACTATGAGCCATGCCATGTAAGGCCACCCAAGACAGATGGGTCATGGTGGAAAGTTCTGACAAAAAGTGATCCATTGGAAAAAGGATTGGCAAACCACTTCAGTATTGCCTTGAGAACACCATGAACAGTATGAAAAGGCAAAAAGATATGACAATGAAAGATAAACTCCCCAGGTCGGTAGGTGACCAATATGATACTGGAGAAGAGTAGAGAAATAATTCCAGAAAAAATGAAGAGATGGAGCCAAACCGGAAACAACACCCAGTTGTGGATGTTGACTGGTGATGGAAGCAAAGTCTGATGCTGTAAAGAACAATATTGCATAGGAACATGGAATGTTAGATCCATGAATGAAGGCAAATTGGAAATGGTCAAACAGCAGATGGCAAGAGTGAACACTGACATTTTAGGAACCAGTGAACTAAAATGGACAAGAATGGGTGAATTCAATTTAGATGACCATTATATATACTAACATGAGCAAGAATCCCTTAAAAGAAAAGGAATATCCCTGATAGTCAACAGTGTCCAAAATACAGTACTTGGATGCAATCTCAAAAAGACAGAATGATCTCTGTTCATTTCCACGGCAAACTATTCAATATAACAATAATCCAACTCTATGCCACAACCACTAATGCTGAAGAAGCAGAAGTTGAACGGTTCTATGAAGATGTACAAGACCTTCTAGAACTAAAACCGAAAAAGATGTCCTTTTCATCATAGGAGACTGGAATGCAAAAGTAGGAAGTCAAAACATACCTGAACTAATAGGTAAGTTTGGCCTTGGAATACAAAACAAAGCAGGCCAACGGCTAACAGATTTTGCCAAGAGAACACACTGGTCATAGTAACACCCTCTTCCAACAACACAAGAGGTGACTCTACATGTGGACATCACCAAATGGTCGATACCAAATACAGATTGATTATATTCTTTGCAGCCAAAGATGGAGAAAATCAATATAGTCAACAAAAACAAGACTGGGAGCTGACTGTGGCTCAAATCATGAAATCCTTATTGGAAAATTCAAACTTAAATGGAAGAAAGTAGAAAAAACCACTAGCCCATTCAGGTATGACCAAAATCAAATCCCTTACGATTATACAGTGGAAGTGACAAACAGATTCAAGGGATGAGATCTGATAGACAGAGTGCCTGAAGAACTATGACAGAGGTTCATAACATTGGACGCGAGGTGGTGATCAAAACTATCCCCAAGAAAAGAAATGTGAAAAGGCAAAATGGTTGTCTGAGAAGGCCTTACAAATAGCTGAGAAAGAAAGAGAAGCCAAAGGCAAAAGAGAAAAGGAAAGATATACCCATCTGAATACAGAGTTCCAAAGAATAGCAAGAAGAGACAAGAAAGCCTTAGAGGAAAACAATAGAATGGGAAAAACTGGAGATCTTTTCGTGAAAATTACAGATACAAAGATGGGCACAATAGAGGACAAAAATGGTATAGACCTAACAGAAGCAGAAGATATTAAGAAGAGGTGGCAAGAATACACAGAAGAACTATACAAAAAAGATCTTCATGACCCAGATAATCATTATGGTGTGACCACTCACCTAGAGTCAGACATTCTAGAGTGTGAAGACAAGTGGGCCTTAGGAAGCATCACTACTAACAAAGCTTATAGAGGTGATGGAATTCCAATTGAGCTATTTCAAATTCTAAAGATGATGCTGTGAAAGTGTTGCACTCAATATGCCAGTAAATTTGGAAAACTCTGCAGTGGCCACAGGACTGGAAAAATTCAGTTTTCACTCCAATACTAAAGAAAAAGGCAATGCCAAAGAATGCTCAAACTACCGAACAGTTGCACTCATCCCACATGCTAGCAAAGTAATGCTGAAAATTCTCCAAACAAGGCTTCAACATTATGTGAATGGATAACTTCCAGATGTTCAAGCTGGTTTTAGAAAAGGCAGAGGAACCAGAGATCAAATTGCCAACCTCTGTTGGATCATAGAAAAAGAAGAGAATTCCAGATAGACATCTACTTCTGTTTTATTGACTATGCTAAAGCCTTTGACTGTGTTCTGTTCAGTTCATTTCAGTGGCTTAGTCGTGTCCGACTCTTTGCAACCCCATGAATCGCAGCACACCAGGCCTCCCTGTCCATCACCAACTCCCGGAGTTCACTCAGACTTGCATCCATCAAGTCAGGGATACCATGCAGCCATCTCATCCTCTGTCATCCCCTTCTTCTCCTGCCCCCAATCCCTCCCAGCATCACAGTCTTTTCCAATGAGTCAACTCTTTGCATGAGGTGGCCAAAGTACTGGAGTTTTAGGTTTAGCATCATTCCTTCCAGAGGAATCCCAGGGCTGATCTCCTTCAGAATGGACTGGTTGGATCTCCTTGCAGTCCAAGGGACTCTCAAGAGTCTTCTCCAACACCACAGTTCAAAAGCATCAATACTTTGGCATTCAGCCTTCTTCACAGTCCAACTCTCACATCCATACACGACTAGTAGATCACAACAAACTGTGGAAAATTCTTAAAGAACTGGGAATACCAGACCACCTTCCCACTTTCCTAAGACTTCTGTGAATTCTATATGCAGGTCAAGATGCAACGTTAGAACTGGACATAGAACGATGGACTTGTTCCAAATTGGGAAAGGAGTATGTCAAGGCTGTATATTGTCACCTTGCTTATTTGATTTATGGACAGAGTACATCATGTGAAGTGCTGGGCTGGATTAAGCATAAGCTGGTAAGAAGATTGCTGGGAGAAACATCAATAACCTCAGATACGCAGATGACACCACACGTATGGCAGAAAGTGAAGAAGAACTAAAGAGCCTCTTGATGAAAGTGAAAGAGGAGAGTGAAAAAGTGGGCTTAAAGCTCAACATTCAGAAAACTAAGATCATGGCATCTGGCCCCATCACTTCATGGCAAATAGATGGGGAAACAGTGGAAACAATGACAGGCTTTATTTTATTGGGCTCCAAAATTGCTGCAGATGGTGATTGCAGCCATGAAACTAAAAGAGGCTTGCTCCTTGGAAGAAAAGCTATGACTAACCTAGACAGCATATTAAAAAGCAGAGACATTACTTTGCTGACAAAGGTACATCTAATCAAAGCTATGTTTTTTTTTCCAGTAATCATGTATGGATGTGAGAGTTGGACCATAAAGAAAGCTGAGCACTGAAGAACAGATGCTTTTGAACCATGGTGCTGGAGAAAACACTTGAGAGTCACTTGGACTGCAAGGAGATCCAACCAGTCCATCCTAAAGGAAACCTGTCCTGAATATTCAGTGGAAGACTGATGCTGGAGCCTCAATATTTTCGCCACCTGATGCAAAAAACTGATTCATTGGAAAAGACCCTGATGCTGTGAAAGATAAAAGGCAGAAGGAGAAGGCGACGACAGAGGATGCTATGGTTGGATGGCATCACCAACTCGATGGACATGAGTTTTAGCAAGTTCCTGGTGTTGGAGATGGACAGGGAAGCCTGGCGTGCTTCAGTCCATGGGGTCTCATAGAGTTGGACATGACTGAGCGACTGAACTGAAGATTTTAACACACCCTGGCCAAGAGTTCTTTGTGTTTAGGTGTCAATATAAGCCATCAAAAAATGATACTTTCCTTTCCCTTGCCATTTCCTTTACTTCTCTTGGGAATGATGGAGGAGTAAGTAAAGGCTGAGTGAGTAATGATATGTAATAATACCAATAATTTACCATGATCTTTATTTAATCAAAATTTATCAAGGATGTCTTTTGAAACACTTTTAAACTCTTTGTCATTAAATCTTCCATTCCTCTTCATTTCCAAAATCAAAATTTAAGCACATTTAGCCTACTGGTGGGCTGCTGTCTATGGGGTCGCACAGAGTCAGACACGACTGAAGTGACTTAGCAGCAGCAGCAGCAGCAGCCTACTGAATATATTTACGTTGGCATTGGTGACTGGAATATTTACAAAGCACTTAATATTTTCTTTCCATTCACTCATGTTGACTTTACAGATATTGTTACACTTAAACTCTAGGCACTTACAAATCCATAACAGTGTATTTTCTTCCCTGTCAGAGTAATCAGAGATTATAATGCATGTAAATCAAATTTGTGTTTCACCCTATGTGAGAAATTTCAGGTTTCTTCTCATTTAGGAGGCTAAAAAACTGATATCTCGGGAAAAATATTAGGCATAATTTTGTCTATTTTTTAGGCTCTCAAACTCAAGGAAAAATGATAATATCTTTTAACCAAGGAAATATCTAAAAATGTACAAGTTGTAATTGTTTTTCCCTTCTAGAAGGCTGACACCTTGAATTTTTTTTAACTACGTAAGTCAAAACATCCAGGTCGGATTAATCCAGTATAGTAGATTGTTTAATCATTCTATGCTATGTTTTAGATAAAAAAATATTAGAGTTTGAATCCAGAAACCAGGGGTTATTATAAAAGAAATAAGTGCATATTCCTCAGAACAAGTTCAGTTCAGTTCAGTGGCTCAGTAGTGTCCAACATTTTGCAACCCCATGAATCGCAGCACGCCAGGCCTCCCTGTCCATCACCAATTCCTGGAGTTTACTCAGACTCGCGTCCATCGAGTCAGTGATGCCATCCAGCCATCTCATCCTCTGTCGTCCCCTTCTTCTCCTGCCCCCAATCCCTCCCGGCATCAAAGTCTTTTCCAATGAGTCAACTTTTCTCATGAGGTGGCCAAGTACTGGAGTTTCAGATTTAGCATCATTCCTTCCAAAGAACACCCAGGGCTGATCTCCTTCAGAATGGACTGGTTGGATCTCCTTGCAGTCCAAGGGACTCTCAAGAGTCTTCTCCAACACCACAGTTCAAAAGCATCAATTCCTCGGCACTCAGCTTTCTTCACAGTCCAACTCTCACATCCATTCATGACCACAGGAAAAACCATAGCCTTGACTAGACGGACCATAGTCGGCAAACTAATGTCTCTGCTTTTGAATATGCTCTCTAGGTTGGTCAAAACTTTTCTTCCAAGGAGTAAGCGTCTTTTAATTTCATGGTTGCAGTCATCATCTGCAGCGATTTTGGAGCCCCCCAAAATAAAGTCTGACACTGTTTCCACTGTTTCCCTATTTGTTTCCCATGGAGTGATGGGACCGGATGCCATGATCTTCATTTTCTGAATGTTGAGCTTTAAGCCAACTTTTTCACTCTCCTCCTTTACTTTCATCAAGAGGCTTTTTAGTTCCTCTTCACTTTCTGCCATAAGGGTGGTGTCATCCGCATATCTGAGGTTATTGATATTTCTCCCGGAAACCTTGATTCCAGCTTGTGTTTCTTCCAGTCCAGCATTTCTCATGATGTACTCTGCATAGAAGTTAAATAAGCAGGGTGACAATATACAGCCTTGACGTACTCCTTTTCCTATTTGGAACCAGTCTGTTGTTCCATGTCCAGTACTAACTGTTGCTTCCTGACCTGCATACAGATTTCTCAAGAGGCAGGTCAGGTGCTCTGGTATTCCCATCTCTCTCAGAATTTTCCACAGTTTATTGTGATCCACACAGTCAAAGGCTTTGCCATAGTCAACAAAGCAGAAACAGATGTTTTTCTGGAACTCTCTTGCTTTTTCCATGATCCACCGGATGTGGGCAATTTGATATCTCGTTCCTCTGTCTTTTCTAAAACCAGCTTGAACATCAGCAAGTTCACGGTTCATGTATTGCTGAAGCCTAGCTTGAAGAATTTCGAGCATTACTTTACTAGCGTGTGAGATGAGTGCAATTGTGTGGTAGTTTGAGCATTGTTTGGCATTGCCTTTCTTTGGGATTGGAATGAAAACTGACCTTTTCCTGTCCTGTGGCCACTGCTGAGTTTTCCAAATTTTCTGGCATATTGAGTGCAACACTTTCACAGCATCATCTTTTAGGATTTGAAACAGCTCTATTGGAATTCCATCACCTCCACTAGCTTTGTTCTCAGTGATGCTTTCTAAGGCCCATTTGACTTCACATTCCAAGATGTCTGGTTCTAGATGAGTGATCACATCATTGTGATTATCTGGGTCGTGAAGTTCCTTTTTGTACAGTTCTTCTGTGTATTCTGCCATCTCTTCTTAATATCTTCTGCTTCTGTTAGGTCCATACCATTTCTGTCCTTTATTGAGTCCATGTTCCCTTGGTATCTCTAATTTTCTTGAAGAGATCTCTAGTCTTTCCCACTCTGTTCTTTTCCTCTATTTTTTTTGCATTGATCACTGAAGAAGGCTTTCTTATCTCTTCTTGCTATTCTTTGGAACTCTGCATTCAGATGCTTATATCTTTCCTTTTCTCCTTGGCTTTTCGCTTCTCTTCTCTACCCCAAGGTAAGAGAAACCCAAGTAAAATGGTAGGTGTTGCAAGAGGGCATCAGAGGGCAGACACACTGAAACCATACTCACAGAAATCTAGTCAATCTAATCACACTAGGACCACAGCCTTGTCTAACTCAATGAAACTAAGCCATGCCCGCGGGGCAATCCAAGATGGGCGGGTCATGGTGGAGAGGTCTGACAGAATGTGGTCCACTGGAGAAGGGAATGGCAAACCACTTCAGTATTCTTATTGAGAACCCCATGAACAGTATGGAAAGGCAAAATAATAGGATACTGAAAGAGGTACTACCCAGGTCAGTAGGTGCCCAATATGCTACTGGAGTTCAGTGGAGAAATAAATCCTGAAAGAATGAAGCGATGGAGCCAAAGCAAAAACTATACCCAGCTGTGGATGTTACTGGTGATAGAAGCAAGATCCGATGCCGTAAAGAGCAATATTGCATAGGAACCTGGAATGTCAGATCTATGAATCAAGGCAAATTGGAAGTGGTCAAACAAGAGAAGGCAAGAGTGAACATCGACATTCTAGGAATCAGCAAACTAAAATGGACTGGAATGGGTGAATTTAACTCAGATGACCATTATATCTACTACTGCAGGTAGGAATCCCTCAGAAAATGGAGTAGCCATCATGGTCAACAAAAGAGTCCGAAATGCAGTACTTGGAGTACTTGCAGTACTCTCAAAAATGACAGAATGATCTCTGTTCATCTCCATGGCAAAGCATTCAATATCACAGTTATCCAAGTCTATGCCCCAACCAGTAACACTGAAGAAGCTGAAGTTGAACTGTTCTATGAAGACCTACAAGACCTTTTAGAACTAACACCCCAAAAAGATGTCCTTTTCATTATAGGGGACTGGAATGCAAAAGTAGGAAGTCAAGAAACACTTGGAGTAACAGGCAAATTTGGCCTTGGAATATGGAATGAAGCAGGGCAAAGACTAACAGAGTTTTGCCGAGAGAATGCACTGGTCATAGCAAACACCCTCTTCCAACAACACAAGAGAAGACTCTACACATGGACATCACCAGATGGTCAACACTGAAATTAGATTGATTATATTCTCTGCAGCCAAAGATGGAGAAGCTCTCTACAGTCAACAAAAACAAGACTGGGAGCTGACTGTGGCTCAGATCATGAACTCCTTATTACCAAATTCAGACTTAAATTGAAGAAAGCAGGGAAACCTGCTAGACCATTCAGGTATGACCTAAATCAAATCCCTTATGATTATACAATGGAAGTGAGAAATAGATTTAAGGGCCTAGATGTGATAGATAGAGTGCCTGATGAACTATGGAATGAGTTTTGTGACATTGTACAGGAGACAGGGATCAAGACCTCAGAACAAAAGAACCTATAAATGGTAAAAACCTAATATAAGATTTATAAAGAAAAATACTTAGCACAAATAAAATAGTAATGCAGTATAATTTTTAAGAACCCAGTAGAGTGGGTTCTAAGATCAGGCATAGTCCTAAACCCAAGAGATATGAGAAACATACATTAAATAAATACATAGTTCAGGTAAGTGCTATAATAGAGATAAAAACCCCTTTATGCCCATTTATAAAACACACAAATATTGTAGTAGAAACACAGAAAATATTATAGTACATAAAAATCTTTTGATTTTATAGGATATAAAACTTCATAAATTAGTTTATTGATTTTTGTTTCCTACAAACTAATATCTAATCATGGGTATCAGGTATTTTTCATACTTGTAAGAAAAGGTGAATAAAAATTCAGACCAAAAAGCAATATTAACAGCCTCATGGAAATGTCAGTAAAAAAATGAAATAATGTCTGTCCTGTTTTTCTTTTAAAAGCTATTTTTGTTTTATAAAAGTCAGGTGAATAGTCTAAATGTGAATGTATATAGACATAAAATAATGAAACATCAAAATGAATATGTAAACACACAAATGTGGGAAATAATTGCAAATGGGCAGGTGATTGCTTTGCAACAGTGATTTTTGGTTTGTTGTATAGGAGGTAAGCAATTATATCTTTCCCACTGCTATCTTGTCTTTCTGTCAAGAACTAAAATGTAAGAAATACCATTCTATTCTCAGGATAAAAAAGAAATTCAGGGGAAAATGATAAGATCTGAGTATATTGCCTTATTAGAGTTAGCCAACCATTTTCTATGCATCATAGCAAGGATTCTGTCTGGAGTATTATAAATGAGTGCTTCTGAATAATTACAACACTAATGAAACATCTACAGGTTGTAACTCCATCTGCTCCTTTGTTCAATTTGCCATGTGAGTTAAATGGTAGAACAAGAGTTAAGGAGTGATGAGGGAAAACCGCTTCAAACCGGCGTAGACAGTTCTATCAAATTTTTAAAAGCCTCAATTTAGACAATTTTGTGTAATATGGAAATTTTTAAACAGGAGAGAAAATTGATATTGCATCTTCATAAGGTTTCCAAAAGAAATCAGTAGCAAGAATTGTATTTCTTGTTAATAAAGCATTAATGATGTACAAATCCTAGACTCACACAATAGCAAATATAAAAGAAAGGAAGCAAAGCATGAATCGGTAATCTCCCATTTCCAATAAATTTCACTGGACCCTTTTCTAAGACTTTCACAGCAATCATGACAGTGTTAACAGAAAAACCTTGCTCAAGATTGAGCTAATTCATCAATTGCCTCAAGAAATATCTAGGAATTAAGGTACAGGGTTACAACAATGAACAAAACAAATCTGTGAGAAGCTTGCAGTACAGACATATAGACTGTAAAAATATTTAAATAAAATACATAATGTGTTATATAATAAGGGCTACAGTGAAAAAGAAAACAGGAAGAAACGGAGGAATCAGAGTTATTTAGAGTAATTATTTAGAGTAATCAGGGAAGCCTCCCTGAGAACGTGGTATTTTATCAAACCTCAAAAGAAATAAGGGAACAAACTATTTTATAACTAAGGAAAGAGTGTGCTTTACTGGGGAAACTAAAAGTACAAAAGTCTAGAGGTGAAAACTTATCTACTTGATGGAGTTCTGCAAGGAGACCAGTGTGGTTGGAGAAAGGAAAGTAAGGTGAAGAGCTATTGGAAATGAGATCAAATACATAAAAGATATAAACTTTAAGAGTCCTATAAAATCCTTGTGAAGATTTATTCATTTATTCGGAGTGAGATGACCACATACATGTGGGGTTTTACTAGAGGAGTAACTTATTCTTAAGATTTCAACAGCATAACTATGTATTGAAAGTAAGAATAGATTGTAGAAGAAAAAGAATGGAAGCAGAAGTAACCACTTAAATCCTTATTGTCAAATTTTTATGTTGCATTATATAATTTGAATACTATATGTAATAGACGCTAGAATCAATGTGGTTACATAAAATTTGAATATTAGGTGAAATAGAACAGATCATCTTCTTAGGGAGTAGCATATATTTTGAACATTGTATGAAGTAGACAACCAGCTGGTAGTTTAAACTGTTTATAGTACAGAAAATATGTATTATCAATGGCATTGGTAGAATGATTTGAACCCACACATATGTATTTATATTATTGGGAGGCAATTGGAATAATCTAAGAGGATGATAATGGTGGCTCAGTTCAGGAGTGGTTGTCATGGTTTTCTGACAGATTTGAAACAATGGTGCAAGAGAAAAGGAAGTCAATGATGACTCCAAGATTTTAGGGTTGAATAACCAGTATGAAGTTGCTATTAACTGATATATAAAGAGATCTGTAAGAGGAGCTGTTTTGAAGAGGGAAAATTGAGTTCCAATTTGGGCTTGTTGACTGCATAAGAAGTCTGTTAGATATCAAAGTGTTGAAGGGTTGAATATATAGCTGTTATTCACAGCAGGAACCCCAAATCCAAGCTGAAGGGACCATCAGAGTATAGATTGTTTTTAAAACTAGAAAGCTAGCTAAGATCACAAAGATCATGGGGAGAGGATTGGATAGAAAAGAAGTTGTAAGGAACCTGAGAATACTGCCCAGCACAGAGCAGGCAAACAAAATAAATATTTCAGAAAAAGAATGACAGAATGGATGGATGGATGAATGAATGAATACAACGAGGCTATGTTTTCGAACACCTCATTACTTTGACTTGCTCTGCCTGGCTAAGTATTTTTCTCTTCCCTACTCAATTATTTTTATGTCCTCCCTGAACGGTTTTTTTTAAATATTATCTCTCTGAAACACAGAATATTCTCTTATATTTTCTTTCAATGATATGTGGGGAAGGCCCCTGTCAATATTTCAATAGAAGTAGATAATGTACACTTCTGGTTTGGAAAAAAAGATCCAGTATTTGAACTTAAGCCAGTTACTCTTGCACTTAGCATTGATCTAGATTGTCACCTCCCAAATTTGGAAGCTGTTGTCATGTCACCAATGGTCAAGTAGAGGGAATGTAAGATTGTATGTACATAATGATCCCAAGAGCCCAAGAATCAAATGCATTTCCTAAAAGTTCAAATTTCACTTTATTATGGGATTGATTAGAACCTAAACCAAAGTTGTGACATTTTCATTATACTTTCCTACACAACTTATCTCTTACCTCACTGATTAGCATTACTCCAAGTCACTACAAATTTCGCGCCTATTCGCCTGACTTCTCTAACCTTCAAGAATCACAGGTCTATAGAATGCCCAAATAGCAGTGTAAGCCTTCATGACACTTGACTTTGGAATTTCAGGCTTTTACCTGATTCTCTTTGCAGTGTTTTTCTAGGAATCCCAAATGTATTCTTATATGTTTCACAAAGAAGTCCGAATTTTGAATTATCACCTTCTGGACCCCTACTTCTCTATATTGCAGATCATCTCTTGCCTTGATACTGGTTTTCCCAGTTGGTTGTTGCTCTTTTTCTACTACTTTTCCCCATTCATAGACACATTTTCAGACTTTAATTTCCCAAAGCTGAGCTATAAAATTTAGTAGTCTGTGGGACCTTACTGACAGCTTTCTCATATTACTACTTTTGATTCTTGGTTCAGCCTTCAGTTTTGTTTCACTGAGTCTATAAGGTAGTCATAAAGTAGAGTCTTCAACATAATTAGTAAGATTTATCTGACAACCCTTGTCATCACATACAAAGCAGCGTCTCTTATTTACTTATGCATAATCAAAACATTTATTAAAACATTTGTTTTTATATCCCTTAACAAACTTAAAGAATAGTTGAACTTCTAGGAAAAAAGATTTAAAATAGCAGTATTTAAGTCAACATGAATTCACTGCTATATTCAAAATGGGTAACCAACAAGGACTTATTATATAGCACACGGTACTCTGCTCAATGTGTGTCAGCCTGGGTGGGAGTGGGGTTTGTGGGAGAATGGATGCATGTATATGTGTGGCCAAGTCCCTTTGCTGTTCACCTGAAACTATTACAACATTGTTAGTTGGCTTTACCCCAATACAGAATAAAAAGTTTACAGTTTGCAAAAAAAGAAATGTAAATCAACATTACTTTTGGTATCCACCCCAATTATCACCATGCCAACTAGATACATATCTTTTTATTTGTCAAAACCAGAGTGATCTTTTTCATAGACAAGGATACTGATTTTGCTTTGTCTATGAGTAAAATGCCTTCATCCCTGTTCTCTGACAGTTGAAATCATTTTCATCTGATGAAGGCAAAATCTGTCTCAAAGATGATTTTCATTCCTGAAGTTGTAAGTACTCTTCCCATAACCTATGGTTTACAATACTATTGAGAATATTAAACAAAATCACCCTCAATCTCATAATTTTCCATTATAATTTAAAATCTATAGTAAATACAAGGATGTCATATTAACAGAGATTTAGTTCTAGGAAACACTCCAAAGACTAGAGTGTGGCAATGAATGTTTTATTTCACAACCATAGTAAAAGGTAGAGAAATTTTTAAATCTTTCATACTAATTATGTTGGACATGTACATCAATTTTGCTTGGTATTATCAACTTTGTGTTTGTCTTAAATGAATGTCTATCTTCATGGTTTCAACTCTGTTTCTAGATGTTCTGAAATTTGGTGGCTAATGTCACTTTTGTTATTCTAACCATGACTGTGTGATTTTCTCGACAAAATCCTCAGATTTCAGGTTTCTAGAATCACTTTTTGCCTTTTTTCTTTAGGAAAATCCCTCCGTTCCATTTCTTATGTTTGATGCCCTTTTTGAAAAATTTCAACCTCTGTTTTGACTTATAAGACTACAATGTATAATTGCACAAGTTGAGTCCTGTGAAAATCTAAGTATCATTCACATGGACTCAAGTGTATAGCTAACACATGTAATTGTGCAACATACAAGTTACACAACCAGGATGGTGGCCCTAAAGATTTTTTGACTATTTTAAGCTGCTAAATTTGTGCTAGCTTTTTATGCAGCATTCAGTTCAGTTCAGATCAGTTCAGTCACTCAGTTGTGTCCGACTCTTTGCGACTCCATGAATTGCAGCACACCAGGCCTCCCTGTGCATCACCATCTTCTGGAGTTCACTCAGACTCGTGTCCATCGAGTCAGTGATGCCATCCAGCCATCTCATCCTCTGTCGTCCCCTTCTCCTCCTGCCCCCAATCCCTCCCAGCATCAGACTCTTTTCCAATGAGTCAACACTTCTCATGAGGTGGCCAAAGTACTGGAGTTTCAGATTTAGCATCATTCCTTCCAAAGAACACCCAAGGCTGATCTCCTTCAGAATGGACTGGTTGGATCTCCTTGCAGTCCAAGGGACCCTCAAGAGTCTTCTCCAACACCACAGTTCAAAAGCATCAATTCTTCGGTGCTCAGCCTTCTTCACAGTCCAAATCTCACATCCATACATGACCACAGGAAAAACCATAGCCTTGACTAGATGGACCTTAGTCGGCAAAGTAATGTCTCTGCTTTTGAATATACTATCTAGGTTGGTCATGACTTTTCTTCCAAGGAGTAAGCGCCTTTTAATTTCATGGCTGTAGTCACCATCTGCAGTGATTTTGGAGCCCCCAAAAATAAAGTCTGACACTGTTTCCACTGTTTCCCCATCTATTTCCCATCAAGTGATGGGACCAGATGCAATGATCTTCGTTTTCTGAATGTTGAGCTTTGAGCCAACTTTTTCGCTCTCCTCTTTCACTTTCATCAAGAGGCTTTTTAGCTCCACTTCACTTTCTGCCATAAGGGTGGTGTCATCTGCATATCTGAGGTTATTGATATTTCTCCCAGCAATCTTAATTCCAGCTTGTGTTTCTTCCAGTCCAGCGTTTCTCATGATGTGCTCTGCGTATAAGTTAAATAAGCAGGGTGACAATATACAGCCTTGATCTAGTCCTTTTCCTACTTGGAACCAATCTGTTGTTCCATGTCCAGTTCTAACTGTTGCTTCCTGACCTGCATACAGATTTCTCAAGAGGCAGTTTAGGTGGTCTGGTATTCCCATCTCTTTCAGAATTGTCCACAGTTTATTGTGATCCACACAGTCAAAGGCTTTGACATAATCAATAAAGCAGAAATAGATGTTTTTCTGGAACTCTCTTGCTTTTTCCATGATCCAGCAGTTGTTGGCAATTTGATATCTGGTACCTCTGTCTTTTCTAAAACCAGCTTGAACATCAGGGAGTTCACGGTTCATGTATTGCTGAAGCCTGGCTTGAAGAATTTTGAGCATTACTTTACTAGCGTGTGAGATGAGTGCAATTGTGCGGTAGTTTGAGCATTGTTTGGCATTGCCTTTCTTTGGGATTGGAATGAAAACTGACCTTTTCCTGTCCTGTGGCCACTGCTGAGTTTTCCAAATTTTCTGGCATATTGACTGCAGCACTTTCACAGCATCACCTTTCAGGATTTGAAGCAGCTCAACTGGAATTCCATCACCTCCACTAGCTTTGTTCATAGAGTTGCTTTCTAAGGCCCACTTGACTTCACTTTCCACGATGTCTGGCTCTAGATTATCACATCATCATGATTATCTGGGTCGTGAAGATCTTTTTTGTACAGTTCTTCTGTGTATTCTTGCCACCTCTTCTTAATATCTTTTGCTTCTGTTAGGTCCATACAGTTTCTGTCCTTAATCGAGCCCATATTTGCATGAAATGTTCCATTGGAATCTCTAATTTTCTTGAAGAGATCTCTAGTCTTTCCCATTCTGTTCTTTTCCTGTATTTCTTTGCACTGATTGCTGAAGAAGGCTTTTTTTTATCTCTTCTTGCTATTCTTTGGAACTCTGCATTCAGATGCTTATATCTTTCCTTTTCTCCTTGGCTTTGTGGGTGCAGGAGGGCCTAGAGGAGCTATCCCATGTTGAAGGTGAGGAACGGTGGTGGTAAGGAGATATGCCTCGTCCAAGGTAAGGAGCTGCGGCTGTGCTTTGCTGGAGCAGTCATGAAGAGATACCCCACGCCCAAGGTAAGAGAAACCCAAGTAAGATGGTAGGTGTTGCAAGAGGGCATCAGAGGGCAGACACACTGAAACCATACTCACAGAAAACTAGTCAATCTAATCACACTAGGACCACAGCCTTGTCTAACTCAATGAAACCAAGCCATGACTGTGGGGCAATCCAAGATGGGCGGGTCATGGTGAAGAGGTCTGACAGAGCTTGGTCCACTGGAGAAGGGAATGGCAAGCCACTTCAGTATTCTTGCCTTGAGAATCCCATGAACAGTATGAAAAGGCAAAATGATAGGATACCAAAAGAGGAACTCCCCAGGTCATTAGGTGCCCAATATGCTACTGGAGATCAGTGGAGAAATAACTCCAGAAAGAATGAAAGGATGGAGCCAAAGCAAAAACAATATCCAGCTGTGGATGTGACTGGTGATAGAAGCAAGATCTGATGCTGTAAAGAGCAATATTGCATAGGAACCTGGAATGTCAGATCCATGAATCAAGGCAAATTGGAAGTGGTCAAACAAGAGATGGCAAGGGTGAATGTCAACATTCTAGGAATCAGTGAACTAAAATGGGCTGGAATTGGTGAATTTAACTCAGATGACCATTATATCTACTACTGCAGACAGGAATCCCTCAGAAGAAATGGAGTAGCCATCATGGTCAACAAAAGAGTCCGAATGCAGTACTTGGATGCAATCTCAAAAACGACAGAATGATCTCTGTTCGTCTCCAAGGCAAAGCATTCAATATCACAGTTATCCAAGTCTATGCCCCAACCAGTAACGTTGAAGAAGCTGAAGTTAAATGGTTTTATGAAGACCTACAAGACCATTTAGAACTAACCCCCCAAAAAGATGTCCTTTTCATTATAGGGGACTGGAATGCAAAAATAGGAAGTCAAGAAACACTTGGAGTAACAGGCAAATTTGGCCTTGGAATGCAGAATGAATCAGGGCAAAAACTAATAGAGTTTTGCCGAGAGAATGCACTGTGCATAGCAAACACCCTCTTTCAACAACACAAGAGAACACTCTACACATGGACATCACCAGATGGTCAATACCAAAATCAGATTGATTATATTATTTGCAGCCAAAGATGGAGAAGCTCTCTACAGTCAACAAAAACAAGACTGGGAGCTGACTGTGGCTCAGATCATGAACTCCTTATTGCCAAATTCAGACTCAAATTGAAAAAAGCAGGGAAAACAGCTAGACCATTCAGGTATGACCTAAATCAAATCCCTTATGATTTATGCAGCATAGATTACTAATTTACCAATGAACTAAGTTCACCTAGCATTACACTATTATTCATCATGTTGTATGAGAGTTGGACTGTGAAGAAAGCTTAGCGCCAAAAAATTGATGCTTTTAAACTGTGGAGTTTGGAGAAGACCCTTGAAAGTCCCTTGGACTGCAAAGAAATCCAACCAGTCCTTTCTAAAGATCAGCCCTGGGTGTTCTTGGAAGGAATGATGCTAAAGCTGAAACTCCAGTACTTTGGCCATTTCATGTGAAGAGTTGACTCATTGGAAAAGACTCTGATGCTGGGAGGGATTGGGGGCAGGAGGAAAAGGGGAACGACAGAGGATGAGATGGCTGGATGGCATCACCAACTAGATGGACATGAGTTTGTGTGAACTCCAGGAGTTGGTGATGGACAGGGAGGCCTGGCATGCTGCAATTCATGGTGTTGCAAAGAGTCAGACATGACTGAGTGACTGAACTGAACTGAACTGATGCATTGTCTTTCTTTTCTTCTCTCATTTTTGTTCTTTTCTGTTTTATTATAGGAGAGTTTCTTTACCCTCTTCACTGCTTTTAATATACTCATATCTTTTATGCCAAGTGTTACAGCAAAATGTTACATTTAAAATTTATAATGCAATATTTTTGCCCTATTTTCTGCATGTCTGATATATGTAAGAAACAAAAATGTATTTTAAAAGAGAAGAAAAAACAGTTTGCTGTCTTCCAAATAAGCATGTCAATATGTTTAAATCTCTCTGTAGATCAACAGTGTAGCATAGGAATCAAGGCCTACAAATTATTTTGTAGTGGTAGTGTTAGTTGCTCAGTCGTGTTTGACTCTTTGCAATCCCACAGACTGTAGCCCACCAGGCGCCTCTGTCCATGGGGTTCTCCAGGCAAGAATACTGGAGCGGATTGCCATTGCCTTCTCTAGAGTATCTTCCCAACCCTGGGATCGAACCTGGGTCTCCTGCATTTCAAGCAGATTCCTTACCATTTGAGCTACAGGGAAGATCAAAAAATTATCTATTATGTGATAATTCAGAGTGTGTGTTTGGAAAAACAACATAAATTAGTTGATTAGCATAATCCCAGCACTCAGAGCTAAAGCTGTAGCAGGACTAATGGTAAATATTTTCTCATATTTACAAGTTAAAATTTCTAAAAGTTATTTATTCTTGATTTTATGCCTCAAAGATAACTTGATGAAACATTCAATAAGCGATTATTTTTACCATTCTATAACAAAATACTGCCACATCCTAGACATCTGTTTTCTTTGCAGAAGAGCCACATCTGTTATTACCTTTGGCCTGATTTTCAGTGAGAGAAACAACTGGCCAAAATTATATTGTTATATAATTCAATGATCTGAAAAAGCCAACATATTATTGTTGAAATTAAAATATAATAAAATGTAATATTCAAATAAAATGTGGATAGAAGGATCATGAATTACAAGACACTTTGGTGAATTTAGAAAGTTAAATATTGAACTGTCTTTCTAGGTTTTTCCTCATCATCTATAAAATAGAAGGGTAGCATGTTTTTAAAATTTGTGTTTCTTTTTATTGAAGGATAATTGCTTTACAGAATTTCGTTGTTTTCTGTCAAACCTCAACATAATCAGCCATAGGTATACATATACCCCCTCCCTTTTGAACCTCCCTCCCATCTCCCTCACCATCCCACCTCTCTAGTTTGATCAGAGCTTCTGTTTGAGTTTCCTGAGCCATGCAGCAAATTCCTGTTGGCTGTCTATTTTATGTGTGGTAATGTAAGTTTCCATGTTACTCTTTCCATACATCTCACCCTCTCCTCCCCTCTCCCCATGTCCATTAGTCTATTCTCTATGTCTGTTTCTCCATTGTTGCCCTGTAAATAAATTCTTCAGTACCATTTTTCTGGATTCTGTATATATGCATTAGAACATGATATGTATCTTTCTCTTTCTGACTTACATCACTCTGTATAATAGGTTCTAGGTTCATCCACCTCATTAGAACTGATTAAAATGTGTTCCTTTTTATGGCTGAGTAATATTCCATTATGTATACGTACCACAACTTCTTTATCCATTCATCTGTCGATGGACATCTAAGTTACTTCCACGTTCTAGCTATTGTAAATAGTGGTGCAATGAACAATGTGGTACATGTATCTTTTTGACTTTTGGTTTCCTCAGAGTATATGCATAGGAGTGGGTCATTTGATGGTTTTATTCCTAGATTTTAAAGGAATCTCCATACCGTCTTCCATAGTGACTGTATCAATTTACATTCCCACCAACAGTGCAAGAGCGTTCCCTTTTCTCCACACCCTCTCCAGCATTTATTGTTTGTAGACTTTTTGATGATGGTCATTCTGACTGATGTGAGGTGATATCCCATTGTAGTTTTGATTTGCATTTCTCTAATAATGAGTAATGTTGAGCATCTTTTCATGTGTTTGACAGCCATTTATATGTCTTCTTTGGAGAAATGTCTGTTTAGGTCTTTTCCCCACTGTTTGATTGGGTTGTTTGTTTTTCTGGTATTGAGTTGTATGAGCTGAGTGTCTAGCTTTTGATGACCATTGAAGCTGTGAAAAGAAGAGAAGTGAAAAGCAAAGGAGAAAAGGAAAGATATAAGCATCTGAATGCAGAGTTCCAAAGAATAGCAAGAAGAGATAAGAAAGCCTTCTTCAGCAATCAATGCAAAAAAATAGAGGAAAAGAACAGAATGGGAAAGACTAGAGATCTCTTCAAGAAAATTAGAGATACCAAGGGAACATTTCATGCAAAGATGGGCTCGATAAAGGATAGAAATTGTATGGACCTAACAGAAGCAGAAGATATTAAGAGGTGGCAAGAATACACAGAAGAACTGTACAAAAAAGATCTTCATGACCCAGATAATAAGGATGGTGTGATCACTCACCTAGAGCCAGATTTCCTGGAATGTGGTCAAGTGGGCCTTAGAAAGCATCACTCCAAACAAAGCTAGTGGAGGTGATGGAATTCCAGTTGAGCTGTTTCAAATCCTGAAAGGTGATGCTGTGAAAGTGCTGCACTCAATATGCCAGAAAATTTGGAAAACTCAGCAGTGGCCACAGGACTAGAAAAGGTCAGTTTTCATTCCAATTCCAAAGAAAAGCAATGCCAAAGAATGCTCAAAATACCACACAATTGCACTCATCTCACATGCTAGTAAAGTAATGCTCAAAATTCTCCAAGCCAAGCTTCAGCAATATGTCCGTGAACTCCCTGATGTTCAAGCTGGTTTTAGAAAAGGCAGAGGTACCAGAGATCAAATTGCCAACATCTGCTGGATCATCAAAAAAGCAAGAGAACTCCAGAAAAACATCTATTTCTGCTTTATTGGCTATGCCAAAGCCTTTGACTCATTGGAAAAGACTTTGATGCCGGGAGGGATTGGCGGCAGGAGAAGAAGGGGATGACAGAGGATGAGATGGCTGGATGGCATCACTGACCCGATGGACGTGAGTCTGAGTTAACTCCAGGAGTTGTGTGGATCACAATAAGCTGTGGAAAATTCTGAGAGAGATGGGAATACCAGACCACTTGACCTGCCACTTGAGAAACCTATATGCAGGTCAGGAAGCAACAGTTAGAACTGGACATGGAACAGCAGACTGGTTACAAATAGGAAAAGGAGTACGTCAAGGCTGTATATTGTCACCCTGCTTATTTAACTTATATGCAGAGTACATCATGAGAAACGCTGGACTGGAAGAAACACAAGCTGGAATCAAGATTGCCGGGAGAAATATCAATAACCTCAGATATGCAGATGACACCACCCTTATGGCAGAAAGTGAAGAGAAACTAAAAAGCCTCTTGATGAAAGTGAGAGGACAGTGAAAAAGTTGGCTTAAAGCTCAACATTCAGAAAACAAAGATCATGGCATCTGGTCCCATCACTTCATGGGAAATAGATGGGGAAACAGTGCAAACAGTGTCAGACTTTATTTTGGGGGCTCCAAAATCACTGCAGATGATGACTGCAGCCATGAAATTAAAAGAAGCTTACTCCTTCGAAGAAAAGTTATGACCAACCTAGATAGCATATTTAAAAGCAGATACATTACTTTGCCGACTAAGGGCCATCTAGTCAAGGCTATGGTTTTTCCTGTGGTCATGAATGGATGTGAGAGTTGGACTGTGAAGAAGGCTGAGCACTGAAGAATTGATGCTTTTGAACTGTGGTGTTGGAGAAGACTCTTGAGAGTCCCTTGGACTGCAAGGAGATCCAACCAGTCCATTCTGAAGGAGATCAGCCCTGGGATTTCTTTGGAAGGAATAATGCTAAAGCTGAAACTCCAGTACTTTGACTACCTCATGCGAAGAGTTGACTCATTGGAAAAGACTGATGCTGGGAGGGATGGGGGGCAGAAGAAGGGGATGACACAGAATGAGATGGCTGGATGGCAACACTGACTTGATGGACGTGAGTCTGAGTGAACTCCATGAGTTGGTGATGGACAGGGAGGCCTGGCGTGCTGCGATTCCTGGGCTCGCAAAGAATCAGACATGACTGAGCAACTGAACTGAAGACAATCAAATTAAATAAATCAGTGATTCTAAAAGAATCTTAATAAAACTAAAGAAAAAATCAAAATTAATTAAAAGATATAAATATCTTACATATAGTGCTTTGAATCTACTAATGTGATCAAATACTCATAAATGTACTGCTTTGTTATAATTTATTTAAAATGTTTTCAGTTTTATTAATAACTAATATTCATAATATTTATCATAATATTTATCATAGTGCCACAATCCACTACTGAAGAATAAAGCATGCTATCCCCTTACTCTCCACTAATTAAATTGAACTCAATTTCTTAGACACTCACAATTTTGTCAATCTACTTCTTGCCCTCTTATATTACCTATTGAACTTGTTCCAACTTGCATTTTTATAGAGCTAAAAAGAAAATAGTTTCTTCTTCATATCTGCATTTCTTTTGTTTCCTTTTACATATTTTTAGTGGTATGTCAAATAAATTCATTCATTCATTCAATCATGTGTTTTGCCAATCACACAAACCAAAAAACAAAAATATTAAATGCCTATCAGAGCTCATGGTCTTAGTTCATGATTCTCAGAGACAGGCTTGGCAAGGTTTCAGGTCCATGTGTTTTACTGAGGATGTGCTCTTGAGGAAAAGCTTGTAATAAGAATTACAAAGTCTGGATAATGAAAACAATACAGCTAATTAAGAATGCATTCTCACCTAAAATCTAGGGTTCACCAGTATGGAAGTTTCTCAAAAGCTAAAAACAGAAACACCATATGACCCTGTGATTCCACATCTGGGTATGTATCTGGAAAAAAATAGAAAATATTTATTTGAAACGATATACATACTTCAGTGTTCATAGCAAACTTATTTACAATTGCCAAGGTATGGAAGCAATCTAAGTGTCTATCAACAGGTGAATGGATAAGAAGGTGTGGTGTATATACACACACATACACAACGGAATGCTATTTGCCCATACAAAGAATGAAATTTTCCATTTGCAGCAATGTAGATGAACTTGGAGAGCATTATGCTGAGTGATATGTCAGACAGAGAAAGACAAATACTGTATGACATCACTTATATTTTGAATCTTAAAAATACAGCAAACTAATGAATGAAACAAACAAACAAAAAGAAGCAGATTCACAGGTATAGAGAATGAACCTGTGGTTACCAATGGGGAGAGGGGAGGTAGGAGGGGAAATATAGAGGTAAGGGGAAAAAGGCTTATTGTAGGATTATATGAAATTATGTGTGTGAAACTTTTAAAAATTATAAAGCACTATAGAATTTAAGGAGTCTTTCAATAAATAAAAATTAAAATTGAAAAAAATAATAAAGTCATAAAACTAGATCCTCCAGGTCTAGTTATGACTGCATTGCCAATCAACCTCTTAACTGAAATTTGATGAGAAACATTGAGCCAAACCAGTCACCTAAAAGCTACTTGCAAATTTATAGTCCAGAGGAACCTTGAGACAGTAAAAGATTATTGCTGTTTTAGTAAGTTTTTGAGTGATTCCATAGGCAGAAACGGATAACTAGCAATAGATAACTAACACAGAGTTCATTGATAAAACTTTGTGTTCCTGGATATCATCCCATTTCCAGCCACCCTTGGTATCTTCCTTTCTCTAATGAACTACTTTTGTATGGTCATAGGTAGCATTAAGCAACAACTGGGGAAATTGCAAAATGGATACATGTATTAGGGTAGTGTGGGATCATTTTGCACTGGGACACCATCACTCCCTCTGCAGCACACACCAAATTTGTAAATTAGTTCAGCTTCAGCAAGTGCAGCCTCTAGAAGGACAGCTACCCTCAGCCTTCTGATAACCCATCTTGGATTTCATTTGATAGTATATCTGTATGTCTTCACCCTAGGAGTGTCATATCTTTTTTTTTATAAAAAAAATTATTATTTATTTTTTTTTAAATTTTAAAATCTTTAATTCTTACATGCGTTCCCAAACATGAACCCCCCTCCCACCTCCCTCCCCACAACATCTCTCTGGGTCATCCCCATGCACCAGCCCCAAGCATGCTGCATCCTGCGTCAGACATAGACTGGCGATTCAATTCTTACATGATAGTATACATGTTAGAATTCCCATTCTCCCAAATCATCCCACCCTCTCCCTCTCCCTCTGAGTCCAAAAGTCCGTTATACACATCTGCGTCTTTTTTCCTGTCTTGCATACACGGTCGTCATTGCCATCTTCCTAAATTCCATATATATGTGTTAGTATACTGTATTGGTGTTTTTCTTTCTGGCTTACTTCACTCTGTATAATTGGCTCCAGTTTCATCCATCTCATCAGAACTGATTCAAATGAATTCTTTTTTAGGGCTGAGTAATACTCCATTGTGTATATGTACCACAGCTTTCTTATCCATTCATCTGCTGATGGACATCTAGGTTGTTTCCATGTCCTGGCTATTATAAACAGTGCTGCGATGAACATTGGGGTACATGTGTCTCTTTCAATTCTGGTTTCCTCGGTGTGTATGCCCAGCAGTGGGATTGCTGGGTCATAAGGTAGTTCTATTTGCAATTTTTTAAGGAATCTCCACACTGTTCTCCATAGTGGCTGTACTAGTTTGCATTCCCACCAACAGTGTAGGAGAGTTCCCTTTTCTCCACACCCACTCCAGCATTTATTGCTTGCAGATTTTTGGATCACAGCCATTCTGACTGGTGTGAAGTGGTACCTCATTGTGGTTTTGATTTGCATTTCTCTAGTAATGAGTGATGTTGAGCATCTTTTCATGTGTTTGTTAGCCATCCGTATGTCTTCTTTGGAGAAATGTCTATTTAGTTCTTTGGCCAATTTTTTGATTGGGTTGTTTATTTTTCTGGAATTGAGCTGCATAAGTTGCTTGTATATTTTTGAGATGAGTTGTTTGTCAGTTGCTTCATTTGCTATTATCTTCTCCCATTCAAAAGGCTGTCTTTTCACCTTGCTTATGTTTTCCTTTGTTGTGCAGAAGCTTTTAATTTTAATTAGATCCCATTTGTCTATTTTTGCTTTTATTTCCAGAATTCTGGGAGGTGGATCATAGAGGATCCTGCTGTGATTTATGTCTGAGAGTGTTTTGCCTATGTTCTCCTCTAGGAGTTTTATAGTTTCTGATCTTACATTTAGATCTTTAATCCATTTTGAGTTTATTTTTGTGTATGGTGTTAGAAAGTGATCTAGTTTCATTCTTTTACAAGTGGTTGACCAGTTTTCCCAGCACCACTTGTTAAAGAGATTGTCTTTACTCCATTGTATATTCTTGCCTCCTTTGTCAAAGATAAGGTGTCCATATGTGTGTGGATTTATCTCTGGGCTTTCTATTTTGTTCCATTGATCTATGTGTCTGTCTTTGTGCCAGTACCATACTGTCTTGATGACTGTGGCTTTGTAGTAGAGCCTGAAGTCAGGCAAGTTGATTCCTCCAGTTCCATTCTTCTTTCTCAAGATTGCTTTGGCTATTCGAGGTTTTTTGTATTTCCATACAAATCTTGAAATTATTTGTTCTAGTTCTGTGAAAAATGTGGCTGGTAGCTTGACAGGGATTGCATTGAATTTGTAAATTGCTTTGGGTAGTATACTCATTTTCACTATATTGATTCTTCCGATCCATGAACATGGTATATTTCTCCATCTATTAGTGTCCTCTTTGATTTCTTTCATCAGTGTTTTATAGTTTTCTATATATAGGTCTTTAGTTTCTTTAGGTAGATATATTCCTAAGTATTTTATTCAACATCCATTTATGATAAAAACTCTCCAGAAAGCAGGAATAGAAGGAACATACCTCAACATAATAAAAGCTATATATGACAAACCCACAGCAAACATTATCCTCAATGGTGAAAAATTGAAAGCATTTCCCCTAAAGTCAGGAAAAAGACAAGGGTGTCCACTTTCACCGCTACTATTCAACATAGTTCTGGAAGTTTTGGCCACAGCAATCAGAACAGAAAAAGAAATAAAAGGAATCCAAATTGGAAAAGAAGAAGTAAAACTCTCACTGTTTGCAGATGACATGATCCTCTACATGGAAAACCCTAAAGACTCCACCAGGAAATTACTAGAGCTAATCAATGAATATAGTAAAGTTGCAGGATATAAAATCAACACACAGAAATCCCTTGCATTCCTATACACGAATAATGAGAAAGTAGAAAAAGAAATTAAGGAAACAGTTCCATTCACCATTGCAATGAAAGGAGTGTCATATCTTTAAAAAAAATTGTGTAGCTTTCTTGGAAGCCACTTTCATGTTGCTATTCATTGTAATAACTGTGCCCACTTGTGATAGGAAAGGACTTCAATGTGGCCTCTGATAGCTGGGATTCCTGTCTTCATCATTGCTATAAGACAGCCCAATTCTACAACAAAAGTTTCTACCATCATCCCTGATCTAGAAGACAGCCAACACTGGATTTCACAGAGATGATCTTGCCTCTCCTACAAGTTTATTAGTTGTCACTTTGGTAAATGGAGGCTTTCCCTTGGAGCTTAATCATCTGATGGGTTTTCCAGCATTTAGAAATTCATCTAGTATGTCTGTTTCTCTAAGCCTTTGGATCCCTTGTCCCACTATCTGTCACAGACTTCAGGCATTTTTACTTTGATTAGTATGGCCCTTTGCTTTTTTCAAGATTCTGAGAGCCATCTTTGCAGCATGTTAATCCTTCACTGAACACCCTTGCTAGGGTGTTAAATTCCTATATCATGAGAGAGAGTTTACATATCTACAAATTGCACATTAACTGACCTTATGTTCTGTTCCTTTGATCACTAACACTCCGCATCTAGTCCACATCTAGTCTATACCCATTTTTCTTGCTCCTTTCAGCATCCATTAGCCAGCTCATTCAACATAAAGTTCTTCTCTTCAAAATCCCAGTACCTTTCTGGACAAGTTATGTTGACTCATCATCTCCAGGAAAGGAGACGGCAGGTGAAGTATCTTAGGGAGGCAAATATTTAAGATCTTTGCATGGTCTTAATAGAGGGCTATGCACTCATTTCTAACAAGGGAGAGTGGAACCTAATAATAGGACTCTGACGTTGACATAGGAAATCTGCTGAAGTTGAGAATTCAACCTCTGAAGCTCCACCGCTCATATAATTAAATTCAAAACCTCATCATCTGTTCTATCTGTTCTTTGGCTACGATAAATTAAAATTATTTTAAATACTGTGAAAGATACCCTCTGGTTTTCACAGTTTTTCTTGAATTGATGATTGGTCTCTCTAAGCTTGTTTTTTACCTATCTTCTAGGAACCATTAGTGCACAGCAGCAGCCACTCAATTCCGTAATATTTATGGAAATTTTTCCTCACACCTCTTAAGCAGCAGAGATAGCTCACCTGCCAGGGCATTCTTTTTCTACCAGTATCACATTTATATCCCACATTGGTGAAAATTTTAACAATTGTACCTCTACAGCATGTCAAGAAATAGCCACACTAACTATTTTCAACCTACTAGTAGTGGGCTTCCCTGGTGGCTCAGAGGTTAAAGCATCTGCCTGGAATGCTGGAGACCCAGGTTCAATCCCTGTGTTGGGAAGATCCCCTGGAGAAGGAAATGGCAACCCACTCCAGTACTCTTGCCTGGAGAATCCCATGGAGGGAGGAGCCTGGTAGGCTACAGTCCATGGGATCACAAAGAATCAGACATGACTGAGCAGCTTCACTTCACTTCAGCAGTGTTTGAATTTGTTTGCCTGTTGGCCAGCAAGTAACATGCCTTACAATCCCCATTTAGAGTTTGCTTCCTTAGACCATGCTTGGTACAAATTGCTTTAGATAATTCTCAGGAAACAGACTATGGTAATAATGATTATGGGTAGAAGATTGCTAGAGCATGCTTCAGGGAGATAATCCTTTTGAGAAGATGCTCATTCAAAGAAGCAGAGAAGGAAGGACTGGAGAGAGGAATACAGTAACTCACAGTGCCATTGCAGCTGAAGCCTCATTTGATATTATAAAGAACTCTGGAACTGGATGGGCCTTCAGAATTGTCATAAGTTGAGGGAGGCAGGCCATACCACTTTAATCACCACAGTAATCAGTCATTGGCCGAGGGATGCTTCTTGAGAAGGAGTCTAATCTTGGACAAGGCATTTCCTTGTTGTGAAGTATGATTCCTATTGAATTGCACAGCCGCGGAGTTGGAAGCTTGTATCCTTGGCAGCTGGGAGAAGTATGCCTTGACCCTGAAGACAGGGCCTGTGTGAAATACCACACTGTTCACTACATATACTACTAATATTACTATTATATATAATAGTAGCAATAATAAAGTTATTATTATTGCTGTTTGTGATGGTTAGTTTTATGTCAATTTGACTAAGCCAAGGAGTGTCCAGATTAAACATTATTTCTGAGTATGTCTGTGAAGGTGTTTCCAGATGAATTTACATTTGAATTGGTGGACTCAGTAAATTATATTGTTCTCTCTGATATGAGTGGACAACATCCAATCCATTGAGGGTTTGAATAGAACAGAAAGGAAGAGAAAAAAGAATTCACTCCTTTTTGCTTCCTGTCTGAATGTTTGAGGATTTCCCTGGTGGCTCAGTCTATAAAGAATCCATCTGCAATGCAGGAGACCTGGATTTGATCCCTGGGTTGGAAAGATCTCCTGAAGAAGGAAGTGGCAACCCACCCCAGTTTTATTACCTGGGAAATCCCAAGGATGGAGGAGCTGGGGGGCTACAGTCCATTGGGTCACAAGAGTAGGACACAACTTAGCGACTAAACCACCACCACTACTGCCTATTTGATCTGGGACATCAGTTTTCTCCTACCCTTGGATTGGGATTTACATTACCATCTTCTTTGATTCATGGGCTTTCAGACTCAGGCTATAATTAGACTACCGGCTTGCCTGGTCTCCAGGTTGCAGATGGCAGACTGTGGGACTTCTCAGCCTCCATAATGGTATGATGTTGTGAGCCAATTCTTAAATCTCTTTATATATAGTTCTCTGGAGAAATCTGACTAGTAAATCACTTGAGAGTATGTTGCAAATAGCATGATTCTTCATACCCAAATACTTTAGTGTGCCGCTCTTAAATTCTAGGAGGTTCTATTATATAACATACTACAGTGAACAGTGTCATAAAACCTCAAGTTGATACAACATTATTAAGAAATCTCAGCAAATTGTCCCAATAGCATAATTTATGTGATTGCTTTGAAATCTAAGATTAAATCCAGGATCAGCTGTTACATTCAATTTCCATGCCTCTATCCATTCCAGGTTGCTAATTATGTCCTTCTCAATTTTCTTGAAATTAAATGCCATAATTTCCTGGATTGGAGTATCATAATTTTTTTTATAACTTTGATATGGAATCTAGAAGTGGAAAGATATCACATTGCCTGGTGTGAAAGCACTGATTTTAAAGCCCAATAAATTTTTGTAGATTCTTATGTATCCCCTGCTGCTGCTGCTGCTTCTAAGTCACTTCACTCATGTCCAACTCTGTGCGACCCCATAGATGGCACCCCACCAGGCTCTCCCGTCCCTGGGATTCTCCAGGCAAGAACACTGGAGTGGGTTGCCATTTCCTTCTCCAGTGCATGAAAGTGAAAAGTGAAAGTGAAGTTGCTCAGTTGTGTCCGACTCTTAGCGACCCCATGGACTGCAGCCTACCAGGCTCCTCTGTCCATGGGATACTCCAGGCAAGAGTACTGGAGTGGGGTGCCATTGCCCTCTCTGATGTATCCCCTATGGTACTTTAAAATAGATGTAAGAGCAAGGATGTTTCACAATGATTAGTGAATAATTTAGAACATGATACATGTGTATGTGTACTTGCTCAGAGAATTTTTACTATTCAAACTACATTACCTGTCTCTTGGTATGAAAAACAGCAGACATATGGTAGAGTAGATGTCAACATAAATGCTAACTGCATGCTATTACAGCTATAAGAAATTATTGAAGATTCAAAATAAATTAAGTGTGGAACTCGGGAATTGACTATTATAATATGTGCATTTGCAATTAGCAGAGAATGCTTATATATCTGAGTAAGTTAAATTGAAAGAAATTTCAGGAAGGTAATTTTCTTCACATAAGAATGTCTAAGCAATTTTCCAATTTATACTTTGCTGTTCTATTTATTTTTAAACTTGACTAGCTTTGTGTTTTTACAGTTGAGCATGATATGAACATTTTCATAACCCCAGAAAAAGGCTGCTATATTTTTTTCTCTTTACATCGCCAGTTGGAAAGCTTGTGTTACACTGGTCTCCTCACTAAAAAACAACCTGTGGATAGAAATTTGGTCCTACTTCACACCAATGAGAAAACTTTAGTCTGGGTGTTTAAATTGAGGGCAAATTCTTTCTTTTATGTTATTTTGGACAAATAATCATTATTTAAATTTGTTCAAAAAAACGATAACCTTGTAGCATTCTTATCACCAACATAAACTGAGGGATTTCAGCATTGTTTTCAAATCTTCTCATAGGTACTTGGTTAAGAAATTTAATTAATTTTGTGTATGTATATTTGTTTATTGCTATCTCTTATCAATCCTTATTTTTCCTCACCTGATTTATTATAATTTCTTGTTTGCTAACTCTCTTATAGCCTGAGAACTACCTACATTTATTTTGTAATGCTTCCTTTGTTGTTGTTGTTCAGTCACTCGGCTGTGTCTGACTCTTTGGAACCCCATGGACTGCAGCAAGCCAGGCTTCCCTGCCCTTTACTATCTCCCAGAGTTTGCTCAAACTCATGTCCATTGAGTCAGTGATGCCATCTAAACATCTCATCCTCTGTCACCCCATTCTCCTTTTGCATCAAGGTCTTTTCCAATGAGTTGATTCTTTGCATCAGGTGGCCAAAGTATTAGAGCTTCAACATCGGCATTAACCTTCAAATGAACATTCAGGATTGATTTTCTTTAGGATTGACTGGTTTGATCTCATTGCTGTACAAGGGACTCTCAAAGGTCTTCTCCAGCATCACAGTTCAAAAGCATCAATTCTTTGGCACTCAGCTTTCTTTATAGTCCAGCTCTCACATCCATACATGGCTACTGGAAAAACCATAGCTTTTACTATATGGACCTTTGTCAAAGTGATATCTGTATTTTTAATACACTATCTAGGTTTGTCATAGCTTTCCTTCCAAGGAGCAGGCATCTTTTAATTTCATGGCTGCAGTCACTGTCTGCAGTAATTTTGGAGCCCCCCCCCAAAAAAGAAAAACTGTTTCCACTTTTTTTTTCTATTTGCAGTAAAGTAATGGGATCAGATGGTGTGATCTTAGTTTTGTGAATGTGGAGTTTTAAGCCATCTTTTTCACTCTTCTCTTTCACCTTCATCAAGAGATTCTTTAATACCTCTTTACTTTCTGCTAATAGTTTAATAACACCTCTTCACTTTCTGCCATTAGAGTGGTGTCATGAGCAAATCTGAGGTTGTTGATATGAGGGCTACTCCATTTATTCTAAGGGATTCTTACCCACAATAGTAGATATAATTGTTATCTGAATTAAATTTGCCCATTCCTGTCCATTGTAGTCCACTGGTTCCTAAGATGTCGATGGTCACTCTTGCTATCTCCTGCTTGACCACACCCACTTTACCTTAATTTATGGACCTAACATTCCATATTACTATTCAATATGGTTTTTATAGCATGATATTTTAAAGTGTCACTTCTGCTTTGGGCCAGCTTCTTCATTCTTTCTGGAGCTATTGCTCCACTCTTCCCCAGTAGCATATTGGATACCTTCTGACCTGGAGGGCTCATCTTCTGGTGTCATATCTTTTTGACTTTTCATACTGTTTGTCAGGTTCTCAAGGCAAAAAGCCTGGAGTGGTTTGCCATTCTGTATTCCAGTGGACCCTGTTTTGTCAGAACTCTATACTATGACCCATCTGTCTCGGATGGCCCTAATCATGGCTCATAGCCTTGTTAAGTTATGAAGCCCCTTCACCACAACAAGGGTGTGATCCATGGAGTTAACTGCTTCCTTATCTCTCCCCAAATGTAAAAAATAAAAATACCGCAGGAAGAGGTAGAAGTTATACAATTCTATAGTACTTTTAACCTTTTTCTTAAGCCTTCTCAAGATTAAGTTCAGCTCATTTCAGTCACTCAGTCGTGTTCAACTTTTTGAAACCCCATGGACTGCAGCATGCCAAGATTCCCTGTCCATCATCAACTCCCAGAGGCTACTCAAACTCATGTCTGTTTAGTCAGTGATGCCATCCAACCATCTCATCCTCTGTCATCCCCTTCTCCTCCCACCTTCAATCTTTCCCAGCATCAGGATCTTTTCCAATAAGTCAGTTCTTCGCATCAGGTGGCCAAAGTATTGGAGTTTCAGCTTCAAAATCAGTCTTACTAATGAACACCCAGGACTGATCTCTTTTAGGATGGGCTAGTTGGATCTCCTTGCAGTAAAAGGGACTCTCAAGAGTCTTTTCCAACAACACAGCTCAAAAGCATCAATTCTTCTGTGGTCAGCTTTCTTTATAGTCCAACTCTCACATCCATACATGACCACTGGAAAAAGCATAGCTTTGATTAGATGGACCTTTGTTGGTAAAGTAATGTCTCTGCTTTGTAATATGTTGTCTAGGTTTGTCATAGCTTTTCTTCCAAAGAGCAAGCGTCTTTTAATTTCCTGGCTGCCGTCACCATCTGCAGTGATTTTAGAGCCCCCCAAATAAAGTCTCTCATTGTTACCATTGTTTCCCCATTTATTTGCCATGAAGTGATCAGACCAAATGCCATGTTCTCAGTTTTCTGAATGTTGAGTTTTAAGCCAACTTTTTCACTCTCTTATTTCGCTTTCATCAAAAGGCTCTTTTGTTCTTCTTTGCTATCTGCCATAAGAGTGGTATCATTTGCATATCTGAGGTTACTGATATTTTTCCCAGATATCTTGATTCCAGCTTGTTCTTCATCCTGCCCAGCATTTCACATGATTTACTCTGCTTATAAGTTAAACAAGCAGGGTGACAATATACAGCCTTGATGTACTCCTTTCCCAATTTGGAACCAGTCTGTGTTCCATATCCAGTTCTAACTGTTGCTTCCTGACGTACATACAGATTTCTCAGGAGGCAGGTCATTTGGTCTGGTATTCCCATCTTTTTAAGAATTTTCCAGTTTGTTGTGTTCCACACATTCAAAGGCTTTGGCATAGTCAATAAAGCAAAATTAGCTGTTTTTCTGGAACTCTCTTGCTTTTTCCATGACCCAACAGATGTTGACAATTGGAGCTCTGGTTCCTCTTCTTTTTCTAAATGCAGCTTAAACATATGGAATTTCATAGTTCAAGTACTGTTGAAGCCTGGCTTGGAGAATTTTGAGCATTACTTTGCTAATGTGGTGAGATGAGTATAATTGTGTGGTATTTTGAACATTCTTTAGCATCGCCTTTCTTTGGGATTGGAATAAAAATTGACCTTTTCTAGTCCTGTGGCCATTGCTGAGTTTTCCAGATTTGCTGGCATATCGAGTGCAGCACTTTCACAGCATCATTTTTTACAATTTGAAATAGCTCAACTGGAATTCCATCACCTCCACTAGCTTTGTTCACAGTGGTACTTCCTAAGGCCTATTTGACTTCTCATTCCTGGATGTCTGGCTCTAGGTGAGTGATCACATCATCGTGATTAACTGGGTCATGAAGATCTTTTCTGTACAGTTCTTCTGTGTACTCTTGCCACCTCTTACTTTTGTTTCTATTAGGTCCATATCATTTTTGTCCTTTATTGTGTCCATCTTTGCATGAAAATTTCCCTTGGTATCTCTAATTTTCATGAAGAGATCTCTAGTCATTCCCATTCTATTGTTTTCCTCTATTTCTCTGCATTGATCCCTGAGGAAGTTTTTCTTATCTCTCCTTTCTATTCTTTGGATCTCTGCATTCAAATCAGTATATCTTCCCTTTTCTCCTTTGGCTTTAGCTTCTATTCTTTTCTCAGCTATTCGTAATGCCTTGTCAGACAACCATTTTGCCTGTTTACATTTCTTTTTCTTGGGGATGATGTTGATCATTGCCTCTTGTACAATGTCACGAACCTCTGTCCATAGTTCTTCAGGCATAAGTCAATCAGATCTAATCCCTTGCATCTATTTGTCACTTCCACTGTATAATTGTAAGGGATTTGATTTAGATCATACCCAAATGGTCTATTGGTTTTCCCTACTTTCTTCAATGTAAGTCTGAATTTTGCAATAAGGAGTTCATGATCTGAGCCACAGTCAGCTCCTGGTTTTGTTTTTGCTGACTGTACAGAGCTTCTCCATCTTTTCCTGCAAAGAATATAATCAATTTCATTTTCATATTGACCATCTGGTGATGTCCATGTGTAGAGTCTTCTCTTGTGTTGTTGGACAAGGGTGTTTGCTATGACCAGTGCATTTTCTTGGCAAAACTCTGTTAGTCTTTGGCCTGCTTCATTTTGTACTCCAAGGCCTTATTTGCCTGTACTCCAGGTAGCTCTTGACTTCCTACTTTTGCATTCCAGTCCCCAATAATGAAAAGGACATCTTTGCTGGGTATTAATTCTAGAAGGTCTTGTACGTCTTCATAGAACCGTTCAACTTCAGTTTCTTCAGCATTACTAGGCATAGACTAGGATTACCGTGAAATTGAATAGTCTGCCTTGGAAATGAACAGAGATCATTCTGTCATTTTTGAGATTGCATCCAAGTAGAGGTCTGATAGAATGTGGTCCACTGGAGCAGGGAATGGCAAACCACTTCAGTATTCTTGCCTTGAGAACCCTATGAACAACATGAAAAGGCAAAAAGATAAGACACTGAAAAATGAACTCCCCAGTAGGTACCCAATATGCTACTGATGACTAGTGGAGAAATACCTCCAGAAAGAATGAAGGGATGCAGCCAAAGAAAAAAGAACACCCAGTTGTGGATGGGACTGGTGATAGAAGCAAGGTTTAGTGCTATAAAGAGCAGTATTGCATGGGATCCTGGAATGTTAGGTCCGTGAATCAAGACAAATTGGAAGTGGTCAAACAGGAGATGACAAGACTGAATATCAACCTTCTAGGAATCAGTGAACTAAAATGGACTAGAATGGATGAATTTAACTCAGATGACCATTATATCTACTACTGTGGGCAGGAATCCCTTAGAATAAATGGAGTAGCCATCGTAGTCAACAAAAGTCTGAAATGCAGTACTTGGATGCAATCTCCGAAATGACAGAATGATCTCTGTTCATTTCCAATTCGAACTATTCAATATCATGGTAATCCAAGTCTATGCCTTGACCAGTCACTCTGAAGAGGCTGAAGTTGAACAGTTTTATGAAGACCTATAAGGCCTTCTAGAACTAACATCCAGAAAAGATGTCCTTTTCATTATAGGGGACTAGAATGCAAAAGGAGGAAGTCAAGAAATACCTGGAGTAACAGGCAAATTTGGCCTTGGAGAACAGAAAGAAGCAGGGCAAAGGCTAATAGAGTTTTGCCAAGAGAATGCACTGGTCATAGCAACCACCCTCTTCCAATAACACAAGAGAAGGCTCTACACATGGACATCACCAGATGGTCAACACCAAAATCAGATTGATTATCTTCTTTGCAGCCAAAGATGGAGAAGCTCTGTACAGTCAACAAAAACAAAACCAGGAGCTAACTGTGGCTCAGATCATGAACTCCTTACTGCCAAATTCAGACTGAAATTGAAGAAATTGCAGAAAACCAGTAGACCATTCAGATATGACCTAAATCAAATCCCTTATGACTATACAGTGGAAGTAAGAAATAGATTTAAGGGACTAGACCTGACAGACAGAGTGCCTGATGAACTATGGATGGAGGTTCGTTCCATTATACAGGAGACAGGAATCAAGACCATCTCCAAGAAAAATAAATGCAAAAAAGCAAAATGGCTGTCTGGGGAGGCCTTTCAAATAGCCATGAAAAGAAGGGAAGCGAAAAGCAAAGGAGAAAAGGAAAAATATACCCATTTGAATGCAGAGTTCCAAAGAATAGTAAGGAGAGATAAGAAAACCTTCCACAGTGATCAATGCAAAAAAAAATAGAGGAAAAGAATAGAATGGGAAAGACTAGAGATCTTTTCAGGAAAATTAGAGATACCAAGGGAACATTTCATGCAAAGATGGGCTCAATAAAGGACAGAAGTGGTAGAGATCTAACAGAAGCAGAAGATATTAAGAAGTGGTGGCAAGAATACACAGAAAAACTGTAGATAAAAGATCTGCATCACCCAGATAATCACGATGGGTGTGATCATTCAATTAGAGCCAGATAGCCTGGAATGTGAAGTCAAGTGGGCCTTGGAAAGCATCGCTATGAACAAAGCTAATGGAGGTGATGGAATTCCAGTTGAGCTATTTCAAATCCTGAGAGATGATGCTGTGAAAGTGCTGCACTCAATAGGCCAGAAAATTTGGAAAACTCAGCAGTGGCCATAGGACTGGAAAAGGTCAGTTTTCATTCCAACCCCAAAGAAAGGCAATGCCAAAGAATCCTCAAACTACTGCCCAATTGTACTCATCTCACACACTAGTAAAGTAAAGCTCAAAATTCTCCAAGACAGGCTTCAGCAATAGGTGAACAGTGAACTTCCAGATCTCAAGCTGAATTTAGAAAAGGCAGAGGAATCAGAGATCAAGTTGCCAACATCCACTGGATCATCAAAAAAGCAAGAGAGTTCCAGAAAAACATCTATTTCTGCTTTATTGACTATGCTAAAGCCTTTGACTGTGTGGATCACAATAAACTGGAAAATTCTGAAAGAGATGGGAATACCAGACCACCTGACCTGCCTCTTGAGAAACCTATGTGCCGGTCACGAAGCAGCAGTTAGAACTGGACATGGAACAGAATGGTTCCAAATAGGAAAAGGAGTATGTCAAGGCTGTATATTGTCACCCTACTTATTTAACTTATATGCAGAGTGCATTATGAGAAATGCCGGGCTGGAAGAAGCACAAACTGGAATCAAGACTGCTGAAATATCAATAACCTCAGACATGCAGGTGACACCACCCTTATGCCAGAAAGTGAGGAAGAACTAAAAAGCCTCTTGATGAAAGTGAAAGACGAGAGTGAAAAAGTCGGCATAAAGCTCAACATTCAGAAAACTAAGATCATGGCATCTGGTCCCATCACTTCATGGCAGATAGATGGGGAAACAGTGGAAACAGTGTCAGACTTTATTTTTCTGGGCTCCAAAATCATTGCAGATGGTGATTGCAGCCATGAAATTAAAAGACCCTTACTCCTTAGAAGGAAAGTTATGACCAACCTAGACAGAATATTAAAAAGCAAAGACAATACTTTTTCAACAAATGTCCATCTAGTCAAGGCTATGGTTTTTCCAGTGGTCATGTATGGATGTGAGAGTTGGACTATAAAGAAAGCTGAATGCTGAAAAATTGATGCTTTTGAACTGTGGTTTTGGAGAAGCCTCTTGAGAGTCCCTTGGACTGCAAGGAGATCCAGCCAGTCCATCCTAAAAGAGATCAGGTCTGGTTGTTCATTGGTAGGACTGACTTTGAAGCTGAAACCCCAATACTTTGGCCCCTTGATGCAAAGAGCTGACTCATTTGAAAAGACCCTGATGCTGGGAAAGATTGAAGGCAGGAGGAGAAGGGGATGACAGAGGATGAGATGGTTGGATGACATCACTGACTCAATGGACATGGGTTTCAGTGGACTCCGGGAGTTGGTGATAGACAGGGAAGCCTGACATCCTGGGGTTCATAGGGTCACAAAAAGTCGGACAGGGCTGAGCGACTGAACTGACTGACTTACTGTATTTTGGACTCTTTTATTGACTATGATGGCTAGTCCATTTCTTCTAAGGGATTCCTGCCCACAGTAGTAGATATAATGGTGATCTGAGTTAAATTCTCCCATTCCAGTCAATTTTAGTTCACTGATTCCTAGAATGTCGATGTTCAGTCTTGTCATCTCCTGTTTGACCACTTCTAATTTGCCTTGATTCATGGACCTAACATTCCAGGTTCCTATGCAATATTGCTCTTTACAGCATTGAACTTTACTTCCATCACCTGTCACATCCACACTGGGTATATTTTTGCTTTGGCTCCATCTGTTCATTCTTTCTGGAGTTACTTCTCCACTCTTATTCAGTAATATATTGGTCACCTATCGGCCTGGGGAGTTCATCTTTCACTGTCATACCTTTTTGCCTTTTCATACTGTTCATGGGGTTCTCAAGGCAAGAATTCTGAAGTGGTTTCCCATTCCCTTCTCCAGTGGACCATGTTTTGTCAGAACTCTCCTCCATGACCCGTTTGTCCTGGATGGGCCTACATGGCATGGCTCATAGTTTTATTGAGCTAGACAAGGCTGTGGTCCATGTGATCAGTTTGGTTAGTTGTCTATGATTGTGGTTTTCATTTTGTCTGCCCTTTGATGGATAAGGATAAGAGGCTTATGGAAGCTTCCTGATGGGAGAGACTGACTGAGGGGTAAACCGGGTCTAGTTCTGATGGGCAGGGCCGTGTTCAGTAAATCTTTAATCCAATTTTCTGTCTATGGTGGGGCTGTGTTCCCTCCCTTCTAAAAGTCCCATGCATCAGTGTTTTATAGTTTTCTATACATAGGTCTTTAGTTTCTTTAGGTAGATATATTCCTAAGTATTTTACTCTTTTCGTTGCAATGGTGAATGGAATTGTTTCCTTAATTTCTTTTTCTACTTTCTCATTATTCGTGTATAGGAATGCAAAGGATGCTACCAGCCACATTTTTCACAGAACTAGAACAAATAATTTCAAGATTTGTATGGAAATACAAAAAACCTCGAATAGCCAAAGCAATCTTGAGAAAGGAGAATGGAACTGGAGGAATCAACTTGTCTGACTTCAGGCTCTACTACAAAGCCACAGTCATCAAGACAGTATGGTACTGGCACAAAGACAGACATATAGATCAATGGAACAAAATAGAAAGCCCAGAGATAAATCCACACACATATGGACACCTTATCTTTGACAAAGGAGGCAAGAATATACAATGGAGTAAAGACAATCTCTTTAACAAGTGGTGCTGGGAAAACTGGTCAACCACTTGTAAAAGAATGAAACCAGATCACTTTCTAACACCGCACACAAAAATAAACTCAAAATGGATTAAAGATCTAAATGTAAGATCAGAAACTATAAAACTCCTAGAGGAGAACGTAGGCAAAACACTCTCAGACATACATCACAGCAGGATACTCTATGATCCACCTCCCAGAATTCTGGAAATAAAAGCAAAAATAAACAAATGGGATCTAATTAAAATTAAAAGCTTCTGCACAACAAAGGAAAATATAAGCAAGGTGAAAAGACAGCCTTCTGAATGGGAGAAAATAATAGCAAATGAAGCAACTGACAAACAACTCATCTCAAAAATATACAAGCAACTTATGCAGCTCAATTCCAGAAAAATAAATGACCCAATCAAAAAATGGGCCAAAGAACTAAATAGACATTTCTCCAAAGAAGACATACGGATGGCTAACAAACACATGAAAAGATGCTCAACATCACTCATTATTAGAGAAATGCAAATCAAAACCACAATGAGGCACCACTTCACACCAGTCAGAATGTCTGCGATCCAAAAATCTGCAAGCAATAAATGCTGGAGAGGGTGTGGAGAAAAGGGAACCCTCCTACACTGTTGGTGGGAATGCAAACTAGTACAGCCACTATGGAGAACGGTGTGGAGATTCCTTAAAAAATTGCAAATAGAACTACCTTATGACCCAGCAATCCCACTGCTGGGCATACACACCGAGGAAACCAGAATTGAAAGAGACACATGTACCCCAATGTTCATCGCAGCACTGTTTATAATAGCCAGGACATGGAAACAACCTAGATGTCCATCAGCAGATGAATGGATAAGAAAGCTGTGGTACATATACACAATGGAGTATTACTCAGCCGTTAAAAAGAATTCATTTGAATCAGTTCTGATGAGATGGATGAAACTGGAGCCGATTATACAGAGTGAAGTAAGCCAGAAAGAAAAACACCAATACAGTATACTAACACATATATATGGAATTTAGGAAGATGGCAATGACGACCCTGTATGCAAGACAGCAAAAGAGACACAGATGTGTATAATGGACCTTTGGACTCAGAGGGAGAGGGAGAGGGTGGGATGATTTGGGAGAATGACATTCTAACATGTATACTATCATGTAAGAATTGAATCGCCAGTCTATGTCTGACGCAGGATGCAGCATGCTTGGGGCTGGTGCATGGGGATGACCCAGAGAGATGTTATGGGGAGGGAGGTGGGAGGGGGGTTCATGTTTGGGAATGCATGTAAGAATTAAAGATATTAAAATTAAAAAAAAATAAAAATTAAAAATAAAATAAAATACAATACTGGAAATGTGAAAAAAAAAAAAAAAAGTCCCATGCATGCACTGCTGCATTCAGTAGCAGGACTTCTCAGGTCATCTCAGGACTGGTTACTTTTTTTTTTTTTTCAGATAATTAAAAAATAATAATAAGCTTAAGGTTTGTGATAAACCTGAGATGTCAGATGATGATCAGTATTTTTATTTATTTATTTTTTTAGTTTTTTAGTTTTTTATTTTTTTTTTAAATCTTTAATTCTTACATGCGTTCCCAAACATGAACCCCCCCTCCCACCTCCCTCCCCATAACATCTCTCTGGGTCATCCCCATGCACCAGCCCCAAGCATGCTGTATCCTGTGTCAGACATAGACTGGCGATTCAATTCTTACATGATAGTATACATGTTAGAATGCCATTCTCCCAAATCATCCCACCCTCTCCCTCTCCCTCTCCCTCTGAGTCCAAAAGTCCGTTATACACATCTGTGTCTCTTTTGCTGTCTTGCATACAGGGTTGTCATTGCCATCTTCCTAAATTCTATATATATGTGTTAGTATACTGTATTGGTGTTTTTCTTTCTGGCTTACTTCACTCTGTATAATCGGCTCCAGTTTCATCCATCTCATCAGAACTGATTCAAATGAATTCTTTTTAACGGCTGAGTAATACTCCATTGTGTATATGTACCACAGCTTTCTTATCCATTCATCTGCTGATGGACATCTAGGTTGTTTCCATGTCCTGGCTATTATAAACAGTGCTGCGATGAACATTGGGGTACATGTGTCTCTTTCAATTCTGGTTTCCTCGGTGTGTATGCCCAGCAGTGGGATTGCTGGGTCATAAGGTAGTTCTATTTGCAATTTTTTAAGGAATCTCCACACTGTTCTCCATAGTGGCTGTACTAGTAAAACCTTTCCAATAAGTTATGAATAGGTTTCTATCAAATTTAGCTCAATCCTTCATCAGGGAAAGCGGCCTCAGATTGGACCATTTCAGAAACTCTCCTTTGGGGTGAACATAGTATGGCAAAAGAGAGTGGTTAACACAGGACTTTTCAATTTTGCATCACTGACATATCGGGCTGGATAATTCTTTGTTTTGGGTGCCATCTTGTGCATTGTAAAATGTTAGCAGCAACCTTGGCCTCCACCCACAAGATGCCAGTAGCATCTCCTTGTGACACATGGAACATTTCTCCAGATACTGTCAATTTTCTCTTGAGAGGAAAATTACCCCCTATTGAAAACCACTGGGTTAGATACAAGTAAAACAAATAATGAGGCTAGTCACACAGTTAGATGAGAAACTTAGGTTCCAGAAGTTCTTAATGTCATTTAGTGACAGAAGAAAGCTGCTCAAGCATTTTATCAAAAATTAAAAGTCCTCCTGAGAGGGATGTTGTTGTCAACTACAAATTGGCACTTACCAAGAGCATTGCCAATGACAAGGCATTAGTCATCTGCCTCTAGGGAGAGTGAACCCCATGCTGCTGTGACCTTCAACAATCCCTAAGGGAGTTCAGGGTGGAGGAAGGCACTCTGTGCTCCAGGGAATCTGGTAGGACAGGTATTTAGATGGTTGGATGCTTTTAGGAACAGATTTTATGATCTCAATCCTTGTATCTCCTCACATCCAGAGAAGCACTAAATCCCTTCACAGTGACATCAGACCCTCATGACTAACAAAAAACCTTTTGTAAATTGTTTCATGGTATTGAACTCCCCCTTCACCAAAACCTTATATATACATTGCCACTTTGGAGCAGTCTCTCACAGCTATGTGAGATGCTGCCTCCTGGATTGCAGTCCTCATTTTGCCCCAGATAAAACTTAAACACAACTCTCAAGTTGTACATCTATTTTATTCAACACTGTGAAACTCATCTTGCAAAAAATTCTGTCGTGTTTGGGACAATTGTTTCTATATATTCCTCTTTATCAAATCAATATAACCTTTTCTGGGAAAGCATCTTATATGTTCTCTCATTTTAAATTAAAATTTATAACTTAAAAAGCTTTACCTTTATTCCTAATGATAAGAGGAAAGTAACTTAAATGCAAATGATATATGCTTCAGTATGTTGATGCTCGGGCCCAATTACACAAGAAGAGATAAGGAAGCAGTTACATGGCTTCACCTGTAAAGGGAATCACCATACATATTATAGTTATGAATGCAAACTGAGAACTGTGCTGTACTGGCAACTCAAATACATGAGCAGGCTCACTAAGAGGGGTATGATTTTCTGAAATAGCAAACTGATAGAATTCTAAACAAAACAAGAAAATTGCACGGCCTTCTTTCCACTTCTATAGTAGTGATTCTAGAAAACTTCAGTGTATTAAGTTCATGTAAAATTTTTGTTTATATATGAAAAACATAATTAGGTTTTATGATCAGATGTCTATTAACATATTTTCACTTTCATAAATTTGTTAAGTACAATACTCCAAATTCAGGCAGGATGCAGGTCAGTTATGCATTGTGAAAGACGGTCACATTGCAGGGCATGTAGCATCTCTGGACCTAGGGACTCAATGCCAGCAGTGTGCCCCAATTATTATGCCAATCAAAACTTAACTGAAAAATTTCAAAAAGGCAGAACCATGCTCTCAATAAGTCTCTCAGGGTTCTAATTCTGTTCTTTGGTAAATTCCACAGTTTGTAGAATTCTGTGAAGAGATTTAAATGCAGAAGAGTATAATAATGTGATTCCCTGCACTAATCATCATAGAATTTGATATAGTTGGATGTAAGTGAAGCTTAACGAATGCTGCAGATGAACCTGGTGTAGATAGTTTGTTGACAATATTTTGGGAGACCGTTGAAAATGTGTGAAATTCCTTTGTGAAAAGTTGAAACTGCTATGGAAAAATTATTGTAGTTGGGAATGTTCTGCATCTAGCAAAGAGTAGTGGTCTGCATTTCTTCCTTCTTTACTTTATAATCTTTAAATCTTTTCTTTAAGTGGTTCATTGAATTCTTCTATTCAATGTGTCTCCTAATGAGGTTTCATCTTCTTATTTTTTAATTCAAAGCATGGAATAAGATGATGCTATTTTTAAACTACAGAAATAAATAGAGCTTATTGTGAGAATTCTTTTCAATGAATGTTGTCATGACACTGAAAACTAAAAAAAAATAAAAATAAAACAAGAAACAACCTTCATCTGAAAGTTTTTACACTGGTATAGGATATATTGATACTAAATTGGATGTTAACTTTATTATTTACAGATGTATTTCATATTGTATCTTTCCTTATATATACCATACATAGAAAATATCATACACAGACAAACTTTAAAGGGAACTTCCTATAAAGATACGGTATGAAATAGGGCAAGTGTAAAGACTTGAGGATAGCTGATAAGAATCCATGATTATGCACTTAAAGTTTTGCATGCAAAAGAATTGAAATGATCAGTCACTTAAAAGAAAATCTTTTATATATGTATGTGTATGTGTGTGTATAACATAAAATCTTATTGTATTAATGTGTGATTATGAAATTATAATTTTGAACATATCATTATAACCTGTTTGGGAGGCATGAAAGATTTGTAAGATCTCTATATTTTTTCACCCTAAATAAACTGGTATCCATTCCTCCCTCAAGCTTATTTGTATAAATGTAAAATATATCATTAAATTTTAACTTCTGAATCCACTTGTGATTTCTTATTATTGTGAATCAGTGAATCAGTTTAGGAATGAAAAGAATTTGTCTCACTTTTGACTCATTCAATATGGATGAGACTATTTAAATACATCTAAAATGCAATTACTTGTCAAAATAATTTTGAATACAGGGATTAATATTATATCATTTTCAAACACACTACATTAATTCTATGAGACTCAAAAAGATTATTAATATGTGGAGTTCAGTACCTATTTTGAAATTTCATTGGTAATATTTGCCTATGCTGTATAGAAAAAACAACCTTTTGAAAGAAACATAATTTTAAAAAATCAGTGAATGCTATGAACTGTTACCTAGACTACTTTACATATAAGATATGATAATGAAAATTATAGATATGCACACAACTTCCCAAATAATTGAAATGATACTATCAATAAGTTTAGTCTCTTCAGAGAAATTAAACTTTTAACTTTATTAATTCTCTAGGCAAGAATACTGGAGTGGGTAGCCATTCTCTCATCCAGGGGACCTTCCTGACCGAGGGATCGAATCCAGGGCTCCTGCATTGCAGGCAGATTCTCTACAGTCTGAGCCACCAGGGAAGCCCACTATCAATAAGTTTAGTCTGCTCAAAGAAAGTAAGATTAAACTTTTAACCTTATGCAGAAGATTGCTTTAAACAAAGATATATAAATATTAATAGTATTCTTAGGATCAAATCATGTTGCTCAGTTTATACTAGGACTCTAATACATAAAAATTTTTGTCTAGATAATAGCATTTTACATTTTTATAGTGTCTTACTTTTTTTTGTTTCATTTACCCCTTATTTTTGGGCTTCCCAAGTACTGACAGTGGTGAAGAACTCACCTGCCACTGCAGGAGACAAAAGGAACCTGGGTGGGTCGGTCCCCTGGTGAAGGGAATGGCAACCCACTCCAGTATTCTTGCCTGGAATACCCCATAGACAGAGGAGCCTGATGGACTCCAGTCCATGGAGTTGCAAAGAATTGGACACAATTGTAGTGACTTAGCATGCACACACCCTTTAATTTTATAAATTAGATCCTTCACTTGGGAAAGCAACCTGGTTTCCAATCTTGGTCCCATCAATTTTTAATTTTATCCCTGGCAGATTATCTAAGTCATATGTAAAATGTATATAATTTCTATTTTTAGAGAATTAAATAAGTTACTCTATAGAAAGGATTTAACACAGTAGGCACATGCATATTATTTGATGTTATTTTTATTTCCAGTTTATAGATGAGAAATGTGAAGCTCTGAGAGAGAAAATAAATAGTTCAAATCAGTGTTTTTCACCTTGTTTTTAAACTTCTGGCTGTGATATTGAGTGTAATACATTTTATTTTACAATCCCAAATGCATATGCACTCATATACATACATACATAAACACACAAATATATATGAGATGAAAGTTTCATGAAGAAAATTTGCTTTTGCTATATGCAGTGCACTTGGATTTTTTCATATTTTATCTTGCTGTTTCTGCCCATTTATCTTTAGGTTGATTGTGACACACTAACTTGATTTCTCCATGTATAACTGAGTCACAGCCTATAGTTTAAAAAACATAGCTGTGGTCACACAGCTAGGAAATGACAGAGTTTTCACTTGAAACCATAGCTGTTGTAGACCATATAAGTACCTTAAAGGTAACAGCTGTCTTACTCAACCTAGATTCATCGTAACACCAAGTACAATGTTTTGAACAGAGACGATATTTGTCATGCTTTCTGAGAAATTTATGACTCTAAAACTTTCTGACTCATTGGAACTTTTCTATGGGAGAATACAATCGTTTTTGCACATAAAATTTTAATTTCATATCAGGCAAAGAGGACAGACATGTTTCATGAAAAGAAATCAAAACACTAGATTTGAGAACCATTAACAAAACTTGTAAAAGCAATAATTCTGAACAAAAGTGATGAATGGTATATCACAAACCAGACAAGAACTGGCGATGTGACATGGCAAGAAATCAATTTGGTATGTGTTTCAAAACATCACAAATCAAAGATGTAGGAAGTGATAAGGAATACATTAGTGATAATATGCATTCAGTTGAATCATTGTCCAATAGTCCTAAAATAGTATTTGTATCCATATTTTCCCATACCAAACTTTAAGTAAATTTGTTATTAAGAATTTATATTGGCCCACTATAAGCTGACTCCACTTCTCTTCCTAACCCTCAATAACTAAGTTTGTCATTCTCCTTAAGACAAAGAAGGACATAAAATGAAGCAAGAGTCTGAATGATACAGAAGTTGTACAGGAAGATTTTCAATTAAAATTTGTATAAAATTTCTAATAATGTGAAGAATGTCAAACATGTTTCGTAAAGATTGAAATTTTGTACTGTGAATTAAAAAGGGATTAATAGATAGATAACAAATAATGTAGTAATCCATAAGAGGTGCAGATGTAGTCAAAATATAAGTATTCTTTAACAATTGCATTCTGTTTATGGCCTTTTCTGAAATATTGAGTATACAAGTTTTTCTCTAAATCTTGACCCGACTACAAACTCACAGTATATATTCCTAGACACAGAATCCCATGATCTCATATATATATAAATTTGAAACCCTCATCAGACTAAATTGTTGTAATGAAATTTTCTTATTAGTGACATTAGGTAACATAAACAGAGTTGTGATAGAAGTTACTTCAGTATCCACTTGCTTTACTTGAAAATCACTGAGAAATTGAGTCCATTTTAATGAAATATCTCTTTCTGACCATATTTCACTATAGCATGGATATGGTAGTCAACAGCATTTGTCCATAAATAACGAAGGTGGAATTTTATGAATGATTTAATTGGTGAGAGTGTATAAAATTTCCTCTATGAAAGGTAAAGAAAATATTTGCCCCAATAAATTTCACTTTCTAGTTACTTGTATTAATCTGGCCTGTTTTGAAAAGTATCTGTAAAATGAGCTTTTCAACTATAGGACCCACTAATGTATTCTGTGTCAAATCTACTGGGTTGTAGTAACCATATTTAAAAATACGTTATGGAATGGAAAATTAAGAAGTAGAGTAGAATAGAAGGCAGTATCAAATTTCTTAGTCCATAGTAAGGATATCACTTTATAAAACATTCTTTTTTAATTTTCAGAATGTGTATGTGAGTGTGTGTAAGCTATTTCTTACTGTATATCATGCTCAAATTGTGTAAAATAAATGTTCTGTGTGGATATAGTAAAGAATGACAATCATACTTTGAAATTTTTACCTTGAAATTTATTTTAAAAATATAAGAGGGTTGCATTTTAGAATATTTGATATGTATAAAATTATATATACATACATACATATATATATACATAAATACATATATGCCTTAGAATTTAATGTTTTAAGAGGAGAATCCAGTGTATAAATCAACTATAGGTTATATTTATTCTTTTTAAGTTTGTTTCTTACTGAATTCTAAATGGATGCCCTAGTTTAAACCAATGTTTTATTAAATAGAATAAGAAGAAAGCTGAAAGCTTCAGCATAGATTTCATAGTGGTTCACATTTAAGCCTCTGAGCTATGAAATGGGCAAAAGAGAGAAGACTTGTTAACATCTGAATTGACATATGATGACACACAATTAGGATGCAATGAATTATCAACAATATTCAACAGATAAACTAATGAATAATGCAAACAGTGCATTAAAATATAGCACTGTGAAGAAATTTCAGTTATCCAATAGTTTTCACTAGCACTAAGATATACACTTCAACATCTTTCAATATGGTTGTCATAACTGCTCCTATCAATGTTACTATAGTTGAGATATCATTGTCTTAATACAGTTCCAAAAACAATACAGTTCCAAAAACAATCTCATAGCATTCTTATTTTCATTCAACCTCTGTTTCATATGCCAGTTACTACACCATCTAAGCTTAGAACTATATATTTAATTTCTTGTAAGAGATGAAAATTTCTAACTCTTATTCTTCCTGTAATTGCCACTTAAAAGTAATTAAATCCATTTAGGGCTTCCCAGGTAGCTCAGTGGTAAAGAATCAGCCTGTCAATGCAGGAGACATGGGTTAGGTCCCTGGAGTAGGAAATGGCAACCCACCATAGAATTCTTGCCTGGGAAATCCCATGGACAGAGGAGCCTGGCCGGTACAGTCCATGGGGTTGCAAAAGAGTCAGACATGACTTTGTGACTAAACAACAAAGCCAATTAGTAACGGTCTTCATTTCACAAGTGTTCATGGTGACTATAGCATAACTAATATATAAAATACTCCCTTGGCTGAAAACTGACTAAACCTCTAAATAGATATTTATTAATACTATAAATATACCTCTCTATTATTACCAGGTAGCAAAAGCATTTATGATCAAACACATAGACAATAAATGAAAGATTTCTGGACATCAATCATTTGTCACATCCTTAAAGCTGTTAAGACTGAATTATAAAACAGAATCAATAAATGGTATTAATCTTTCCAGAATGACAGTTAAGTATAGGTACTTAAGCATATTTCTATTGCCTGTATCTTTTTAATTTTGAAAGTAAATGGAAATCTAACAGAAGAGGTAGGCCAGACCAACCAATAATAATAATAATAATAAAAGGCCCAGAAATAGACTAGTGAGCACAGGCAAAAAGTGATACTCTAATTTGACACGTAAGTTTCTATTTTGGGGCAGGATTTCAAAGCATTGTTGTGCCTTCAGGCCTATAAAGGAAATGTTTTGTACAGTAGTGTAAACTGCAAGTGAAAGGTATACTGAAAATAATGCTTTTTGGCATTCCTTGTTCTGCCATTCCAGTGTCAGAAACATTCAGCGTGTGCTGTAAAAAAAAAAAAAAAAAAAAAAAAAAAAAGATAGATTAGAAGCAGAAATGTATGAATAGCGTTATGAAGAGCAGTAATAGCTGTCACAACTTCCCCTGGTAGTAACCAAACCATTCTGTCACTAAAAAGTAATCTGCTTGAATAAAAGGCAAAGCTTCCTGAGTTAAATCACATGAAATTCTACTGTTTTCGTGGATGAATTCAGTTATTGCCTTTTCTCCCTATACATTGTAGACCGAATGTGGCCTTTATGGGAGCAGATTTTTTTTTTCATTGATTGATTAGTCATAGACAATGGGATGGGAAAGTGTTCTTTAGATTTCCTCCATTAAGGCAGAGAAGGAGAAACTAAACTATAGTTTCTATTGATTGCCTATTTAGAAATGTGACAACATGGGAATTGTAGGTCATAGTTAATCAGAGAGAAAAATTTGATGCTAAGGGAGATATGATGGCTCTGAAGATAAAGTTAATTCTAAAACAGTGGAAAGAAAACAGGTTGATACTCATATCACATGGGTTTAGGTGAGCTTTGCCATTTATTATATCGTTAATTATCAGAGTCTACATTAATGTGATAATATGCACTTTATCTATAGCAGCCATTTCTTTCCTATTAACCTTTGTGCTATTATTACTATATGTGTTAACTACAGGTATATTATAAACCTCACAATATACTGTTAGCAATTGTATTTAAAAAGTAAAGTATCTTTAAGGGATATAAATAAAAGAAAAATTATATATACATATATATATATATATCCATATCATTACCATTTTTGGTGTTCTTCATTCCCTTATTTATATCCATATTTTTATCTGGCATCATTTTCCTTCTGCTAGAATGTCTGCCTTTAAAATCTCTTATTATGTAAGTATGCCTATGATAAATTCTTTAGCTTTTGTATGCCTGGAAAATTTTTATTCACCTCTATTTTTGAAGGATTGTTCATGCAAATAGAATTTTAGGTTAAAAGTCTTCAGTCACTTCTTTAAAGATAATGCTCCACTGTCTTCTCACTTGCATTGTTTCAAACAGGAAATCTGATATCATCCTTATTTTTGTTCTTCTATTCATAACAAGCCTTTCTTTTTTTGCAGCTTTTATGATTTCCTCTTTATCGCTGGGTTTGAACAATTTAATAATGAAATGCCATTGTGTATGTTTCTCGTCCTTGTGATTGATACAGCTTCCTGAATTTGGAGACTTTTCATTCATCAGCTATATGGTTATTTCTTCTGCACCCCTTCTTTTCCTTCAGGGACTCTAATTATATATAATGACTACATGGTATTATCCCACAGTTCACTAATTTCTCTGTTCATATATTTGATTCTCTTTTCTCTTTGGGTCACACTTCAGATATTTTCTGTTGCTAAGCCTGCCAGGTTAGTAATCTTTTCATTTGCAATATCTAATTGGTTGTTGATCACATAAAAAATATCTAATACTTTTTTTCATCTCTATTGGTATGATTTGGTACATTTTTGTATCTTTTATAATTCTCCTTATCTATTTGGGCATACTGAATGCTGTTATAATAAATATTTTAATGCCTTTGTCTGCTAAACCTGACATCTATGACAGTAATTTATTTTTATTGAGGTGAAATCCACATAACTTAAAATTAGCCATGTTAAAGTGTACATTTCAATGGTATTTAATAGGTACACAATATTGTGCAACTGACACCTGTATTTGGTTCCAACATATTTTCATCAAACCCCCCAAACCATTTATTTATTAGGTAATCACTACTCATTCCCCCTCCCGCAAGCACCTGGTACCACTCATCTTCTGTGCCTCTATAGGTTTATGTATTTTGGAAAATCCATAGAAGTGGAATCATATAATACATGACAGTTTTGTCTAGCTTCATTCACTTAGCATAAGGATTTTTAGATTCACCCATATTGCAATATGTATAAGTACTTCATTGCTGTTTATGGTTAAGTGATATTTCATTGTATATCAGTTTGCTCTTTTTCTTAATTGAAGTATAATTGATGTATAATATTTAGACAGTTTCAGGCATACAACATATTGGCTCGACAATCAAATCCATTATGAAATGATCACAACTATAAGTCCAGTAACCATCTGTCACCATGCAAAATGATTTCAGTATTATTGACTATATTTCTTATACTATATATTACATCCCCTGACTTATTTATTTTACAACTAGAAGTTTGTACCTCGATCTCCTTCAGCTGTTTGTCAAACACTTCACCTGTCTCCCTTTGATTCCTGCCAGTTAGCTCTCCATATCTATAAGCCTGTTTTTATTTTGATGGTTTGTTTTGATTTTTAAGATTCCACATATGTGACATCATGTGGTACTTGTTTTTCTTTATGTGACTTATTTCACTTATCGAAATACTCTCTTTCATCCATGTTGTCATAAATGACAAGATTTCATTCTTTTTTATGGCTGGGTAATATTCCTCTGTGTGTGTGTGTGTGTGTGTGTGTGTGTGTGTGTGTGTGTATTCTTTATCCATTCATCTGTTGATGGACATTTTGATTCCTTCCATATCTTGCTTTCTGTAAATAACATTTCAGTGAACATAAGGTGGTATATATCTTTTGAATTAGTGTTTTTCATTTTCTTCAGAAAAATACCTAGGAGTGAAATTGTTGGATCTTATGGTAGTTCTATGTCTTTTTTTAATATATAAATCTCTATACTGTTTTCCATAGTGGCTGCACCAATATACATTTCCTTCAACAAGGCACAAGGTTCACTTTTCTCCACATCCTCCCCAACACTTGTTGTTTGCTGACTTTTTGAGGATAACCATTTGACAGATGTGAGGTAATAACTCATTTTGATTTGATTTGCATTTCCATATAATTAGAGATGTTGAACATCTTTTCATATGTTTTTTGGCCATTATATGTCTTTTTCTGCAGAAATGTGTATTCAAATCTTTCCCATTTGCTAATAGGATTGTTTGGTATTTTTAATATTGAGATCTATATACTTTGATATCAGCCCCTTATTGAATATATCATTGCAAATTTCTTCTACCATTCCATTGGCTGTCTTTTCATTTTGTTGATAGTTTCCTTTGTTGTGAAAAATATTTTTAATTTGATGTAGTCCCATTTGTTTATTTTTGCTTTTCTTGCCCTTGCACGAGGAGATAAGTTCAAAAAAGCTATTGCTAAGACTGATATAAAAGAGCATACTATTTGTGTTTTTTTCCAATTGTTTTGTGATTTTAGTATTACATTTAAGTATTTGATCCATTTTGAGGGATATTTTTGTGCATATAGTGTAAGAACATGTTCTAGCTTCATTATTTTGCATTAGCCATCCATTTATATTTTAGGTTATTTTTTCCCTTTTGTATATTCTTGACAAATTTGTCATAGATTAATTGCCAGCTTAAGCATAGATTTGTTTCTGGGCTCTCTCTTCTATTCCACTGATCAGTGTGTTTGATTTTGTGCCAGCAACAAACTATTTCAATTACTATAATGCTGTATTATAGTTTGAAATCAGAGAGCATGCTAACTCCATCTTTGTTCTTCTTTCTCAAGATTGCTTTGGATATTTAGGGTCTTTGTTGTTTCATATAAATTTAAAAATTATTTGTTCTAGTTCTGTGAAAAATGCCAAATCTGTTGATTACTTTGGGTAGTAGGGACATTTTAAAATTATTATCTTAGAGAAATATTTACTCATGTATCTTAGAGAAATATTTATTCAATTCTTTAAGCTTTTAAAAATGAGATGGTTTGGCTTTTTGTTGTTGAGTTTTAAATTTCTTTTTAACTGGAAAGTTGTTTTTTTTTTTTTTTAACTTTTCATCAAGTTCAGTTTACCTGTTTTTTTTTTCCTTGTGCTTCTGGTGGCATTCTAAGAATCCATTGCCAAATCAAAAATTATACCGTGGTTTCTTCTAACAGTATTACAACTTTTAGTTACATTTCACTGTTCTTCCATTTGAGTCCATTTTTTAATATGGTATGAGATCATTGCCTCACACATTTGCATGTGAATTTTTAGTTGTCACAGGAACATTGTTGAAGACTGTTTTTCTCCATTGAATCCTTTTGATATCCTTGCCACAAATCAGTTAACTATAGATATGAATTAATTTGGAGACTCTCCATTTTATTTCTTTAATTCCTATTCTTTTCTTCCCTAAGCTTACTGAGATATTATTGTTTAATAACGTATGTAAGTTTAAGGAATACAGTATGATAATTAGAGACGTATATATTACAAACTGATTAACACAATAATACCCCTACATAATGACGATGTGTGTGTGTGTGTATGTGCGTTGATAATATTTAAGATCTACTCTCTTGAAAATTTTCAAGTATATAATACAGTACTATTGTCTTGGCTGTATATTAAATCTCCAAAACTTACTTATTTTATAGGTGGTAGTTTATACACTTTCACCAACATCTTCCCATTTCTTCCACACCACTCCCCCAGCCCCTTGAAACCACAATTGTGTTATTTATTTCTGTGAGTTCGACATTTTAAATGCTGCATATAATTAAGAATGTATAGTATTTGCCTTTTTCATCCTGATTTATTTCACTTAGCATAATGCCTTCAAGACACATCCATATTGTTTCAAAAAACAGACTTTTCTTCTTTGTTTAATTGAATACTATTCCACAGTGTGTGTATGTGTGTGTATCACATTGTGTTTATCCATTTATCTGTCCATGTGCATCTCTTGTGGACAGCAAATAGTCGGATCATGTATTTTAACCATTTCGCTTCTATCCCCACACCATACACACACACACACACACACACACACACACAGACACACACACACACACACACACACAAACATGCATTTTACCTTGAGAATTTAATATATTTTCTTTTAAGGATTAGAAAGAATTTACTTATGTCATTTGCTCTTTGTTTTCTATGCATCGTATATATTTTTTGTTTTCTCAATTTCTCTATTACTACCTTCTTTTGTGTTTTATACTTTTCCTAATGTTACATTCACATTACTGTCTCATATATTTTTACCGTGTATTTTTTTTTCTTAGTAGTCAAGTAACTCCTAAGTATATAAAATCAGTGTGTGTGTGCTTAGTCGCTCAGTCATGTCTGACTTTTTGTGACCCCCATGGGCTTTAGCCTGCCAGATTCCTCTGTCCTTGAGGTTTTCCCTGCAAGCATACTGGAGTGGGTTGCCATTTCCTCCTCTTGGGGATCTTCCCTATCCAGGGATTGAAACTGCATCTCTTGTGTCTCCTTCATTGGCAGGTGGATTCTTTACCACTGTGCCACCTGGGAATTGTATAATAATCTAATTTTAATTAATACCAAATTACCTTCAATAGTAATCAAAACTTTACTCCTAAACAGTTCTTTCCCTACCTCTTTTTGAATAATTTATAATTATTTTTAGACACTTCTCTTTTGCATAAAACAGGAAAAAAAGAGTTCCTAATCAAAAATAAAACATTTAAAGTTTTTTTTAACCTATATATTTATCTTTACCAGTGTTATATATTTTGTTCCATATTTGAGTTCCTGTTCAGCATCTTTTTATTCCAACCTGAAAGGCACTCATTATTGTTTCTTGTAGGGCAGGATTACTAGTGCTGAACTCGCTCATTTTTTTTTTTTAATATGGAGATGTCTTAATTTCGTCTTTATTTTTGAAAAGTGGCTTTGCCAGAAATAGAATTCTTGGTTAACAGGTTTATTTCCTGCAGTGCCTTAAATTTACTTTCCTACTGCCTTCTTGACTCCAAGATTTCTGATGGGAAATTAGCTATTTATCTGAGTGAAGATGCCTTATGTGTGACAAATAATTTCTCTTTTGCTACTTTCAAGATTCCCTCTTTTTTGTTCCTTTGACTTTCAGTGGTTTAATGATTATGTGTATAATGCATCTCAGTGTGAATGTCTTTGTGTTTTTTGTACTTGGAGATATTGAAGTCCTTGGATGTGTATATTTCAATATTTATCCAATTTGGGAAGTTTTGACCATTCTTTCTTCAAAAATTCTTTTTGCCTCCTTTTCCTCTCCCTCTGAAACTCCTACAACCTGATCCTCAGACTAGCTGTTTTTCATTGACCTATGTTTATATTCACTGAGTCTTTTGTCTGCTCAGTCTGTTGTTGAAAATCTTAGTGAAGATTTCATTTCAGTTACTGTACTTGCAAATTCAGAATTTCTATTTGGTTTTAAAAAATAATTTCTGTCTCCTTATTGATATTCTATATTTGTTGAGACTTTGTCCCCTCATTTCCTCAATTTATATTTTTTCATGGTCTCCTTTATGTCTTTGATCATATGTAAGACAGTTGTTTCTAACTCTTGTGTATTAAGTCAAATTGTCCTCAGAGGCAATTCCTATTGATTTATTTTTTCCCCCTCTGTGTTTATTCCAAATTTTCTTCTTTATTTTAATCCTTGTTTTTTTTTTTTTTTTGGTTAAAATCTGGGATGTCTGGTATTATAACATAATAATTCTGGAGGTCAGATTCTTTCCCTCTCAGTGTTTTTGTTGTTGCTGTTTTTTTGTATGTTTTAGTTATCTTTCATTTACTGACTTATCCAAACTATTTTTGTTAGGAATGTTTTCCCTTTATGTATGGTCTCTGAAATCTCTTTTTCTTTTAGCTTAATGTCATCAAGTGGTTTGGTGAATTTCCATAAATACCTGGAGCAAGAAGGTAAAATAAGATTGGAATTTGCTGACTGTCTCTGTGCTGAGGCACTCCTTGATTGCTTAACCAGGCCATTTGTAACAGTAGCTTAACCTTCACTTCCTATTTTTAGTGAGTCTAATGACCAAGCAGAGATGAAATCTTAAGGTCTTCTCAGATTTTTTGAACGTGCATCTTATCCTGGGCATATATGTGGCTTTCTAGTGTCCATGATAAATATAAGAATTTTTCAAACTCTTACTTTCCAAAGCATTTCACTCTCCTAGTCTTGTCCTCCTAGTCTTTCATTATATCTGCTGATTGACACAAACATAATCTTTTGTCCTAGATGGCAGTGGCTTGTTCATCTGCCACTCAACACCATTTTTACACTATGAGAAATTTCCAAGTCAGGTTAATAAGGGCAAGTCTCTTCAATACCTCAGGGAGCTCCCAGAGAGATCAAACAGACAAATATAATCTTTTGACATTGAGTTTTATTTGGGTGCCTCCAGAATTCAGGACCATAAACTGTCATTATCAAGACTGTCACCAAGCTGGGTCAGGTCATGGTATAAGAGCAAGTTGAAATACCATAGAAATCTTCTGTCATATTTCAATCACCTGTTTCTTGACTGAGAATTTGTTTGGTTGCTATAAAGTTTTGATTATTTTGCAGAATTCCAACTAAATTGATTCTGACGAATTTTAGTTCTTTTTTGGTGTTTCTGTGGAGGAACGATTACTTCTAGATTCCTACTCTATGCTTTTCACTGATGCCTTCCATAGTGAACTGCTTTTGACTGATTAATTTATCTCTTCATTGTGAGTTTTGTTTCCTTGTTTCTTTGTATGCCTGATGGATGCCAGATTTTGTGAATTTTATCTTATTGGACCCTGGGCTTTTTGCATCTTTAGGCATATTCTTGAACTTTCTTTCGGGGCTCAGTTAAGCTACTTGAAAACATTTTGGTCATTTCAGATTTCTCTTTAAGATGTCTAATCAGATCCAGAGCATCAATCAGTTTATGGTTAAGGATTCCCCGCTGTTATGGACTGAATTGTGTCCTCCCTTCTACTCATATGTTGAATTCCTAACCCGCCTGTGATGATGTTTGGAGATAGGACCTTTAAGGAGATAATTAAGGTTAAATAAGGCCGTAAGGATGGGATCCTAATTTGATAAGGCTGGTGTCCTTATAAGAAGAGAAAAAGTCATCATCATCTCTCTCTTTCTCTTTGTGTTGTGTGTTTTTCTCTCTCTTGCTAGAGAAAAAGCCATGTTAGGCACAGTGAGTAATGCCGATCCACAAGCATGGAGGTGAGCTTTAACCAAGAACGGAATTTACTATCATTGTTTGTTTGTTTGTTTCTTGATATTTGTCTTTTTAAAATTAATTTATATTTTATTGAAGGATAATTGCTTTACAGAATTTTGCTGTTTTCTGTCAAACCTCAACATGAATCAGCCATATGTATACATATATCCCCTCTCTTTTGAAACTATCATTTTGATCATGGAGTTCTTGCCTCCAGAACCATGAGGAAATAAATATCTGTTTTATTTTGTTTGTTTGGTTTTGGTTTTTAAAATTTTTTACTGGAGTATGGTTGATTTACAACGTTGTGTTAATTTAAGGTGTACAGCAAAGTGAATCAGTTTTACATGTACATATATCCACTGTTTTTTAGATTCTTTTCCCATTTAGGCCATTACAGAGTATTGTATAGAGTTCCCTGTGTTATACAGCAGGTCCTTATTAGTTACCTATTTTATATATAGTAGGGTGTAAACATCTGTTGGTTAACCCACCAAGTCTGTGGTATTTTCTATGGAAGCCCTAGCAGACTAATATGCTAACACTGAGACAAGACCTTTCTTTGCACCTAGTATTCATGAATTGTCAGCTTCTCTTATGTTACTTGTAGAAAGAAGCAACATCCCCTGTTCTGTGTGTACCAGGTCCTATCGCTTCCAGTACTTTGGGTGTTACTTTCCCTATTGTCCAAGAATTTCCTCATGTGCATATGCTAATCAGTACTCAGGCGAATATTTGATTATTTATTTGAGAATTTTTGACTCAACTGAATCCATGCACATCTCTGGAATTTACTCTTTGGGAATCTCTTGCTTCTCTCTTACTCATTCCTATAAACAGTAACTGCCTTTTTCTCATACTGTCATCTCCATCTGCTCTTCTTGGGTAGGTTACTGAGCTCTGCCTGTGTTCTGTCTTTGCACCGTGCCTAGAAAAGTTAAGGAAGTAATCTCGGGCAACCTTAGGGCTCACTGTGTTGGATTTACATCTCAGTGAGATCATTGTCCTTCCTTGCCTAATGAACAGTACCTTGAAAATTGGTGACTCTTGTTTGTTGCACATTTGGTGTATGTGTCAGGCAGCAAATAAAATTAGTATTTGCTAATCCTTCTTCATCAGAAGTGGAAGTTCTTTCCATTTATCAATTTGATCTTAAGCAGTCATTCTCTGATTGTTTCTACATATATAAATTGGGACTAATGATGTCACAGTATTATTGCAACCATTAAGTAATATACCATGATTTTCAGTAGAGGACCATCGTGTGAAAATCATTATACTTAATTATTTACCACATAGATCAAAGCACTAGGGATTCTAGAAATTTTGATAAGCAAAGAACTAGAGATTACTTTGGCTATAGAAAATTTTAAATGCAATATAGTGTCCTCAGAATGCTATATTGGAACATTGGAATCCAAAACATTGGAAATGTCAGTGTTTACCAAATATGTGACATGCATTTTTATCTCATTATAGTTTGAAAAAGAAGTCTAATTTTATTTGTTGAGTGAACATTCTTTATCAGAACCCTGCTGTAATGAACAGATTTGCTGCTAGGTCTCTTTCAGCAGGAAGTATTTGAGTGTTAGACTGACTAAGTGAAGTTGTTTATGGCAAGTTGATTTCTTACCCAGTTATGTTTTAGGTCTATCTACATCTGCAATTTGGGAGTGACAGCTTATATAATGTTCATTTCAGGCAGTGGTAAGGTTCCTTCCTCTTTAAGTCCCAAGCTGAAGTCCTTCCCTCTGACAAATAAATATATCAATAAGAATTGGACAGTTTATAGTGTTCAAACTTTAGTTTTCTTAGAATTAATTTTCTGTGTGAGGGAAAAAAGCACTGTTCAGTCAGACCCAACAGAGTAATCTATGTGTAGGGGAAAATTCCCTACTGCCTTCACTGCCATTGTTCTAATATTGCTTTAAACTTTATTTCTCAGCATCATCTTGGATATCTTGCTGCTGACAAAGAATGTAAAAATAATGTTAGTCTCTGGGGCAAGTTATCTAATTTTTGTCACCTTTGTGACAGTTACATTCCTATTTTTGTCATACAACTCTATTTCTCCTCTCTCATTTCCCATATTTTAAACTTAGTGTAGGACTAACTTGATGAAGCTCTCAGCATAAGCATCACTGCTTTGGAACCTGCAGTTTTGTTTCTGGATTTTATAACTAGGCCTCTAAAACCCATATGTTGACTGGTATACCTCACTCATGATTGTGACAACTGTATAAAAATGTGTACAAGCTTGCTTCTTGCCATTTTCGTCTCCTTATAGGATTCCCTTCTACAAATTTGTTCATTCACTGTTACTGACTCATTTTGTTAGTTGTCTATTCTTTGATTTAAAATTCTTTGATTTAAAAATATGTTTGGACCTTTACGCAGTAATAGGCAGTATGCAGGGTGATAGAGATAAAACAGAGTGAAATGGGTTGTGATTCAACTTCTGTTTGAAGATGTCCAGTGATGGTTAGTCACCATGCCAAACAGCAATATACTTCATTTTAATTCAAATTGATTAACTACTTGTAGATAGAATGAGATATAATCTATCTCCCTCTAATTTCTATCGTCATCTTATATAACCATGCCTAGTGCTAACCTCTGGAGAATAATTCTCCTTATTTCCCCAAGACACAATTTTATTTAATTAAAATTGTACCTCTCTGTATCAGCATGTAAACTTGACTCTTCTCTAAAAATAATCCTAGAGGCCCGGCTAGAATAATGCAGCTATAGTCAGAACTGGTAGAAGATAGAAACAAATGTATACTAGCATCATTTCCCAATGTATGGGAAGACTTTATTAGTACAAATTAAGCTACATTTAAAAACATATGTGAATCTAGCCACTGCCTGCTTCATGTCATCCAGAGTGGTTTTTCTTTATATAAAACCACCCTACTGATACTTATAATTTCCAATCCTAGAAATTAAATAGCTATTTTATGTTAATTTTCCCATATTAAATTTTGTCATTAGGTCACCTTAGAATGATGTAACATTGAGATGTCTTTAGAAAGTGGCATTAGAAAATTTATAGTGATTCCTGAGCTTAGGAAACATTTCATCATAGTCAGTGGCAGACTAGACATACTGGTTAAAAATTGAAATGCCAATATATGTTCATTTTGTGTAGGCAGTAAAAACAATAATAGTTGATTGACAGAATGCACAAGTCAGACACTCCAGAGAATTGATGTAGTTACAAAATATCCAAAAGACATTCTCATCATTCATTAGTGTTTTATGAGCATATGGAGATTGGGATAAATGTAGAGCAATTAGCACATCAGGGCATTCCTCCTACCAGAAATGTGATATTGTTTCCATATATGCAATGGAAATTTATCTCTTCACACCCAGTGATAGCTTTTGTTTCGTGTATCCATTGTTTCAACATCTAATTTTAAAATCCCTTATGTGCAGTCTCATCTTTGAACAATTAATATCTTTTTTCAAATAATGAAGCCAACAGTTTTGACATATTTTAAGGGTCAATTAATTTCATGGATTTAAGGTTGATCAAGCAATTAGAAGCATAACATTTCATTCAATATCTTTAGAAGTAAGAAACACGTTGGTGAAAAAATAACAATTTAGAATTATTAAATTGCAGCCCCCTAATTCAGTTTCAGAAACACAAACATTACATATATAGATAGTCTAAAAATCTATTTTTCAGGTATTTATTTGAAAGACAACCCATGGTTCTATTTACTTGATATGGCACTGTGTGATCTATTTGCCAAAAGATGCAAAATAGACTATGTAACTATTTATAGCATCCAAAAATGTGAGTTAACACTACATAGTTTGTCAAACCACAACTTCTATAAGGTAATCAAAGTTTCTTGAACTCTAGATATATATCTCCCTTTTGCTGTGACTAATGTCCAAGTAGAGATTTATTTGGACCTTCAAAAGTTGCTGACTTGTAATAAGATATATCACTACCTCTTTTTTCTCACATTGACGTTAATTCATGTATTTGTATTACTTAAAATTACTCTTATTAATGTGCTCTCTGTCTCTAGATAGGAATTAACTTCTTCCCCATAACTTCCAGGGATTAAACATGATAATTTTACTTTTATAGTGCTTATTGTATCTAACCAACAATTCCCAATCACACATCTCTTGGCATAGGGGAAGATCAATAAATCAAAATTTATTGAGAAAATTTGAATTTATTACTACTTTTTGTTTAAAATGTATCTCCAAACATAAACTCTACTTTTAGAATATTTTGAAAATGTTTATTATATCTCATAGTACTTAGCACAATATTTTGCATTTGTTGTTCAGTCACTCAGTTGTGTCTGACTCTTTGTGACCCCATGGACTGCAGCATGCCAGGTTTCCCTGTCCATCACCAATTCCCAGAGCTTGCTCAAACTCCTGTCCATTAAGTTGATGATACCATCCAACCATTTCATCCTCTGTCACTTCCTCTCTCCCTGCCCTCCATCTTTCCCAGCATCAGGGTCTTTTCCAATGAGTCAACTCTTTGCATCAGGTGGCCCAGTATTGGAGCTTTAGCTTCAACATCAGTCCTTCCAATGAATATTCAGGGTTGATTTCCTTTAGTATTGACTGGTTTGGTCTCCTTGCTGTCCAAGGGACTCTCAACAGTCTTCTCCAGCACCACAGTCAGAAAGCATCAATTCTTTAGCACTTAGCCTTCTTTATTTATTTTTTTTTTTCTGGAAATGAAAAAGATTTATTTTTGTGTTTAAACATCATTCTCCCATTTTTGAAAACACGGACCATTCCCCACTTCCCTCCCCCTCGACCTTCCCACTTTTGAGACAAATTACTGACAAAGACATGGTTTGGTGTTGTTCATCTGTTTTTCTGACCCCAGGTCTAGAGTCTCTGAATTGTGTGAGCTGGGCCAAGGATCTAAGCCACCCCTGTCCTTGTGAGATCAGAGTTTGTTCAGTTCAATTTCACATTTAAATTTCACGTCATTGGAACAAATTTGGAGTTCTTTAACTAGATAATTTTAAAATAGAATCAAAAGGGATAGCACACCTTTCATTTAAACAAAGTCTTTCCAGACTAAAAATAGATTTATATATATATTTTTTTATCCCTCCCTTTTAATTCCCCCCACCCTTTCCCATCATCCCACCCCCCCTCCCCCCACACTGTCACTATGGAGATTGTGTCCATGGAAACAGCCATTCCAACTTCTTGGGCCTCTCTTTCCTGTGGTGTCACCGGTTTGAGAGTGATGTAAGAACTTAGGAAGGAAGTGCTGGCGCGGGCAGGCACGCGGGGTGGGGCGGGGTGGGGTGTGGCTGCACAGGAGGACCATTTCCATTCCATCACGAGTATCATGTTCCAACTCTCACATCTATACATGACTACTAAAAAAACCCATAGCTTTGAAAATATGGACCTTTGTCGGCAATGTTATGCCTCTGCTTTTTAATATGCCATCTAGATTTCTCATAGCTTTTCTTCCAAGGAGAAAGGGTCTTTTAACTTCATGGCTGCAATCACTGTCTGAAGTGATTTTGGAGCCCAGGAAAATAAAGTCTGTCACTGTTTCCATTATTTCCTCATCTATTTGTCATCTATTTGAAGTGATGGACCAGATTTCATAATCTTAGCTTTTTGAATGTTGTTTTAAGCCAGCATTTTCTCTCTCCTCTTTCACCTTCACTAAGAGGCTCTTTAGTTCCTTTTTGCTCTCTGCCATAAGGGTGGTGTCATCTGCATATCTGAGGTTATTGATATTTCTCCTGGAAATCTTGATTACAGTTTGTACTTCATCCAGTCCAGCATCTTGCATGATGTACTTCACATGTAAATTAAATAAGCAAGGTGACAATATACAGCCTTCATATACTCCTTTCCCAATTTTGAACCAGTTCGTTGTTCCATGTCCAGCTCTAATTGTTGCTTCTTGCCCTGCATACAGGTTTCTCAGGAGGCAAGTAAGATGCTCTGGTATTCCCATCTCTTTAAGAATTTTCCACAGTTTGTTGTGATCCACACAATCAAAGGCTTTTGCATAGTCAATGAAATGGAAGTAGATGTTTTCTGGAATTCCCTTGCTTTTTCTATGATCCAACAGATGTTGGCAATTTGATCTCTGGTTCCTCTGTTTTTTCTAAATCCAGCTTTTACATCTGGAAGTTCTTGGTTCAGGTGCTATTGAGCCTAGCTTGAAGAATTTTGAGCATTACCTAGGTAACCATGTGAAATGAGTGCAATTTTAAGGTAGTTTGAATATTCTTTGGTATTGCCCTTCTTTGGGATTGGAATGAAAACTGAACTTTTCCAGTCCTGTGGGCCACTGCTGAGTTTTCCAAATTTGCTGGCGTATTGAGTGCAACACTGTAACACCATCATCTTTTCAGATTTGAAATAACTGAAATTCCATGACCTCCACTTTGTTTGTAGTAATGCTTCCAGAGGCCCACTTGACTTCACATTCCAGGATGTCTGGCTCTAGGTGAGTGATCACACCATTGTGGTTATCTGGGTCATTAAGACTTTTTTTGTATAGTTCTTCTGTGTATTCTTGTCACATCTTCATATTTTCTGCTTCTGTTAGTTCCATACTTTTACTGTCCCTTTATTTCTGCCGATTTATTTTTCTTTAATTGAAGGATATTTGCTTTGCAGAATTTTATGGTTTTCTATCATACATCAACTAGAATCAGCCATAGGTACACATATGTCCTGTCCCTCCCAAGCCCTCTTTTCATCTCCCTCCGCATCCCACCCTTCTAGATTGTCACAGAGCCTCTGTTTGAGTTCCCTGAGTTGTACAGCAAATACCCATTGGCTATCTATTTTACATATGGTATTATAAATTTCCATGTTACTCTTTCCATACATCTCACCCTCTCTCTCCTCACCTCCCATCATGTCCTTAGGTCTGTTTTCTATGTCTGTTTCTCCATTGCTTGCCTGAAAATAAATTCATCAGTACCATCTTTCTAGATTTCCTATATATGCATCAGTATACAATATTTGGGATTCCCTGGTGGCTCAGACAGTAACATGTCTGCCTACACTGCGGGAGACCTGCGTTTGATCCCTGGGTAGGAAAGATCTTCTGGAGAAGGAAATGGCAACCCACTCCAGTACTCTTGCCTGGAAAATCCCATGGACAGAGGAGCCTGGTAGGCTACAGTCCATGGAGTCGCAAAGAGTCGGACACGACTGAGTGACTTCACCTCACCTCATGGCAAGAGCATGTTTAGTTTTGTGAAAAAGGAACCTTCTAACTGTCTTCCAAAATTGCTGTGCTGTTTGACCTTACTACCAGCAATGAATGAGCATTCCTATTGCTCCATATCCTCAGTAGAAGATATATTCTTGATAGTTTTGGAATTATTTTCATATCTAATTTTTGTTGCTTTCAAAGGCTGCCACCTTCTTTATAAATCTATACTACCTGTTACCTAGGGGATAAATATGCATCATATTATTTTTCTTGAAATTTTAATTTTGTAACAATCTTCTCAGAAATAGAGGAAAGAAGAAAGAAGTGAGAATATTTTGCCCTGGAAGAAAATTTTTAAAATCATGCTTTTGCCCATAACAAAATATTTTTTAATATTTAAGAAGTGAGAAAATTGGGACTTGACTTCATTATCAGAAAAGCTGAAGAAAATTTTAAAAATTTTTTTTCACACCTCCATCTTTCAAAGATACCATTTAGTGTTTCTATATGTTGTAAAGATCCTAAGTTATATGATCTCCTACATATGTATCTTAAATATTAAGTAAACATAAAATATTCAAAAGGGAGATCAAAGTAAATTGATGATCAAAATAAATCATTTCAATAAATAAATGAAAAGTAAATTAGCTATAAGTTTACATATTTACTTACCATTCTTACCTTAAAGGCATGATGTTAATTCATAGATTCAATATTATCATATGCACATTGTGTATGAGTAGTATATATTTATACATAATTATGTGTAATTATGTGTATATGAGGGAATGCACATATCATGAATAAAATATCATTCATCCAAACTTATGTGATTTTATATATTATACCTTCATATTGTAAATAAGAATCTTTCTTAATGTTGGATTTAAAAGTGACTTCCTTTTGTGATTGATAGAACACATTTGTTTCATTACTAAGAAATGTACTGTGCTTAGTCCCTCAGTTATGTCCAACTCTTTGTGACCTATCCATAGGATTCTCCAGGCAATAACACTGGAATGGGCTGCCATTTCCTACTAGGAAACGAGAAGCTTTCAAAACAAATGGTGATTAAAATTCCTAAATGTGCCTAAGAAAGTTCTAAAATACTCAATTTGCATTAGATAAACCAAAGTACTCATGTAATTCCCAAGCAGACCCACTTATAAGGGCAAGAATCCCTTTACAGAAAATGTCATACACTCTAGTTTGTCTTGTAAACTACTGTAAATTAAAATCAACTTACCAAGTGATTACTACTTGTTACAATTTTTTTAATAGCTTTGACCTCTAAAATCTTGGCCTTGGGAAATAAAAATTCTTAGTATTGTAATTTTGCAGAACGGGAAGTATGAAAAGTTCTTTGGGACAATATCAATGTTCTGCAAGCATATTTGAATTTAGCTCTGGCTGGTGTAATATAGTGTATTATAAGTGAATCCTTATTGAAACCCTCTTAGACCTTCTTTCTCAGGTCCCCAGAACTAATGAGCAAAGAACAGCACTGCTAATTCCCTTTCTGCATTTAATTAACATTTTATGAAAATTGCAAGCAAAAACAATAAATTTCTTAATTAATTTATCAATTTATAATATTGGGAAATCTTATTTGCCAAGTGTTTTCTTTGACATGTTGATTGTATTAGCGCCAACTGATTTATAATAAGCAAAATGTTTAAGTGATCAACTCTAGCTTTATATTTGATATTATTGCTTCAAGAATGAAAATAACTAAATAACTTGAATATCTAGTAGGTTCTTCATTTTAGAATTTTAACTGCAATTTTCATGAAATAATTGAAGAACTTAACATATAGAGCATAAATGTAGCATTTTAGCTATTGTAAAGCTTAAAGTTATTACAACTAAATTGTAAACATAAAGGCTTTCTCTGCTGAATTCTTGGCATACTTTTTGTAAAATATTATTTCCCTATGGTTTACAATCGGAGAAGGCAATGGCACCCAACTCCAGTACTCTTGCCTGGAAAATCTCATGGACACAGGAGCCTGGTAGGCTGAGGTCCATGGGGTCGTAAAGAGTCGGACACGACTGAGCAACTTCCCTTTCACTTTTCACTTTTCTGCATTGGAGAAGCAAATGGCAACCCACTCCAGTGTTCTTGCCTGGAGAGTCCCAGGGACGAGGGAGCCTGGTGGGCTGCCGTCTATGGGGTCACACAGAGTCGGACATGACTGAAGTGACTTAGCAGCAGCATGGTTTACAATGTAGAGAGTTTCCTCCCGTAACATTCATAGCCACTTCCTGGTTGGATAATTTCTTGATAGTCCCACTCTGACTATGAAGGAAAATCACATGCCTTGTGAAGTGTGGAATTAACAAAAAGCAAGGGATAATGAAAGTAAAATGTCAGTTCCTTCTTTTGTCAACCATTTTGTTTTGCTTTCATTCCATGGTTCTATTTTATATGTTTGAATGGAATCCACTCCAAATATCATAATAGAAGAATGAAAAATGGCATCTGTATTTTCTTTTTCAAAAAGACATATAAAGAACTTGTATTATTATCTTTATTTTTTTAAATATAAATATATTTTTTTTTAATTGGAGGTTAATTACTTTACAGTATTGTATTGGTTTTGCCATACATCAACATGAATCCACCACAGGTATACATGTGTTCCCCATCCTGAACCCCCTCCCTTTTCCCTCCCCGTACACATGTTACTGGATGCTTGGGGCTGGTGCATTGTTTTTTACCAATGCCAAAATCACTTTCATCCAGACATCTGTATTTCTTTAAAGAAATTATAGCTAGTAGAATCATTATACAGACAAAAAACTACAGGGAGTTAATTTCTCAAAGGCTCAAGCTGCTTAATTTTTCACAAATGGAGTATAAGGACTTCATTAATCTTTTATTTAAAAATAAGAATTTTCCTTTTTTGACTAGTAAGTCTATTAAATTACTCTGTCTTACTTGCTTTTGATGTTCTAGGCAGTAGAGAAGGAAGACAATGTATGGTTAGTTCTCTTATTACGTATCTGACTATATTTGAGGTTTCTATGACTCCACAAGCAGGGAGAGTTGGGTATTTTTTACCCGATTATTTTGATTCTTTGTTTAGTCTATGGTTATTCTGAAGTAAATATCAATTCCACAGGACAGAAGCAGAAGCATAATGGACTTTAATTTTACTTTCCTAAGTTTAAAGATGCCATCACTACACATTTCTGCTAATTCACCATAAGGGAAATGTTAAGGAAAAACTTCAAAAGAATAGGGAAAACATTTCACCAGGTCATGGTTTCAAAATGGAATCAACTTGATATCAATTTACTGGTAAATTTTTAAAATTCTAACAAAAATAAAATTTTTAAGTATATTTTTTGAAGGATAATTGCTTTACAGAATTTTGTTGTTTTCTGTCAAACCTCAACATGAATCAACCATAGGTATACATATATCTCCTCCCTTTTGAACTTCCGTCGCATCTCCCTCCCCATCCCACCCCTCTAGGTTGATACAGAGCCCCTGTTTGAGTTTCTTAGCCATAGAGTATATCCCCGTTGGCTTTCTATTTTACATATGGTAATGCAAGATTCCAAGTTATTCTTTCCATACATCTCATCCTCTCCTCCCCTCTCCCCATGTCCATTAGTCTATTCTCTGTATCTGTTTCTCCATTGCTGCCCTGTGATTAATTCTTCAGTACCATTTTTCTAGATTCCATATATGTGCATTAGAATATGATATTTATCGTTCCCTTTCTGACTTACATCACTCTGTATAATAGGTTCTAGGTTCATCCACTTCATTAGAACTGACTCAAAGGCATTCCATTTTATGGCTGGGTAATATTCCATTGTGTACATGTGCCACAATTTCTTAATCCATTCATCTGTTGATGGACATCTAGGTTGCTTCCATGTTCTATCTATTGTAAACAGTGCTGCACTCAACAATGGGATACCTATGTCTTTTTCAATTTTGATTTCCTCAGGGTATATGCCTAGGAGTGGGATTGCTGGGTCATATGGTGGTTTTATTGCTAGATTTTTAAGGAATCTCCATATCGTCTTCCATAGTGGCTGTATCAATTTACATTCCCACCGACAGTGCAAGAGTGTTCCCTTTTCTCCACACCCTCTCCAGTATTTATTGTTTGTAGACTTTTTGATGATAACTATTCCAACTGGTGTGAGGTGATAGCTCATTGTGGTTTTGATTTGCATTTCTCTAATAATGAGCGATGTTGAGTATCTTTTCATGTGTTTGTTAGCCATCTGTATGTCTTGCTTGGATAAACAGCTGTTTAGGTCTTTTACCCATCTTTTGATTGGGTTGTTTGTTTTTCTGGTATTGAGTTGTATGAGCTGTTTGAATATTTTGGAAATTAATCCTTTGTCAGTTGTTTCATTTGTTATTATCTTCTCCTGTTATGAGCGTTGTCTTTTCACCTTTCTTATACTTTCCTTTCCTGTGCAAGAGCTTTTAACTTTAATCAGGCCCCACTTGTTTACTTTTGTTTTTATTTCCATTACTCTAGGGGGTGGGTCATAGAGGATCTTGCTTTGATTTATGTCATCGTGTGTTCTGCCTATGTTTTCCTCTAAGAGTTTTATAGTTTCTGGTTTTACATTTAGGTCTTTATTCCATTTTGAGTTTACCTTTGTGTGTGATGCTAGGAAGTGTTCTAATTTCATTCTTTTACATGTAGCCATACAGTTTTCCCAGCACCAATTATTGAAGAGGCTGTCTATGCCCCCATTGTATATTCTTTCCTTCTTTATAAAAAATAAGGTACCCATAGGTGCATGGGTTTATTTCTGGGCTTTCTATCTTGTTCCATTGGTCTATATTTCTGTTTTTGTGCCAGTACCATACTGTCTTGATGACTGTAGCTTTGTAGCATAATCTGAACTCAGGAAAGTTGATTCCTACAATTCCATTTTTGTTTCTCAAGACTGCTTTGGCTATTTGAGGTTTTTTGTTTTTCCAAATGAATTGTGAAATTTTTGTTGTAGTTCTGAGAAAAATGTCATTGGTAATTTGATAGGGATCACATTGAATTTGTAGATTGCATTTAGTAATATAGTCATTTTCACAATATTGATTCTTCTTACCCAGCAACATGGAATATCTCTCTATCTGTTTATGTCATCTTCGATTTCTTTCATTAGTGTCTTATAATTTTCTGTGTACAGTTCTTTTGTCTCCTTAGGTAAGTTTATTCCTAGATATTTAATTCTTTTTGTTGCAGTGGTGAATGGGATTCATTCCTTAATTGCTCTTTGTGATTTTTCATTGTTAATATATAGAAATGCAAGTGATTTCTGTATATTCATTTTGTGTCCTTCAAATTTGCTAAATTCACTGATTAGCTTTAGTAATTTTCTGATACTATCTTTAGGATTTTCTATGTACAGTATCATGTCATCTGCAAACAGTGAGAGCTTTGCTTCTTCTTTTCTGATCTGGACTCTTTTATTTCTTTTTCTTCTCTGATTGCTTTAGCTAGGACTTCCAGAACTATGTTGAATAATAGTGGGGAACGTGGACACACTTGTCTTGTTCCAGATCTTAGGGGAATGCTTTCAGGTTTTCACCATTGAGAATAATGTTTGTTGTAAGCTTATCATATATGGCCTTTACTATGTTGAGGTAGGTTCCTTCTATGCCCATTTTTTGAAGAGTTTTAATCATAAATGGGTGCTGAATTTTGTCAAAGGCTTTTTCTGTATCTATTGAGATTATCATATGGTTTTTATCTTTCAATGTGTTAATATGGTGTATCACATTGATTGATTTGCATATATTGAAGAATCCTTGCATCCTTGGAATAAACCCAACTTGATCATGGTGTATGAGCTTTTTGATGTGCTGCTGAATTCTGTTATAGCAAACAAAATTTTATTGAGGAGTTTTGCATCTATGTTCATCAGTGATATTGGCCTTTAGTTTTCTTTTCTCTCGTTATCTTTGTTTGGTTTTGGTATCAGGGTGATGGTGGCTGCATAGAATGAGTTCGGAAGTGTTCCTTCCTCTACAATTTTTTGAAAGTGTTTTAGAAGGACAGGCTTTTGCTCTTCTCTAAATGTTTAATAGAATTCTACTGTGAAGCCATCTGGTCCTGGGCTTTTGTTTTCTGGAAGATTTTTTTATCACAGCTTCAATTTCAGTGTTTGTAATTGGGTTGTTCATAATTTCTATTTCTTCCTGGTTTAGTCTTAGAAGACTGAACTTTTCTAAGAATCTCCATTTCTTCCAGGGTATCCATTATATTGCCATATAGTTGTTCATAATAGTCTCATATAATCCTTTGTATTCTGCATTGTTTGTTGTAACCTCTCCTTTTTCATTTATAATTTTGTTGATTTGATTCTTCTCTCTTTCTTGATGAGTCTGGCCAAAGGTTTGTCAATTTTGTTTATTTTCTCAAAGAAACAGTTTTTAGTTTTATTAATCTTTACTATTGTTTCTTTCATTTATTTTTCATTTATTTATTCTCAAATCTTTATCATTTATTTCTTTCTACTAATTTTTGGGGTTTTTTGTTCTTTTTTTTCCAATTGTTTTAGGTGTAAAGTTAGGTTGTCTATTCATTGGTTTTCTTGTTGCTTGAGGTAGGATTGTATTGCTATAAACTTCCTTCTTAGAACTGCTTTTGCTGCATCTTACAGGTTTTGAGTTTTCATATTTTCATTGTCATTTGTTTCTGGAAGGTTTTTTTTTTTTTTTTTTTTTTGCCTTTTGAGTTCTTCAGTAACCTGTTGGTTATTTAGAAACATATTGTTTAATCTCCATGTGTTTGTGTTTCTTACAGTTTTTTTTTTCTTTTTGGTAATTCATATCTAGTCTCATTGTGTTGTGGTCAGAGAAGATGCTTGATACGATTTCAATTTTCTTAAATTTACTGAGGTTTGATTTGTGACCCAAGGTGTGCTCTATCTTGGAGAATGTTCCATGTGCACTTGAGAAGGTGTATTCTTCTGAATTAGGATGGAATGTCCTGAAGATATCAATGAGATCCATTTCATCTAATGTATCATTTAAGACTTGGGTTCCTTATTAATTTTATATTTTGATGATCTGTCCATTGATGTGAGTGGGGTGTTAAAGTCTCCTACTGTTATTATGTTACTGTCAATTTCTCCATTTAGCCTGTTAGTGTTTATCTTATGTATTGAGGTGCTCCTATGTAAGGTGCATAGATATTTACAATTGTTGTGTCTTCGTAGTGGATTGATCCCTTGATCATTATGTAGTGTCCTTCCTTATCTCTTGTAATCTTCTTTATTTTAAGGTCTATTTTGTCCGATATGAGGATTGCTACTCCAGTTTTATTTTGCTTCCCATTTGCATGGAATATATTTTTCCATCCTCTCACTTTCAGTCTATATGTGTCTTTAGGTCTGAAGTAGGTTTCTTGTAGACAGCATATGTATGGGTCTTGTTTTTGTATCCATTCAGCCAGTCTGTGTCTTTTGGTTGGAGCACTTAATCCATTTACACTTAAAGTTATTATTGATATATATGTTCCTACTGTCATTTTCTTAATTGTTTGGGATTTATTTTGCAGATCTTTTTTCTTCTCTTGTATTTCTTGATTATATAAGTCCAATTAACATTTGTTGTAAACCTGGTTTTATAGTACTGAGTTCTCTTAACTTTTCCTTGTCTGAAAAACTTTTTATTTCTCCATGAATTGTGAATGAGATCCTTCCTGGGTACAGTAATCTTGGTTGTAGATTTTTCCCTTTCAGTACTTTAAATCTATCCTGCCATTCGCATCTGACCTGAAGAGCTTCTACTGAAAGATCAGCTGTTAAGCGTATGGGGTTTCCCTTGTTTGTTACTTGTTGCTTCTCCCTTGCTGTTTTTAATATTCTTTTTTTGTGTTTAGTCTTTGCTAGTTTGATTTGTGACCCAAGATGTGCTCCTTTGGTTTATCCTGTATGGGACATTTTGTGCCTCTTGGACTTTATTGACTATTTCCTTTCCATGTTGGGGAAATTTTCAACTATAATCTCTTCAAAAATTTTCTCACACCCTTTATTTTTCTCTTCTTCTTCTGGGACCACTATAATTCAAACGTTGATGCATTTGATATGGACCCAGAGGTCTCTTTTCATTCTTTTTACTTTATTCTACTCTTCAGAAGTTATTTCCACCATTTTATCTTCCAGCTCACTGATTCATTCTTCTGTTTCAGATATTCTGCAATTGATTCCTTCCAGAGTATTTTTAATTCAAATCTCTTATGTTTATTCTTTAATTCTTCTAGGTCTTTGTTAATATATTCTTGTATTTTCTCCATTTTGTTTCAAGATTTTTGATCACCTTCAGTATCATTATTCTGAATTCTTTTTCAGATAGTTTACCTATTTCCTCATCATTTATTTGGCCTTCTGTTTTTCTAGTTTGTTCATTCATTTGTGTAGTATTTCTCTGCCTTTTCATTTTTTTTTTAACTTATTGTGTTTGAGGTCTCCTTTTTCCAGGCTTCAAGGCTGTATTTTTTCTTCCTTTTGATTTCTTCCCTCTTAGGGTTAGTCCAGTGGTTTGTGTAAGCTTTGTATAGGGTGAGATTTGTGCTGAGGTTTTTTTTGTTTGTTTGTTTTTCCTCTGATGGGCAAGGCTGAGTGAAGTGGTAATCCTGTTTGCTGATAATTGGGTTTTTATTTTTGTGTTGTTTGTTGTTTAGATGAGGCATCCTGCACAGGGTGCTACTGGTGGTTGGGTGATGCCAGGTCTTATATTCAAGTGGTTTCCTTTGTGTGAGCTCTCACTATTTGATACTCCCTAGGGTTAGTTCTCTGGTAGTCTAGGGTCATGGAGTCAGTGTTCCCACTCCAAAGGATCAGGGCTGGATCTCTGTCAGGAATGAAGATTCCACAAGTGGTTTGTTACGGGATTAAGTGAGATTAAAATAAATACCCCAAAATGAGAAACCAAAGATGAACCCCAAATAAATAGCAGTTAGAAAATCAGGAAAATAATCATTAAAATAATAGAATATGCACATATACCTATACACCCATAGCAAAGTCAAAGCAGTCCAGCAAAGTAAAGTACAGTAGATTGACCTGTCAAAAAAAGGAAATAAAAAAATTGTACTTACCAATTAAGAACAATACTAACTTAAGCACAAACTGGAAAACAAAACTAAAGCAAGGTGCCAAGTGGAGAATAAATCTATGAAAACAAAACTAACAAATATATTATGAGGAAAGGAAAGAAGGTAAAGACAGCAAGAATTGATATGCAAAGTTACATAGAGGTAGATGGAGATTTATATACATTAAAGATTAACTGCAAGGAGAAAAGAACAGTAGAAAAGGCAAGCAAAGGAATAAATGTAGAAAAGTATAATAGGGTTAAAAATTAAAATTATAAAAAATAGAAAAGAAAGAAAATGAATAAGAAATTAAAAACAGAAAAAAAGGAAAACTCCACAGAACTGAAAAAAAAAACAACATAGAGACAGAGGTTTATAACAACAATAAAAAGTGTGACTGAATATACACATATACATATACACCCATAAGCAAAATCAAAACAGTCCAACAAAAATAAAGTAGGACACATTGACCTGGCAAACAAAGGAAACCAAAAATTATATCTACCAGTTATGAACAAAACTGACTAAAGCACAAAATGGAAAGCAAAACTAAAGCAAGGTGCCAACTGGGGAATAAAGCAATGAAAATAAAAGTAACAAATATGTTGAGAGGAAAGGAAAGAAAGAAAAGAAAGAAAGAATAGATATGCAAAGTTAAATAGAGGTAGATAAAGAAGATTTATATACATTAAATATTAACTTCAAGGTGAAAAGATCAGTAGGAAAATCAAACAAAGGAATAAATGTAGGGAAAATAATAATAGGTGTAAAAAATTTTAAAAAGAGAAAATTAAAAAAAAAAAAGGAAAGCTCCACAAAATGGCAAAAGCCCGACGTAGAGGGTAACGTTTATAACAACAACAAAAAAAGTGACTGAGGGAAAAAAAGCTTAAAAGCTTAATTGGATTTCATAATGCCAATACAATTGACAACTAAAATGGGGGGGTATAATCCACAAGAATCTACAGAACAAATCAAAACATAAGAATAATAAATGTTTTCCTTGAGTCACTGCTGTCAGAATCCTTTCCATCACCAGGTGTCACAGTCCACCTCACCTTCCTAGGACGCCCTCCAATGCTGTGCTGATCTCTGGACCTGCTGTGGGGGCAGCTCAGATTCTAATCTGGTCCTACTCCTGTGTGTTCTTGCCTCCAATGTTCACAGTTCTCAGAACTAGTGCGTTTTCTTTTGTGGGAGCTCTCAATGTCCTTTTATATATTCCATAGATTCAGAGTCTGCCTTGTTGAGTGTGTAGATTTAATCTGCAGCTTGTACAGCTGGTGGGAAGGTTTTGGGTCTTCTTCCTTAGCCACACTGCCCCTGGGTTTCCATTGAAGTGTTATTTCCACCTCTGCATGTGGGTCGTCCACTGGAGTTTGCTCCTGAAGCTGTCTTGGAGGACTTGGGTTTACCCCTGTGAGGGCCAAGTGTGGAGGTGGTTCAGCTGCTTGGCTCGCAGGGGTTCTTGCAGCTCCAGGTATTCAGGGGAATTGGCAGCAAGGGCAGCAGGAAATATAGTGCTCTAGAAGGGTATGGCAAACAGTATTGGCCAATATGATCCATTATTCTTGCCTGGAGAACCCCCTGACAGAGAAGCCTGGCAGGCCACAGTCTACAGGGTCGCAAAGAGTTGGACACTAGTGAAGGGAAACTATGTGCATAGATCCAAGATTTTTTTTTTTTTTTTTTTTTTTTTGCCTGTGGCAGCTCTGCCCCAGTGAGAGTTGAGTGTGAAGGTGGCACAGCCACTAGGCTTGCGGGTACCCTGGCAGTGCAAACTGTGCAGGGATGCAGACTGCCTCTGCCCGAGGAGTTATGGCCCTATCAGAGTCTTTTTTGAGCCTCTTGTAGCCCACAATCAGAAAGCCTCTTTGGCCAGTCTTTCTCCATAGCTCTACCCATTCAGGCACTTAGAGGGCTCTTTGCCTGGGATCCTTCGCTGTTGTTCAGCATGTCAGGCACATAGAAGGGCGCCCCCGGCTGGGGTCCTACTCTGTAGTTCAGTGTGTCAGGCATTTGATGGACCAGCCTCTCTGTTGTTCAACTCCATATGCTGGCACGTGAGGAGAGAGAGGCTATGTGATGGCTCCACCCCCTACATGTGACTCAGCAGTATCGCCTTGCTTCCATGGCTGCCCTGCTTTCCTCCACAGGCATTTGCCACCACAGTCTCCTCTCTCATATCCCCTCAATCTGTCTCTCCACAGTCAACAGCAGTCCTCGCCCTGGGATTTCTCCACAATCCCTAAATTCCAGCTCCCAGCCACTGCAGCTTCCAGGGGACCTGCGTCCCTGTCTGGGGTGGGTATGGCTGTGGCAAGGACTGTCTGATTCTCATTCCATTTAGGCTGCCACAGATCAGCTGTTTCACTCAGCCTTAAATGTTTCTCCTCTGATTCAGACAGTTGCCCTGATGTGGGGATCAGACCTCTGCTTCAGTTCTCCCACCTGCTGAGGGCAGGTCCAGTCCTACTAACACTCCTGTTTTACACTCTAGTTCCTTCATCCTACTGAGTTTTGCACGGTTCTATATATTCTTTCAAATGGCAATCTACTCCAGCACTCTTGCCTGGAAAATCCCATGGACGGAGGAGCCTGATAGACTACAGTCCATGGGGTCGCAAAGAGTCAGACACGACTGAGCGACTTCACTTTCACTTCACTTTATATATTCTTTCCCACTGGTCAGGTACTCCTGTCTGCTCTCAGCTGGTGTTCTGAATGCACTTCTGTTTCTGAAGGTGTATTCCTGAGGTGTCTGTGGAGAGAGATGTATTCCATATCCACCTACTCCCCTGCCATCTTGTTCTCTCCAAAATTAAACTTTCATACTCTGGAGAATAGAACATTTTTCTTCTTTGTATGAAATATAACTAGAAAAAATGGGACCTGTGTCTTCAATATATCTTTTATTCTAATTGAAACACTTCGCTGAAAGTATGATTGCTGTTTTAATCTATCTTAATGGGATGAGAAATATATGGATTAACTAAAATTTTTAAAATTCAGTCATCAGTTGTCCAAAGTGGAGTGAAGTGAAGTCGCTCAGTCGTATTGGACTCTTTGCAACCCCGTGGACTATAGCCTACTACGCTCCTCCGTCTGCAGGATTTCTGAGGCAAGAATGCTGGAGAAGGTTGCCATTTACTATGTTTTATATTGTTTGCAAGATTTCATATGGAGTAATACAAATAATGTCCTATAATAAATTTCATAGAAAGTGAGTGGATAGAGGGAGACAGAAGAAGGAGCATAGAAATATGAGGCAATGGAAATAGAAGCATATATAAATTTGACTATAATGTGCATTAGAATTAGAATCAGTTCAGTTCAGTTGCTCAGTCATATCTGACTCTTTCCGACCATATAAAATGCAAAGTATTATGTGAGAAAATCTTCAAGAATTACATCATTTTCCAGTGATAGAAAACCAACTAAAATGAGTAAGGAAAATACAAATTTTAATGATATTCATATCTGAAAATGTAGAGATATCATGGACTTTAGGGATGACTGAAACCTAACTGATACTTTTAATACTTGTTCTAGTGTGTTCTCCATCCCTAAGATTTGTTTTCTTCTGTCTTGTCTTCCTTTGGAATTATCTTAGGCTTTCTCCTTCTTCAGCTGAAAATATGGCCACTAGTTGGACCAAACTAATATTCTCTTTTCTCAGAAATGAGAGCAGAAAAACAGAATCTTTCTTCTAATACTTTATTCCCAAAATTAATCTTATTAAGACAGATTCATTTCTGTACCTATCTGTGTGTGTGTGTGTGTGTGTGTGTGTGTGTGTGAATTACTCAGTTGTGTCTGACTCTGAAATTCCATGAACTGTAGCCTGCCAGGCTCCTCTGTCCATGGAATTCTCCAGGCAAGCATGCTGGAGTGGATTGTCATTCCCTTCTCCAGGAGATCTTCCTGAACCAGGGATTGAACCCAGGTCTCCTGCATTTCAGGCAAATTCTTTACTGTCTAAGCCACTGGGAAAGCCCATTCTATCTAAGGGATAGTTGCTATAGTCGGGATTGTATCATGCCTTTATTGACCAGGTCTGGGCATCTATACAGTAAAGTTGTGTGAAGTCAGAGGTGGAGAAACTACTTCTCATGATAAATTAGGGTTCTCTAAGTAGAAGAAAGTATGGATAGGGAAACAGTAAACATCCACTAGAGGGGGTTTGAAGAAGAGAATATGTTCAATTTGGAAAGGAAATAAATTAGAAAAGAATTTAAAGAGTTCATAAAATTTGAGATGTTCCTTAAATGACACATCTAAAAGACACACTTAAAAGTAACAAGCAAAGTGCATCAGAGAGAATGGTATTCCAATCAGAATATACAGCAAGAGTGAAAACATAGATACAGTGGGGGAAAGAAAAAAACATGGAAACACTTTTCAGCAAACAACAGATAGCCAATAGCTAAGAATTCGGGAACTTACTTTTTGAAAGTCTTTGATGAGACATTGAGAATTCTGTGTTCAGCTTTATAGAAGGACTATTGAATGCGTAAGAGAAGGGGTCAATATATGCCATCTGTGAAGACTAGTCTGCAAAACTTTGCAAGGTCAATGAAATGAGGAGATACTGGTGACAGGGAATAATGTTAAAGGTCTATTATGAAGATGATGATTTTAACAATAATTTGAAAGGAATGAAATTATCTGAATTGGAAGATTTCAATGGTTTTGGGTGAGGATGGAGTGAAAGGCTGGGAAATAAGATCAACATTCCCCTCCACCTCTATCTCAAATTGTAAGACAGTATTTCTTCTTTTATTTGTATTACTTATTGGAATTTTATAGTATATTTCATCCAGAGAAATATTTTCCACTGCTTCTATTTTTTTTTTTAATCACTGATCTGGGTGATTTAAAATATAAATAATATAAACATGTTATGTACTCCTCTTGGCTGGTCTCAGTTTTTCTTTGCCTACTATACAGATGTGAACTAAGGAATAAGACAGCTGGGTGGGTTTCTATAATGGCAGTACTTTATTAGCACTCAAATATTGCAGGGAATGTAAAGATATGGAAAATTTTTTTAATGTATCTGAACACCTGATATACAGAACATTCTGATAGGATATTTAGGGTAGAGTTTGAAAAATAATAAGCACTCTTCTATCTACAAGCCCAATGAGTAATTTTTAGTTGACAAACTGCTTCCTGGGGACACTGATTTCAGTTCATTTTATAGGGCTTTTGTTTGGATGAATCAACCATAAAAATTTGGGGATAGGTGTGAAGTGGTACCTCATTGTGGTTTTGATTTGCATTTCTCTAATAATGAGTGATGTTGAGCATCTGCAAGCAATAAATGCTGGAGAGGGTGTGGAGAAAAGGGAACCCTCCTACACTGTTGGTGGGAATGCAAACTAGTACAGCCACTATGGAGAACAGTGTGGAGATTCCTTAAAAAATTGCAAATAGAACTACCTTATGACCCAGCAATCCCATTTCTAGGCATACACACCGAGGAAACCAGAATTGAAAGAGACACATGTACCCCAATGTTCATCGCAGCACTGTTTATAATAGCCAGGACATGGAAACAACCTAGATGTCCATCAGCAGATGAATGGATAAGAAAGCTGTGGTACATATACACAATGGAGTATTACTCAGCTGTTAAAAAGAATTCATTTGAATCAGTTCTGATGAGATGGATGAAACTGGAGCCGATTATACAGAGTGAAGTAAGCCAGAAAGAAAAACACCAATACAGTATACTAACACATATATATGGAATTTAGGAAGATGGCAATGACGACCCTGTATGCAAGACAGGGAAAGAGACACAGATGAGTATAATGGACTTTTGGACTCAGAGGGAGAGGGAGAGGGTGGGATGATTTGGGAGAATGACATTCTAACATGTATACTATCATGTGAATTGAATCGCCAGTCTATGTCTGACGCAGGATGCAACATCTTGGGGCTGGTGCATGGGGATGACCCAGAGAGAAGTTATGGGGAGGGAGGTGGGAGGGGGGTTCATGTTTGGGAATGCATGTAAGAATTAAAGATTTTAAAATTAAAAAAAAATAAAAAATAAAAAAAAAATTTGGGGATAGGAAAGAATTATTGAAGATAATAAAGAAGAAGCTGAATTATACCTTGAGAGTCTTCCTGTCATTTCTTCCACAGTACTCAGACTTGCCTCTATATACATGTTGAAAATATATTTATATTGAATACATATGAAAATATATGTGGAAGGTATATCAACATGGCAACGTCTATCTTAGCTATAACCTTGTTAAATTATTTAAAAAGTATAACAGCCATATATTAGGAAGACTACAATATCCAAGAGAGGTTCAGCAAAGCATTACAAAATAGGACATTACTGTGGGAAACAGGTTTGCTGGTAAATGATATTGATATGAATCTTTTTGTCATTGCTAATTTTAAAAAGCAATAGAGGAGGAAGTATCTATCATTGCGGATTTTTATCCTGGGAGATACAATTCACACAAGTAAAGCACTAGAGAAAAAAGAAAAGACAGACAGACTTCTGATTACAGTGAATCCAGATAATTTTATTTTTATACATTCCATCTCTCAGAGATTCAGTGAACCAACTATCTGCCTGAGGAAACAAGCTACCACTATCCCACAGAACTGCTTTAGTTATATAAATAATCAATACTGGAAACATATTTCTCAGTTTTATGTCTGGGAGTAAGAGTCTACAATCAAAATATGACAGTGTATATTAACACTATATAAATTCCCTATTTGAACAAGGATGGATAATACAAGGGAAAATGTCTAACAAGGAGCACTGAGAGATTTTTCTTTTTCCACAGAGATTTAAAGTAAGAACAAATCTTTAAAACTGATTTTCTATAATGAACGGAGTAAATTTTTAAAAAGCATCTGATTTGCATGTCTCTTTTGAAAACATGCTTCATAAATTAAGAACTGGTTGTAATAAGAAAAATGAACAGTTAAACAGCAAAGCTATATAAGTTTTATCCAGTAGATGGGTATAATTTTAAGAGATTAATTATGTGCAGTGCTTACAAATATATGGAGAACCATATGCTCCTTTACATTATTGATAGAAATATAAATAGATACAGCATTTGGGGAAGGTAAATTGACAGAGTATATCAAAATTTGAAATGTGAAAATCACTTATCAACGTTTTGACTTCAAAAAATCACTTTAACCATTTTACAAAAATATTCCGCTGATCAACTGTTTTGGACCTGTTTCTATAAACAATCTATTCTTGATGAAAACCCTATTTCCCTAGTCTATGTGGTTCTAGTAGAGATGTTGTTGATTGTGACCCAAATCTCCTAACACAAGATTTCATATATCCAACCTAAAGACCTGGCAGTGAAAGCTCTCAGTCTTAACCATTGTACCGCCAAGAAATCCCCAAGAAATTCTACATATTTTTGTTGAGAGAAAGTGATGAGAGGGTGTGGACTTGGGACTTTGAAGAGCTGACAAAGGTGCATCTTTAAGATAAATAAGTACTAGAGATGTTATGCACAATGTGGTAAATATAATTAACACTACTGTATGTTCATGTTAAATGTGAAAGTTGTTAAGAGGATAAATTCTGAAAGTTCTCATCACAGAGAAAAATACCTTTCCCTTTTTCTCTTACATGAGACGCTCAATTGTGGTAACCTTCTCATCATGTGTGAGTGTAAGGCAAATCATTAAGCTGTATACCTCAAATTGACACAGTTGTGTATGCAAATTTTATTTCAATTAAAATGAAAGAAAAAACACAGTTTCAAGAAAAGATAATGTAAGCTGTAAAAAAAAAAAAAAAAAGACAGAACTTCCAGTGTAAAATGGGCATAAGCAGTAAGTAGTTAACTCACAAATGGAAAATCTTAAAAGGCTTGAAAGTAAATAAATACAAGTGCAATCAAATCTCAGTGGCAATTAGAAAAGAAAAGTAAGTTAAAATAGAAAGAGAGATCACTTATAGCTATCAGCATTGCAAAAATCTGAGTCAGCTAATGCTAAATCTTGACATAATGTGTTGAAATAGGAACCCACGTGTTCTGAAGGAAGGAATACAAAATGTTAGAGATGATGCAGAGAGATTTTTTAAAGTACTCAGTTAAGTATGCACATACTCTATGTCTAGGATGATTTTGTAATTTTCATATAAACTGTGACACTTCAAAACTGTTTTAGGATACTTTGCATGAAGTGGAATTATTCTGACTAACTAGAATACATGGTCATCCAATATATTACCTCAAACCCTTCATATATATATATATATATATATATATACAAGAGATTAAAGCATCAATCAATATAGGGGCATATATATTTGTTCATTACTGCATTCATGGTAGCAATAGAACATTATGAAAACTAAACATACATCTATAATGTATAATATTCACTGGTTAGGTGCAGTTAAATGTATATTCTGCAACATTAAAAATTATTGTGAAGTGATAAACTGTATATTTCACTTAAGATACGTGACTCCAAATTTATGTACATATGTTGTCTATGGGTAGTTTGTAGACTAGAAAAGTGAAACATTATAGATTAAAGGAGAGGAGGGAAAATAGTTAATTAAAAAATTAATAACTTCAATAACTTTTAAATAATTTTTTTATTTTTCCTCATAGTAATAACATAATTAAAAGTGAACATGTCCATCTATTCCTTACACTCATCTATATAATGTTGAAATGGAGTATCTATGTTTACAATGTTTTGTTAAGAACCATAACAGATGCCTCAGTGTTTGAGAATTCTTAGCTGAAACATTACTGTGGTCATCTTTTGGCTTCAATGTCACCTCTGTGTTTTAACTGATAAATTGATTGAAGAGCACTTTTATTTTCTCAGCTGCATTAAGGAGAAAAGACAGTGATGGCAAATAAAATAATCTTAAAAGCATAGAATGTTTTGACTCAAGGATTTTTAAAACTTCTTTCATCAATAGAGGCAAAAAGTGAACAAGTCTTCTCAGATGGATGTTTCTGACACAAACCTAGTCAGAGAAGACTACAAGTTTAAAGCAACAGTTAACTAAGGTTAGGCAAATTAATGTAACATTATATTCACAGATGTTACAAATTGTCAATGAGATTGTGTGTGGTATCCCATGACATCAAATGCAAATTAAAGTATACTGGATTTTGAAGGTCAGGTTCAAAATTCTGGTGGAAATTACATTCAAATGGATACACATTTATACGTTCAAGGAGAAGACTATATAATCTTCATGGTCTTCATTTGATTGTAGTGATTGTTTTTCAAAGAGTAGGGTTTTGTTGTTGTGAAGAAAAAGCCTTTATAAAGATGAAGCTAACGTGTTTGCATTTAAATGTAGACAATGAACAGAGCAATAGAACTGAGTTTGTTAAAAGGGAACCTGATGGAACATTTTCTTCTCTATGCCATATTGACACAAAAAACATTAAAATTGCTGATTGATTTTAACAACTCCTCTGTGTTCCTAAATATTTTTTAATATTTTTTTAATTTTTTTTAATTTTGAGATAATTGTAAAGTCACAAGAAGTTGCAAAAATAGTACAGAGAGGTCCCATTTCCTTCTCCAGTTTCCTCTAGTGATTCCATCTTACACAATACAATACAAAATCAAAACCAGGAAGTTGACATTGGCATGTGAGTGTAGAGTTCTGTGTCATTTTTGCACATATGTAAGTATTTACATCTACTAACACAGTCAAGCTACCTAACAAGGCCATCACCCCCAAGGATCTCCCTCAGGCTATCCCTTAGGCTATCCCTTTATAGTCACACCTATCATGCTCCCTTCTACCTTTCCTAACCCCAGACAACCACTAATCTCTTTTCCATCTCTATAATTTTGTCACTTCCAGAATGCTATGTATGAATCATACAGTATGTGACCTCTTGAGGTTGTCTTCTTTTTTTTTTTTTTTTTTTTAACTCAGCATAACACCCTTGAGATACATCCAACTTGTGTATAAATAGTTCATTTATTTTTCAAGCGGAGTAGTATCCCATGATATGGATATATCATAGCTTGTAAACAATTCACCTATTGCAGAACATTTTTGTCATTTCTATTAATAACTTTTGTCCATTTATAAATAAGTTGATATAAATAATCATGTATACTTTTATAGATATGAATTTTCATTTCTGAGAGATAAATGTTCAGGCATGAAATTGTTGTGTCATATGGTAAATTTATATCCCAAATTTTAATGTTTGTTTTCCTTAGGTTAATCTCTTTATTTCTTTATATGGAAGTCTATATAAGTAAGTCCCTTCTTACTCAAGGATAAGCTATGCATGGGAAATAATTTAACCTGGGCCCATAAATAATTATAAAATATAAAACAAAAAGAGATTTGCCAAAAATATTTACAAACAAAAATCCACACTTTCATCTTGGGTTTTAACAGCCTCCATAATAATCTCTGAGCAACTAAGCATATAATAATTTCTTGTAATTTAGGAAAGCTGGACTCCAGCCTCAGCTCTCCTAGTGTTTTTGTTGACTGTCTTGATAGCTTATCTTTCAGCTAAAAGATATACCTCAGTAGTACATATTTATCTATATAAGAGTATCCATGAATTTATAGTATTATCCTCTTCTCCGGATTGTGCCTTGATTTTACTCCAGTTTCTGAATCTTTGTTTAGTTGGTTTAGTCTTTCATGAATTATTTTCTCCCTTATTTTCAGTTTGGCATTGCATTTATTGCTTTGGCTTCTAAAGTTACGTTCACACTCAAAACTTTGGCTTGACTTGTTCCTTAACTTTTAGTCCCAATTTGAGCTAACTTGGTCTCTCAAAGATAGTTCTGGAGCTTTGAAATAGGACGCAGAAAGGTAAGGCAAGGTCAGATTCTGCATCACTTCAAGTAATTTAGTTAATATCTGTAGACTTCAATTTTCTCATCTGTATATGGTCCCCTCAATTAATGTTATCCTATTGTTTTGCATTATAAATTACCAAGAGACTCAAGCTTTTACAGTTCTTTCTTTTTTTATTAGTTTCCTAAAAATTGCTTTTTATTGGAGTATACCTGTTTTACAATGTAATGTTAGCTTCTGCTGTACAGTAAAGTGAATCTGTTATACATACACATATGTCTATTCTTTTTTTAGATTCTTTTCCCATATGGGTCATAATAGAGTAATGAGTAGAGTTCCCTGTGCTATACAGTAGGTCCTTATTAACTATTTTATGCATAGTAGCATATAAGTATAAATTCCAATCTCCCAATTTACCCTCTGCCACTTTTCTGCCCTAGTAACCATAAGTTTGCTTTTTATGTCAGTGACTATTTCTTTTTTGTAAATAAGAAATACCATCTGTAAACACCATTTTTTTTTTAACATTCCACGTGTAAGTAGTATCATGTGATATTTTTCTTTCTCTGCCTTCACTTAGTATGACAATCTCTAGGACCATCTATGTTGCTGCAAATGGCATTATTTCTATTTTTTTTATGGCTGAATAACAGTCCAGATTTTTTTTGCTACCCAAAGCAATTTACAGATTCAATGCAATCTGTATCAAATTCCTATGCATTTTCCTTATCCAGTCTCTTTCTTCTGTAAGTATCTTGGTCAGTTCTCAGAGTCTAATTTTTTTTTTCTAAAAGTGTCTCACTGAACTTCCTCATGCAGTGCCATAACAACCATTAATCTCTATGCTTGTTTAAGGTCCATATAGCTCCAGAGCATATCTAAGTTCTAAATTTTCAACCAGTTCTGTTTTTGTTTTGTTTTGCCCACTAGCATTACATGTCCACTAGGTAAAACTGTCCTAATTATGCATTCCAAGGTTTCATTGTCTTCTTTAGGAAGCCAGTATGGGGGAAATGCTCTCTGATTGAGAAAAAGCCACCTACTAATAGAGGGATCAGTAGAGTATTTGCAAAGGAGGTTACTTGATTTATGTAATGTTCTGTTAAAAGTTACCCTTAAATTTAGTAGTTTAGAGCAAAAATTTTTAGGAATTTAAGAGGAGGTAAATTGAATAGTTCTTATTCAGCATATCTCAGAAAGTTGGAGTCAGACAGTGGCTGTGACTAGAGTCATTTTGGAGGCTTCTTCACTCTTGGCAGGGCCAGAACAGCTGGGACTGGAAAAGTTGGCATTCTTCAGCTATCTCTATGCCAATGGAATTTCTCAACACAAGCTTGGAGTAGGAAATGGCAACCCACTCCAGTAAGCTTGCCTGGGGTCCTATAGACAGGGAAGCCTGGTGGGCTGCTGTCCATGGGGTCACACAGAGTTGGACATGAGTGAAGCGACTTAACATGAATGCGTGCATTGGAGAAGGAAATGGCAACCCACCATAGGATCCATATACTGGTGTAGATCCTTTAAAAATAGTTGTCTGTAATGAGACCAAAAAAATGCCTTCGTTTCATCCTCACCTCGTGATTTTTGACAAGTAGAAATTCAGTAAGGTTAATGTGATATATATATATATATATATATATATATATATATATATATATCCATTTTTATTCCCCAACTTTAAAATACTCTATCTCAGTTATTTTTCTTTGGAAAATGAGTTCATTGAATAGCGAGTTAGATTGCAATAATCTCCTGGTCACGTTTTGTCCAGAGGTGGATTAATATGTTGAAGCTATAAACATTAAAATACTATCATTTGCCAACTGCTCTCATTCCCTCTGCCAACATGCCACTATTAAGTATTAAACAATTAAATCATAAAATAAATTTACAAGTATCCAAATGTGTCTAACTTTTAAGTTAATGACTAAAGTAGAACTTTAAAGTATGGCAAGTGCCATATAATATCCAAATATTATATTAGGTGCCTCTGCTTTGCAGGTGCCCTCAACACATGCTTAGTGAGCCCATTGGTTAACTGATAAAAGTCTATTTTATTGTGCATAGATAACATACTCAATTTTATTCATAAGTCATTTATACTATTAATGTTTCAAACATAGAGCTTATTAAAGTTTCACTACAAAGTTGTCCAGTTTTATAGAACCCAAAGTAAGTAGAATCTGTTCTCTTATGCTAGAGATTTAAGGCAAAAATACATATATATTTATATTCATATTTATATGTTATATCAGTTCGGTTCAGTCACTCAGTCGTGTCCAACTCTTTGAAACCCCATGAATCACAGCATGCCAGGCCTTCCTGTCCATCACCAACTTCCGGAGTTCACTCAGACTCATGTCCAGCGAGTCAGTGATGCCATCCAGCCATCTCATCCTCTGTCGTCCCCTTCTCCTCCTGCCCCTAATCCTTCCCAGCATCAGAGACTTTTCCAGTGAGTCAACTCTTCGCATGAGGTGGCCAAAGTACTGGAGTTTCAGCTTTAGCATCAGTCCTTCCAAAGAAATCCCAGGGCTGATCTCCTTCAGAGTGGACTGGTTGGATCTCCTTGCAGTCCAAGGGACCTTCAAGAGTCTTCTCCAGCACCACAGTTCAAAAGCATCAATACTTCAGCGTTCAGCCTTCTTCACAGTCCAACTCTCACATCCATACATGACCACAGGAAAAACCATAGCCTTGACTAGACGGACCTTAGTCGGCAAAGTAATGTCTCTGCTTTTGAACATGCTATCTAGGTTGGTCATAACTTTTCTTCCAAGGAGTAAGCGTCTTTTAATTTCATGGCTGCAGTCACCATCTGCAGTGATTTTGGAGCCCCCCAAAATAACTGTTCCCACTGTTTCCCCATATATTTCCCACGAAGTGATGGGACCAGATGCCATGATCTTCGTTTCCTGAATGTTGAGCTTTAAGACAACTTTTTCACTCCCTTCTTTCACTTTCATCAAGAGGCTTTTTAAGTTTCTCTTCACTTTCTGCCATAAAGAAGTGAGAAATAGATTTAAGGGTCTAGATCTGATAGATGGAGTGCTGATGAACTATGGACTGAGGTTCGTGACATTGTACAAGAGACAAGGATCAAGACCATCCCCATGCAAAAGAAAAGCAAAAAAGCAAAATGGCTGTCTGGGGAGGGCTTACAAATAGCTGTGAAAAGAAGAGACGTGAAAAGCAAAGGAGAAAAGGAAAGATATAAGCATCTGAATGTAGAGTTCCAAAGGGTAGCAAGGAGAGATAAGAAAGCCTTCCTCAACTAACAATGTGAAGAAATAGAGGAAAACAGCAGAATGGGAAAGACCAGAGATCTCTTCCAGAAAATTAGACAATAATGTAAAGTAATTAATCTCCAATTAAAATAAATAAATTTATATTTAAAAAAAAGAAAATTAGATATTCCAAGGGAACATTTCATGCAAAGATGGGCTCGATAAAGGACAGAAATTGTATGGACCTAACAGAAGCAGAAGATATTAAGAAGAAGTGGCAAGAATACACAGAAGAACTGTGCAAAAAAGATCTTCAAGACCAAGATAATCAAAATGGTGTGATCAATCACCTAGAGCCAGACATGCTGGAATATGAAGTCAAGTGGGCCTTAGAAAGCATCACTATGAACAAAGCTAGTGGAGGTGATGGGATTCCTGTGGAGCTATTTCAAATCCTGAAAGATGATGCTGTGAAAATGCTGTACTCAATATGCCAGCAAATCTGGAAAACTCAGCACTGGCCACAGGACTGGAAAAGGTCAGTTTTCATTCCAATCTCAAAGAAAGGCAATGCCAAAGAATGCTCAAACTACCGCACAATTGCACTCATCTCACGCGCTAGTAAAGTAATGCTCAAAATTCTCTAAACCAGGCTTCATCAAAAGATGAACTGTGAACTTCCAGATGTTCAAGCTGGTTTTAGAAAAGGCAGAGGAACCAGAGGTCAAATTGCCAACATCCGCTGGATCATGGAAAAAGCAGGAGAGTTCCAGAATTGCATCTATTTCTGCTTTATTGACTATGCCAAAGCCTTTGACTGTGTGGATCACAATAAACTGTGGAAAATTCTGAAAGAGATGGGAATACCAGACCACCTATAATACGTAATAAATATACATGTAATAAATATATATTCATATGTAAGTATATTTATTACCTATTACTTCTATTAATTATATCTTTGATTTTTTAATAATAGTAGCTATGTATGCAGAGAATAATAAAGAAATATGTGAGAGGTTTTTGTTTTTATTTTCTTTTAATTTCACAAAACAGTAGAGAAAATGGATGGTAGGAAGGCAGGAATGCTAAGCTCTGAGGTCAAGCAGGCTCCATGGAGAGCAACCTGTAATAAATAGTGAACAGACTCCATTTCTTTTTTGTATTCTAGGGATTAAGAAAAGTGAATGTCCTAAAATTACATATTGATTGTCTACATTATGGCTAAAGTTTAACTGGAGTGCCCAAAATATTAATCCAGCACTCAGAATCAAAGAAATTGAACTACACAAGTCCTTCTGGAGTTAGAATAGTAGAAAAAGAAGTCAAAATTTGCTGATATACTAAAGTGTCTTAGTAATAATTAAAAAGGAAGAAGATTGGGAGAGGTCAAGATGTAATGACTATACCAAGAAAGCTGAGCACTGAAGAATTGATGCTTTGGAACTGTGGTGTTGGAGAAGACTCTTGAGAGTCCCTTGGACTGCAAGGAAATCCAACAAGTCCATCCTAAAGGAAATCAGTCCTGAATTGGAAGGACTGCTGCTGAAGCTGAAACTCCAATACTTTGGCCACCTGATGCGAAGAGCTGACTCTTTGTAAAGACCCTGATGCTAGGAAAGATTGAAGGAGGGAGAAGGGGAAGACAGAGGATGAGATGGTTGAATGGCATCACCAACTCAATGGACATGAGTTTGAGTGAACTTCAGGAGTTGGTGATGGACAGGGAGGGCTGGCATACTGTAGTCAATGGGGTCGAAAAGAGCCCGACACGACTGAGCGACTGAACTGAACTGAACTGAAGATGTAATGATTAACAAAGACCTGCCAAAAATCAGCCTTCAGGTCATTCTGAAGAACCTTCTCTCTGAAAGACTTTATTTTTTATAATAGGGAACCAGTAATTTCTAAAGTGTCTTTCATTAGGATAGGAAACCAGGGGTAAAAATGAATCACATATTTTGTTATTTTTGCAATGACATGCAAATGGAATTACCATGGGCAGATTTCTTTTTTTTTTACTCTGATATTTGTGGTGTATGGTGTGCTCCTTGTGTGTTATCCTTTTGTCCCAACCATACTTCCAATAAGCTGCCAAATTAATTTTGGAAAAATAACAAAAAATGATTTTGGTGAATTTCTTTAAATGGTTGAAAGAAGTACGTGGACACTTCTGGAAAACAATGGACACAAAGAGATTGCTCGTTTTATTATAAATACATATTGTACATGGAATTGGAATATCTATGTTGTATTACTATCTAAAGATAATAGTAAGAAAATAATGTATTAATGGATATGCTTCCTTATCAGAGAATTTTGTGTGCATGATTTCTGTAGTATTTAGTTACCTCCACCCATATCAGGTTAGATATATAGGTAAAGAAAAAAAATTAAAGAGGAAGAAGGGAAAAATGAATGGAGATCTCTGATGCCAACCATCATTCGCAAGCTGGTTCCCCACAAGTAGTAATTATATGTTTAGGAATTACTCCAAGTTCTAATTAGGCAGAGATGAATTACTTAAACCTATATTTTATATAGTATAAAATCTAGAATACAACCTTGGTCACTACATAGCCAAGAATTGTTATTTAGGAATTATGTTGATAGCAAGTTGCACAGTTAATCCAGAGGTTTAGTCACACACTCAGAGGGTGCACTCTTTTCCCCTCATCTTTATTGAGATGTAATACATTGATTACAATGTTAATTGATATATAACATTGTATAAGGTTAAAGGTACAATGTAATGGTTTGATAAATATATATGTTTTGCATTATGCTTACCACAATAAGTTAACCCATTCATCACACCACATAGTTACTTTTTTGTGTGTGCCTTGAGAACTTTTAAGATCTAATTTCTTAGCAACTTTCAATATACAGTAGCAGTACTATTAGCATTATGCTACATAAAATAAGTCAGACAGAGAAAGGCATGCTGTTTGATCTCACTTATACGTGGAATCTAAAAAACAAAAAATCTGAGCTAATAGAAATAAAAAGCAGCTCAGTGGTTGCCAGAGGTTGGGGTGTAGTCTGGGGAATTGGATGAAGGTGATCAAAAGATGACTTATTCTTTTGTGGATGAGATTAATTTTATCACTACTTATACATTGTGTAGATTTTGGAATAATCTGGAAGCTATCATAAAGAAACAAGTTGATACCTCAAGTTTAAAAATCCTTGTTTTGATATTATTAGCTTATTGTGCCTCAGATCCCTGAAGAGCTAAATCACCTGGAGGGCTTCTTAGAACAGGAGGCCTCACCCTCAGACATTCTTCTTCTGCAGATGTGTGGCCAAAGAGAATGTGCTATTCTGACAAGTTCCTAGTTGATACTACTGCTGCTGATCCAGGAACAAGTTTTTGGAATCACTGCCTTAGATTAAGAGCATCTCACAAATAATTTTCTGAGATCCTCAAATTGAAGAGAAATCATCAAAATTATCAGCCTCCTACTTTGTCCATTTTAAACTTTTGTATTTGTTTTATTATAAATAAAAAAGTATGTTTCTCTATTCTCATGTCAAATCCACCAGTTGTGTAATACCTCACTGCCTATTCTCCTTAAAACACCTAATGAACAGCAAGCAAATGATAAGTGAGATAAGAACATACACTTATCACCAGGTTTATTGTCTGATTTTTGTTCAATGCCTATAGGTAACTGTAAGATTTGGTTGCATATGCTGATTTCAGTGCCAGTTTTCTAATACTCAGATTCCTCTTTTTCTTCTCTTCATGGGCCCATGATTCATTCTTGCATTTTTGTATTCATTACAGACATATGCTATTTATTTGTTTATTTTATTTATTTATTTTTGGTTGTGCTGGGTCTTTGTTGCTTCATGGGCTTTCTCTAGTTGCTGTGAGTAGAGGCTGCTCTCTAGCTGTGATGTGAGGGCTTCTCATTGCTGTGGCTTCTCTTGTTGTTGAACATGGGCTCTAGAGCACAGGCTTCAATAGTTGTGGTGCAAGGGCTTAGTAGTTGTGGCTCATGGGCTAAAGAGTAGGACTAAAGAGTAGCTCTTTAGTAGTTGTGGTGTACGGGTTTAGTTGCCCATGGCCTGTGGGATCTTTCCCAGACAAGAGACTGAACCTGTGTTTCCTGCACTGGACTACCAGGGAAATCCCTATATTCCTTTTCCATAGATAATCTCTGTCTTAAGTTTTGTAGATTATGATACTCTTTTACTTTTGTCAATTACAAACATGTGCTATTTTTTTTTAATTTTTATTTTTACTTTATTTTACTTTACAATACTGTATTGGTTTTGCCATACATTGACATGAATCCACCATGGGTGTACATGCGTTCCCAAACCTGAACCCCCCTCGCACCTCCCTCCCCATAACATCTCTCTGGGTCATCCCCATGCACCAGCCCCAAGCATGCTGTATCCTGCATCGGACATAGACTGGCACTTCGTTTCTTACATGATAGTATACATGTTTCAATGCCATTCTCCCAAATCATCCCACCCTCTCCCTCTCCCTCTGAGTCCAAAAGTCCGCTCTACACATCTGTGTCTCTTTTGCTGTCTTGCATATAGGGTCATCATTGTCATCTTTCTAAATTCCATATATATGTGTTAGTATACTGTATTGGTGTTTTTCTTTCTGGCTTACTTCACTCTGTATAATCGGCTCCAGTTTCATCCATCTCATTAGAACTGATTCAAATGTATTCTTTTTAATGGCTGAGTAATACTCCATTGTGTATATGTACCACAGCTTTCTTATCCATTCATCTGCTGATGGATGTCTAGGTTGTTTCCATGTCCTGGCTATTATAATAGATGGAGAAATATACCATGTTCATGGATTGGAAGAATCAATATAGTGAAAATGATATACTACCCAAAGCAATCTACAAATCCAATGCAATCCCTATCAAGTTATCAGCGATATTTTTCACAGAACTAGAACAAATAATTTCAAGATTTGTATGGAAATACAAAAAACCTCGAATAGCCAAAGCAATCTTGAGAAAGAAGAATGGAACTGGAGGAATCAACTTGCCTGACTTCAGGCTCTACTACAAAGCCACAGTCATCAAGACAGTATGGTACTGGCACAAAGACAGAAATATAGATCAATGGAACTAAATAGAAAGCCCAGACATAAACATGTGCTATTTAAATCAAAATTTTAAAAATGTATTCAACTTATTATAGAGAAAAGGTAAATCACACACAAAAATCAAGCTATAGATAAAATTAAGTATATATTATAAAAGGCAATAAGTGTATCACTCATTGTTCTTTCTTAATTATCAGTTCATGTTTGGACTCCAATAGTTGTTCGCTATCATTGATTTTTGCCTTCAGTTTGTCACTATTTTTATTTGCTCAAATATAGTGGCCAAAATTGTCTAGTTCAAATAATGTTTTAATGTGTGGCTGCCATATTTAGGGGCCTCAAATAAATCTCTTTTGTTTATCTTTTCAAATCTGAACACCTCTAACATATATTTTTTTTCTTTACAGAAAAAAATAACTAGCAAAACACTCCTGAGTAAAGAAATGACCTAGTCTAAGAATCAACGCTCATCTTAATCAAAACTCTCTCAATAGGCATGCGGATCATGGAGAAAAAAGGACAGGAAGACATGGGTGGTGGTTCATATTACCAAGAGAGAAACCTGAAAGAAATAGGAATGGATATCTTTTTCAAGTAAATCCTTTTGATTTTTTTGATAGATGAGATAAGCTACAGAAAGCAGTAGAGAGAAATTCCTTCCCAAAATAGGGACCATAATAGTGACTCTGGTGTGCCTATTTACCACTATAATGCAGACTAGTGCCTATTTTAATGCTCAGGATATATATTTTAATCCAAGAACGTAAGTCCTGTTTATAATCTGCCTTACTATATAATTATATAATCATATAATAGCAATGATAGCATTTACTATCCAATCAATGGATCCCTAGTAGATGTGCATTCAGGTTGTGCTTGAATACAAGTGACAAGGTGATTACTGTTTTGTTATCTCCTCCCAAAACCTTTTTCATTATAAACAGCTTTAACTGACTGTCAGTATAGAAATTTTATATGTCTTCTGACAACTGACCAGTTTAATTATCTATACAATTTTAAATAATTTGCAGAGATTGCTCTGCATATTTAAATTGATATATTGGTTAGATAACCTTTCCCAATGATCAAATACATTTAAGTAAAAGTATGTGAAATTTATGTAGGGATGTCTAATAACAGTGCCAGGTTCAGAGACATTAGTGATTGGAAAAGTTTTGGGGAGAATTCTTTTGATTTCTCAAAGGAAAATCCTTTGGGTGCCTTTAGAATGCAATTCTGAGAAGCTGAGGAAACTTTTCTGCATTCTGATGGGTAAAATAATTAGTTTTCCATCTTATCCCATGCACCAGCATTTACCTACTCCTGAGAGTGCTACAGAGAACAAATTTGCTCAAAGAGGTGCCTTGCACAAATTGAATTCCAACTGTTCTGTGTGGCCTAAATTGTTCTAGCAAAGTCACAAAGTAAATATGAGATGAGTTTGATGAAATAATTGCTAGTTTTGTCAGTAGTTATGGTTTTAATACAATTGAGCCTATTAAGGTATTTATTTAGGCAATGTGTTATATGAGTAAAACCATATTTAGTTATACATATATGTATATATTTAGATATTAAAATATATATACATATACATTTGTATGTATTTTATGTATATATTCTATATAAATAAATACATTTACAATGGACTATTATTGGCTATAGATTCCATGCTTATTTTTGAAAAATATTTTGTGCTGATCAAGAGATATATAAATTTACATGTAAGTTTATGCAAATGAACATTCATTTCTTACTTGTACAACTAAAAATTTAGAGAACAATTATGAAGAAACTGATAAAAGACATTCATAATTTCACTTAAATATGTTTTAAAATTAATTTTTCACCCTTTATGGATATGTCACAGTTCTTTCTCATAGTCCCTTCCTGACTACTCCAAATCAATAAATTTAAATTAATAAAAGGAAAAATGACCTTATAAAGCAAATATTTTGTATAGAGTACATTGTAAGTCACCACAAACATCTACTTTTTCCTTTCATGCCACTTTATATGAAAAATAAATTGTTTTAGATTATTTGGGCTTTTCCCAGCTGTACTCATTCAAGAGTCATTTATTTCTAAAAATCTTCTTAAAATATAAACAGTAGTAATTAAATATTGGTTTATTGACACTTCACAGAAAACGATTTATTTCCACTTTTCTATGTGATTGTTTACATAAATATAAATTTGCTTTTGATGTTAGAGAGAGTTTAAAATGTTTAGACCTAGCTTGCAGGGGCTAAGTTTATCTGTCACATTGTTAATGCTTCATACATTTAATATATTTTGTAGGTACCTCAAAATTCATTTATGTGAAATATTTAAAAATACTTGCCCCTCATCAGCATAGAATAAAATTCTATCACACTATTGTCATTGGTCAGCTTGATGGATTGCTTAGTATAACACTTGCTTGTTTCCCAACAGAAAAGCGCAATGAGTATATCTCAACTTACCAAGAGAAATGAATCTCTAGAGAATTGGTATTAAAATTAAGTCCTGTGGTTTGGCTTGTCTCTATTTTGATGGATGTCCTATTGCCTATCTTCCCGTAAGTAGAAGAATTAAAATAAAATGGCTACACTGGACGTTTTAAGGTTATCATGACATTAAATACCCACTGCTGGCATTAAAAGATAATTAAATTACATTTTAAAATAGAATGATATGAATTGACAATGAATGAAATAATTAGACAAAGAAAATCTATTACAACACATCACTTCTAATATTCCTCAAGGTATTTTAAGATTTTTTTTTAAATCAAAGAGGGAAGATTCCGAAAAACTTGTCTTTTGAAAAATTTGTGTCTTATTGTCTATCTTTGATGACAGAATATTAGCTGTGAGAAAAAAAAAGTTCATTAATACTTAGGAAATAAAAAGACTTCTGGGGAAATTATCACTCTATGTGTTCAGGATTCTGCCCTCCGACATGTAAAAAAATCTGTAAAGGAAAGAGAGGCCCACCCATTTTAGAAGAGATTTGAGAAAGCAATTCATCAAAAATTTGTATTATCACTTGAAAGACTATACTAAATTAAAAGAAAACACATGTTTTTCTTAAAATTTTGTTTTCTTTAGAATCCATACCTGGTGTTTGTGTGTGTGTGTGTGTGTGTGTGTGTGTGTGTGTGTGTGTGTGTAATTTAGGAACTTGAAGGTTTTGAAGGAGTAGAGGATAAGTTTATTTTATTGTTTTAATGAGTTGTACTAGAATAAAATATGATTGAGGGCTTCCTCGGTGGCTCAGTGGCAAAGAAACCACCTACCAATGCAGGAGATGCAAGAGATGTGGGTTTGATCCCCGGGATGAGAAGATCCCCTAGAGAAGGAAATGGCAACCCACTCCAGTATTCTTGTCTGGGAAATCCCATGCACAGAGGAGTCTGGCAGGCTATAGTCCATGGGATCACAAAGAGTTGGACACAAATGAGTGACTGAGCACATACACACAAAACATGATTTATCATTTTTCAATAATTATTGCTACTCTGTTTTTTTCAATATTCCTATTTTAAGATACATTTTTTCTATTTAAAATTACTTATAATTTATTTTAAAATAAAATAATAGATGATATTCAATTAAGAGCAAAATATTAAATACAATGTTTTTTATATTTATACAATAATTTGAATTAATATAAAATATTTCCCATACAGAAAATAAAATATTTCATGGAAATAAAATGTTCCTCCTATAGAAAATAAGCTATCTTGTATGCTATAATACTTTGCATTTAGTAGTTACTAAATAAATATTTGCCAGAAAACAATAAAAACATTATCATTCTAATTCTGGTAGACTTGGCAGGGACCAAAGAGTTAATTTTTTTTAAGTTGTAGTGTAGGTGTAAAAAATTGTATTTTAATCATTCACACCTAAGCAGTAGAAAGAATTCATTAGCTAAAACTGTAGGATCTATTTGTCACTAGAGAAACTGAGGAGAATTATGTCAGAAAAATTACCCAGGAAATGGGCTGGTCCTAACTGAAGTGAGGGGGAACTATCACAAGAAACACACTTCATCATTATGTATTTTTTCTGGAGGGAATGAGATCTACTTAAAAGTGTTTGATTTCAAACTGATCTGCATGGAACATTAAGAATGTATAGATTTAATTCAAGAGTTGTGATAGTTGTCAAGCCTTGACAGCTAGTTCTCATTCTCTTTGCTTTCAATAAGAAAAGTGTCCAGTTTATTGGCTTTTAAAGTTGATTAGACCAAAGGAAAAATGGCTAACATAAGCTTAAAGAACAAACAGCAAAATACAGATGGAGCAAATGGCAAATGGATATACAAATATACATGAGTATAATTTTGCTCTGCAATTTTCCAGAACCTACACACACACACACACACACACACACACACACACACACACACACACACACACACACATATACGTTTATCTGAATCAGGTAAATTTAGAACCCACTAGTGTTACACACAAGTCCTGCCAGGCTTGAAGGATATGTAAAATAATACAAGTTCAAAATTTAGGAAGAGAACTGTCTCTCATGTTCAAACTATTACAGGCTTCCCAGACTATTTGTCCAAGCTTTTATTAGCTATCTGTTTAACGGCATGCAGCTTCACTGTATCTTTGTCACTTTTGACCATGGGAATCTTTTTCCTTTGAAGCTACCACGCATTAACACATTAGATAATGTAGATTGTTGTGGGTAAATCGGAACAAATCCCCTTCAACCGCAATCCTCTTCCCATGTGTATCATGGAAGCCACACTCAAGCTTGAGCCCTTCAATCAACCTCTTTAACTAAAAAATGTAGTCTTCTCTACCTCAGGACTAAAACAGTTTGTATTCACTTAATGATTCTAAACATAAATTCTATTCACTGGTTGTCAGAAAGAGTGGGAGTAGGGAGCCGTAATGAAAGTTCAGATTTCTAAAGTCGTCTATTCTTTTTCTCAATCTGTAGGTAGAAAATGGATCTGCTTTGTTTACTGCTGTTGAATTCATAGCAACTGATATGAACCAAGACACAGGTGCTTGTCCTGTTCTTGCTGCATATACACACAGTCACTTCTCATTATTCATGTTAGGTATATTCTACAAGGTGTATGTAAACATTCAATTTTAAATCATTATTCCTAGGTGAAATGTAGACTTAGGTTCTTGCAAACCTCTGGTCACAGCATTTTTTGTTAACCAATTTATAAGTAAACCTTTTCTTATGTGTTTTTGTGTGTTTATATTAAATAACTTATCTAATATCTATTGTTGATTTATTAACATTGAACTCACAACAAACAGCTTGGTGACTCATGCTTAAACAAACATTATCTCACATGCATATTTTATCCATAAGGAACATCACAGCCTCTTGCACTTAATAACATTAGATAGCACTTCACCACTATGCTTGGGGGCCATTTTAAACAATAAGACAACCAACCAAAAAATAAAAAGCACAAAATAAGAAAGAGGTGATTCTAAATACATCACAAAGAGGACACTTGTTTACAGTATCAGAGTTGAAATAAGAAGGCAGAGTGTGAGTCTTGTTAGATCTTGGCTGGGAATGTGCACTTTGGTTGATTCAATTTTTTTCTTTTTTGTTACTGCTCTAAACATGTCCACAAATGACCATGAAATCCCTGCAGGAACTGATTTTGCGTTTACACATAAATTTTAGTGAGTGCATAAATTTTCAAATATGAATCTATGAATAATGAGAATTGATTGTATATATGTACACATTAATAATTATATATTATGTATAGATATGTGATGTATGCAACATATAATTGCTATATATAGATATATAAATAGATAGTTAATCAGAACTATATAAATGGCTTTGACCTTATCACCAGACTAAGCAGGAATAATTAAATTAAGGAGAAGTACGGAATTATATATATTAAAATAATATTTGGCAACTATAGTTATGTGATTTTGACTCCCAAAGTATATAACTAGACCTCAACAAGGACATACATAACTGAGTGAGAGAGAAATTAAAGACTTGAGTAGAGATGTTGAATGTAATTTCATAGACCATTGTGAAAAACTAATTAAATAAACTCCAAATGAAATGAAATATCACTTAAAGGAGTAATCACTGTGGAAAAGCCAAGGTGCTTAAATACCGAAAAAATTATAGAAAACCATGAGACCATCTCTTATTGATAACAAAGGTGCTAGTTAAACTTTGGGTCACATGGAAGGTAGAAATATTAATCTGAAGATCCAGCAAATATAAATTCTAAGTTATTAAGTAGTTCATGTTATATTATAACATAAGTCTAAACTATTTATTTATCTATTCATTTATGTATTTATTTATTTCAGTGATACAAAATGTCCATTTCAAGGAGCTGTTGACTATAATTGAGACAGAATTCTGTGGAAAGCAATTTTTAAATTTTAATGAGGAAGTACAAATAAAGGGGAGTCTTTTCTAGAATGTTTGCATTTTATAGTTTTTAGGACAGTCATGAGTTAAATAATAGTTTCATAATTTATTATCACCCTGCTTTCACTCTGCCAAAATTAGGCATTCTGTCCCATAGCAGAATGAGACAGGCCCATCCTCAGTTAGACCTATTCTATAAAATAGGATAGGTACTGGATCAGGTGCTGAGTGCTAAGTCGCTTCAGTCGTATCTGACTCTGTGACCCTATATGAACCATTTCCCACCAGGCTTCTCTGTCCATGCGATTATCCAGACAAGAATACTGAAGTGGGTTGCTATTTCCTCTTTCAGGAGATCTTCCCAACCCAGGAATTGAACCTGTGTCTCTTATGTCTCCTCCATTGGTAGGCAGATTCTTTACCATTAGAGCCACCTGGGTTCAGGTAGTTCCGTGCAAATCTTGGCAAGAATGCATAGAGTGGTGGTGAATTCTGTTGTGTTAACACTTAGACTCAGACAAGCCATTGGTTTTGCATGGTCTTCTAGGACCCTGAAAAGAGTGTGGCATGTTTTTAGTATACTAAAGCAACCAAGATAATAGGTAATTTCACAACCCACACTTGTAGCATATACTAAAGCAGACTGAGAAGTGAAAGTCATCAGAAACAGGTAATAAGGATCAATCCAAAGGAAAACTGTGTATGTGTGTTAGTTGCTCAGTCGTGTCTAACACTGTGACCATATGGCCTGTAACCGGCCTGGCTCCTCTGTTCATGGAATTCTCCAGAAAAGAACACTGGAATGGGTTGCTATTTTCTCCTCCAGGGATCGAACCCAGATCTCCTGCGTTGCAGGTGGATTCTTTACCATCTGAGCCAGAAAAATTAGCTGATATTAAAGCTAATCAAAATTGTCTCCTGATTCAGACTCCATTTTATCAGGAAGCTTGAGGATGATATTTTAACATACAAATGACATGTGTACAACTTCTCTGATGAGAATGAATAGAGGGGATTTTCAAAAAAAGTTCCAGTAGATAATTTCTGTGCCAATCATCAGCCCTATATGTGGTGCAGGAGAGGGAGAAGTGATAATCTAGCCTTGGGTATGTATAGTCATTTGGATAGCAGATCTTCCTAGTTCAGAGAGATGCTGAAATGTGTTTGACTCATTCTCCTTTCCTTTGAAGTTTTCTGTATGCACTGATCTATACAATAAAAATGGATCATTATAATACTAAATGCTGGGCAATCTAAAATCTTGGTAAGTTAATATTTCTGAAATTAACTTTCTTGGCTTATAATCCTATATCTAGGTAAAAAAAAAATAAAAAAACAGAAAGACAATGCATGTGTGTAATCCCAGTAGGCTAAGTTCCTATAGAGTTCATAGATCTAAACATATTTCTACCATTTAAAGTACTTATTATTGAGGATTTTTACAAATAGTACTCTGTTCATGATCTGGGTGAGAAATATATAACATATGCTTTTATAAATTTTTGCCATAATAATAGTTCAAGCATATCTATACAAAACTAAATCCTCTAACACAATATGAGAGTGATCATAATTTCTGATAAACATCCAACTCCATTGTGAAGGCATCCTATTTAAAGAACTAGACATATATTACTCAAAATTTAGTATTTTACTATCATTTCAAAGCACCCTCATATAAAACTTTCTTGCCACTCTGCTGAACCTTTTACACTTTTGAGATAGCTGTCCTTCAGCAGACATTAAGCTATTTCATTTGTAATTTGTAAATTCCCTTTGGACTGAGAAGACGAAAGCACTTTCTAATGCTATAAATGTGAGCTTGGGATTCCAAAGAGAGAGGAATATATATGAAGCTATTTAATCAATCTATTCTACTAATTTATTTTTTCCTCTTAAGATTAGTCATAACAGTGAAAATGAAGAAAGCATAAGAGTGAATTTCATTATTTCCAAAAAAGTTATTTCTTTATATTAAACATATGTTAATCAAGTGTAATTAACCTATAATCCCCAAATAAGGTGTCAACTTAAAAAAATATGGAACATCTATCAACTTTATTCAAAAAAATTTACAATTTTTTTTAGCTTTGTTGCATTTGGTCTCATTGCTTCAAATAATAAAAGTAGAAAGATGTCCTTAATTATTTAAATTTACAGAAAATGTAAATTTGTTGTTGTTCAGTGACTAAGTATTGTCCGACTCTTTGCAACTCCATGGCCTGTAGCACGCCAGGCTTCCCTCTCCTAACTATCCCCTGGAGTTTGCTCAAAATCATGTCCATTATGTCAATGATGCCATCAAACCATCTTATCCTCTGTTACCTGCTTCTCTTGCCCTCAGTCTTTCCCAGTATCAGGGTCTTTTCCAATGAGCTGACTCTTCACATCAGGTGGCCAAAGTATTGGAGCTTCAGCTTTAACAGCCCTTCCAATGAATATTCAGGACTGATTTTCTTTAAGGTTTCCTGGTTTGATCTCCTTGCTGTCTAGGGGACTCTCAAGAGTCTTCTCCAGGACCATAATTTGAAAGCATCAATTCTTTGGCACTCAGCCTTCTTTATGGTTCAACTCTCACATCCATACATGGCTACTGGAAAACCATAGCTTTGACTATATGGACCTTTGTCAACAAAGTGATGTCTCTGCTTGTTAATATTCTGTCTAGGTTTGTCATAGCTTTCCTTCTAAGGAGCAAGCATCTTTTGATTTCATGGCTGCAGTGATTTTGGAGCCCAAGAAAATAAAGTATGTCACTGTTTCCCATCTTTAACCCATTTGCCATGAAGTAATGGGACCAGATACCATGATCTTAGTTTTTTGAGTGTTGAGTTTTAAGCCAGCTTTTTTCACTCTTCTCTTTCACCCTCATCAAGAGGCTCTTTAGTTCTTCTTCACTTTATTAGAGTGGTTTCATTTGCATATCTGAAGTTATTGATATTTCTCCAGGCAATCTTGATTCCAGCTTGTGCTTCATCCAACCTGGCATTCCGCATGATGTACTCTGCATATAAGTTAAATAAGCAGGGTGACAATATACAAACTTGGTGAACTGCTTTCTCAGATTTGAACCAGTCAATTGTTCCATGTCCGGTTCTGACTGTAAATTCTTGTCTTGATTACAAGTTTTTCAGGAGACAGGTAAGGTGATCTGGTATTCCCATCTCTTCAAGAATTGTCCATAGTTTGTTATGATACACACAGTCAAAGGCTTTCGGGTAGTCAATGAAGCAGAAGTAGATGTTTTTCTTGAATTCCCTTGCTTTTTCTATGATCCAATGAATGTTGACAGTTTGATGTTTGGTTCCTCTGCCTTTTCTAAATCCAGATGATACATCTAGAAGTTCTGGGTTCATGCATTGCTGAAGTCTAGCCTGGAGGATTTTGAGCATAACCTTCCTAGCATGTGAAATGAGTGCAGTTGTACAGTAGTTTGAACATTCTTTGGCATTTCCCTTCTTAAAGATTGGAATGAAAACTAACCTTTTCCAGTCCTGTGGCCACTGCTGAGTTTTCTCAATTTGTTGACATATTGAATACAGCACTTTAACAGCATCATCTTTTAGGATTTGAAATAGATCATCTAGAATTCTATCACCTCCACTAGCTTTGTTTGTAATAATGCTTCCTAAGACCCATTTGATTTCACACTCCAGGATTTCTGGCTCTAGATGAGTGACCACATCATCATGGTTATCTGGATCTTTCTCATTACATTGTTTTCCTCTATTTCTTTGTATTGTTCACTTAAGAAGGCTTTCTTATCTCTCCTTGGTATTCTCTGGAACTCTGCATTCAGATGGGTATATCTTTCCCTTTTTCCCTTGCCTTTTGCTTATCTTCTTTTCTCAGCTATCTGTAAAGTCTCCTCCGAGAACCATTTGCCTTCTTCCATTGATTTTTCTTGGGGATGGTTTTAATCACTCCCTCCTGTACAGTGTTATGAACCTCTATCCATAGTTCTTCAGGCACTTTGTCTACTAGATCTCATCCCTTGGATCTATTTGTCACCTCCACATACAATCATAAGACATTTTATTTAGGTCATACCTGAATGGCCTAATGGTTTTGCCTACTTTAATTTAAGCCTGAATTTTGCAATAAGGAGTGCAGTGCTATTCCCTAAATCATGCTGTACTAGAAGGCATAGAAGTTCTGTCATGCTTGATTTTAGAGACCTCAATGATACTGGTAGCATTCAATGATCATCCTAGAAAGCACTTTAGGAGTTGGATTGCTAAAACCCTAGAGAAGCAGATTCACTAGACCTCCTCTAATACAGATTAAAATGAATCCTTAAAAAAACTTTTCCTAATGATCCACAAGTATATTAACTGATTGCCAGAATAAATCCCAGTTTGGAAGAAACCCAAATTCAGACTCTCAACATACAAAATCTAAAATATGCAGAATACTATAAAAATTAATAGGTGTGTGAAGAAGTGACCCATTTGCAAAATAATAGTCAAAATAAAATTTAATATGAGGCAGGAATTTAAATGATCACACTTAGAATAGCTATTATAAATATGTACACAGATATTTAAAATAAGGTCATTTTGAATGAACAGATGAAGAAATAGAGAAATTGAAACTAAAAAATAACCTAAATGGGAAGTATAAAACTGAAAATTCTAGTGTCTATAATTAAACTTTTCCTGGATGAGTTGGATGGAGTAGAAGAAGAGGGTATCTGTCTACTTTTATACATACAAGTGGAAATTATCCAATTTATTTTTTTAAATCATGAGGAAAAAATGAACTGAACTTTAATAAACATGGGGATATTTTAAGTGGTATAACATATGTATATATATATATATATGTGTGTATATATATATATATATATATATGAGTCTTTATGAGAAAAGAGAGAGAGAAAATGCTCAGAGTAGGTGTTTGATGATGTAATGGATACAAATTCCCCAAATGAAGTGGAAAATAAGAATTTACAGATAAGAATAAAATAAGAATTTACAGATTGATGAAGCTCAGCAAAATACAAGCAAGATAAGAAATATTATTAAATAAATAGACACTTCATCACCAAACTACAGAAGACCAAATGTAAAGAAAAAGTTATGAGAGCAGTCAGAGTAAGTTGGAGTATTATACACAAGAAAATAATGATATGAATGGCTTTTGTTCTCATGAGAAACAATGGAATACAGAAAATAATCAACAAATACATTTTATTTATTTTTCATGTTATCAACTGGAACATAGTTGTTTGCTATGTAAATTTCTATTGTATAGCAAAGTGAATCAACCATATATACATATGTCCCCTCTTTTTAGTATTTCCTTCCCATTTAGGTCACCACAGAGCACTGACTAGAGTTCCCTGTGCTACACAGTAGGTTGTAATCGGTTATCTATATTATACATAGTAGTGTATATATGTCAATCCCAATCTCCCACTTCATCCCACCCTCTTTTCCCCCATGTTATTCATACATTTGTTCTCTACATCAGTGTCTCTATTTCTGATTTGTAAATAATATCATCTATACCATTCTTCTAGATTCTGCATATATGCATTAATATCTATTTGTTTTTCTCTTTCTGACTTACTTAACTCTGTATGACAGTCTTTAGATCCAGCCACATCTCTGCAAATGACACAGTTTTATTCCTTTTGATGGCTAGGTAATATTCCATTGTACATAAGTACCACATCTTCTTTATCTATTCCTCTGTTGCTAGACATTTAGGTTTCTTCCATATCCTGGCTATTGTAAATAGTGCTTCAGTGAACATTTGGGTACATGTATCTTCTTGAATTATGGCTTTCTCTGAGTATATGTCCAGGAGTGGGAGTCCTGGATCATATGGTAGTTATATTTTTAGTTTTTTAAGGAACCTCCATACTATTCTCCATAGTGACTGCATCAATTTACATTCCCATCAACAGTGTAAGAGGGTTCCCTTTTCTCCACACCCTCTCCAACATTTCTTGTTTATATAATTTTTCTTGATGGCCATTCTGACCAGTATGAGGTAATATATCATTGTAGTTTGATTTACATTTCTCTAATAGTGAGCGATGTTGCATCTTTTCATGTGCTTTTTAACATTTGTATCTTCTTTGGAGAAAAGTCTATTTAGATCTTCTGCTGATCATTCTATGAGGCAACAAAATTAACTGTAGGCCAAGAAATCTATCAGTAAAACTCACGGGAAAAAAAAAAAAAAACCCTAAGGGAAGTCTTCTTGGAGTCAATAAAATTGTTAAAAATTGACCACAAAAACTACCTTTGCAAAGGGACTCAATTTCAATTGGATTGAATTATTTAACATTTTATTCCCCAGGTCATTGTTGAAAATAATAGTGGATGTGTTTGTCAGGGATCTTCAGAGAAACAAAACCATAGAGTGTATATATGTAAAAGAGATTTATTATGGAAAATTAGCTCACACAATTATGGAAGCTGACAATCCCAAGAACTGCAAGGTTAAATTGTCAAATTGGAGAGCTGATGGTGTAGTTTCAGTTCAAACGCAGCAAGCTTGAGATCCAGGAAGTGCTGATATTTTAGTTCAAGTTCAAAGTTTGGAAAAAGTTGATATCCTAGTTTGGCTACAGTCAGCCAGAAAGAATTCTCTTTAACTTGAGGGAGAATCAGCTTTTTAGTTCTATTCAGATCTTCAACTGATTGGGTGAGGTCCACTCACATTAAGGAAGGCCACCTACTTTACTCAGTGTATCAATTTAAATGTTAATCTTATTTTTTAAAAATCCTTATAGAAACACCCATAATATTGTTTGACCAAAATATCTGGCTATCCCATGACCTAGTCAAGCTGATACATAAAATTAACTCTTGTAGAGCAATCAACTGACAGTAGAGTCTAACAGTTGAGTGTGATAAGACAAATTAATATAGTGAGCAAGAAAGAGATAGTCTACGAACGCCCTCAATAAAAATGCTGTCATGTTCAGATGGCTTGGACATGTCACACACACACATACAAAAGGTGAAATATGGGCTGATTAATGTCACTCCCAGAGTGGGCACTGAGGCGATGGGCACTGAGCAGGTTTTCACCCCAGTGACTTTGTAAGGGATGATCAAGCCAGTTACTAACACCCCTACGATGAGGCAGCCCCTGAGGCTAGCACCAGAAACAGTGGTCTTTGTGGGCATGAACACCACGTGGCAGGTGGCATATCAGAGTCACACATCTTGGTGGGAAGTTCCTGGGGAAAAACGTGCAGCAGTTCATTTCCCAGAAGGAATATTCCAGTCCTGTTTACCTCTCACTGCAGAATAGAACTGGATCTGGGGTCTTCTACTCCAACAACTGGGGAACAGACCCTACCTCTGAAAGAGCTGTGACAACCACAGAGCAGAGAGTAGTCCTCACTCAACATCCAGGGAAGGCTCTAGTCACAACAGCCAACATATTCCTATTAAGGGGACAGAGACAAGGACACCCTAAGGAAAGATCCTGGCAAGGATCCATCCACAAAACGGCCTTTGAACCAAAAGTATGGGACTCATTCAAGACTAAATAACAGTTTTTCCTAAATCCATAGAGCCCACCTACAATGCAGGAGAACCCAATTTGATTCCCGGGTTGGCAAGATCTCCTAGAGAAGGGATAGGCTACCCATTCCAGTATTATTGGGCTTCCCTGATGCCTCAGCTGGTGAAGAATCTACCTGCAATGAGGGAGACCTTGGTTTGACCCCCGGGTTGGGAAGATCCCCTGGAGTAAGGAAAGGCTATCCACTCCAGTATTCTGGCCTGGAGAATTCCATGGACTGTATAGTCCATGGGATCGCAAAGAGTCGGATACGACTGAATGACTTTCACTTTCACAGAGTCAGAGGAATATGAGCAAAGTGGAAAAGTAGAGTAACTACTCACAATTAAAAGAACAGAAGAAATCCTCTGAAAGAACAAGCAATGAAAAAGACTTCTCCATTTTACCAGATCTTGAGTTCAAAAAGGAGGTATTAAGAATGCTGAAGAAAATACGAGTATCAAGAGAAATGTAGATCATTGTAACAAGGAACTAGAATCTATAAAGAGAAGCCAATCAAAATTAGATGACTCATTTGCCAGGATGAAAACTGAGCAAAGGCAATAAATAGCAAACTAAATAATGCAGAAGAGTGAATAAGTAATCTGGAAGATAGAATCACAGAAACTACCCAGTCAGAATAGCAGACAGATAAATGAAAAAAGAAAAAATATGAAGGCAATATATGAGACCCATGGAATAATATGTAAGTGTGGAATATGGGATCATGTGTAAGTGTGTGTTAGTCACTCAGTTGTGTCTGACTCTTTGCAACTCTATGGAATATAGCCCACCAGGCTCTTCTGTCCATGGGATTTTCCAGGCAAGCATACTGGAGTGGGTTGCCATTCCCTTTTCATTAGATCCCTGACCCAAGGATCTAATGAACACAGGTCTCCTGCATTGCAGGCAGAGTCTTTCCCATTATAAAGCACACCAATCTACACATAATAGAGATTCCAGAAGGAGAAGATAGAGAAAAGGGGATTGAAAATAAATTTGAAGAAATTATCACTGAAAACTTCACAAACCTAAAGAAGGAAATAAATATCCATGTACAGGGAGTACAAAGGGTCCCAAACAGGATGAACTTAAATGGACCTACACAGAGACATAACATAATTAAAATGTCAACAGTTAAAGACAAAGAGAGAATTCTAAAGGCAGCAAGAGAAAAACAGAGTAAATCACAAGAGAATCTCCATCAGCTCAGAAGGGAGGTCAGAAGGGAGTGGCAAGATATATTCAAAGTCATTAAAGGAAAAAAACCTGCAACCTAGGACACTCTATCTAGCAAGATTATAATTTAGAATAGAAGAAATAAAGAATTTCTCAGACAATCAAAAACTAAAAGAATACAGCAATACTAAACCTATCCTAAAGAAATAGTGAAAGGTCTTTTCTAAATAGAAAAGAAGCAAGACTCTACAGGAAAGGGAAAAATCACAATATGAAAGGATCGAAGATCACTTAATAAGCCAGTATATGCACAATCCAGAAAAAATTCTGTGAAAGTAATTACAACTGCAATGAACAGTGAAAGGGTAAACATGAAGGTGTAAAGTAGGACATCAAAATTCATAATGTGGGGAGGGCAGTAAGAAAATGTCCATTTTTTAGAATGCATTTGACCTCATATGACTGTCAGTTGATAGCATGGAGATATAGTTATGGGTTAACATACTTGAAAACCAAAGTAACCACAAATCAAAAACCTATGATAGATTCACAACATCCAAAATGAAAGGAACTCAAACACAAAAGAAAACCATCAGACCACAAAAGGAAAAACAAAAAGGAGAAGAAAAGTGTAAAGAAGAAGTAGAAAATCAATGGAAATCCAGATTTAAAATGGCAACAAACATACTTACCAATAATTATTTTAAATGTCACTGGACTAAATGGTCCAATCAGAAAACATGGAGTGGCAGATTGGATAATGAAACAAAAATCAAATTATGCTGCCTGAATAATACCCACTTTAAAATGAAGGACTGACAGACTGAAAGTAAGGGAATGGATAAAAGTATATCTCGCAAATGGAAATGACAAGAAAGCAGGAAAAGCTTACAAAATATCAGACAAAAATGGACTTTAAAATAAAGGCCACAAAGAAAGACAAAAAAAAAAAAAAAAAGAACACTGTAAAATGATAAAAGGATCAATACAAGAGGTGGATATCACATTCATTAACATATATGCTCCCAATAAAGTAGCACCTTATACATAAAGCAGATATTAACAGACATGGGGGAGAAACTGATGGGAATACAATAATAGTAGAAGCCTTAAACCCTTCATTGAAATCAATGGACAGATCTTCCAGACAGAAAATCAATAAGGCAACAGTGATCCCAAATGACAAAATAGAAAAGTTAGACTTAATTGATATATCAACATCCAAAAAAAACAAAAAACAAAAAGATACATATATTTCAAGTGCACATGGAATGTTAACAGAACACAAACCAACCCTCAACAAATTTAAAAGGATAGACATTATTTCAAGCATCTTTTTCTGACCATAAAAGCATGAAACTTGCAATCAACCACAGTAAGAAAAGCAAGGTGGAAAAAAGCAATTACATGGAGATTAAATAACATGCTACTTAAAGACCAGAGAGTCAGTGATTAAATCAAAGAGGGGGAAAAAAAAAAACAAACAAAAAAAAAAAAAACTAGAGACAAATGACAGTGAAAACATAACCATAGGAAATCTATGGGATGTAGCAAAAACAGTCATAAGAGTGAAGTCTGTGACAATGTAAACCTTCATCAAAAACAAGATAAATCCCAAACAACCTTACCTATCACCCAAAAGAATTAGAAAAAGAATAACAAATAAAACCTAAAGTCAGCAGAAGAAAGGAAATAATAATGATCAGAGAGGAAATAAATAGAGATTTTTTAAAAATTGAAAAAATCAATAAAACCAAACGTTGGGGTTTTGAAAGGATAAACAGAATAGACAAATCCCTGATCAGGCTCATCAAGAATAAAAGAGAAAGGACCCAAGTGAACAAGATAAAAAATGAAAGAGGAGAAATAGCAACTGATATCACAGAAATACAAAAAAAAATATCATAACATATTATGAATAGTTCTATGGCAACAAAATGGAAAATGTAAAAGAATTACACAAGTTTTTAGAAACCTACAACCTGCAAAACTGAATCAGGTATAAACAGATAATTTGAACAGAGTGAACACCAGAACTGAAACAGAATCTGTAATAATAATAATAAATCTCTCTGAAAACAAAAGTCCAGTACTCAATAACTTCACTGGGAAATTTAACTAAACATACAAAGAAGTTATACCTGTCCTTTTCAAACTTCTCCAAAAGTCTGAAGAGAAACGAACATTCCCAAAGTCATTCTATGAAATCACCATCACCCTAATAACAAAACCAAAGACCCTACCAAAAAAGAAACTTACAGAATCCAACAACAAATGAAAAAGATCATACACTATGATCAAGTTGGATTCATCCCAAGGTCAAAAGGATTGTTCAAGATATGCAAATAAATCAATGTGATACATCACATCAACAAAAGAAAATACAAAAATGACATGATGGGCTACTCTCTAGTTGCAGTGCAATGGTTTTTCATTGTGGTGGCTTCTCTTATTGTGGAGCACAGGCTCTAGGGTGTGCAGTCTTCAATAGTTGCAGCACATGGGTAGATGTGGCTCCCAAGCTTTAGAGTACAGGCTCAGTAGTTATGGTACATGGGCTTTGTTGCTCCATGACATGTGGGATCTTCCTGGACCAGTGATCAAATCCATGTCTCCAGCATTATCAGGTGGATTCTTTACCACTGAGTCACCACGAAAGCCTCCCATGCTCTTAAATTGGAAGAATTAATATAGTTGAAATGACCATGCTACCTAAAGCAATCTACAAATGTATTGCAATCCCTATTAAATTACTCATGACAAATTTTCCACAAAAATAAAACAAATAATCCTAAAATTTATATGGAACCACAAAATACCCAGAATTGCCAAAGCAATCCTGAGGAAAAAGAACAAAGTTGGAGGTGTAATCCTTCCAGACTTCTGGCAATATTATAAAGCTACAGTAATCAAAATAGAGTGATATTGGCACAAAAACTGATATGTGGATTGATGGAGTGTAATAGAGAGACCATAAATAAACCCTTAGGTTGCTACACCTACAGTAAATTAATCTTTAACAAAGGAGGCAAGAATACACTCTGGAGAAAAAAGAGTCTCTTCACCAAGTGGTTTTGGGAAAACTGGACAACTGTATATAAATCAATGAAGTTAGAATACTCTCTAATACCATACATTAAAATAAATTCAAAATGGCTTAAGGACCTAAATATAACATGACATCATAATACTCTTAGAAGAGAACATAGGCAAAACATTCTCTGACATCAATCATAGTAATGTTTTCTTTGGTCAGTCTCTAAAGGCAAAAGAAATAGAAGGAAAAATAAACAAATAGGACCTAATCAAACTTATAAACTTTTGCAAAGCAAATGAAACCATAATCAAAACAAAAAGATAGTCTACAGACTGGGAAAAAATATATTTGCAAAGGATGCAACCAACAATGGATTAATTTCCAGAATACACAAACAGCTCATACAACTCAATATCAAAAAACCCCAAACACCACCATCAAAAAAATGGGCATAAGACCTACATAGATATTTCTCCAAAGAAGACATGCAGATGGCCAGCAGGGACATGAAAAGATGGTCAACACTGCTACTTAGTAGAGAAATGCAAAACTATAATGAGGTATCACATCACACTGGTCAGAATGGTTATCATCAAAAAGTCTACAAATAACAAATGCTGGAGAGGGTGTGAAGAAAAGGGAACCCTCCTAAACTGTTGGTGGGGATGTCAATTGGTGAAACCATTGTGGACAGCAGTATGGTGGTTCCTTAAAAGCTAAAAATAGAGTTAACACATGATCCAAAAGTCCCACTCTTGAGTGTAAATTCAGAAAAGACAAACGATACATGCATCTCATTGTTTATAGCAGCACTGTTTACAATACCCAAAACATGGAAGCAACCTAAGTGTTTATCAACAGATGAATGGATAAAGAAGATGTGATACACACACAAACACACACACACATGGCTTCTCTGGTGGCTCAGATGGTAAACAACCATCTGCAATGTTAGAGACTGGGGTTCAATCCTTGGTACTTTTCCATACATACATATATATATATATAGCTCCCCAGGTGATGTTAGTAGTAAAGAACCACCTGCCTGCCAAAGCAGGAAACATAAGTGACAAGAGACATGGGTTCGATCCCTGGGTCAGGATGACCCCCTGGAGGAGGGCATGACAACCCACTCCAGTATTCTTACCTGGAGAATCCTATGGATAGGGAAGCCCGGCAGGCTATAATCCAAATGGTCACAAACAGTTGGACGTGACTGAAGTGACTTAGCACACACATATATACATATATTTAAATATATATATGATGGAATATTAATCAGCCATATAAATGAAAAAGATAAATGTCATTTGCAATAACATTAATGGGCCTAGAGATTATCATACTAAGTGAAGTCAGAAAAATAAATACATGATATCACTTATATATGTGAAATCTAAAAAAAATAGTACAAATGAACTTATTCACAAAACTAAAAGCAGACTCATATGACGTAGAAAACAAACTTATGGTGACCAAAAGGAAAGATGAGGAAGAGGTAAATTAGGAGAATGGGGTTAACAGATATATAATAATATTATATATTAAAAAAAACAAGTATTTACTGTAGAGCATATGGACCTATGTTCAATATCTTATAAGAATTAAAGATTTTAAAATTTAAAAAATAAAAAACTAAAAATAAAAAAAATAAAAAAAAATAACCTATAATGGAAAATAATCAAAAAATTCCCAAAACACTTTGCTGTTCACTTGAAACTAACACATTATAAATCCACTATACTTCACAAAAAAATTAAAAGATGAACCATGAAAACATTATGCTAAATGAAATAAACCAGTAACAAAAATCACATATATTGTGATTTATTTTATATAAAATATCTAAAATATGAAAATCTACAGAGACAGAAAGTAGATTAGTGGTCATCTAGGTCTGGGAGGGTCAGTGAGAGGGAAATGGAGAGTAACTGCTAATGGGGAACTGGCTTCTCTTAGAAGATGATAATGTTCGAAATTGACTGAGGTGCTTTTTAATCACTGTGAACAAATTGAAAACTGGCAAATTGTGCCCTTTAAGTGAGTGAATCAGATGTATATGGCAAAGACAAAAGTAAGAGAAATAAACTTCAAAATTCAGTTCTTCCTGGTACAAAAAGGGAAAGAAATTCTAGTCTCTCTCATTTTTTTAGAACATTTATTTTAATAAAAATTTGTGAATTCTTCCTCTGCTACCTAGATATGTAAATCTTTTTAAAAGCTAAATAAACTCGCTAGCTTTAACCCTGAAATGTTTTTTTCTCAAAACTTGGCAGCCATGGTTTTGAAACTTAATCATTATAGAAGATAGCACACATATCTCCTATTTTCTGTGGGATAAGAGCTTAACTTTGCCTGGTGCCTGGCTCCAAGATACTAATCTAGCTCCTATTATAAAGAAATTAGTAGTTTATTTTCATTTAAGAGTAATAAATAAACACAAGTGGCCACTCTAATAACAAGGTGAACTTAGAATAAATCGTGTAACAAATGGAGATGTAATGTTCTTTTACTTGAGAAATAGTTATCATTTATCTAGAGAAAATATATGCAAAGGGATATATCTTCTGGGATACATAAAAGAATCTTAGTTTAATGCTTATACAATAATAAAACAATTTTCTCTCTCTTATACTTTTGTGGGGAAGTTTTTTGCGTTGGCAGATTTTATTTTTAATTATATTTCCACAACATATGGTATGTGAATCATATCTTAATAAAGATGTTATTTTAAAAATGAAGGCTACAACACCTCATTTATTCTCTTCAATTTATAATATAATTGTCAAATATTTCCTCTACATACAGTAAGTGTAGCACTAGACACTTATTATTTTTCCTTTACCCAAAACTGTAATTTAGAAAACTCAATAGAAAAGAGAAAGTCTGTTTAATTTTATCTAACCATGTATTTTCTCTTTTTGTTCTTCCTTCCAATGTTCCAAGGTTCTTTTCATCACATCATTAGGCAGGCCCTATATTAGTTGTTTCAAGCTGCCATAAAAATACTGTAGCCTGGATGATGTTAACAACAGAAATTTACTTTCTCATAGTTTTGAAGGCTGGGAGTCAGTCTGAGGTTAGGGTGCCAGCATGGCCAGGCTCTTGTGAGAGATCTCCTCCGGCTTACAAATGGCTGCCACCTTGCTATGTCTTTATATGGCAGAGAGAGAGAAGGAGAGAGAGAGAGAGATTGACAGTGAGATATTGAGAGAGAGAGAGAGAGAGAGAGCAATCTTTTTTTTATAAAGCCACAGTCCTATCAGATTAGAACCCCACCTTTATGATTTCGTTTAACTTTAATAACACCATAAACTTTTTTAACCAAAGTCTTATTGGGGGTTAGATATTAAAAGGGGCTTCCCAAGTGGCGCTAGTAGTAAAGAATCTTCCTGCCAATGCAGAAGGACACAATAGATGAGAGTTCATCCCTGGGTCAGGAAGATTCCCCGGAGCAGGGAATGACAAACCACTATATTAAACATACATATTTGGGACAGACAAAATTTAGTCTATAGCAGATTCCAAGGTCCCTGGCCAATCAGCTTGCTTCTCTCCAACTATCAGTGTCTTCTTATTTTTTTAATATGTAATGTCCAGGAGTTTTACTTGTCCTTAATGAGAAGAAAAGGGAATGGTGTATTTACCACATCTTTGCAGAAGTCTACCCAGGAGTAATTTTGAGTTCTACCTTACACTTGAACTAGGAAAATGTCAACACCAGGAGACTGAGAAAGAATGTATTAATAACATAATACCTACAGCAATCACACACACAAAACTCTATATATGCACTAAAATTTAAAAATGGATAAATAAAAATAGAATTCTAAAACAATGTTCAGTAAATCTGCAGGAAGACAGGAGAGAAAAAACAAACAGAAAATGAAAAATAAAATGGCAAATTTAAACCCTACATGTCAATAATTAGAGCAAATGTAAAAAAACTGAACACACATTTAAAAGATATTGTCAAAGTGGATTTAAAAAATGACCCAACTGTTTCTTGACTACAGGTATCTTATTTTATATACATATATATAAAGATATTTCAAAGATCGAGGTGGAATATTACATAACGGCAAAAAGATCAATTCATCAAGAATATATAGCAATTCTGAATGCATATATAACAAACAGAAGAAGCACCAAATATATGAATCAAAAAGTAACAGAAAAGTCAAATATACAAATCAAAAATTATACTTAGGGACTTCAGTACCCCTGAATCAACAATGAGTCAGTTGACAAAACAAAATCAACAATGATATAGAACAAAACGGTACTATGAGCTAGAAAGATCTAACTAACATTTATAGAGTATTTCACCCTGCAACATTAAAATACACATTCTTTTTAAGTATTCATGAAATATATACTAAAGTAGAAGTTTTTAGTGCAAACATAAATAAAATTAATTTAATTGTAATAATACAGAAAGTATTCTCTGGCCACAATGGAATCAAACTGGATATCAAATACAAATATAACAGGAAAAATTACAAATACTTGGAAAATATACAGCATGCTTCTATGAGGAAGTCTTTTTTTTACTGAATAATAATTACCTTGCAATTTATATTATTTTGGACTTCCTGTTAGCTCAGTTGGTAAAGAATCTGCCTGCAATGCAAGAGACCCCATTTCAATTCCTGGGTCAGGAAGATTCTCTGGAAAAGGGATAGGCTACCCACTCCAGGATTCTTGGGCTTCCCTTGTGGCTCAGCTGGTAAAGAATCCACCTACAATTTGATCCCTGGGTTGGGAAGATCCCCTGGAGAAGGGAAAGGTTCCCATTCCCACTCCAGTAATCTGGCCTGCAGAGTCAGATATGACTGAGCGATTTTCACTTTCACTTTGTATTAAGTTGTAAAACACAGTGGTTCAATATTTTTATAGATTATACTTTATTTAAGTTATTTTAAAAATTGGATATATTCCCTGCACTGTATAATAAGTATATCCTTATAAATTATTGATTTTATGCAAGGTAGTTTGTACCTCCTAACCCCTTGCTCCACACACCCTTTCATTTCCCCATAGTAACCAGTACTTTGTTCTTTATATCTAAGAGTCTGATCTTGTTTTGTTGTATTCATTCATTTACTCTACTTTTTAGATTCTACATATAAGTGAAAACATACAGTATTCGTCTTTCTCTTTCTGACTTATTTCAAGAAGTATGATACCCTTGAGCTCAGTTCACTTCAGTAGCTCAATTGTGTCCGACTATTTGCGACCCCATGAACCACAGCACGCCAGGCCTCCCTGTCCATCACCAACTCCCAGAGTTTCCCAAACTCATGTCCATTGTGTTGGTAATGCCATCCAACCATCTCATCCTCTGTCGTCCCCTTCTCCTCCTGCCTTCAATCTTTGCCGGCACCAGGGTCTTTCCAAATGAGTCAGCACTTCACATCAGGTGGCCAAAGTATTGGAGTTTCAGCTTCAACAACAGTCCTTCCAATGAACACCCAGGACTGCTATCCTTTAGGATGAACTGGTTGGATCTCCTTGCAGTCCAAGGGAGTCTCAAGAGACTTCTCCAACACCACAGTTCAAAAGCATCAATACTTCAGCACTCAGCCTTCTTCACAGTCCAACTCTCACACCCATACATGAACACTGGAAAAACCGTAGCATTGACTAGACAGACCTTTGTCGACAAACTAATGTCTCTGCTTTTCAATATATTGTCTAGGTTGGTGATAACTTTCCTTCCAAGGAGTAAGCGTCTTTTAATTTCATGGCTGCAGTCACCATCTGCAGGGATTTTGGAGCCCCCCCCCCAAATAATCAGCCACTGTTTCCCCATTTATTTTCCATGAAGTGATGGGACCAGAACAGGGATCCAGTTTTCTGAATGTTGAGCTTTAAGCCAATTTTTCACTCTCCTCTTTCATTTACATCAAGAGGCTTTTTAGTTCTTCTTCACTTTCTGCCAGAAGGGTGGTGTCATCTGCATATCTAAGGTTATTGATATTTCTCCTGGCAATCTTGATTCCAGCTTGTGGTTCCTACAGCCCAGCATTTCTCATGATGTACTCTGCATAGAAGTTAAATAAGCATGGTGGCAATATACAGCCTTGGCGTACTCCATTTCCTGTTTGGAACCAGTCTGCTGTTCCATGTCCAGTTCTAACTGTTGCTTCTTGACCTGCATACAGGTTTCTCAAGAGGCAGGTCGGGTGGTCTGGTATTCCCTTCTCTTTCAGAATTTTCCACAGTTTATTGTGATCCACACAGTCAAAGGCTTTGCCATAGTCAACAAAGCAGAAATAGATGCTTTTCTGAAACTCTCTTGCTATTTTGATGATCCAGCGGATGTTGGCTATTTGATCTCTGGTTCCTCTGCCTTTTTTAAAACCAGCTTGAACATCTGGAAGTTCATGTTTCATGTATTGCTGAAGCTTGGCTTGGAGAATTTTGAGCACTACTTTACTAGTGTGTGAGATGAGTGCAATTGTGCAGTAGTCTGAGCATTCTTTGGCATTGCCTTTCTTTGGGATTGGAATGAAATCTGATCTTTTCCAATCCTGTGAACACTGCTGAGTTTTCCAAATTTGCTGGCATATTGAGTACAGCACTTTCACAGCATCATCTTTTAGGATTTGAAATGGCTCAACTGGAATTCCATCACCTCCACTAGTTTTGTTTGCAGTGATACTTCCTAAGGCCCACTTGACTTCACATTCCAGGATGTCTGGCTTTAGGTGAGTAATCACACCATCATGGTTATCTGGGTTGTGGAGATCTTTTTTCTATAGTTCTATGTATTTTTGCCACCTCTTGTTAATAGCTTCTGCTTCTGTTAGATCCATACCATTTAAGTCCTTTATCGAGCCCATCTTTGCATGCAATGTTCCCTTGGTATCTCTGATTTTCTTGAAGAGATCTGTAGTCTTTCCCAATGTATTGTTTTCCTTTATTTCTTTGCATTGATCACTGAGGAAGGCTTTCTTATCTCTCCTTTCTTTTCTTAGGAACTCTCCATTCAAATGGGTATTTTTTTTCTTTTCTCTTTTGCTTTTGGCTTCTTTTCTTTTAACAGCTATTTAAAAGGCCTCCTTAGACAGCCATTTTGCTTTTTTCCATTTCTTTTTCTTGGAGATGGTCTTGATCCCTGTCTCATGTACAGTGTCACAAACCTCCATCCATAGTTCATCAGGCACTCTGTCTATCAGATCTAGTCCCTTAAATCTATTTCTCACTTCAACTGTATAATCATAAGGGATTTGGTTTAGGTCATACCTGAATGGTCTAGTGGTCCCCCCACTTTCTTCAATTTCAGTCTGAATTTGGCAATAAGGAGTTCATGATCTGAGCCACAGTCAGCTCCTGGTGTTTTTGTTTTGTCCACTCATATTGAGCAAATGGCAAAATTTTATTCTTTTGTGTGGCTGAGTGTGTTTATGTATATAATGTATTATGTTATAATGTATATAACATGTGTTATAAGTTTATGTCATCTGTTTATGGACACAGGTGCCTCCTTATCTTGGCTACTGTAAATAATGTCGCTATGGACATTAGGGTGTATATCTTTTCAAAATTTTTGCTTTTCTTGAGGATGGCAGTTATATACTGGGATCATATGAAAGTTTTATTTTTAGTTTTTAAGGAACCTCCATACTGTTTTCCATACTGTTTGCACCAATTTAAGTTCCCACCAACAGTATTTCTTTCCCTTTTTTCCACATTTCCCCCAACATTTGTTATTTGTTGACTTTTTGTTGATAGCCCCTCTTACAGATGAGAGGTGACATCTTATTGTTGTCTTAATTTGCATTTTTCTAATAATTAAGAAAAGACTGATGTTGGGAGGGATTGGGGGTAGGAGGAGAAGGGGATGACAGAGGATGAGATGGCTGGATGGCATCACTGACTTGATGGACATGAGTCTGAGTGAACTCCGGGAGTTGGTGATGGATAGGGAGGCCTGGCGTGCTGCGATTCCTGGGGTCGCAAAGAGTCAGACACGACTGAGCTACTGAACTGAAGTGAACTGAACTGAATAATTAAGAATGTTGAGTATCTTTTCGTGTGACTGTTGTCTGTCTATATATCTTTTGGAAAAATGTCTCTTCAGGTCATCTGCCCATCTTAAAATCAGGTTGTTTATTTTCTGATATTTAATTGTATGAGATGTTTATATATTTCCTATATTAACCCTTATCAGCCATATTATTTGAAAATATTTTATCCCATTCAATGGGTTATCATTTCATTTTGTCAAAAGTTTCTGTTGCTTTGCAAAAGCTCATGAATTTAATTATTTCACCTTTATTTCTATTTTTGTTTCCTTTTCCTTAGGAGACACATCCAAAACAACATTCCTACAATGTGTGTCACACATGTTCTGCCTTTTTTCTCTTCTAGGAGTTTTATGATTTCCAGTCTTATATTTGGATCTTTAATCCATTATAAAGTTATTTTTAATATGGTATGAAAAACTATTCTAATTGTATTTTTTTACAGGTAGATTTCCAGTTTTCCCAGTACCAGTACTTACTCAAAAGACTTGTGTTCCTGTCTCTCTATTTTTCTAATATCTATTGTAGACTTTTGGATTTATGTTTAACTTAGGGTTCATTCATGTTTTCTGATATCCTCTCATTTTCAACTGATGGTCATTTAAGTTCAAACACATTCTAAAAGAGATGCAGTTTTTTTAATTCTCCCCCACATTTTGTGGTTTTGAAGTCATATTTTACATCTTCATGTTTATCCCTTAATCGTTTGTTGTAGTTACTATTGATTTTACAGTTTTTCTCCTTTAATCTTCATACTATTTTATTTCAATATTGGATCCAGAGCCTTTATTTTATTTTGCTCTTGCTAGTGGGATTTTTCCTTTCCTATAAATTCTTACTTCTTGCTATAGCTATTACATTTCTACTTCAGTTCAGTTCAGTTCAGTTGCTCAGTCGTGTCCGACTCTTTGCGACCCCATGAATCGCAGCACGCCAGGCCTCCCTGTCCATCACCATCTCCCGGAGTTCACTCAGACTCACTTCCATCGAGTCCGTGATGCCATCCAGCCATCTCATCCTCTGTCGTCCCCTTCTCCTCCTGCCCCCAATCCCTCCCAGCATCAGAGTCTTTTCCAATGAGTCACCTCTTCACATGAGGTGGCCAAAATACTGGAGTTTCAGCTTTAGCATCATTTCTTCCAAAGAAATCCCAGGGTTGATCTCCTTCAGAATGGACTGGTTGGATCTCCTTGCAGTCCAAGGGACTCTCAAGAGACTTCTCCAACACCACAGTTCAAAAGCATCAATTCTGAGGTGCTCAGCCTTCTTCACAGTCCAACTCTCACATCCATACATGACCACAGGAAAAACCATAGCCTTGACTAGACGGACCTTAGTCGGCAAAGTAATGTCTCTGCTTTTGAATATACTATCTAGGTTGGTCATAACTTTCCTTCCAAGGAAAGTGTCTTTCAATTTCATGGCTGCAGTCATCATCTGCAGTGATTTGGAGCCCAAAAAAATAAAGTCTGCCACTGTTTCCACTGTTTCCCCATCTATTTGCCATGAAGTGATGGGACCAGATGCCATGATCTTCGTTTTCTGAATGTTGAGCTTTAAGCCAACTTTTTCACTCTCCTCTTTCACTTTCATCAAGAGGCTTTTTAGTTCCTCTTCACTTTCTGCCATAAGGGTGGTGTCATCTGCATATCTGAGGTTATTGATATTTCTCCTGGCAGTCTTGATTCCAGCTTGTGTTTCTTCCAGTCCAACGTTTCTCATTATGTATTCTGCATAGAAGTTACATAAGCAGGGTGACAATATACAGCCTTGATGTACTCCTTTTTCTATTTGGAACCAGTCTGTTGTTCCATGTCCAGTTCTAACTGTTGCTTCCTGAGCTGCATACAGATTTCTCAAGAGGCAGGTTAGGTGGTCTGGTATTCCCATCTCTTTCAGAATTTTCCACAGTTTATTGTGATCCACACAGTCAAAGGTTTTGACCTTTAAACATGTCTTTCAGTGTTGGTTTAGTATTGATGAACTCTTTTAGATTTTGCTTGTCAAGATCTTTATTTCTCCTTCATTTCTGAGTGATAATCTCACTGGATAGATTATCCTAAGATGTTGGGTTTTTCTTCTAGCACTTCAATTATATCATTCCATTCCCTCTTGCCTGCAAAATTTCTATAGAAAAATCAGCTGTAGCCTTATGGAGATTCTCTTATATGTGACTATTTCTTATTCTTTTGCTGTCTTTAGAATGATTTATTTATTTTTTGCCATTTTAATTATGATATGTTTTTGTGTGGGTCTTTTGGGGTTCATCTGGTTTGGGACTCTGTAATTTCTTTACCTGCATATCTATTTCCTTTTTTAAGTTTAGAATGCTTTCAGCCATAAATTCATCAAATAGATTTTCCATCCTATTTCCACAGTTTTTCTTCTAAGATCTCTATAATGTGAATGTTAACACCCTTTATATCATTCCAGAGGACTCATAAACTGTTCCCATATTTAATTTGTTTTACTTTTTTTCTGTTTTATTTGGGTGGCTTCCATTATTCTATCTTTCAGATCACTTATGTGTTAAACTGTAACATCTCAGTTCATTCAGTCACTCAGTTGTGTCCAACCCTTTGTGACCCAATGGACTGCAGCATGCTAGGCCTCCCTGTCCATCACCAACTCCCAGAGTCCACCCAAACCCATGTCCATTGTGTCGGTGATGCCATCCAACCATCTCATCCTCTGTCATCCCCATCTCCTCCTGCCCTCAATCTTTCCCAGCATCAGGGTCTTTTCCAATGAGTCAGTTTTTTGCATCAGGTGGCCAAAATATTGGAGTTTCAGCTTCAGCATCAGTACTTCCAATGAATATTCAGGACTGATTTCCTTTAAGATGGACTGTTTGGATCTCCTTGTAGTCCAAGGGAGTCTCAAAAGTCTTCTCCAACACCACAGTTCAGGAGCATCAATTTTTCGGTGCTCAGCTTTCTTTATAGTTCAACTTTCACATCCATACATGACTACTGGAAAAATCATAGGTTTGACTAGATGAAACTTTATTGACAAAATGTTGTCTATTCTTTCTAATATACTGTCTATGTTGGTCATAACTTTACTTCAAAGGAGAAGGTTGGAAGTAAGCTTTAATTCCATGGCTGCAGTCACTACCTGCAGTGATTTTGGAGCTCCCAAAATAAAGTCTCTCACTGTTTCCCCATCTATTTTCCATGAAGTGATGGGACCAGATGCCATGATCTTAGTTTTCTGAATGTTGAATTTTAAGCCAACTTTTTCACTCTCCTCTTTTACTTTCATCATGAGGCTCCTTAGTTTCTTTTTGCTTTCTGCCATAATGGTGGTGTCATCTGCATATGTGAGGTTATTGATATTTTTCCTGGCAATCTTGATTCCAGCTTATGCTTCACCCAGCCCAGCATTTCTCATGATGTACTCTGCATATAAGTTAAAGTTAGAAGTGACATATAAAGCAGGGTGACACTATATAGCCTTGACGTACTACTTCTTTCCCAATTTCGAACCAGTCTGTTGTTCCATGTCCAATTCTAACTGTTGCTTCCTGACCTGCATACAGGTTTCTCAGGAGGCAGGTCAGGTGGTCTGGTATTCCCAATTCTTTCAGAATTTTCCACAATTTGTTGTGTTCCACACAGTCAAAAGTTTGGCATAGTCAATAAAGCAGAAGTAGATGTTTTTCTGGAACTCTCTTGCTTTTTCGATGCTCCAGCAAATGTTAGCCATTGGATCTCTGGTTCCTCTGCCTTTTCTAAAACCAGCTTGAACATCGGGAAGTTCACGTTTCATGTATTGCTGATGCCTTGCTTGGAGAATTTTGAGCATTACTTTGCTAGTGTGTGAGATGAGTGTAATTGTGCAGTAGTTTGAGCATTCTTTAGCATTGTCTTTTTTGGGATTGGAATGAAAACTGACCTTTTCCAGTCCTGTAGCCACTGCTGAGTTTTCCTAATTTGCTGGCATATTGAGTGCAGCACTTTCACAGTGTCATCTTTCAGGATTTGAAATAGCTCAACTGGAATTCCATCACCCCCACTAGTTTATTCGTAGTGATGCTTCCTAAGGCTCACTTGACTTCACATTCCAGGATGTCTGACTCTAGGTGGGTGATCACATCATCGTGATCATCTGGGTTTTGAAGATCTTTTTTGTAGAGTTCTTCTGTGTATTCTTGCCACCTCTTCTTAATATCTTCTGCTTCTGTTTGGTCCATAGCATTGTGTCCTTTATTGAGCCCATCTTTGCATGAGATGTTCCCTTGGTATCTCTAATATTCTTGAATAGATCTCTAGTCTTTTCCATTCTATTGTTTCCTCTATTTCTTTGCATTGATCACTAAGGAATGCTTTCTTATCTCTTCTTTCTCTTCTTTGGACCTCTGCATTCAAATGGTATATCTTTTCTTTTCTCCTTTACCTTTTGCTTCTCTCCTTTTCATAGGTGTTTATAAGTCCTCCTGAGACAACCATTTTGCCTTTTTGCATTTCTTTTTCCTGGGGATGGTATTGATCACTGCCTCCTGCTCCATCCATAGTCCTTCAGGCACTCTGTCTATCAGATCTAATCCCCTGAATCTATTTGTCACATCCACATCTAGTCTGCTGTTAATACTTTCTAGTGTGTTTACCCTTTCAGTTACCTTTTTCTTCAGCTCTTCTTTATATTTTCTAGTTCCTTGTTAAAATTCTCAGTTTGTTCATCTATTATTTTCTCTAGTTTAGTTAGCATTCTTAATATTACTGCCTGAACTCTTTATCTAGTAAATTATTTACCTCTGTTTTATTAGTTGTTTTTCTCAGGTTTTTTTTTTCTTGTTTTTAATTTTAGACAAATTACTCTGTCTTCTCATTTTGCTTAACTTTCTCTGTCTCTATGAAATCAGATGAAACAATTACCCCTTCAGGTCTTGAATGAGTGTGGCTAGCTTTTAAGGGAATATCCATATGCAGTCTGTGTGTGTCCAGTGGTTTTAGTGGGACACCTGGATTTGAAGTAGCATAGGTTATGTCTTCTCTTACAATATGTTGGCAGTTATCACTTGGGTGAGAGGTGGGGCTGGAGATGGAAAGGCTAGATCCAGAGCAGGTGTGAGCAGGGCTTCTCCTGTGCTCTGTGGCTACCACCACCCGATTAGGAGTGGGGTCATGTCCCAAGGTGCTGAGCCAGAAGCCATGAGGGTTTGGTCCAAGCTGGTTTCTTTTCCGCTAAGTCTGAGCTCTCTTCCCTCCCAGCAATGGCACTTTTGCTCCAGAGGGGAACAGCACCAGAGGAAGAAGGGCTAGAGTGAACGTCCAGTGCAGCTAGGACACTCACTGGTGTGATCCCTCCACTTCAGTCAGAGTTCAAGACAGTTCCCAATCTGTGGCTTCCGTGAACAACAATGGCCTTCCTTGCCCCATTCAGGTGCAGTAACAGGTCTGAGCTGACTCTACCCCACCCCAAACTGTTCACTCTAGTTAGCAAAGGCAGACTTTATCCCAGTGGGGAGCTGCACCTAGGCTCGAGGTACCTGAGGGGCTCTCAGCGTAGGTTGGGGAGAATTGTGGGGAATCAGTCAGATTCCCAGGAAGTTTCAGTCAGCTTCCTCCATATTCTTCCCAGGACTAAACCAGTATTTGCATGCTCTTGTGTGAGCCTAGGTTTCTTACTGTCCTCCTGTGTTAGTCATACTGGTTTTCAAACCAGCTAAAGACACTCACCTTCTTGATTTTGGACTCCAGGGCTGTCGTTCAAACCACTTACTCCCCAAGGAAGATCTCCAAGCTTGTATACTCCTCCACCTCTTCTATGTCCTCTCCTAGAGGCATAGATTCTGCCCTGATCACTTCTCTTCCCTTCCTACTGAACTCTGTATTGATCTTTCTTTACAGTCTTGGTTGCATGAGAGTCTTTCCGCCAATCTCTAATTTGTTTTCAGTGAGAATTGCTCCACATGTAGATGTATTTTCGATGTGATTTTAAGGGGAGATGACCTCACTGTCCTACTCTGGTACCTTCTAAGCACCTCCACTTAGAAGCAGTCTTAAGGGAAATTAAAAAGAAATACATTGAACTGAATGAAAATTAAAAATACAACATACCAAAATCTGTTGGACATACTTAATGCTGTGCAGAGAGGGAAATTTACTTATAACACTAAATGCTTATTTTGGAAAATATAAAAAGTCACAAATTACCACAGTTCAATCAATATGAACTAGATAATTGGAATGAATGCATAGTTTTTTTTAATGCATAGTTATTAATAAATAGAATTATTTTAAAAATCATAAGTAAAAGCCAAACATATTCAAGCCAAGATGATTTTGTTTAAGAATTCTACAAACATCAAAAAATTATCATCACTGAGATAAGTCAGACTGACAGATGCAAATACTGTATGATATTACTTATATGTGGAATCTAAAGAAACCAATCTCATAAAAACAGAAAGTAGAATGGCAGTTACCAGGGCAAGACAAGGGGATTAGGGAATTTTTATTTAAGGGTACAAACTTGCAGTTAGTAGATAAAAAAGTTATGGAGACCTAATGCACATTGTACTGATTATAGTCTATATTATTGAATTATAACTAAGAAATTAAATATTAGTTGTTCTCACTGTTCTCACTATAAGAAAGAAATAATTTTGTGACATGATATAGATGTTAGTCAACACTACAATAGTAATTATATTGCAATATATAAATGTGTCAAACCAACACATTGTACCCCTTAAATTTATACAATGTTATATGTCAGTTATATCTTTATTTAGGACAATTTTTAAAAGAACTATAAAAATGCTATGCAATTATGTCCACAAAATACAAAAGAATTCTCAACACATTTTATGTTTCTAGTATTACCCTGATACCAAAACCTGGCACATATATATGCTGTGCTGTGCTAAGTCGCTATATTCGTGTCCGACTCTTTTGCAGTCCTATGGACTGGAGCCCAACAGGCTTCTCTGTCCATGGGATTTTCCAGGCAAGAATACTGGAGTGGGTTGCCATTTCCTTCTCCATATATATACCATGAATATCAAGGCAAAAAAAGACTAACAAAAATGATCAAATATAAATCAGAAATGTTTAAAAAAGGATACAACATGAGTAAGAATATTTTATTCCAGAGACGCTGACTGGTTCACTATTTGAAAATCAACCAATGTAATTCATCATATCAATAGGCAAAAGATGAAAAATTATATGATAATATCAACTGATGCAGAAAATTTCTTTGACGTATTCAACAGTATTCATAAGTTTAACAAAAATAGGAATACAGTGTATGTTCCTCAACTTCATGAAGAACATCTATGAGAACACTATAACTAATGCATCTCCCCTGAGACTGGGAACAAGACATGTATACTGTGCTTGTCACTACTTTACAAACAGGGTTGAAAATGTTAGATAGGAAATAAAAGGCATACAAATTGAAGAGAAAGAAATAAAATCGCCCTATTTGCAGGTGACATGATACGCTACATAGAAAATCCCAACTAATCAACACACAAAATAAAACTCCAGAACTCATTCTTAAGTGAATTTAGCACTGTTGCAGGATACAAAATAGACATAAAAATCAATTTTTTTTCAATTTACTAACAAAGAACAAGTGAACACTAAAATTAAAATAGCATAATTTATAATCTCTAAAATATCTTATTGTTCAGTTGCTAAGTCATGTCCAATTCTTTGTGATCACATGGACTGTAGCCCACCAGACCCCTCTGTCCTCCACTATCTTCAGGAGTTTGGCAAATTTATGTCCATGGTGATGCTATCTTAACATCTCATCCTCTGCCATCACCTCTTTTCCCTTCAATTTTCTCCATTATAAGGGTCTCTTCCAATGAGTCAGCTCTTTGTACCATGTGGCCAAAGTATTGGAGCTTCAGCTTCATCATCAATCCTTTCAATTAATATTTAGGGTTGATTTCCTTTAGGATTGACTGGTTGCTCTCCTTGCAGTCCAAGGGTCTCTCAAGAGTCTTCTCCAACACCACAGTTCAAAAGCATCAATTCTTTGGCACTCAGCCTTTCTTATGGTTCAGCTTTCACATCTATACATGACTATGGAAAAATCATAGCTTTGAGTATACAGACTTTCTCAGCAAAATTATATGTCCTTTTTAATACGCTGTCTCAGTTTGTCATAGCTTTCCTTCCAAGTAGCAAACACTTTTTAATTTCATGGCTGCAGTCACTGTCTGCAGTGATTTTGGAGCCCAAGAAAATGAGGTCTGTCACTGTTTCCAATTTTTACCCTTCTGTTTGCCATGAAGTGATGGGTCCAGATGCCATGATCTTAGGTTTTTGAATGTGGAGTTTTAAGCCAGCTTTTCTACTCTCTTCTTTCACACTCATCAAGAGGCTTCATAGTTCCTCTTTACTTTCTGCCATTAGAATAGTATCGTTTGGATATCTGAGGTTGTTGATATTTTTCCCAGCAATCTTGATTCCAGCTTGTAATTTATCCAGCCTGGCATTTCACATGATGTACTCTGCATATAAGTTAAATATGCAAGGTGACAATATGCAGCCTTGATGTACTCCTTTCCAATATTGAATCAGTCCCTTGTTCCATATCCAGTCCTAACTGTTGCTTCTTGATCCGCATACAGGTTTCTCAAGAAGCAAGGGAGATCGTAAGTTATGCCCATCTCTTTACGAATTTTCCACAGTTTGTTGTGATCCACATAGTCATAGGCTTTAGCATAGACAATGAAGCAGAAGTAGATGTTTTCTGGAACTCCTTTGCTTTCTCCATAATCCAATGAATGTTGGCAGTTTGATCTCTGACTTCTCTGCCTTTTCTAAACCCAGCTTGTACATCTGAAAGTTCTCAGATCACATACTGTTGAAGTCCAGCTTGAAGGATTTTGAGCATTACCTTGCTATCATGTAAAATGAGCACAATTGTACTGTAGTTTGAACGTTCTTTGTGCTTCCCGTGCTTTGGAATTGTAATGAAATTTGACCTTTTCCTGTCCTATGGCCACTGCAGAGTTTTCCAAATTTGTTCACATATTGAGTGCAGCACTTTAACAGCAGCATCTGTAAAGTTTTTAAAATAAGGCTCAACTGGAATTCTGTAACCTCCACTAGTTTTGCTTGTTATAATGTTTCCTAAGACCAGCTTGACTTCTTACTCCAGGATGTCCAGCTCTACATGAGTGACTACACCATCATGGTTATCTGGGTCATTAAGACCTTTCTTATAATAGTTCTTTTGTGTATTCTTGTCAACTATGTTCAATTTCTTCTGCTTCTGTTATGTCCTTACCATTTCTATCCTTTATCATGCCCATCCTTGCATAAAATGTTCCCTTGATATCTCCAATATTATTGAAGAGATCTCTAGTCTTTCCCATTCTATTACTTCCCTCTATTTCTTAGACTTTTTCATTTAATAAAGCCTTCTTATCTCTCCTTGCTATTCTCTGGAATTCTGCATTCAGTTGAATATACCTTTCCCTTTCTGCCTTCCCTTTCACTTCTCTTCTTTCCTCAGCTACTTGTAAAACCTCATTAGACAATCACTTTGCATTCTGACATTTCTTTTTCTTTGTGATGGTTTTGGTCACTGCCTCCTAGGTGTAAATTTCATGTAACATGTTTAGAACTTGTATATTGAAAACTATAAAACACCAAAAAATCTAAGAATTACTTAGAGAGATACACTGTGTAGATGGGTTGGACGACTCAACACAGTAAAAATGTTAATTCTCCTATAAAATGTATCCATGTCAAATGGATTTCTATCAAGTTCCTAGCAAGACATTTTTGATATGACATAGTTATGCTACTATTTCTATGTAAAGGGATAGGAACTAGAGTGGACGAATACTTTTGTGATGACCCAGAAGGATGGTACGGGGAGGGAGGAGGGAGGGGGGTTCAGGATGGGGAACATGTGTATACCTGTGGCAGATTCATGTTGATGTATGGCAAAACCAATACAATATTGTAAAGTAATTAACCTCCAATTAAAATAAATAAATTTATGTTTTAAAAAATTAAATGGGAACAATAAGCTCACATGATTTCAAAATTTATTTTACAGCTACAGTAATCATGACTGTGGGGCATCCCTGGTGGCTCAGACAGTAAAGCATCTGCCTGCAATGAGGGAGACCCAGTTTTGATCCCTGGGTCAGGAAGATCCTCTGGAGAAGGAAATGGCAACCCATTCCAGTATTCTTGCCTGGAAAATTCCATGGACAGAGGAGCCTTGTAGGCTACAGTCCATGGGGTCTCAAGGAGTCAGACATGACTAAGCGACTTCACTCACTTAATTGTGACTGTGATATTGTCAGAGGGGCAGACATAGAAATCAATTGAAAAGATCAGAAAAACCAAAAATGGTGCCCCCAAAGTATGGCTCATTTGTTTTTGACAATGACACAAAATCGATTCAATTGAGGATGAATAATCTTTTCAATAAGGGGTGCTGGAGAATTTGGGATAATTACAGTGGGAAAAATAAATCTCATCCCAAACCTCACATCTTATATAAAATTAAGCTCAAAATAAATAATAAATTTTTATGTAAAGTATAAAAGTATAGATGAAACTGGAGCCTATTATGCATAATAAAGTAAGCCAGAAAGAAAAACACCAATACAGTATACTAACACATATATATGGAATTTAGAAAGATGGTAGTGATAAACCTGTATGTGAGACAGCAAAAGAGACACAGATGTATAGAACAGTCTTTTGGACTCTGTGGGAGAGGGAGAGGGTGGAACGATTTGGGAGAATGGCATTGAAACATGTATAATATCATATAAGAAATGAATCGCCATTCTAGGTTCGAGGCAGGATACAGGATGCTTGGGGCTGGTGCACTGGGATGACCCAGAGGGATGGTATGGGGAGGGAGGTGGGAGGGGGGTTCAGGATGGGGAACACGTGTACACCCGTGGCGGATTCATGTTGATGTATGGCAAAACCAATACAATATTGTAAAGTAATTGGCCTCCAATTAAAACAAATAAATTTAAATTAGAAAAAAGTATAGATTGTTTCAAACACAACCTAAAAACAATTTGCAAACTCTAGATGTAGTGAAGAGTTCATAAACGTGACAACAGAAACACAATCCATTAAATAGTAGATAAACTGGAATTCATTAAAATTTAAAACTTTCCCTGTGTGAAAGTCATATTTAAGAGAATTAAAAAAAAAAAAGACAGACTAGTAGAAAATGTTTGTGAACCATGTATCTGATAAAGAACTCACATGTGGAACATAAAAAATCCTGAAAACTCAATAGTAAAAAAATATATTAAATTTGATCAAAGAGTACAATTGTGTGGTAGTTTGAGCATTCTTTGGCAAAGGCTTTCGTTGAGATTGGAATGAAAACTGATCTTTTCCAGTCCTGTAGCCACTGCTGAGTTTTCTTAATTTGCAGGCATATTGAGTGCAGCACTTTCACAGTATCATCTTTTAGGATTTTAAGTAGTTCAATTGGAATTCTATGATCTCCACTAGCTTTATTCGCAGTGATGTTTTCTAAGGCCCACTTGACTTCACATTCCAGGATGTCTGGGTCTAGGTGAGTGATCACACCATCATGATTATCTAGGTTATGAAGATATTTTTTGTATCAGTTCAGTTCAGTTCAGTCGTTCAGTCATTTCTGACTCTTTGCAACCCCATGAATCACAGCACGCCAGGCCTCCCTGTCCATCGCCAACTCCCGGAGTTCACTCAGACTCACGTACATCAAGTCCGTGATGCCATCCAGCCATCGCATCCTCCGCCGTCGGCTTCTTTTCCTGCCCCCAATCCCCCCCAGCATCAGAGTCTTTTCCAATGAGTCACCTCTTCACATGAGGTGGCCAAAGTACTGGAGTTTCAGCTTTAGCATCATTCCTTCCAAAGAAATCCCAGGGTTGATCTCCTTCAGAATGGATTGGTTGGATCTCCTTGCAGTCCAAGGGACTCTCAAGAGTCTTCTCCAACACCACAGTTCAAAAGCATCAATTCTTTGGCGCTCAGCCTTCTTCACAGTCCAACTCTCACATCCATACATGACCACTGGAAAAACCATAGCCTTGACTAGACGGACCTTAGTCGGCAAAGTAATGTCTCTGCTTTTGAATATACTATCTAGGTTGGTCATAACTTTTCTTCCAAGGAGTAAGCGTCTGTGAATTTCATGGCTGCAGTCACCACCTGTAGTGATTTTAGAGCCCTCAAAAATAAAGTCTGACACTGTTTCCACTGTTTCCCCATCTATTTCCCATGAAGTGATGGGACCAGATGCCATGATCTTCGTTTTCTGAATGTTGAGCTTTAAGCCAACTTTTTCCCTCTCCTCTTTCACTTTCATCAAGAGGCTTTTTAGCTCCTCTTCACTTTCTGCCATAAGGGTGGTGTCATCTGCTTATCTGACGTTACTGAGATTTCTCCCAGCAATCTTGATTCCAGCTTGTGCTTCTTCCAGCCCAGTGTTTCTCATGATGTACTCTGCATATAAGTTAAATAAGCAGGGTGACAATATACAGCCTTGACATACTCCTTTTCCTATTTGGAACCAGTCTGTTGTTCCATGTCCAGTTCTAACTGTTGCTTCCCGATTTACATACAGATTTCTCAAGAGGCAGATTAGGTCGTCTGGTATTCCCATCTCTTTCAGAATTTTCCACAGTTTATTGTGATCCACACAGTCAAAGGCTTTGGCATAGTCAATAAAGCAGAAATAGATGTTTTTCTGGAACTCTCTTGCTTTCTCCATGATACAGCAGATGTTGGCAATTTGATCTCTGGTTCCTCTGTCTTTTCTAAAACCAGCTTGAACATCAGGGAGTTCACGGTTCACGTATTGCTGAAGCCTAGCTTGGAGAATTTTGAGCATGACTTTACTAGCATGTGAGATGAGTGCAATTGTGTGGTAGTTTGAGCATTCTTTGGCATTGCCTTTCTTTGGGATTGGAATTAAAACTGACCTTTTCCAGTCCTGTGGCCACTGCTGAGTTTTCCAAATTTGCTGGCATATTGAGTGCAGCACTTTCACAGCATCATCTTTCAGGATTTGAAATAACTCAACTGGAATTCCATCACCTCCACTAGCTTTGTTTGTAGTGATGCTTTCTAAGGTCCACTTGACTTCACATTCCAAGATGTCTGGCTCTAGATTAGTGATCACATCATCATGATTATCTGGGTCGTGAAGATCCTTTTTGTACAGTTCTTCCATGTATTCTTGCTACCTCTTCTTAATATCTTCTGCTTCTGTTAGGTCCATACTATTTCTGTCCTTTATCGAGCCCATCTTTGCATGAAATGTTCCCTTGGTATCTCTAATTTTCTTAACGCGATCGCTAGTCTTTCCCATTCTGTTCTTTTCCTCTATTTCTTTGCATTGATCGCTGAAGAAGGCTTTCTTCTCTTCTTGCTATTCTTTGGAACTCTGCATTCAGATGCTTATATCTTTCCTTTTCTCCTTTGTTTGTTGTCTCTCCTCTTTTCACAGCTATTTGTAAGGCCTCCCCAGACAGCCATTTTGCTTTTTTGCATTTCTTTTCCTTGGGGATGGTCTTGCTCCCTGTCTCCTGTACAATGTCACGAACCTCATTCCATAGTTCATCAGGCACTCTATCTATCAGATCTAGGCCCTTAAATCTATTTCTCACTTCCACTGTGTAGTCATAAGGGATTTGATTTAGGTCATACCTGAATGGTCTAGCGGTTTTCCCTACTTTCTTCAATTTGAGTCTGAATTTTATATAGTTTTGTGTATTCTTGTCACCTCTTCTACTTCTGTTAGGTCCATGCCACTTCTGTCCTTTATTGAGCCCATCTTTACATAGAATGTTCCTTTGGTATCTCTATTTTTCTTGAAGAGAACTCTCATCTTTTCAATTCTATTGTTTCCTCTATTTCTCTGCACTGATCACTGAGGAAGGCTTTCTTATCTCTCCTTCTGTTCTTTGAAACTCATCTCACATGCTAGTAAAGTCATGCTCAAAATTCTCCAAGCTAGGCTTCAGCAATACATGAACTGTGAACTTCCAGATGTTCAAGCTGGATTTAGAAAAGGCATAGGAACCAGAGATCCAATTGCCAACATCTGTTGGATCATCAAAAAAGCAAGAGAGTTCCAGAAAAACATCGATTTCTGCTTTATTGTCTATGCCAAAGCCTTTGACTATGTGGATCTCCGCAAACTGTGGAAAATTCTTCAAGACATGGGAATGCCAGACCACCTGACCTGCTCTTGGGAAATCCATACGCAGGTCCGGAAGCAACAGTAGAATTGGGCATGGAACAACAGACTGGGTCCATATTGGGAAAGGAGTACGTCAAGGCTGTATATTGTCACTGTGCTTATTTAACTTATATGCAGTGTACATCATGAGCAACACTGAGCTGGATGAAGCACAAGCTGGAATCAAGATTGCCAGGAGAAATATCAATAACCTCTGATATGCAGATAATACAACCCGTATGGCAGAAAGAGAAGAACTAAAGTGCCTCTTGATGAAAGTGAAATAGGAGAGTGAAAAAGTTGGCTTAAGACTCAACATTCAGAAAACTAAAATCACAGCATCTGGTCCCATCACTTCATGGAAAATAGATGGGGAAACAGTGGAAACAGTGGCTGACTTTATTTTGAGGGGCTCCAAAATCACTGTAGATGGTGACTGCAGCCATGAAATTAAAAGACACTTACTCCTTGGAAGAAAAGTTATGACAAACCTAGACAGCATATTAAAAAGAAGACACATTACTTTGCCAACAAAAGTCCATCTAGTCAAGCCTATGATTTTTCCAGTAAGCATGTATGGATGTGGGATTTGGACTATAAAGAAAGCTGAGCACCAAAGAATTGATGCTTTTTAACAGTGGTGTTGGAGAAGACTCTTGAGAGTCCCTTGGACTGCAAGGAGATCTAACCAGTCCATCGTAAAGGAAGTCAGTCGTGAATATTCATTGGAAAGACTGATGTTGAAGTTGAAACTCCAATACTTTGGCCACCTGATGCAGAGCTGACTCATTTGAAAAGACCCTGATGCTGGGAAAGAATGAAGGAGGGGGGAGAAGGGGATGACAGAGGATGAGATGGTTGAATGGCACGATCGACTCAACGGACATGAGTTTGAGTCAATTCTGGGAGCTGGTGATGGACAGGGAGGCCTGGAGTGCTACAGTCCATGGGGTTGTAAAGAGTCGGACACGACTGAGTGACTGAACTGAACTGAACTGAAATGATGGTCAAAGAAAGTGAAGAAAGAAATCTTATTAACTGATTAAGATATACAAATGGCAAATAAACTCATGAAAAATAACCAACATTGCTCACCATTGAGGCAATGCAAATTAAGACCATAACAAGATAACACTATTCCCTATTAGAATCATTATGAAAAAAATTTAGTGATAAATAAAAGCCTTCAAGGATGTGTGGGACCTAAGTCTCTTCTTCATTGCTGGAGTGAATTTAAAATGGTAAAGCCACTCTCAAAAGTGTTTGAGTAGTTTCATTAAAAAAACAAAACTAAATATATAATTATCATATAGGTCAGCAAGTGTACATGTAGACTTTTATCCCAGGGAAGAAGTTAAAGCCATGTACACAAATAGCAGCACACAATTCAATTGTTTATGGAAGATTTATTATCATAGCCAAAAAATGAAAAAAAAAAAAAAAGAACTCAAATATCCTTCAATTGATTAATGGTTAAACAAAGAGCGGTATAGACATACCATCAAATTCTACTAAGCAATAAAAGTAACAACTATTAGTGTATACAACAACTTGGATGTATTTTATGAAAATTATGCTAAATAAAAAGGCAAATACCAATACTTGCATACTGTATGATTCCATTTGAACAACATTTTTCAGAAGAAAAATATAGACAAATTACTATTGTCTATTGTCAAATTACCCTTGTCTCATTGTCAAGGGTCAATGAGAGAGTGCCAGTGGATCTTCCAGACCCAGGGATCAAGCCTGTGTCTCCAGCGTCTCCTGCGTCTCCTGCATCTCCTGCATCTCCTGCACTGCAAGTGGATTCTTTACCCATGGAGCCATCTGGGAAGCCCCAGTGAGAGAGAGGCTGTTATAAATACATATAGAGAGACTTATTTTTAAATTTACATGAAAATTTAAAGAATTTTTAATTGACAAAATCATATTTTAAAAGGGTAAAAGTGATACACATACTTTGTAATGTGTGACATCAAAGCTTTAATAATTAAGACAGTGCAATATTAGCATTAAGGCATATAAAGGGCTTAACTGAAACAGAAGGGTACAGATATAAACCCACTGTCAAACTGACAATTCATTTTCAAGACAGGAATCAAAACAACAGAATGGGGAATGCAGAGGCTTGACAAAGAATGGTTCTGGCACAACTAGATAGTCATAGGGATCAAAAATGAAACCTCAAGTGCCACTACACAGAAAAATTATTTTGAGATGAATCACAACACCTAGCTGTTAAAGGTAAAACGTTAAAAGAATTAATAAGAGAATGTCTTTGCTACCTTGAGAGATAAATGTTTCTCAGACAGGACAGAGAATATAATAACCATAAAAGGAAAAAGAAATTAGCTTCATTAATTTTTTTCTACTCAGAAGACTTAAAAATGATTAGACAAGCCACATATTGAGAAAATACTAGCAAAACATATATTTGAAAAAGTACTTATATCAATAATATATAAAAATTATTTAAACTACACAATAAAAAACAAAGCAATAAAAATGTTCACAAGACCTATACACACATCACAAAGAAAGCTATTCAAATGGTAATTATGAAGCTTATGAGAAAACCTGCTCAAGATGCTTGCATCTTTCACAAAAATTAATTTGAAATAGATTATAGGCCTAAACATAAATGCTTTACACTAGAAAATTTCTAGAAGATAACAAAAGAGAAAATATAGGTGACCTTTTGTTTGGTGATGCTTTTTTAGGTACAACACAAAGGCACAATCCACAAAAGAAAAGATTGATTAGTTAAACTTCATTAAAATTAACATCTTCTGCTTTATGAAAGACACTGTCAAGGAGAAAATAGGCATAGACATGGAAAAGATGTTTGTGAATCACGTATCTGACAAAGTACCTGTATCTAGAATATAAGATTAACACAAAGAGCTCAGCAATAACACCACACTTCCCAATTTACACATAGACAAAAGATCTGAACAGACACTTTACTAATGGAGTTAAACAGATGAAAATTAAGCTGATGAAAAATGCTGTAAATAATATGTCATGAAGGAAATACACCTCAAGACAACAATGCAATACCACAGCACATCTAAAATGACTGATATTCAGAAAGCTGACAATGCAAAGTTCTGATGAAGATATAGAACAAGAAGAACTCTCATTTATTGCTGGTAAGAATGAAAATGGTACAACCACTTTGAAATGTTTTATCAGTTTCTTACAAAACTAAACATATTCTTCTGTTATGATCCAGGGATCATACTTCAGTGTATCTACTCATATCAACTGAAAACTTATGTTCATGCAAAAACCTGCACATGAATGTTTATAGCATCTTTATTCATGATTTCCAAAACTTGGAAGCAACTATTTCCTTCAATAGATAAAATGAATAAATGAATTATCATGCATTCATACAAAGTAATATTATTCAATGATAAAAATAAATAAGCTCTCAAGTCATGAAAAGACAAGTAGAAACCTTACATACATGTTGCCAAGTGGAAGAAGCGAATATCAAAAGGTTACATACTGTGTAATTCCAACATTACATTCTATAAAAGGCCAAACTATGAAGACAGTGTAAACATCAGTGGTTTCCAGGGATGGAATCATGGGAGAAAAAGAGGGATAAATAGTTAAATCACAGGGGAATTATAGATCAGAGAAATTACTCTGTACAATACGTTAAAGGTGAATGCATGTCGTCACATTACACATCTGTTAAAACCCATAGAAAATAACTCCCAGTGAAGAAAACCTCAGGACCAGATGGCTTTGCCAGAGAATTCTGCCAAACATTTAAAGAATTAACACCAATCCTCCTGAGACACTTTGAGACAATTGAATGGGAGAGAACAACTCAACCACATTCTATGAGGTCAGCATTACCCTGATACCAAAGCCAAAAACACTGCTAGAAAACAGAACTACAGAACTACAATATTCCTGATAAATAACGTTTCAAAAATCCTCAACAAAATAATAGCAAACTTATTTAAATAATATATTAACATAATTATACACTTTTACTAAGTGGATTTATTTCTGGAATGAAAGTATGGTTCAGCATACAAAAATCAATAAATGGAATACACTGTATTAACAGAATAAAGGCCAAAAACACTGTAATCTCAATGCAGGAAAAACACGTACACCCGTGGCGGACTCATGTCAATGTATGGCAAAACCAATACAGTATTGTAAAGTAAAAATAAATAAATAAATAAATAAAATAAAAGCCAGTATGAAAAGACTAAAAAAAAAAACAAAAATTCAACAAGCTTTCATGATAGACACCACTCAGAAATCTAGAAAAAGAGGGAAACTTCCTCAAAATAATAGTGACTATTCATGAAGAGCTCATAACTAACATTGTATCTTCAAAAATTAATCATACACTTAATATTACAACTCCACAATTCTACACCCTCATATTTATCCAAGAGAAACCAAAAATATATGTTCATAAAAAGAATTATACATGAATTCTCATAGCAACTGTATTGAAAATGGCTAGAAACTGAAAGTAACCTATATGGCCATTAACAGGAAAATCTATAAACTCTACTCAACATTTAAAACTGAATGAAATAGATATATACAAATATACATGCATATATATGTAAAACTGTACATGGAGTTAGCAGATATCATGCTGAGAAAATAAAAAAGTTGAGCATAAAAAGTTATATTGCATTTTTCAAATTGTGTGAAATTTTAGAATATTCTAATTTATTATGACAAAAATCAGAAGAGTCTCTCTTATGGAGGTGATCACTGGAAGATGTATGGAGGAAGCTTATTTGTCAAAACCCATCTGTTTGTATATTGAATATATGTGCATTAGACTTTGTAAATTTTACCTCAAAACTGTTAAAAATTATCATTGTCTAATTAGTAGTTTGTAGGTGTACTTTTGGCAGTTGTGTAAGTTACCTATTTTTAAAATAATTTATATATATTTTATCCTTGAATTCATGAATATATAGAACATAATGAAAGTGAGTTTTCTCATTATTGGGGAAATGATATATATACATGGAAAGAGGGAAAACTAGACTGTACTCAGAACTGTGAGATTAGAGTTGGAGAGATCAGTATGTACTCATTTAATTATATATAATTGTGTGTGTGTGTGTGTGTATAATATGTACATATACATTGAGAAATAGATGTGAATAATACATAGAAAAATATATAAATTTGTATTTCTTATCTATTTACTGAGAGAACATAGAAGCAATGACATACCATCAGCAATGAATATACTCAGCTCCCAGATCTTAATTTCTAAAAACCATGCTCCCAAAGTTACCAGGGCTGCAAAGAGATATGCCTGACACTATAGTTGAGAGAGGTAAAGTACAAAATGAGTCTGGAATTTGTTTCTGTTTCAGAAAGTAAGGAATTGCTCAAATCTTACTGGGAGACACCTTAAGGGGATTCCAGTACCCAAATCTGAAACAAAACATACCTCAAAATTAATTATGATTTTAAAAGTGATAACATGAATAAAATAAAAATTATACTCATATATACACACATTACTGGATTAATGAATAAGTGAATAAATAAATGAATTAATGAGTGAATAAATGACTGATAATAAGGAAAGGTTTTTTTTTTATTTAATACAGCTCATCAATTCTAAGCATAAGGGGGGAAATGAAGTTAGAAAATCCTTAATGAATGCTAAAAGTCATAGGTAAAAGGATGATGAGAAGGGAGATTTATGTAGCCTTACAGTAGTTCCAAATAAATTTCTTATTAATTATAAATAAGAAATTGTACATTTTCAGGTGAAAATCCCAGCAGACATCACCTTAACCATATGTTCTAAGCTACTGTTATCAATTTTTGGGACAAACCATTCTCATGTGTATCTTATAAATGACATTCTCAAAAAGCTAAAACATCCCATTTGTGATATTCTTGCAAAAAGTGCACAACCTAGCCTAATCATGAGACATTTGACAAACCCTGAGTATATTCTACAAAATACCCTTTCCAAAATGTCAAGGTCAAGAAACACAAAGAAAGATTGAGGAAATGTTCCAGATTAAAACAGACTAAAGAGGTATGGCAATAAATGCAATGTGTGATTCTAAATCAAACTTAAGACTGAGAAAAATAAATAGCTCTCAAAAAACAATATTGACAAAATTTGAATATGGTCTCTAGGTTAGATAGTATTAACAGTATGCTATTAAATAGAGACTCCAAAATAAAGGCCCTAAATTTTAATCTCTGTCAATTTCTGTGGACTATATATTCCCACCATGGCTTATTTCAGACAATTTAACAAAGGGATTGAAAAATTCCTAAAAATGTAACAATTATCCAGCTCCATCACATCATTAGAATACTGTTTTATCAATTTAAAATATATTGATTTTCATAACCATGCTATCATTATATAAGAGAAAGCCTTTTTCCCCCCTTAGGAAAATGCATTACTTATGAATAAAGGGAAAATATCCAAAAGTTACTTTCAAGTGGTGCAGAAAATATAAGGTGTCTCTATGTGGGTGTCTACAGAGATAGCAATAAAACTTATGGAGAAATTATAAATGATCTGTGACTCTGAGTATAGACTATCTGGGGGTTTCTTGTATTATTCTTGTAGCTTTTGTAAAGTTTGAATGTATATATTTAATATATGCTTATTAAATATATAAACACATTACTGTGTGTTATATGCATTGTATATAGTATATAATTGATAAATATTTGTTTTAAAGTAGGTGATGTAAAAGAAGCTAGATTGGGGTGCTTTAGAAACTGTGGTCAAGGAGGAACTTTCTGACACAGTGACGTTTTAGTCATGGCATGAATGATGAGAATGGAAAAGGAGTTTCCATTACAATCCTAAAGAAGGGCAATGCCAAAGAATGTTCAAACTACAATAAAATTGCACTCATTTCACATGCTAGCAAGGTTACACTAAAAAACCTTCAAGTTAGGCTTCAGCAGTACGTGAACCAAGAACTTCCAGATGTACAAGCTGGGTTTTGAAGAGACAAAGGAACTAGAGATCAAATTACCAACATTTTTTGGATCATGGAGAAAGCAAAGGAATTCCAGAAAAACATCTAGTACTTCATTGACTATGCTTAAAGCCTTCTTCTGTGTGGATCACAACAACTGGAAAATTCTTAAATACCAGAATACCAGACCACTTTACCTGTCTCCTGAAAAACCTGTATGTGGGTCAAAAAGCAACAGTTAGGACTGGACATGGGAAAATGGACTGGTTAAAAACTGGAAAAGGGGTACAACAATGTTGCATATTGTCACCCTATTTATTTTACTTATATGCAGAGTACATCATGTGAAATGCCAGGCTGAATGAATCACAAGCTGGAATCAAGACTGCTGAGAGAAATATCAATAACCTCAGATATGCAGATGATACCACTCTAATGGAAGAAAGTGAAGAAGAACTAAAGAGCCTCTTGATGAGGGTGAAAGATGAGAGTGAAAAGCTGTTGTAAAACTCAACATTCAAAAAACTAAGATCATGGTATCCAGTTCCATCACCTCATGGCAAATACTTGGGGAAAAATTGGAAGCAGAGACAGATTTTATTTTCTTGGACTACAAAATCACTGTGGCCAGTGCTGCAGCCAAGAAATTAAAAGACACTTCCTCCTTGGAAAGAAAGTTATGACAAACTTAGACAGAGTATTAAAAAGCAGAGATGTCACTTTGCCAAAAAAAAGGCCATATAGTCAAAGCTATGGTTTTTCCAGTAGTAATGTACAGATGTGAGATTTGAACCATAAGGAAGGCTTAGCACCAAAGAACTGACTGTTTCAAATTGCAGTGCTGGAGAAGACTCTTGAGTTCTTTGGATGGTAAGGAGATCAAACAAGTCAATCCTAAAGGAAATCAACCTTGAATATCCTTGGAAGGTCTGATGCTGAAGCTGAGGCTCCAGTACCTTGACCACCTAATGTAAAGAATGAACTCATTGGAAAAGACCCTGATGCTGGGAAAGATTGAAGGCAAAAGAAGATGGCAGCAGAGAATGAGATGGTTGGATAGCATCACTGACTCAATGGTCATAAATTTGAGCAAACTCCAGGAGACAGTGATGCAGAAGACAAGGATTAAATCCCTGGGTGGGGAAGATTCCCTGAAGGAGGGCATGGCAATGCATTCCAGTATTCTTGCCTGGAGAATTCCATGGATAGAGGAACCTGACAGGCTATAGTCCATAGGGTCGCCAAGAGTCAGACATAAGTGAAGCAACTGAACACACAAGCACCAGGAGATAGTGGAGGACTGGGAAGCCCAGTGGGCTACAGTCCATGGGGTTGCAAAGAGTCAGACATGACCTAGAAACTTAATAGCAACAATGAACAATGAGAAAGTCAGTCATACCAAAATCTATTTTATATGCAAATCATATCTCAATAAATCTGAGGGAAACAAATTTTAAAAATAAAATAAAAAAATCTAGTGCAAGATTTTAGGCCAAGAAAGCAAATGATAAAAAGTCATTGGAACTAGGCGGTCCTAAGACGGTGGAGGAATAGGACCAGGAGACCACTTTCTCCCCCCAGAATTCATCAACAGATCATTTGAATGCTGAGCAACTTCCAGAAAACAACTTCTTAACGCTGGTGGAGAACACCAGGCACCCAGAAAGGCAGCCCATTCTCTTTGAAAGGAGGTATTACAAAATACAAAAGACAAAAAGAGAGACAAAAGAGTTAGGGATGGAGACCCGTCCCAGGGAGGGAGTCGTGAAGGGGAAGTTTCCAAACACCAGGAAACCCTCCCACCAGAGGGTCTGTGGGAGTTTTGGAATCTCGGAGGGCAACATAACCTGGAGGAAAAAAAAAAAAAAAAAAAAACAACTTACAGAATACGCACCTAACCGCAACTCCCGAAGGAGAAGTAGCCCAGACGCTCACATCCGCCATCAGCGAGTGGGGACTAAACAGGGAAGCACGGGTTGCATGCTTAGGGTAATGACCAGGCCTAAACACCCTGAGGACAATCTGAGGGAGCTAACGTGAGATAGCAACCCAAACTGTGGGATAGCCAGAGAGAGAAAAAAGAGAGAGAGAGAGAACTTTTCCGTGAAAAGCTCTAACCTAAGGCACAGCCTGGCCTGCTCACAGAACAAAGGATTGACCAGAGGAGAGCTAGCTGGCTGTGGACTGGTCCCTCCCCCAGCTGAGGGCAGAGAGGCAGGTGGGTGATGGCCAGAACCAGAAGGCAAGGGGCAATCTTGGCCCCAGAGATGGCATCCTCCATCAAACTGTGAGCAGGCTCCCAGTTGCTAACTAAGTCTTCCTGGGATCCTGGATGGTTGACATCTGCCAGGAGGGTTGCAGCTAGAGATCAGCTACCCAGAGGAGACACATGGCACACCTGAGACAGCGCTCTTGTGGCGCACCCAGGAAACTGAGCGGCTGAGACCAGGGAGTTGATTAAGATGCACAGACCACCTGGGACAGTGCACTCGCCAAGCACCTGGTCGCCCGAGCTGCTTGGACCTGGGAAGGGTCTAAACGCACACCCAACCAAGTCTGTGCCTTTGTGGAATATCTAAGAACCTGAACCTGAGCAGCTTAGACCTGGGAAGTGCAGGAAACCCAGGGCCCACTTTGGACAGTTCCCCTACAGAGCAACCTGAAGCCTGAGCAGTGTAGACTGGGAAAGTACATGTGCCATGAGTGGGGGCAAACCCAGTGTGGTCCATACACTCCGAGCACCCCCCACACACACCAGTGATATTTGTTTGCAGTGTTCCTCCCTCCCCACAGCACAACTGAACAAATGAGCCTAAATAAGTGACCACCTTTGCCCCCTTGTGTCAGGGCGGAAATTAGACATGGAAGAGACTTGCAAACAGAGGAAGCCAAAATAAACAAAGAAGAGGGAACTGCTTTGGAAGTGACAGGTGCAACAGATTAAAACCTTGTGGTTACCATTAACTAAGCATTGGAAGGGGCCTAAAGATCTTAAGAAGTATAAGCTGGAACAAAGAACTCTCTGAACTGAACTGACCCCACTCTGCCTTCAACAGCTCCAGAGAAATTCCTAGATATATTTTACTATTATCCTTTTTTATTTTTTTTATTTTTAAGTTCTTTATTACTCCTTTAATTTTCCATTTTTATAACCTACTATTATCTTGTAAAAAAAGACTCATTTTAAAGCAAATTTCATATATTTATTCCTTATCATTTTTGTGATTTTGTTTTGTATTTTTAATATTGTATTTTTGAGAGTCTTACCTCTACTCTAGATTTTTAATCTTTGCTTTTTGGTATTTGTTATCATTTTTGTACCTTTAAGAATCTAATTTTCAGTACCTATTTTTTACTTAGGGATGTGATTATGGGCTTCATTGCTCTCTCCCCTTTGTCTCTGCTTTTTCTCCCCAGTGTCACCTCTATCTTCTCCCTCCCCCTTCTATTCTCTACTTAGTTCTGTGAATCTTTCTGTGTGTTCCAGGCTGTGGAGAACACTTAAGGAACTGATTACTGGCTAGATTGGTCTCATTTTGACTCCCCCTTTTCTCCTCCTGGTCACCTCTGTATCCCTCCTCCCTCTTCTCTTCTCCATGTAACTCTGTGAACCTCTCTGGGTGTCCCTCACTGTGGAGAGTCCTTTCACCATTAACCTAGAGGTTTTATCATCAGTGCTGTGTGGATGGAGAAATATTGAGGCTACTGTAAGAATAAAACTGAAAACCAGAGGCAGGAGGCTTAAATCCAAAACTTTAGAACACCAGAAATCTCCTGACTCCAGGAAACATTAGTCAACAAGAGCTCATCCAAAAGGCTCCATACCTACACTGAAACCGAGCTCCAACCAAGAGCCAACAAGTTTCAGAGCAAGATATACCAGGCTAATTCTCCAGCAATGCAGAAACATAGCCCTGAGCATTAATACAAAGGTGGCCAAAAGTCACACCAAACCCATAGACACGTCAAAACTCACTACTGGACACTTCATTGCCCTCCAGAGAGAAGAGATCCATCTCCACCCACCAGAACACCGACACAAGCTTCCCTAACCAGGAAACCTTGACAAGCCACTCGTCCAACCCCACCCACAGGGAGGAACTTCCACAATAAAGAGGAACCACAGACCTCCAGCATACAGAAAGGCCACTCCAAACACAGCAATCCAAACAAAATGAAAAGGCAGAGAAATGTTCAGCAGGTAAAGGAACATGATAAATGCCCACCAAACCAAACAAAAGAGGAGGAGATAGGGAGTCTACCTGAAAAATAATTCAGAATAATGATAGTAAAGATGATACAAAATCTTGAAAACAAAATGGAGTTACAGATAAATAGACTGGACACAAGGACTGAGAAGATGCAATAAATGTTTAACAAGGACCTAGAAGAAATAAAAAAGAGTCAATGTATAATGCAATAACTGAGATCAAAAGCACTCTGGAGGGAACCAACAGTAGAATAACTGAGGCAGAAAATAGGATACGTGAGGTGGAAGATAGAATGGTGGAAATAAATGAAGCAAATAGGAAAAAAAGAAAAAAGAATTAAAATAAATGACGACAACCTCAGAGACCTCTGGGACAATGTTAAATGCCCCAACATTCAAATCATAGGAGTCCCAGAAGAAGTAGACAGGCCAGTAGAAAGGCCATGGGAAAATACTTGAGGAGATAATAGTAGAAAACTTCCCTAAAATGGGGAAGGAAATAGCCACCCAAGTCCAAGAAACCCAGAGAGTCTCAAACAGGATAAACCCAGGGGAAACACCCCAAGACATGTATTAATCAAATTAACGAGATCAAACACAAAGAGCAAATAATAAAAATAGCAAGGGAAAAGCAACAAATAACACACAAGGGGATTCCCATAAGGATAACAGCTGATCTTTCAATAGAAACTCTTCAGACCAGAAGGGAATGGCAGGACATACTTAGAGTGATGAAAGAGTAAAACTGACAACCCAGATTATTATATCCAGCAAGGATCTCATTCAAATATGAAAGAGAATTCAAAAGCTTTACAGACAAGCAAAAGCTGAGAGAATTCAGCACCACCAAACTAGCTCTTCAAGAAATGCTAAAGGATCTTCTCTAGATAGGAAACACAGAAGAGGTGTATAAACTCGAACCCAAAACAACAAAGTAAATGGCAACAGGATCATAATTATCAATAATTACCTTAAATGTAAATGGGTTGAATGCCCCAACTAAAAGACAAAGACTGGCTGAATGGATACAAAAACAAGACCCCTATATATGCTGTCTACAAGAGACCCACCTCAAAACAAGGGACACATACAGACTGAAAGTGAAGGGCTGGAAAAAGATATTTCATGCAAATGGAGACCAAAAGAAAGCAGGAGTAGCAATACTCATATCAGATAAAATAGACTTTGAAATAAAGGCCATGAAAAGAGACAAAGAAGGACACTACATGATGATCAAAGGATTAATCCAAGAAGAACATTTAACAATTATAAATATGTATGCACCCAACATAGGAGTACCACAATATGTAAGGCAAATATTAACAAGTATGAAAGGGGAAATTAACAGTAACACAATACTAGTGGGAGACTTTAATACCCCGCTCACACCTATGGATAGATCAACTAAACAGAAAATGAGCAAGGAAACACAACTTTAAATGATGCAATGGACCAGTTAGACCTAACTGATATCTATAGGACATTTCACCCCAAAACAATGAATTTCACTTTTTTCTCAAGTGCACATGGAACTTTCTCCAGGATAGATCACATCCTGGCCCATAAATCTAGACTTGGTAAATTCAAAAAACTTGGAATCATTTCAAGCATCTTTTCTGATTACAATGCAGTAAGATTAAATGTCAACTACAGGAAGAAGACTATTAAAAATACAGACATATGGAGGCAAAACAAAACGTTTCTGAATAACCAACATATCACAGAAGAAATCAAAAAAGAAATCAAAATATGCATAGAAATGAAACATTGTCTATGCATCGACAATGAAAACATGACAAGCCAAAATCTATGGGGTTCAGTAAAAGCAGTGCTAAGGGGAAGGTTCATAGCAATACAAGCGTACCTCAAGAAACAAGAGAAAAATCAAATAAATAACCTAAAGCAAGTAGAAAAAGAAGAAATGAAGAACCCCAGAGTTAGTAGATGGAAATAAATAATAAAAATTAGGGCAGAAATAAATGAAAAAGAAACAAAGGAAAATATAGCAAAAATCAGACAAACAAAATAGACAAACCATTAGCCAGACTCATTAAGATAAAAAGGGAGAAGAATCAAATCAACAAAATTAGAAATGAAAATAGATAAATCACAACAGACAACACAGAAATACAAAGAATCATAAGAGACTACTATCAGCAACTATATGCCAATAAAATGGACAACTTGGAAGGAATAGACAAATTCTGAGAAAAACATAATCTCCCAAAACTGAACCATGAAGAAATAGAAAATCTTAATAGACCCATCACAAGCATGGGAATCAAAACTGTAATCAAAAATCTTCCAACAAACAGAACCCCAGGACCAGATGGCTTCACAGGTGAATTCTACCAAAAATTTAGAGACAAGCTCACATTTATCCTACTCAAACTCTTTCAAAATATTGCAGAGGAAGGTAAACTGCCAAACTCATTCTATGAGGCCACCATCACCCTAACACCAAAACTGGACAAAGATGCCACACAAAAAAGAAAAGAAAACTGCAGGCCAATATCACTGATGAACATAGATGCAAAAACCCTCAACAAAATTCTAGCAAACAGAGTCCAACAACATGGTAAAAAGGTCATGCATCATGACCAAGTGGGCTTTATCCCAGGGATGCAAGGATTCTTCAATATTCTCAAATCAATCAATGAGATACACCACATTAACAAATTGAAAGATAACCATATGATTATCTCAATACATGCAGAGAAAGCCTTTGACGAAATTCAGCATCCACTTATGATAAAAACCCTCCAGAAAGCAGGCATAGAAGGAACATACCTCAACATAATAAAAGCCATATATGATAAACCCACAGCAAACATTACCCTCGATGGTGAAAAACTGAAAGCATTTCCCCTAACGTCAGGAATAAGACAAGGATGCCCACTCTTACCACGACTATTCAACATAGTTTTGGAAGTTTTAGCCACAGCAATCAGAGAAGAAAAATGAATAAAAGAAACCCAGATTGGAAAAGAAGAAGTAAAACTCTCACTGTTTTCAGATGACATGATCCTCTACATAGAAAATCCTAAAGACACCACCAGAAAATTACTAGAGCTAATCAATGAATATAGTAAAGTTGCAGGATATAAAATAAACACACAGAAATCCCTTGCATTCCTAAACACTAACAATGAGAAAACAGAAAGAGAAATTAAGGAAACAATTCCATTCACCGTTGTAACAAAAAGAATAAAATACTTAGGAATATATCTACTTAAAGAAGCAAAAGATCTATATATAGAAAACTATAAAACACTAATGAAAGAAATAAAAAATGACACAAATAGATGGAGGAATATACCATGTTCTTGGATTGAAAGATCAATATAGTGAAAATGAGTATACTACCCAAATCAATCTATAGATTCAATGCAATCTCTATCAAGCTACCAATGGTACTTTTCAGAAAACTAGAACAAATAATTTCACAATTTGTATGGAAATACAAAAAACCTTGAATAGCCAAAGAAATCTTGAAAAAGAAGGATGGAACTGGAGGAATCAACCTGCATGACTTCAGAATATACTAAACAGCTACAGTCATCAAGACAGTATGGTACTGGCACAAAGACAAAAATATAGATAAACGGGAAAAAAAGAAAGCCCAGAGATAAATCAACGCACCTATGGACACCTTATTTGTTACAAAGGAGTCAAGAATATACAATGGAGAAAAGACAATCTCTTTAACAAGTAGTGCTGGGAAAACTGGTCAACCACTTGTAAAATAATGAAACTAGAACACTTTCTAACACCATACACAAAAATAAGCTCAAAATGGACTAAAGATATAAATGTAAGACAAGAAACTATAAAACTTCTAGAGGAAAACATAGGCAAAACCCTCTATGAGATAAACCACAGCAAGATCCTCTATGACCCACGTACCAGACTAATAGAAATAAAAGCAAAAAAAAAAAAAAATGGGACCTAATTAAACTTAAAAGCTAAAACAAACAAACAAACAAAAAAAAGAAAGATAAACTTAAAAGCTTTTGCACAATGAAGGAAACTATAAGCAAGGTGAAAAGACAGCCTTCAGAATGGGAGGAAATAATAGCAAATGAAGCAACTGACAAATAACTAATCTCAAAAATATACAAGGAGCTCATGCAGCTCAATTCCAGAAAAATAAATGGCTGAATCAAAAAATGGGCCAAAGAACTAAACAGACATTTCTCCAAAGAAGACGTACAGGTGGCTAACAAACACATGAAAAGTTGTTCAACATCACTCATTACAGAGAAATGCAAATCCAAACCACAGTGAGGTACCATCTCACACTGGTCAGAATGGCTGCTATCAAAAAGTCTACAAACTATAAATGCTGGAGAGGGTGTGGAGAAAAGGGAACCCTCTTAAACTGTTGGTGGAAATGCAGACTAGTACACCCACTATGGAGAACAGTGTGGAGATTCCTTAAAAAACTGGAAATAGAACTGCCATACGACCCAGCAATCCCACTGCTAGGCATACACACCGAGGAAACCAGAACTGAAAGAGACACGTGTACCCCAATGTTCATCACAGTACTGTTTACAATAGCTAGGACATGGAAGCAACCTAGATGTCCATTGGCAGACGAATGGATAAGAAAGTTGTGGTACATATACACAATGGAATATTACTCAGCTATTAAAACGAACACATTTGTATCAGTTCTGATGACGTGGATGAAGCTGGAGCCTATTATACAGAGTGAAGAAAGTCAGAAAGAAAGACACCAATATAACACATAGATATGGGATTTAGTAAGGTGGTAATGATGACCCTATATGCGAGACAGCAAAAGAGACACAGATGTAAAGAACAGACTTTTGGACTCTGTGGGAGAAGGCAAGGGTGAGATGATTTGAGAGAATCACATTGAAACATATATATTACCATATGTGAAATAGATCGCCAGTCCAGGTTAGATGCATGAGACAGGGTGCTCAGAGCCGGTGCGTTGGGATGACCCTGAGGGATGGGATGGGGAAGGAGATGAGAAGGGGTTCAGAATGGGGAACACATGTACACCCATGGCTGATTCATGTAAATGTATGGCAAAAACACTACAATATTGTAAAGTAATCAGCTTCCAAATAAAATAAATAAATCATTATTTTTTAAAGTCATTGGAACTAAACAAAATGGAAATGACTGGAGGAAGCACAGGTTTGTGTATTGGGGAGGGAATCTCTTTATATGGTAGCTCTGGTAAAAGTTACTGAGGAGATAGACATATGTTTTCATGTATTTTAGATTTTTTTTTCATTTTATGTATGATTGTAAGCACATTAACAACATGGATTGAGAATAAATGTTTATCACCTATCTCAGTTCCATGCTGAGAAAAGCAGATTTAATACATAGCTCCTGGCTCATTGCTTGCTGTTTATAATTTCAATTTAAATTGGTTCACCCATCCATGAAAATGTTACATTTCTCAGAATATGGTTAAATAGTTCAAGTTTCAGTTAGACTAATACTGTTTTTCAGCATTTCTTAATTCTGATTAGTATAGATGGTATATTTTCTGAGGTAAATATGACATGAGTAAACTTAATTTCATTACTACATCATTGGATGCTAGTTTATAGCTGAGTAGTCATTAGGTCAGAATAATGTTGTTATCATGTACTGTCACAGGATGTGAAAGGGAAATAGAGTAGACTTTAAAGCATCATTGTTGGATTGCAGAAACATTTTCCTTGAGCTTTACTTATGTATGTTTTAGTTATTTTGTAAAATAAAAGTTTTTTCTTTCCTTTGTAATTATTGGTAGATGTTTCTTGCTCAAAGTTTTCAGTATATTTGCTTCAAAAAGAAACAGTGGATAAATGAACTAACAAGAAATATAATCTAATACTTATAATGAGCTAGCCTTAAGAGATAAGCATGAGCTCTCATTTTGAGGGGATAATCTTGGTAACATGGAGCAGTGTAGAATAGGTTCCTGCTAGTCATGAAAGAAGTGAAGAAAAATCTATAATATGATTGGACACTGGCCACTGACTAGGGCAGCAGCGGTGGGCATCTTATTTTTTCCTATGATATTTTGAAACATGACTGCTCTCTTTCTATATTAAATTCTTAAATCAGGATTCATAGTTGAGCCATGCCCTAGGGGCATTCAAAAATGCTGAAACCAACTATACCTATTCTAAGGAAGTAATCCTAGACTTTACAAAGAATGCCTCAAAAGAAATTTGAAGTACTTTGAGGAATGGGCAATTTCTGAAACTCTATTTTTTATCACTCTAAATGCCCTAAAAAATACATATTTCTTTTGAGCATTATATTAAGATTGTTTAAGTTGGTATCGCTTTTGGAGTGGGGTGTGAAGTAATCCTCAACCTTTGTCTCTGAGCATATCCATTGGGCATTTGAAACAAGTGTTATAATACTTTTTCACATGTAAACTAACAGACATAGGTCATATAATTGATCTTATTTGTAGAATGTTTCCTTCATTCTGTCAATATATCATTACCTAAAAAAGTGGTTGATTTTCAGTTCACAAATTTAATTATTCAAATCATGTTTTATTAAAATCTTAGATAAATGAAGTAAAAATATTTTCCCATTACTAAAGTGAGACCATCAGTTGAATAATTTCATGAGATTTCATAGTTGCTAACTGCAGTTTAACTATCTCAAATATTTTGATATTTTGTGTTGGGTGCTTTTCAATAATTGAAAAATTGAGTTTTTCCTCTTTAAGTCTTTAACACCTCTGAATTTCTTTCTTATGTGTCATGTCAGTGTTAGCCTCTCAGTCATATCTGACTCTTTGTAACCCCATAGACTGTAGTCCATCAGGCTCCTCTGTCCATGTAATTCTCCAGGCAAGAATACAGGAGAGGGTTACCATTTCCTTTTCCAGGGGATCTTCCCGACCCAGGAATAAAACCTGGGTCTCCTGCATTGCAGGCAGATTCTTTACTGTCTGAACCACCAGGGAATCCCTGTGTAGTGTAAACACATACAGTCATGTTTTACCACCACCATTGTTTGAAATAGCCTTAATTTTCCAGTGGATTTTCATACAACTTTTATCATATTTTGAGTTCCCATGTTGCTGTTGGATCTGGTTATAGATTATTTTTACTCCATCCTTTTGACAGTGTTACAACCACTGTGCTAATGACACATGGTTTTTATTACTGTAGCTTTATAATAATATTAATATTAGGATAGTCTTTGTCTTTATTTATCAACAAATTGTGGTAAAATAAATATTACACTTATGCAATTTAGAATCCATTAGACAAGTTTTGTAAACCAGGGCTTCCCTGGTGGCTCAGACAGTAAAGAATCTGCCTGCAATGCAGGAGACCTGGGTTTGATCCCTAGGTCAAGAAGATCCCCTGGAGAAGGAAATGGCGACTCACTCCAGTATTCTTGCCTGGAGAATTCCATGGACAGGGGAGCCTGGCAGGCTACAGTTCATGGGGTCATAAGGAGTTGGACAAGACTGAGAGACTTACACTTTCTTTCACTTTCAGACAAGTTCCATAAACTTCTAGTTGAGCTTTTTTTTTTTTTTAATGAAATTACATTGAATTTAAAGATTAACTTGGAAATAGTTGGTTTTCTTACACTGGTGACATAATGAACATGACATAGCATTTTCATTTAATAAGCACTGTCACTTTCCAAGTAAGTGTTCCATAATATGTGAGACTGACTTTTCATTTCTGTGTCAGTAATGGTAATGGTAGTAACAAATGCATAGAGATTTTCTAGAAATAAGCACAACAGCAAAAATTTGACTTTTTTAGAGAATATACAGCTTCATTTCTCAAATTATTGAGAATCAATTGTTGTACTCTTGATTATTTGAACTTAGTTCTCCAATTCTTCTAAAACTTATTGATAGTGCTTATTGAAATAAGACATATTTTTCCCAAATATCTGGAATTTTCCAAACTAAAATATATTTTATGATATTGATATTAATATTTTAACTTTAAAGTAGCCCACAGTTTTTGCACACAAATGTATGTGTGTACATACATACACATTTGCAATTAAACATTTAAGAATACTTATTACTAGGAAAATACAAATTTTGAAAAAAAAAGGAAAGTAGGACTCTGCTCTCAGAGAGAGTCCTTTGACATTAAAGTGATTGATTGTCTTTTATGCTCTATACCATCTTTTCTATAGATTTGTGACATAGATTGCATCATTATAGTATTACCAACTTGAGACTCCTGGAGATAATTCTACTTCCAAGCACTGTAAAATAAATCAAACCATCCTTCAATTACATGACACTCTTTTCTGTAAAGGGTGCTTATGACTGTTTTTGAATTGCTTTTTGGATGCTTTTAATGTTTAGATTGCTATTATATTTATTATCTTTTTTCATCAATAAAAATGATGAGGCATTATTCCAATTATACAAATAAAAAATTAAGAGGTTAAAGATTAAGTAATTAGCCCCAGGCAATACAGCTAATAAATAGAAGAGACTAGAAAACTCTGTTATATCTGACATCCAAATCAATATTATTAAGTACTTTTGTATACCATTCCAAGAATAATGAGAAAAATAATATTAATAAATTTATGGTTATATGCTGATTATGAACTTACTGATTTGAGAGACTATTTGAAGTTTAAATTGACATTTTTGTTTCTTGCATGAGCACATGTTCATTGACACTGAAAGACCTTGACAAAACATGAGGCTCTCAGGGCCATCCATCACTATCCATGCATTTCTTAAACTAATGTTCACATGTGTGGGAGAGACCAACTGTCCCAGCAGACAAGTAAAAACGTATTAAACCAGAAATAGTTAAAACTAATGACCTCAGTGTGAATAATATTCTTGAGTGTCTTTGAATTAAGTGTGCTTTGGAGCATTTTGATTATTTTTTTCTATAGAGAAGGAAGACTTGAAAAATTATATTTCATTATTTATTGAACATAGTGAGAGTAGGTAGACTTAAAGGTCATAAGTTCTCACACAAGAAGAATCCATCAATTTAATTCTAGAGTGAAGTATGGACAGAATTATTCCTGAAGTACTAGAAGTAATTACCAAAACTAATTATATTGGCCTGGCCTGAGGTTAACAGCTGGCAAAGAGTGACACTTGGCTGTTTACAAAAGGCAAGCAATTATGAATGTCTGCTTGACCTCATTGTGAAAGGATTTTATGAAAATCAAATTTAACATTCACAAAGTTCTAAGTGAATACTTCAATGGATAGTATGTGAAATTTTAGGATCAGGGTATTGGATATGTTATGGATTGGTAGCAAACAAAATCATACACTCATGGAGTAAAAAGTTAATTTTTCAAAATAATTTTTTCAAGGTACAAGTTCTTATCAGATGTGAAGTGGCAGCTTAGGATAGAAACAGATGTAGCAATTTTCAACATAACTTACCATGGTCCCCAGAGTCCTTAACAAAAGGAATACCGATGCTGGTGACATGGATTGTGCAAGGTAAGATCAATTCTTGCTATCAAACTGCCCCTTTTGATTCAGGTCTTGAGTCACCAACAGAAATAAATTCCACCAACATGTGAAACACTTCTGTTTAAGGAAATCTTTATTAACCCTGTGCTCTCTCTGTTCTTGAATCAAATGCAGCATCAGAAAAGGAATAGTTTCCTAAAGGAAGAAAGTAGACTTTCCTTGAGCAATATTTCTAATCTCAGCCTTCTGGTGTTCAAAAGAAGTCCATTCCCCACTCCCCTGGCTGATTTAATGGTGTTTTATCTGGGGATTGTCTGAAAGACAAATGGATGACCCATGACACTGTTAGCTAAATGAATCAGAAAAAATAAACATTTTTTTTTAATTTCAAAAGGCCTCATATTTTAAATTGATATCTATGCTTAGAAGTTTTGTTGTATTCTAACATGAATGCTTTTAGTCTAATTGAGTGCCAGTTTTCTCTTTATCTACTAACTTTGATGGACCACATAGTTTCTGTGATAGATCTTGATGAAAAGCTCAAAGAATACAGGTACAGTGTTGTGAACTGGCTGCTTCTAACTGTAAAGAAGACCTTAAAGAAAGAACATTATGTAAGTTCAGCATTTAAAATTCCCAGCTCATGGTACCATTATCATTAGTCAAAAGATTTTAACTCAAAGACTTCAGATTAGCACAGGAAAAAATCGTGTGTAATGTCTATTTCTGTGCATTATTGAATTACAATACAGATTGATTGCATAGCCTTTCCAAGTTTCTTAAGTGAAAGATATAAGGATAAAAATATGCTTGGGGCTGGTGCATGGGGATGACCCAGAGAGATGTTATGGGGAGGGAGGTGGGAGGGGGGTTCATGTTTGGGAATGCATGTAAGAATTAAAGATATTAAAATTTAAAATAAATAAATAAAATAAAGCTATAGAAACAGAGAAAAAAAATACAACTCTGAAAAATAGGATGGTGCTATTTGGAAGGATTTGGAGATACTTTTAGTACCTTGCTTAGCCTCTCTTGCTAGTAGAATCATCCTCTTTGCCCCATATAAGATGAAAATGTTCCAGTCAAAATATATAATTTGATGTGAATATTCGACAACGATGTGTGTAAAATTCACCACAGTCAGTTTTAGAATATTTCCATCTCTTGTAAAATAAACTATTTATGAGATATCTAAAGTAGTCAAGCTCTTAGAAAATACACTGATTTTTCTCTGAAGTAGAGGAAGGGGGAAAAGACAGTTGTTTCTTAACGTATATCAATGGATATAGAGTTTCAGTCTTGCAAGATAGAAAAGGTTTAGAGATCTGTTGCACAACCTTATGCATATAGTTAGCACCACTGTACTGTACATTTAAAATGATTAAAATGGTAAATTTTTTATGTTTCTTGAAGTGAAGTGAAGTGAAGTGAAGTCGCTCAGTTGTGTCCGACTCTGTGCGACCTCATAGACGGCCTCCCACCAGGCTTCCCCATCCCTGGGATTCTCCAGGCAAGAACGCTGGAGTGGGTTGCCATTTCCTTCTCCAATGCATGAAAGTGAAAAGTGAAAGTGAAGTCGTGTCTGACTCTAAGCGACCCCATGGACTGCAGCCCACCAGGCTCCTCCGTCCATGGGATTTTCCAGGCAAGAGGACTGGAGTGGGGTGCCATTGCCTTCTCCAGTACCCTTAACTATTGGCCCTCTAATCACACATCTCCCCAAGCCTTGAGCAGCCACACCAGTGCACTTTCTGTGTATATTTAGATTTGACTATTTCAGACATTTAATATAAGAGGAATCAGATAATGGGTAATATTTTGTAACTTCTTTCAGTTAGCATAACATTTTGAAGGTTCATCTATGTGGTAGCATGTATCAGTACTTCATTCCTTTTAATGATCAAGTAATATTTCATTGTCTAGATGCACCACATTTTGTTTATCCATTCATGAGTTTATGGATATTTGAGTTGTTTCCACTTTTTCAGCAAGATAGATGACACTGCCATGAATGTTAATTTCTCTTGAATCCATGGTTAGGAGTGGAATTGCTGATCATATCTAACTCCATAGTTGACTGAGAAACCATCAGATTTGTCACATTCTCACTTGCAGTAGATGATGGTTACTGTTTTTCCACATCCTAACCAACACATATTACTTTCCCCTTTTTGGACATAGTCAATTTGCATTGCTCTGGCAACTAATTATGTTAAGCATCTTTCCATATATTTATTGGCCTTTCTTATATCCCCTTTGGATAAATATTCATTCAGACTGTTTGCAATTATTTATTGACTTATATATATCTATTTTAAAATACTTTATTGAATGAAAGATTCTTTAAAATGCTGTAGTGCTTTAAAATTTTTGTTTCACACATGTAATCCCATAATAACCATTTTTCCCCCTCTACCCTTATATTGTCCCTCCCTACCTTCCCTCTCCCCACTGGTAATGACTAATTTGTTCTCTGTATTTGTGAGTTTGCTTCTTTTTATTCTATTCACAAGTTTGTTGTATTTTTTAGATTCTACGTATATGTGATACCACACAATTTTGTCTTTGTCTGCCTTATTTCACCTAGCATAATGTCCCCTAAGTCCATCCATGTTGCTGCAAGTAGCAAAATTTCATTCTTTTTATGGCTGAGTAGTCCATTGTCTAGTCAAGGCTATGGTTTTCCCAGTGGTCATGTATGGATGTGAGAGTTGGACTGTGAAGAAAGCTGAGCACTGAAGAATTGATGCTTTTGAACTGTGGTGTTGGAGAAGACTCTTGAGAGTCCCTTGGACTGCAAGGAGATCCAACCAGTCTATTCTGAAGGAGATCAGCCCTGGGATTTCTTTGGAAGGAATGATGCTAAGGCTGAAACTCTAGTACTTTGGCCACCTCATGCTAAGAGTTGACTCATTGGAAAAGACTCTGATGCTGGGAGGGATTGAGGGCAGGAGGAGAAGGGGACAACAGAGGATGAGATAGCTGGATGGCATCACTGACTCGATGGATGTGAGTCTGAGTGAACTCCGGGAGATGGTGATGGACAGGGAGGCCTGGGGTGCTGCGATTCATGGGGTCGCAAATAGTCGGACACGACTGAGAGACTGAAATGAACTGAACTGAGCCCATTGTCTATTTTGTTGATGGATTAATCCTTTTATCATTATGAAACAATCTACTTTAATATTTTCAATGTCTATTTTATTTATTATTTGTAATACTACTACAATTCGCTTTTGGATGCTTTAATTACATACATGCTCAGTCGTGTTCAACAGTTTGCAACCCCATGGACTGTAACCTGCCAGGTTCCTCTGTCCATGGAATTTTCCAGGCAAGAATACTGGAGTGGGTTGCCATTTTCTACTCCAGGGGGTCTTCCTGACCCAGGGATTGAACCCACATCTCTTGCATATTTTGCATTGGCAGGCAGATTCTTTTCCGCTGTGCTACCTGGGAAGCAGCTTAGGTATACACACACACACACACACACACACACACATATATATATACACACACACACACATATATATATATATATACACATACCGGTGGTGCTTATCACTTGCATATCCCCTGGTTGTTTTATATATGCACTTATATAGGCATATATCTGTGTTTATATCTACCTAATTTACTATCTCAGCCGGCTGGATGGGGGAAGCTGTTGGAGAAAGTTTCAGAGACCCCTCAGTCTAATATGTCTTACTCTTGAGGGAGACAAAAAAAAATTAATATGGGATTTATGCCAATGCCCAAATATGTCTATTTAAATTATACATTTGGGAAGTAAGAAAATGCCCAATTAGGTGGGTCCTTGAACTTAGTGAACATTCTAAGCCTGACTAGAACAGAGCCCCATTTATTACCTAGTCCCTATATACTCCATCTCCAACAGAGGTTGTGTGATGATGATGTATCAGGTCTCCAAGTATCAATGAAGACTCAGTCCTCATGTCCAAGAGTACTTGATTTATTTGAATGTTTCTCTTTTCCCAGTGCACAATTACCAAAGAAAATGGACATAGGTCTTTTGGGGGATGGACTAGGAAAATAATTACTGCATTCTCTTGTTACAGAAGCCTTTATTCTGGCAACCAGATTCTACTTCAGCCGAGAGTTTTCTGTTCTAAAAACTCGTTCTGATTCTGCTTCAAGAAGTAGGCAAAGGATCATGTCCTTTAGTGGGTTATTTTATGTTCTTCTTTGTTGCCTCTAAGGATGTCACATTCCAGTAACTATCTCTATAAATCTCTGTATGTCAGGACACCCTTGCTGTCACTCTGACTTTGTTGTTTATTCAAATAATTGCACCAACCTTACCTCTGATGTACCATCACATGGTCTCTCATTTTGGAAGCTATCATCCTTATTGTTTCAGGTAGATCATTTCAGTAATAGAAACTCCTGGCATCAGCCTTGGCTGAAGAGGATAGCCACTACTGAGCTTCAGAGTGATATGGTTGCCTGTCTTACTACAGAATTCTTTGCTGCTTGGATCAACAGAGTATTATATAGGTTCCTCAAATAATAAGATTACCTGGTGATATTCCCATCCTTATATGGTACACCACTCTGGCATGTTCTCTTCTCAGAGACTTTTCATACCTTCTTCCTCTCTCTATCATGGCAGTTCTGGCATTTCTAGTTCACTTCAAGTGACCCAAGGGAATTTCTCCTAACTTCTAAGAGCCATGTTAGCAGCAAATTGGTACCTTTTCTAAGGTCCTCCACAGGGTGTTAAATCCTGTATTCTGGGAAATAAACTTTCTTATTCAAGTTTATGTCCAGCACTCCTATACCCTTCATCCAGCATATTCAGGATACAGTTCAAGAAGTCCTCTTCTGGCTCTTTCCTGTATATATTTCCTAGACCATGCAGCCAGGCAGTTCCTTTGGGATATGGTCTTTCTTCTGCAAGAGGCCTAATATTTCTCTGGCAGCTCATAATATTAAAACTTAACTCCAGTTTTTGGCCTAATGGCCAGCCTAAGCAGCAGAGATAAATTCTGAAGGGGGAATCTGTTGTTTGTAAGGCAGAGGCTTCTGTATAATTGTCAAGGAAAACTGGGAGTGATAGGCTTTAACAGGAAAACGTGGGTCTCTTCTGCACACCCAAAGGATTCAGGGTCTCCCATATCATACTCAGGGTCCAACACTTGTCAGTAAGGGGTTTGACTCTGGCTCAACAGACTTGCTTGGGTTTGAAGTCAATATCTCAAGTTCTGCTATTCTTGGCCAAAGTCTCAGGGCTCAACTTGTTTTCTCTTCTTCCAGCAGGGAACAAAATACCTTTTTTTGCTACTAATAAGGCCCTGTTAGCTTCACACTTATCCTCAATTCTGTTCATTATTCACAGCCTTTTATGTATCTCTTTCAAGAATCCCTTGCCCCACAGAAATAGCCTTTTAATTCCACTGTCCTTGCAACTATTATTTTGTCTATAATTATCATATGCCTGATACATTACCCTAGTTAGGACACGTACTCCTTTGGTACACCACTCTAGCTCACCATGGGTGAAAGTTGTAAACATTGGCATGCTTCCTGATGCCAGGTCCTATCATTGTTCCATCTTCTACCAGTGATGTTATCCTTGCTAGATGAGCTGCAAGAGACTCATCCCCAAATACCACCTTAGTATCTACTTTCTGGTAACAATCCAGGCACCAAGTGTTGCAATTCAGTCGCCCAAGAAAGGAAGCTGTGAGATGGAGATTACCACTCAGGAATTGCTATCACTGTCTGTAGAGGTTGGAAGCAGTGTGTATTTAGCAGAGAGAAAAAGTGGGCTGTGGTGCAGTCAAAAGAAAGGATGAAGTCAATCCCAAAAGGAGCTCTGAGGGATGAGCCTGAAGGGTAGTCCCAAATTGGGAAGGAAAAACAGGCCTTTGTATTCTTGCCTTAACTAGTCTTTGGATGTGGCCATGTCTTCAGACAGGGTAGCACCCCTCAGTTGAGGGTGATAATAAGGTGATGAACTCACCTGAAAGCTGTCAGCTACTAATAGTTCCAAGAGCTGGGGAATGAGTGCTTCGGTATGGAAGATGAAGGATCTGGTGGCGTCATCTCGTATGTACTGCAATACACATTCAGAATTGTTATACTCTTTGACAATTTTTATTATCAAAGGCAATTGTATCTGTGTACCTATGGCAGCTTTTGAGGTTGTAATACCTAATTACAGCTTTCGGTTCAGTCTCAGTTGTGTCCAGCTCTTTGTGACCCCATGGAGTGCAGCACACCAGGATTCCCTGTCCATCACCAACTCCCGGAGCTTGCTTAAGCCCACGTCCATTGAGGCAGTGATGCCATCCAACCATCTCATCCTCTGTCATCTCCTTCTCCTCCTGCCTTCAATATTTCCCAGCATCAGGGTCTTTTCCAATGAGTTAGTTCTTTGCATCACGTGGCCAAAGTATTGGAGCTTCAGCATCAGTCCTTCCAGTGAATATTTAGGGTTGATTTCCTTTAGGAAATTCAATTGGCTGGTTTGTTTTCCTTGCAGTCCAGGGGACTCTCAAGAGTCTTCTCCAACACCACAGTTCAAAGGCATCAATTCTTTAGCACTCAGCCTTCTTTATGGTCCAACTCTCATGCCCCTACATGACTACTGGAAAAAAAAAAGAAAAAACAAAACATAGCTTTGACTATACAAACTTTTGTTGACAAAGTGATGCCTCTGCTTTTTAATACTGTCTAGGTTTGTCATATCTTTCCTTCCAAGGAACAAGTATCTTTTAACTTCATGACTGCAGTCACCGTCTGTAGTGATTTTGAAGCCCAAGAAAATAAAATCTGTCACTGTTGCCATTTTTTCCCCATCTTTTTGCCATAAAGTTGATGGGACTGGATGACATGATCTTAGGTTTTTGAATGTCGAGTTTTAAGCCAGTTTTTTCACTCCCCTCTTTCACCCTAATTGAGAGGCTCTTTAGTTCCTCTTTCTGCCATTAGAGTGGTATCATCTGCATATCTGTAGTTCTTGATACTTCTCCCAGCAATCTTGTTTCCAGGTTGTGATTCATCCATTTAGCATCATGTACTCTGCATAAAAGTGAAATAAGTAGGGTGATAATATATGGCCTTGACATACTCCTTTCCCAATATTGAAGCAATCTCTGGTCCCATGTGTGGTTCTAACTGTTGCTTATTTACCAGTATACAATTTTCTCAGGAGACAGGTAAGGTAGTCCGGCATTTGCATCTCTTTAAGAATTCTCCACAGTTTATTGTGATTCACATAGTCAAAGGCTTTTGCAAAGTCAATGAGGCAGAAGTAGATGTTTCCTGGAGTGCCCTTGCCGTCTCCATGATCCAACAAATGTTGGCAATTTGATCTCTGGTTCCTCCGCCTTTACCAAACCCAGCTTGTACATCGGGAAGTTCTCAGTTCACGTACTGTTGAAACCTAGCTTGAAGAATTTTGTGCATAACCTTACTAGCATGTGAAATGAGTGCAATGGCACAGTAGTTTGGGCATTCTTTGGCATTTCCCTTCTTTGAGGTTGGAATGAAAACTGACCTTTTCCAGTCCTGTGGCAACTATTCAAATAACAAGTTTACCTAGTGATATTCCTATCCTTATATGGTATACCACTCTAGCATGTTTTCTTTTCAGAGACTTTTCATACCTTCTTTCCCTCTCTATTGTGGCAATGTGGGCATTTCTAGTTCACTTCAAGTGGCCTAGGTGAACTTCTCCTAACTTCTAAGAGCCATGTTAGCAGCAAATTAATACCTTTCCCAGGGTCCTCCACAGAGTGTTATATCCTGTATTCTAGGAAATAAACTCTTTCTTATTTCCAGATTTTTGACATATTGAGTGCAGCACTTTAACAGCATCACCTTTTAGGTTTTAAAATAGCTCAACTGAAATTCCATCACCTCCACTTTGTAGTAATGCTTCCTAAGGCCCATTTGACCTCACATTCCAGGTCTAGGTGAGTGATGATACTATCATGGTTATCTGGGTTATTAGGACCTTTTATGTATAGTTCTGTGTATTCTTGCCACCTCTTCTTAATATCTTCTGCTTCTGGTAGACCCTTATCATTTGTGTCCTTTATGGTGCCCATCCTTGCATGAAATGTTCCCTTTGAATCTCTGATTTTCTTGAAGCGATCTCTAGTCTTTCCCATTCTATTGTTTTCCTCTATTTCTTTGCATCTCATATTGGCACTATGTTAATATTTTCTAAATTTTCAGACTGATTTATTATGAATATGCTATCTTTCCTCTTAGGTATGTATGTGTATTTTTATTTCTTTATTCTTAAATAACCAAGTTAATAAAGATGTTTGTTTAAAATTACTGCCATATGTCTGCTGTAATACCTGGAGATTTTTTTCTCTTCTTATTTAAATGATTTGCTGAAAATTTATTTTGTTTTCTGTGGGGTTTGTGTGGCAAATTTTCTTTGGTTTTGTGATACTTTAAACTATTTTAATTATGATCTCATTTTTTGATGATAATTTCATTGAGAATGACAAATTTCATATACAAATTTTCTAGCCTTTGAATCATTAAAAATCATCCTTTATTTCATCTTGAAAAGAGGTTTCTAATGCTATGTATGAGATCTATTCCTTCTCATTAGAAGATTTTTACAGATTTTTTTTTGTCTTGGGTATTCATCAGTTTTACTAAATTTTAGTAGAAAATTTTGTGTTTGTTTATTAATCTCTGCATGTCACTCAATGGAATTTTCAATCTAGCATTGTTTATTGCTCCATTTAAATCTATAGATTTATTTCAGAACTATATTTTTAGAATATATCCAATATCTCTCAAAATTGTTTCCAATTTTTTTTAATCTGGAATTCCCATTATTTAAACTTTGGAATTTTCTACATTTTTCTTTCATATGTTTTTATCTTTCCTTTTATAATTTTCATTATTTTCTATTTCCTGTTGGGAGAGTTTCTTAACGTGGTTTTCAAGTTCACAAATGTTCTTTAGTTGTGTATATCCTACTATTTATCTCTGTTTCTACTGTAACATTTTCATATTAATATTTCCTCTTTTCTTCTTTTATTGCTAGTTTTAATTCTTGTCTTGTATTGCTAATATATTCTCTTATGCCTTTTACTACATTTATTGTGCTCATTTGGAAAGTTTAGTCCATCTATACCCATTTTTCAGTTTTTTTCAACATAATTTTACTCCCTCGAGTGTTTCGTTGTTTGGATTGTGGTGTATATCAGCTACTGTTTCTGATGAGTAGTATACGTGAAATGCGTAAGAATCTGCAGCTGCAGAGAATTCAAGAGGAACAGAAAGATGGAGAAGACTGAGGCACCAGAAAATTCCACTTAATCACTCCTTACACTGCCAAGAAATTCATAATATCTGAACTTCACCTCAATCCTTTAAGAAGAAGTAACATTGTGAAGATGCTGCTTTCCTAGAGGATGATATGCTGAAAACTGTAGATTGGCATGAAAATTGAAGATACTCTAAAACATTACCATGAATTTCTGATTTGTTTTACCAAGGTTTTCAAATTTCACTGGAAATATGATGGCCACAGATGCAGGATTCTTAGCAAAGCCACTTCTAGCTTCCAGTAGACTTTTGAAGGAACATATGGTTTCCAGTGATACAAGTGTGCAAAATATCATCTCAGCACATCTGATAAGTTGAATTATTATTTTCATATTGCCATTTTATATTCAGCATGTGGATCTCTATTCAGGGGACATTCACATGAATAATACAGAATGTATGCAGATAATATTAAGTGCTAGGATATTCTAGTTTGAGGTGAAAATTGGCATCAACAAAGGAAAATCCTTATATGGGAAAACAGAGTCTGTACCGACATGTCTCTGAACAATACTTTGCATTCAGAATGCCACCACCATTGAATGGTCTGCATCCCTCAGTAGCAGTTAAAAATTCAAGATGTTTCAGATATTCTTAAAGTAATAAGGTATTTTAAAATTGATCTTTAAGAATTTATATTTAAAAATGGTAAATTGAATTCCATTATTGTTAGTAAAATACTTAAATTGCCTGATTCTCTTACTTATTTACTGAAAAAAAAAATTAAAGTCTTTAAAAGATGCCTTAATTGTCAGAAATCATGTTTCTCATGGGGAATAATAATCACTGATAGAAATGAAAATATTTGCTATTTAACATTAAAATATAAAACATGGTTCACTGCAAAAATAATCAGCTTCAAATGTATTTTTAGTATAGTAGGTATTATTTTGTATTTTATTAGTTTCTTTTTTTTTAATGAATCTGTGAAAACTTTACTTTGAAAGACTTTAAAATAATCATGTAGCCGAATTGTCCAGTTTCTTTAACAAAAATTCTGGTCTCAAAGTAATTTGAGAGATTTCTCTTTTGTACATGTGGCGGCAGGCAGTGGGGGGGTGCAGAGCAAAGGAAGCCAGTAATATATTCTTTGTAAGGTACTCAGTGGTCTCCAACTCTCATTTCTTGAAATGAATCTGATTCATAGAAATAACCTAAGTTCATGCAAAACTTTGCCTCCTGATAATGTGAGTGACAAAACTAGCATACATCACTGATTTAGAGCTTATTTCCAAGGAGCAAAAAAAATATTTTTTAACAAAGGAATTTTCTTTAGATGGGGTACAGAGCCTTCAAAGACAGAGCTTACTATATATATATATATATATATATATATATTTATATAGTAATGTTTATATATATAGTATATATATATATATATAAACATTGGTATATATTTAAATATATGTCTCATGTCATTATGATTATACTTTGTATACACTCAGAATGAAAAAAAAAAAAAAAGAGTTAAAGAGCTTATTTCCAAGGAGCTTATTTCCAAGGAGCTAAAAAAAATTTTTTAACAAAGAAATTTTGTATACTTTGTATACACTCAGAATGAAAAAAAAAGAGTTAAAGAAAAGTGTGAGCATATCATATATTTCATTGAAGATAAATCAGTTATTTTCAAAAATTTGAAATTGAAGCATTTAAATTACTTGACATTCAGAAAGAGGCTATTTTTTTAAATAAAATAGAATTTCCTAAGTGACCCTTTAAAAAAAATTCTTAACAACACTGGTTATTCAGAAAACAATGTATTCTTTTTACAGTTTTTTTAAAATAAAATACTGATTGGTTATACAAAAAAAATATGTTATTTATCTTTAATTACAGAAAATATCTGATACTTCCAAGGCAATAAGGAATGCAACTCTTCAATGAACAAATTAAATCATTTTATATGCTAGAGATTGAGACCAGATGCCTTTTATGACCTCAAATTACACAATTATGATCCCATGTTGCTATATTTTGTGAGCAACAGACCTAAGGATTTCCTGAATTGAATGAATTTATTACCATATTAACATGGTAACATCTCATTCTCAATTACATGTTGTTGACTGTATTATCCAGACTGTCTATACTGCTGTTTAATAAGGTATTAAAGCATGTTTCAAAACAAGGAAAAGACAAAGGCAATCCCCCCAAATTGAAAATACCTTGATTTTCCTTTGTTTAAGATTCAGAAATCACATATCCTCTATTTTATCACTGTCTTTCACAAACCAAAATCCCACACAACAGTGTTATGTTATACCCTACCCTAGAATTTATGATGTAAATATTGTTTTCAGTGTTCTTAATTTTGCTTTCATTTTCTTCATTTTTCTTTCTAATGCAGTGTATTGATTTTTCAAGTTAATTAGTCGTTTTAGCCCTCATACTGTGTAGTACTATAGGCCTTGAAGAATCAAAAGTGTTTTGCATAGCAATTGTTCTAAGGAATCACACCATAATACCAGTAAAAAAAAAATCAACTGCCAAATAAATGCAGAAAGTATTACTTTAATTCCGAGTGACTTGCTGAAACTATTGCAGGTTAAAATTTTCTTACAATAAAAATTTCAGTAAGACATTTTATTAGAATACAGTATACAATAGAAGCAACATTTCTTAAAAAGTAAAATTTTTTAACAAAATTAATCAGCTCTGAAATTTTTTAAAAGAAATCTGCTAAAGAAACTTTATAACTTTGTTATTGTTAGTTAAGACCAATAGAAGTGACAAAGACATTAGATCAATAAACATGTTTTTTTTTTCCAAGACTGATGTTATCATCAAAGCAAACTTCAATTTTGTATAAATCAACCGCATGTCACATTTAGTTCTGTCATTTAGATATGCTTGTAGAAACAGAATAAACTGCTTTCTTGTAGCTTTCAAGTATGCCAAGACCCCACAAATATAGTGCCCTTTATACAACACTGAACTTACTACACAAACCCATGTTTCAGTTGATGAAATATGATAAAAAATTTTAAGAACCAGTGTCCTCTTGAACATTCATTAGAGTAATCACATTTCAGCATATAAAAATAAATAAGCAAATAAATAAAAACATTAAGCTTATTCTGTTTAGCCACAAAATAAATATTTATGATAATAAATAGTAGTCTATTACAGAATCATTCTTGCTTTTGAACTTGGACAAAAGATGCAGTGAAAGTAAAAGACAAAAGCTAAATCTCAGCAATCTGAATAAATATTTACATTTATAGTCAGATGGATTAATCATTTTTTAAACATGTTAACTTATTATCAAAGAAACACAATAGGGCATTTGACACAAAACTCCTCTTAATAATCAAATTGCTGAGTTTCTTTACTTTTTCAATGTTTTACTTTTTTGTAGAATACCAATAGCCTTGGTAAAGGATAGAGAAAAATAAGATAAATAGGTAGCTTAAAAAGGCCCCTTGTCTATCACTACTTGGGTAAGTGACAAGAGGCAAGGTGTCTTCCAAGTGTCCTGGTTGGAGGTATTAACTTATTTTGTCACATTCAGAAAATGATAGGAAGAGTCCTCAGAGGAAATTCTCCCAAGCAAGCCACAGTGTCCAGGGAAAAGTTATATATAATCAGAAAATTGAACCTCCAGGATAAATTATAAAAACTTGAGCTTTATATAGTTTGTTTTCACAACAAACTGTGGAAAATTCTTCAAGAGATGGGAATTCCAGACTACCTTACCTGCCTTCTGAGAAATCTGTATGCAGGTCAAGAAGCAACAGTTAGAACTATACATGGAACAAGAGACTGGTTCCAAATTGGGAAAGGAGTATGTCAAGACTCTATATTGTTACCCTGCTTATTCAACTTATATGCAGAGTACATCATGTGAAATGCTGGGCTGGATGCAGCACAAGCTAGAACCAAGATTGCCAGGAGAAATATCAATAACCTCAGATATGCATATGACACCACCCTTATGGCAGAAAGTGAAGGACTAAAGAGCCTCTTGATGAAAGTGAAAGAGGAGAGTGAGAAAGCTGGCTTAAAACTCAACATTCAGAAAACAAAGATCATGGCATCCGGTCCCATCCCTTCATGGGAAATAGATGGGGAAACGGTGAAAACAGTGTCAGACTTTATTTTAGGGGGCTCCAAAATCACTGCAGATGGTGACTGCAGCCATGAAATTAAAAGACGCTTGCTTCTTGGAAGAAAAGCTATGACCAACCTAGACAGCATATTCAAAAGCAGAGACATTACTTTGCCAACAAAGGTCTAACTAGTCAAAGCTACGGTTTTTCCAGTAGTGATGTATGGATGTGAAGAATAGATGCTTTTGAACTGTGGTGTTGGAGAAGACTCTTGAGAGTCCCTTGGACTGCAAGGAGATCAAACCAGTCCATCCTAAAGGAAATCACTTCTGAATATTCATAGGAAAGACTGATCCTGAAGCTGAAACTCCAATACTCTGGCCACCTGATGGGAAGAACTGACTCATTGGAGAAGACCCTGACGCTGGGAGAGATTGAAGGTAGGAGGAGAAGGGGACGACAGAGGAAGATATGGTTGGATGGCATCTCCGACTCAATGGACATGAGTCTGAGTAAGCTACGGGAGTTGCTGATGCACAGGGAAGCCTGGCCTGCTGCAGTCCATGGGGTCACAAAGAGTTTGACACAACTGAGTGACTGAACTGAACTGAGCTTTATCTAGAGGCCATACCAAATCTAGGATTGCTACCTAGCAGAGAAGACACTGAAAAGGTTTAAATTATAAAGTAAATTAATCTCTCTTGTCTGGCATAAATGAGATTTCAAGTTGACTGTGATTTTCCATAATTGAAGCCTAGTTGATATGCAATGTTATATAAGTTTCATGTGTGCAGTATAGTGATTCACAATTTTTAGAGGTTATATTTCACTTATAAAATACCAGTCATGTTCCCTGTGGTATACAATATATCCTTGTATCGTATTCTATATATACATAGAAGTTTGTATATATTAATGCCCTACACCTATATTGCCCTTCACTCCTCCTTTTACTCAGTAGTAGAGACATCACTTTGCCAACAAAGGTCCATCTAGTCAAGGCTATGATTTTTCCAGTGGTCATGTATGGATGTGAAAGTTGGACTGTGAAGAAAGCTGAGCACCAAATAATTGATGCTTTTGAACTGTGGTGTTGAGAGTCCCTTGGACTGCAAGGAGATCCAACCAGTCCATTCTAAAGGAATGATGCTAAAGCTGAAACTCCAGTACTTTGGCCGCCTCATGCGAAGAGTTGACTCATTGGAAAAGACTCTGATGCTGGGAGGGATTGGGGGCAGAAGGAAAAGGGGATGAGAGAGGATGAGATGGCTGGATGGCATCACCAACTCAATGGACGTGAGTTTGAGTGAACTCCGGGAGATGGTGATGGACAGGGAAGCCTGGCGTGCTGCGATTCATGGGGTCACAAAGAGTTGGACACGACTGAGCGACTGAATTGAACTGAACCACTGGTTTGAAGAACAAAATTTTTAAAGTTTCAAAATTAGTCTTGTTTACAGACTCTTGGAGGGCACAGACAAATCCTTGTGTGCACCAGAAGCCAGGAGAAAGAGCAGTATCCCCACAAGAGACTGAACCAGACTTGCCTGTGAGTATCCAGGAGTCTCTGGTGAAGGTGTGGTGGGTCAACAGTTTGGCCTCATGCCAAACAGGGAGGGAACACAGCCCCGCTTATCAACAGAAAATTGGATGAAAGATTTACTAAGCATGGCCCCTCCCATCAGAACAAGACCCAGTTTGCCCCACAGTCAGTTTCTCCCATCAGGAAGCTTCCATAAGCCTCTTACCTTGTCTGTCAGCATGCAGACAATGAAAACCACAATCACAGAAAACTAACCAAACTGATCACATGGACCACAGCCTTATCTAACTCAATGAAACTATGAGCCATGCCTTGTAAGGCCACCCAAGATGGACGGGTCACGGTGGAAACAAAACGTGGTCCACTGGAGGAGGGAATGGCAAACCTCTTAAGTTTTCTTGCCTTGAGAAACCCATGAACAGTATGAGAAGACAAAAAAGATAGGACACTGAAAGCTGAGCTCTCCAGGTCAGTAGGTGCCCAATATGCTACTGGAGAAGAATGGAGAAATAACCCCAGAAAGAATGAAGAGATGAAGCCAAAGCAAAAAAAAAATGCCCAGTTGTGGATGTGACTGGTGATGAAAGTAAAGTCCGATGCTGTAAAGAACAATATTGCATAGGAACTTGGAAGGTCCATAATCAAGGGAAATTGAAAGTTGTCAAACAGGATATGGCAAGATTGAACATCAACATTTTAGAAATCAGTGAACTAAAATGGACAGGAATGGGCAAATTTAATTCAGACGACCATTATACCTACTACTGTGGGCAAGAATCCCTTAGAAGATATGGAGTAGCCCTCATAGTCAATGAAAGAGTCCAAACTGCAGTACTTGGGTGCAATCTCAAAAATGACAGAATGATCTCTGTTTGTTTCCAAGGCAAACCAATCAGTATCACAGTAATCTAAGTCTATCAGTGCCACAAAGATTATAAGGTTTGTTTTCAATAATTTATTATCCTTATAGCTTCAAGATATGAACTCCTTTCTGGTACATGCATTGAAAACTCCTAAAATTTAAGAATAAATTTACATGTTTACAAATAATTTCAACAATCATCGCAGGTAGGATACTTAAGTTTATGGAAATTTGTGACAGCACATTAGGAAACTAATATAGATTTTGGTACTAGAAATGCAGTGCTGCTGTAACAATTATCTAAAGATGTTGAAGTGGCTTTGGAACTGAGAGTGAGTAGAGGTTGAAAGAATGTTGAGGAATATGTAGAAAAATTCTAGATTGCCTTCAACAGAGTATTAGTAGAAATCTGCACTTCAAGGACACCCCCAGTGGAGGTTTACAGACTATAGAAATGTGTACTTGGAGAGTGCTGCCAGAAAATAAATATTTTTGAGAAATGAATTTTTCTTGCTGAAGTGCCATGCAAATAATGATTATTTCTGCCCTGTTCATTGGTGTTAGTTTTCTTGATTTATACTGTATTTGATACATCATAAATAAATGTCAGTTGAATGAAATAATAATGGATCCCAAATGAATATATAAATGAATGCAAAGCAATATCAGGACAAAACTATCATGGAAATTCAGACAGAAAGTCCACTTGAGGCATCAACATGAAGAATCAAACCCAATGTATAGAAAGCAGGCTAAACAATAAGTTGGAAATGGGAATGGCATTAAAATATGTAAGTCTGAGTTTGGAAATATTTTCTCATTCCCTAAGAGAGATCTGCAAATATGTTTTATAAGATACTTGGACCCCTAAGGGGAAGAGGGAAAGTAACTGAAAGCTAAATATAGGACAAAAAGAACATTCAAAGAAACTAACCATTAAGAGTGAATAGTTTTAAAAGTATTCTAAAGAGAGTTTCTCAAATTCATGAACTTCCACACACTTGACTAATTATTGTGTCTTTCATGCACTGGGGAAGGAAATGGCAACCCACTCCTGTGTTCTTGCCTGGAGAATCCCAGGGATGGGGGAGCCTGGTGGGCTGCTGTCTATGGGGCCACAGAGTGGAATACAACTGAAGCGACTTAGCAGCAGCAGCAGCAGCAGTCAAATGTAATTGTGATATATCAAAGAGGAAAAACATAATATACAGGTAAAATATACTGCTAAAATTCTTCTAGTTCTAAATTTGCTAAGTCTTTGTTGTAATTTTCTACAATCACTAGTAGTGGTTCCACACCTCATTCATTATCATTAGCAAATGTAATTAGTGTGCTTTTTACTGGGGATTCTAGCTCATTAATAGAACTGTGCTGAACTCTTTACGACATGACAGACCATTAAGTCTATTTTGGAACAATTAGTGTCCATCAAATTTATGGTTTGACAAATAAAGAGTATTAACCAATTGAAACAATGAACCATAATGATAACAATTGAGTGTCTCTTTCTGGAATTTCAAATAAAAATTGCCTGTTTGTGATCTCCTTAATTATATTTTTAGTAAAAATGTGAAATAACTCAGGAAATGATAGGATATAGTAGTGAATATTTATTCCTTAAAAATGGAGAAGACAATGGCAACCCACTCCAATACTCTTGCCTGGAAAATCCCATGGACAGAGGAGCCTGGTAGGCTGCAGTCCATGGGGTCGCTGAGGGGCGAACAGGACTGAGCGACTTCACTTTCACTTTTCACTTTCATGCATTGGAGAAGGAAATGGCAACCCACTCCAGTGTTCTTGCCTGGAGAATCCCAGGGACGGGGGAGCCTAGTGGGCTGCAGTCTATGGGGTCGCACAGAGTTGGACACGACTGAAGCAACTTAGCAGCAGCAGCAGCAGCATTCCTTAAAAAGCTTGTAATTTACTCATCACCATAGACTTTGATGAGAAAAATCTTTACACAATATAGCATAATATAATATATTATATAGTATATATTATATTTCTAGTAATCTAGAATATATAACATATATTGTATTATATATATACATATATATATGTATATATATATATACGCACACATATATAAAATCTCCTTTGGACCAAAGGATCCAAAAACTGCCATTGCCAATAAAGAGGAGTATCAGAATCTGCATATACAAGGTTTAATAATTTCATGTAATGAATTATATTATATATAATGTTATATATTATAATATATATATAAGTGTAATATATATATATAGGCTTCCCTGGTGGCTCATACGGTAAAGAATCTGCCTGCAATGTAGGAGACAAATGTATCTCCAAATATATAACTGTATTAGAAGCTGTTATATCTGCTATATATAGTGAATATGGCAATAATTTAAGAATTAGTAGCCCACAAAAGTTTCCAAGATTATTATTTTCGTACAAGTCATAATTCAGACTGAAAACATAAATTTAAATGTAATATCTTGGGTTTTTGTCTATCTGTTCATCAGTAAGAACCCTTCAGAGGTCTTCCTAAAGTACAGCTGCAAAAGCAGAGAAACAATAGGTAAAACTTCACAAATTAAAGAATAAGGAAATAGTAGCAGTTTGGCCTTTTTATGCTTGTTTTTCAATTATAATTTTACTGAAATTTACACACTTATTGTATAATCAAGCTTATTCTGTTGTATAGTAAATGTGTTCAGATGATTCTTATTCTGTGTAGACAAAATACTGGTGTTTATACTACCTTTGTTATAGCTACCTTTGTTAAGATATAAAATACTAAATGGCAAGAATTTTGGTTGATCTCACATTCAATGTATTTGTAGGTATTTTGCTTAATATGGAAATTTGCTTGATTTCTATTTGCAGGTTAATATAAAAATAGTATAAAAGTGTGTTTTCATCAAACTTAGGAGAGATGTTACCTAGTCCAAATTTAGGCAAACAATGAACTACTTAGAGGAAAAAACATCAATCCTTCTTAATATCTTCACCTAATTTTTTTTAAATGAGTGGATAGAACTATATGCTTTTGAAAGTTGAAAGTATTATAACTATGTTAATTTTACATTTTCCATCTGGATATTTTAGCTATGAAACCTCTTTTATTGCTCACCATATGTAATCATTTTATTTCCAAATTGTTCATTTGTCATTAGGGATATTTCAGTAGGAGGCACTCTGTTTTTATAATCATTTCTGATCTACTGAATTAAAACAGAGATAGGTATTATTATATATTATATTTTCAAATTCTCCTTGTCCAATATCTCATTTTATTTGCAACAAATAACCCTATTTGTCTTTCTACCTCTGTTTGTTTCTTTCTCTCTATCCTTCTCCTTCCTCCTTCCTTTCTATATATATGGGCATACCTCAGAGACATTGGAGGTTCAGTTCCAGACCACAGCAGTTAGCAAATATTGCAAAAAAGCAAGTTGCATACATTTTTTTTGTTTGCCAATGCATATGAAAGTTATGTTTACACTCTATTGTAGCCTATTAAGTGTGCAATATAATTTTATTTCAAAAATGTACATACCTTAATTAAGAGGTACTTTATTGCAAACAGATGCTAACCATCATCTGACAATACAGGGTTGCCACAGGCCTTCAATTTGTAAACAACAACAAAAATACAATATCAGCAAACTGCAATAAAGAAAAGTACAATAAAGTCAGGTATGAGTGTATATACAAACACACACACACACACACACACATGCTAGTTACTGTTGCATAACAACTTATCTCAAAATTTAGCACCTTAAAACAATTGGTATTGATTATCTCACACAATTTTACTGGTTTAGCTAGGTGTTTCTGGCTCTTGGTCTCTTACAAGATTGTAGTCAAGTTGTTGGCCAGGTTGTAGCTATCTCAGGGTTTGATTTCACTTCCAAGCTCACTTGTGTGGCTGCTGGAAGGTCTGAGTTCCTCACTGGCAGTTGACATGAGGCCTCCTTTCCTTGGCACGTGGCCTCTCCATAGGGCTGCTCATAAATAGCAGCTTGTTTCTTTTCAGGCAAGTGATGAGAAGTAGACTGATACTGCATGTGTGTGTGTGTGTGTGTGCGCGTGTATGTGTGTATATGAGAAAGAGACAGACGGAACCTAAAGTGAGGTAGAACTGCCTCTTAGGGATATTGGGATCCTGAAAATGTATTGTTTGGGCACTTCTGGACAGTATCTCCTGACACTTCACTGGATAAGATGATGAGCCATCTGACCATTTTGCTGTCTTCCTGCTGCCTGGGGAATGTAGTCTTGCTGAAGTCAAGTTCAGCTAGAGAACAGAAAAAGATCCTAAGTCTCCAAAGTCTGTTAATATTTCATATTAGGAGTATTTTCTTCATTTACTTCTGAAGGAGACAGCAAGATATAGTGACCCTAAGTAGGGCCTAACCCTCAATGGACAATATCCCACATAATCAAATGCCTTTTTAGGGATTCTGAGAGCTAAGGGAAGCTGCAGTGAGGTACTGCAATGAGGTACCTGCTCTGTGTCTCTTTCTCAGTTCTCGAAAATGTGGTGTTCTTAGCTAACATGTATCTGTCTGTGTACATGTGAGTGTGTATCTGTATGTGCATCCATGCATGTGTCAATGAGTGTATGTATGTGTGTGTTTATGGTAGGCTTTGCAATTAGTGAATAACTTATCAGAAACACTGAAATTTTTTTCTGAAGGGATTAACAAATCTATTAATAAAATCTAATTATCTACAATGGTGGTAATTCCAAGGACTAGAAACCTTGAAAATCCTCTGATAAATGGTGATGTTGGGGAAGGAAAAAAAGAAATAGACTCTCAAACTCTTTCAATGTTTCTCACTTCTCATTAGTGAAGAAATAAGCAATCAATCTTTCCAAATATACAGAAAAAATAGTTATGATCAACTCATCTACATTCAAGTGTTTAAAACTCAATTATATTTGGATTATTAAAAAGTAGCTGAGAGACAGAAAAAGATGGCGGAGGAATAGGACGGGAAGACCACGTTCTCCCTCACAAATTCCTCAAAAGAACATTTCAACGCCGAGCAAACTCCACAAAACAACTTCTGTAGGCTGGCAGAGGACATCAGGCAACCAGAAAAGCAGACCATTGTCTTCAAAAACAGGTAGGAAAAAATATAAAAGACGAAAAAGGAGACAAAGGAGGTGGGGAGGGAGCTCCGTCCCGGGAAGGGAAGCCCATCCCGGGAAGGGAATTTTAAGAAGAGAGGTTTCCAAACACCAGGAAACACTCTCCCTGCCGAGTCTGTGGCGAGCCTTGGAAACACAGAGGGCAACATAACAGGAAGGAAAAATAGATAAATAATTAAAACCAAGAGATTACAAGCCCACCAGTAACTCCCCCAGCGGAAAAGCAGCACAGACGCCTGCATCCGCCATTGGGAAGTGGGGGCAGGGCAGGGACGCGCGGGAGGCGCGGGCTGCAGAGCTTTGTAAGAATCGGGCAGGAACGCCCCACGCGCAACCAGAACGATCTAACTTGGGCTAGCAAACCAGACTGTGGGATAGCTACCACGCGAAAAGCTCGAACATAAGACACCGCCAGGACTGAGCACAGAACAAAGGACGGAGCGGAAAAAGCCGGCTGCAGACCATTCCCCGCCGGGGACAGGCAGCCAGAGCCGTAAGGACTGGAAAGGGGCAATTGCAGACCCGGAGAGACTTTACTTACCTAACTGCAAGCAGGCTCCTTTGCTAAGACTTCTGGGGGTGCTGGACAGTCACAGTCTGCCTCACGGGGTGCGCCAGCGGTCCACCCAGAGAGCTGAGCGGTAGCGGCGGAAAAGGTGACAAGCCCCGGCGATCGCGCTCGCCAAACTCCTGAGCTACTCGGACCTGGGAAGGGCACAAAGTGCAGTCCCAGCCGCATTTGTGCCTCTGAGGGCTGCCTGAGGGCCGAACCTGAGCGGCTTGGACCGGGGAAGTGCACGCAGCCTAGGGCCGGCCCCAGACGGTTCCCGGCTGAGCATCGTAGAGCCGGAGCGGTTTGTACACCGCGAGAAAGGACAGGTCAAGCGGGGCAGAGATACTGTGTACACACGACAGTGCTATTTGTTTGCAGCATCCCCCCTCCCCACAGCGCGACTGAACTAGTGAGCCTAAAAACCAGCAAACAGAAGAAGTTAAACAGAGGGAACCACCTTGGAAGTGAGCCCACACGACCCATAACATCAGAGAAGAGCCAGATATATTTTTAATTTTTTAATATTTTTAAAATCATTCTTTTTTTTTTTGCCTTTTGCTTTTTTTTTCTTTTTTTTCCGAGCTTTTTTTTAATTGTTAAGTCTTCTATTTCTCCTCTAATTTTTATTTCTATAACCTAGTATTACTATTTTTTAAAAAAAAAGACTTTTTTTTTTTTTTAAGGCAAACACCATATATACTCTTTGGATGGTTGTTGGTGTTTTTTTTTTGTTGTTGTTGTTTTTTAATAATTCTTTTTTTTTTCTTTCTTCCTTTTTCCTTCTGCTTTTCTTTAATATTGTATCTTTGAAAATCCAACCTCTAGTCCAGATTTTTAATCTTTGTTGTCAATTTTGTACATTTAAAAACCCAAACTTCACTACCCAAGTTTACCTGAGAGCGAGATTACTGACTTGTCCACTCTCTCCTCCTCTGGCCTCTCCTCTTTCTCCACCAGGTGGCCTCTGTCTCTTTTCTCCCCCATCTCTTCTCTATCCAACTCTGTGAATCTCTGTGTGTTCCAGACGGTAGAGAACACCTAAGGAACTGGTTACTGGCAGGATTTGTCTCTCTCCTACTCATTCCTCTCTCTTATCCTCCTGGTCACCTCTGTCTACTTCCTCCCTCTCCTCTTCCCCGTATAACTCTGTAAATACCTCTGAGCGGTCCAGACTATAGAGCGCACATAAGGAAGTGACTACTGGCTAGCTTGCTCTCTCCTCTCTTGATCTCACCGCATCTCATTCCAGTTACCTCTAACTACCCCCTCCATCTTCTCTTCTCCTTGTAACTCAGTGAACCTCTCTGAGTGTCCCTCAAGGTGGAGAAACTTTTCATCTTTAACCTAGATGTTTTATCATCGGTGCTGTATAGATGGAGAAGTCTAGAGGCTACTGTGAAAATAAAACTGAAAACCAGAAGCAGGAAGCTTAAACCCAAAGCCTGAAAACATTAGAGAACTCTTGAATTCAGGGAACATTAAGCAATAGGAGCTCATCAAATGCCTTCATACCTACACTGAAACCAAGCTCCACCCAAGGGCCAACAAGTTCCAAAACAAGACATACCACGCAAATTCTCCAGCAACACAGGAACACTCCCCTGAGCCTCAATATACAGGCAGCTCAAAATTATCCCAAAACCTTTGATGTCTCATAACCCATTACGGGTCACTCCATTGCACTCCAGAGAGAAGAAACCCAGCTCCACCCACCAAAACTCCAACACAAGCCTCCCTAACCAGGAAACCTTGACAAGCCACCGATAGAACCCCACCCAAAGTGAGGAAGCTCCATAATAAAGAGAACTCCACAAATTATCAGAATATAAAAAGGCCACCCCAAACGCAGCAATATAACCAAGATGAAGAGACAGAGGAATACTCAGCAGGTAAAGGAACAGGAGAGTTGCCCACCAAACCAAACAAAAGAGGAAGAAGTAGGGAATCTACCGGAGAAGGAATTCCGAATATTGATAGTGAAAATGATCCAAAATCTTGAAATCAAAATGGAAACACAGATAAATAGCCTAGAGACAAGGATTGAGAAGATGCAAGAAAGGTTTAACAAGGACCTAGAAGAAATAAAAAAGAGTCAAAATATAATGAATAACACAATAAATGAGATCAGAAACACTCTGGAGGCAACAAATAGTAGAATAACGGAGGCAGAAGATAGGATTAGTGAAATAGAAGATAGAATGGTAGAAATAAATGAATCAGAGAGGAAACAAGAAAAACGAATTAAAAGAAACGAGGACAATCTCAGAGACCTCCAGGACAATATGAAACGCTCCAACATTCGAATTATAGGAGTCCCAGAAGAAGAAGACAGAAAGAAAGATCATGAGAAAATCCTTGAGGAGATAATAGTTGAAAACTTCCCTAAAATGGGGAAGGAAATAATCACCCAAGTCCAAGAAACACAGAGAGTTCCAAATAGGATAAACCCAAGGCGAAACACCCCAAGACACATATTAATCAAATTAACAAAGATCAAACACAAAGAACAAATATTAAAAGCAGCAAGGGAAAAACAACAAATAACACACAAGGGGATTCCCATAAGGATAACAGCTGATCTGTCAATAGAAACTCTTCAGGCCAGGAGGGAATGGCAAGACATACTTAAAGTGATGAAAGACAATAACCTACAGCCCAGATTACTGTACCCAGCAAGGATCTCATTCAAATACGAAGGAGAAATCAAAAGCTTTACAGACAAGCAAAAGCTGAGAGAATTCAGCACCACCAAACCAGCTCTCCAACAAATTCTAAAGGATATCCTCTAGACAGGAAACACGAAAAGGGTGTATAAACCCGAACCCAAAACAATAAAGTAAATGGCAACGGGATCATACTTATCAATAATTACCTTAAACGTAAATGGGTTGAACGCCCCAACCAAAAGACAAAGACTGGCCGAATGGATACAAAAACAAGACCCCTCTATATGCTGCTTACAAGAGACCCACCTCAAAACAAGGGACACATACAGACTGAAAGTGAAGGGCTGGAAAAAGATATACCACGCGAATAGAGACCAAAAGAAAGCAGGAGTGGCAATACTCATATCCGATAAAATAGACTTTAAAACAAAGGCTGTGAAAAGAGACAAAGAAGGCCACTACATAATGATCAAAGGAACAATCCAAGAAGAAGATATAACAATTATAAATATATATGCACCCAATATAGGAGCACCGCAATATGTAAGACAAATGCTAACAAGTATGAAAGGGGAAATCAACAATAACACAATAATAGTGGGAGACTTTAATACCCCACTCGCACCTATGGACAGATCAACTAAACAGAAAATTAACAAAGAAACGCAAACTTTAAATGATACATTAGATCAGTTAGACCTAATTGATATCTATAGGACATTTCACCCCAAAACAACGAATTTCACCTTTTTTTCAAGTGCTCATGGAACCTTCTCCAGGATAGATCACATCCTGGGCCATAAATCTAAACTTGATAAATTCAAAAAAATCAAAATCATTCCAAGCATCTTTTCTGACCATAATGCATTAAGATTAGATCTCAATTACAGGAGAAAAACTATTAAAAATTCTAACATATGGAGGTTGAACAACACACTTCTGAATAACCAACAAATCACAGAAGAAATCAAAAAAGAAATCAAAATATGCATAGAAACTAATGAAAATGAAAACACAACAACCCAAAACCTGTGGGACACTATAAAAGCAGTGCTAAGAGGAAAGTTCATAGCAATACAGGCATACCTCAAGAAACAAGAAAAAAGTCAAATAAATAACCTAACTCTACAACTAAAGCAACTAGAAAAGGAAGAGTTGGAGAACCCCAGAGTTAGTAGAAGGAAAGAAATCTTAAAAATTAGGGCAGAAATAAATGCAAAAGAAACAAAAGAGACCATAGCAAAAATCAACAAAGCCAAAAGCTGGTTCTTTGAAAGGATAAATAAAATTGACAAACCATTAGCCAGACTCCTCAAGAAGCAAAGAGAGAAAAATCAAATCAATAAAATTAGAAATGAAAATGGAGAGATCACAACAGACAACACAGAAATACAAAGGATCATAAGAGACTACTATCAGCAGTTGTATGCCAATAAAATGGACAACGTGGAAGAAATGGACAAATTCTTAGAAAAGTACAATTTTCCAAAACTGAACCAGGAAGAAATAGAAAATCTTAACAGACCCATCACAAGTACGGAAATTGATACTGTAATCAGAAATCTTCCAGCAAACAAAAGCCCAGGTCCAGATGGCTTCACAGCTGAATTCTACCAAAAATTTCGAGAAGAGCTAACACCTATCCTACTCAAACTCTTCCAGAAAATTGCAGAGGAAGGTAAACTTCCAAACTCATTCTATGAGGCCACCATCACCCTAATACCAAAACCTGACAAAGATGTCACAAAAAAAGAAAACTACAGGCCAATATCTCTGATGAACATAGATGCAAAAATCCTCAACAAAATTCTAGCAATCAGAATCCAACAACACATTAAAAAGATCATACATCATGACCAAGTGGGCTTTATCCCAGGGATGCAAGGATTCTTCAATATCCGCAAATCAATCAATGTAATTCACCACATTAACAAATTGAAAAATAAAAACCATATGATTATCTCAATAGATGCAGAGAAGGCCTTTGACAAAATTCAACATCCATTTATGATAAAAACTCTCCAGAAAGCAGGAATAGAAGGAACATATCTCAACATAATAAAAGCTATCTATGACAAACCCACAGCAAACATTATCCTCAATGGTGAAAAATTGAAAGCATTTCCCCTAAAGTCAGGAACAAGACAAGGGTGTCCACTTTCACCGCTACTATTCAACATAGTTCTGGAAGTTTTGGCCACAGCAATCAGAGCAGAAAAAGAAATAAAAGGAATCCAAATTGGAAAAGAAGAAATAAAACTCTCACTGTTTGCAGATGACATGATCCTCTACATGGAAAACCCTAAAGACTCCACCAGAAAATTACTAGAGCTCATCAATGAATATAGTAAAGTTGCAGGATATAAAATCAACACACAGAAATCCCTTGCATTCCTATACACGAATAATGAGAAAGTAGAAAAAGAAATTAAGGAAACAATTCCATTCACCATTGCAACGAAAAGAATAAAATACTTAGGAATATATCTACCTAAAGAAACTAAAGACCTATATATAGAAAACTATAAAACACTGATGAAAGAAATCAAAGAGGACACTAATAGATGGAGAAATATACCATGTTCATGGATTGGAAGAATCAATATAGTGAAAATGAGTATACTACCCAAAGCAATTTATAAATTCAATGCAATCCCTATCAAGCTACCAGCCACATTTTTCACAGAACTAGAACAAATAATTTCAAGATTTGTATGGAAATACAAAAAACCTCGAATAGCCAAAGCAATCTTGAGAAAGAAGAATGGAACTGGAGGAATCAACTTGCCTGACTTCAGGCTCTACTACAAAGCCACAGTCATCAAGACAGTATGGTACTGGCACAAAGACAGACATATAGATCAATGGAACAAAATAGAAAGCCCAGAGATAAATCCACACACATATGGACACCTTATCTTTGACAAAGGAGGCAAGAATATACAATGGAGTAAAGACAATCTCTTTAACAAGTGGTGCTGGGAAAACTGGTCAACCACTTGTAAAAGAATGAAACTAGATCACTTTCTAACACCGCACACAAAAATAAACTCAAAATGGATTAAAGATCTAAATGTAAGATCAGAAACTATAAAACTCCTAGAGGAGAACATAGGCAAAACACTCTCAGACATAAATCACAGCAGGATCCTCTATGATCCACCTCCCAGAATGCTGGAAATAAAAGCAAAAATAAACAAATGGGATCTAATTAAAATTAAAAGCTTCTGCACAACAAAGGAAAATATAAGCAAGGTGAAAAGACAGCCATCTGAATGGGAGAAAATAATAGCAAATGAAGCAACTGACAAACAACTAATCTCAAAAATATACAAGCAACTTCTGCAGCTCAACTCCAGAAAAATAAACGACCCAATCAAAAAATGGGCCAAAGAACTAAATAGACATTTCTCCAAAGAAGACATACGGATGGCTAACAAACACATGAAAAGATGCTCAACATCACTCATTATTAGAGAAATGCAAATCAAAACCACAATGAGGTACCACTTCACACCAGTCAGAATGGCTGCGATCCAAAAATCTGCAAGCAATAAATGCTGGAGAGGGTGTGGAGAAAAGGGAACCCTCCTACACTGTTGGTGGGAATGCAAACTAGTACAGCCACTATGGAGAACAGTGTGGAGATTCCTTAAAAAATTGCAAATAGAACTACCTTATGACCCAGCAATCCCACTGCTGGGCATACACACCGAGGAAACCAGAATTGAAAGAGACACATGTACCCCAATGTTCATCGCAGCACTGTTTATAATAGCCAGGACATGGAAACAACCTAGATGTCCATCAGCAGATGAATGGATAAGAAAGCTGTGGTACATATACACAATGGAGTATTACTCAGCCATTAAAAAGAATTCATTTGAATCAGTTCTGATGAGATGGATGAAACTGGAGCCGATTATACAGAGTGAAGTAAGCCAGAAAGAAAAACACCAATACAGTATACTAACACATATATATGGAATTTAGGAAGATGGCAATGACGACCCTGTATGCAAGACAGGGAAAGAGACACAGATGTGTATAACGGACTTTTGGACTCAGAGGGAGAGGGAGAGGGTGGGATGATTTGGGAGAATGACATTCTAACATGTATACTATCATGTGAATTGAATCGCCAGTCTATGTCTGACGCAGGATGCAGCATGCTTGGGGCTGGTGCATGGGGATGACCCAGAAAGATGTTCTGGGGAGGGAGGTGGGAGGGGGGTTCATGTTCGGGAATGCATGTAAGAATTAAAGATTTTAAAATTTAAAAAAAAATAAAAATAAAAATAAATAAAAAAAAATAAAAAAATAAAAAGTAGCTGAGTAAATTGTGTTGGCAATTAAATATATTGAGTGAAATTCATGACCCCCCCAAAATGAGTTCACTTTTAACTCCATTTAAAGCACTGAAAAATTTAAAGCTCATTGTTTATATTTGCTAGATTTTTAAAAACAGTTCCTAAGACATGGGTGGAATTTAAGTTCTTGTGAAATTATGTTATTAACATATCATAGATAGAATGAATGTTCTTTTTTTTCCCATCGTGCCACCATAAATCAGTGTTACCATTTAGGTACTATATTTTCATGCACTATTTTCCAAAATTCTATAGTATTGTTTTAAACTTGTTTTTCTAAGAACATAGTAGATTGGAAACCAAAATAAATTAACTGATATTGTAAACCACAAAAGAACTAGGCAGAATTGACATATAAGAAAACAGACTTGTGAAGATAGTGGGGGAAGGAGATATGTTGGATGCTTTGTTGATGACTAATTTTTAAAAATAAGGATGGACTTTAAAAGAAAATTGTAATCAAAAGGCAGAGAATAAAACAGAAATGAAATTCACAGTGAGGAGTATCATTCTCAATAAAGTCAGAAGTGACACTTGTGAAATTTGGGATTAAAATCAAAGTAGATTGGAAGTGGTCGAACAGGAAACAGCAAGAGTAAACATTGACATTTTAGGAATCAGTGAACTAAAATGGGGTTACTGGCGTCCTCCTCCAAGAGGGCTTATGTGATAACCGGGTCTACTGCACCCAGAGCCCCTACCTTTGCATGAGTCCACTGCCAACCCATGCCTCCTCAAGAGACACTCAAACACAGTTCTGTCTCAGTCTCCATGGGGTCTCTGGGTCCTGTTTCACACAAGGAATGTTTGAGCCCTCTGAGCGTCTCTGGCGGGTATGGAGTTTGATTCTAAAAGTGTTTCGCGCCTCCAACCGTCTTGCTGGGGCTTCTCCTTTGCCCTTTATGTGGGATATTTCCTAAAAGTGACTCCAGCGCCGCATACCTACTGCTCCAGAGCCTACCGTCTCGCTGGGGCTTCTCTGCCCTTGGACAGAGAGATAAGAAAGCATTCCTCAGTGACCAATGCAAAGAAATAGAGGAAAACAATAGAATGGAAAAGACTAGAGATCTCTTCAAGAAAATTAGAGACACAAGGGAACATTTCATGCAAAGATGGGCACAATAAAGGACAGAAATGGTATGGACCTAACAGAAGCAGAAGATATTAAGAAGAGGTGGCAAGAATGCACAGAAGAACTATACAAAAAAGATCTTCACGACCCAGATGATCACAATGGTGTGTTCACTCACCTAGAGCCAGACATCCTGGAATACAAAGTCAAGTGGACCTTAGGAAGCATCACTATGAACAAAGCTCATGGAGGTGATGGAATCCCAGTTGAGCTATTTCAAATCCTAAAAGATGATGCTGTGAAAGTGGTGCACTCAATATGCCAGCAAATTTGAAAAACACAGCAGAGGCCACAGGACTGGAAAAATCAGTTTTTATTCCAATCCCAAAGAAATATCAAATGCCAAAGATGGTTCAAACCTCTGCACAATTGCACTCATCTCACACGCTAGTAAAAAGTAATGCTCAAAATTATCCAAGCCAAGCTTCAACAGTATGTGACCCATGAATTTCCAGATGGTCAAGCTGGATTTAGAAAAGGCAAAGGAACCAGAAATCAAATTGTCAACATCCACTGGATCATAAAAAAAAAAGAAAAAACACAAGAGAATTCTAGAAAAACTTCTACATCTGTTTTATTTATGCCAAAGCCATTGACTGTGTGGATTGCAGCAAACTGTGGAAAATTCTTCACAGATTTTCAAGGTGGAATACCAGACCACCTGAACTGCCTCCTGAGAAATCTGTATGCAGGTCAAGAAGCAATAGTTAGAACTGGACATGGAACAACAGACTAGTTCCAAAGAGGGAAAGGAATACGTCAAGGCTGTATATTGTCACCCTGCTTATTTAACTTATATGCAGAGTACATCATGAGAAATGCCAGGCCGGGATGAAGCACAAGGTGGAATCAAGATTGCTGGGAGAAATATCAATAACCTCAGATTTTCAGATGACACCACACTTATGGCAGAAAGCAAAGATGAACTAAAGAGCCTTTTGATGAAAGTGAAAGACGAGAGTGAAAAAGTTGGCTTAAAGCTCAACATTCAGAAAACTAAGATCATGGCATCCAGTCCCATCACTTCATGGCAAATAGATGGGGAAACAGTGGAAACAGTGGCTGACTTTATTTTCTTTGGCTTCAAAATCACTACGATGGTGACTACAGCCATGAAATTTAAAGACACTTGCTCACTGGAAGAAAAGCTATGACAATCCTGGTGGTGGTTTAGTTGCTAAGTCATGTCTGACTCTTGCAACCCGATGGACTGTAATCTACCAGGCTCCCTTGTCCATGGGATTTTCCAGGCAAGCATACTAGAGTGGGTTGCCATTTCCTTCTCCAGGGGATCTTCCCTACCCTGTATCAAACCCAGGTTTCCCACATTGCAGGCAGATTCCTTACTGACCGAGCTATGAGGGAAGACCATGACAACTAGAGAGTGTATTAAAAAGCAGATTTTGCTGACAAAGTTCCATGTAGTCAAAGCTATGGTTTTTCCAGTAGTCATGTATGAATGTGATAGTCAGACCATGAAGAAAGCTGAGCACTTAAGAACTGATGCTTTTGAACTGTGATATTGGAGAAGACTCTTGAGAGTCTCTTGGACTGCAAGGAGATCCAACCAGTCCATCCTAAAGGAAATCATTGCTGAATATTCATTGGAAGGACTGATGCTCTAGCTGAAACTCCAATACTTTGGCCACCTGATGCAAAGAACTGACTCCTTAGAAACGACCCTGATGCTAGGACAGATTGAGGGCAGGAGAAGGGGATGCCAGAGGATTAGTTGGTTGGATGGCATCACTGACTCCATGAACACGAGTTTGAGCAAGCTCCAGGATTTGGTGATGGATAGAAAATCCTGGTGTGCCACAGTCCATGGGGTCACAAAGATTTGGATGTGGCTGAGCAACTGAAGTGAAGTGAACTGATAAGTAAAAGCACCAATTTTTCCACTTAGATTATTTTTTGAACAGCAGAAATGTATTGCTTCACAGTCTGGAGGGTGTAAGTGTGAAATCCAAGTGTCAGCCTAGACATGTTCTCACTGAGAGCTCTAAGGGAAAATCCTGTCTTGACTCTTCAAGCTTCTGTTGTTTCCTGTCAAGCTTTGGTGTTCCTAGACTCTTAGACGCATGATTACAATCACAAGGCCTTATTTTCCCTCTGTTTCCATATCACCTTCTACTTGTGTATGCTTGTGTTCTTAACGGGTTCTCCTCTCTTACAAGGACCTTGCTCATACTAGATTAGGGGCCCATCCTACTAGAGTATAACCTCATCTTAACTACAAGGACCCTATTTCCATGTAAGGTCACATTCTAGGTATTGGGAGTTACAGCTCCAACATACCTTTTGGAGGGGGAGACACCATTCAACTCATAACAGTGGCTTTCTCATTTTTTGCTTCTTTTATTTTAATTTTTATTTTTACTTTATTTTACTTTACAGTACTGTATTGGTTTTGCCATACATTGACATGAATCCACACGGGTGTACATGAGTTCCCAAACATGAACCCCCCTCCCACCTCCCACCCCATATCATCTCTCTGGATCATCCCCGTGCACCAGCCCCAAGCATCCTGTATCCTGCATCAAACATTATACTTGTGTGTACATATTTGTGTGTTCGCATGGGTAAGTCTTTAAATAAGGTTTCAAAGAGGGATACTTGGGTCAAATAATATTTACCTTAATATGTATCATACTGTTAAATTGTCTTCCCAAAAGGATTAATTCATTTACTGTCCCTCAACAGTACATCTGAGAGCCTGTTTCCCTATATCCCTATGAACACTATTATATGATCTTCTGTAGGGCAAAACATCTTAATAAGGAAGCAGGTAGAATAGTTTCCTCTTTTGGCCCTAAGGTAGCTTTGATTGTATCCTAAATCTTTCAAAATAAATTCTGCCAATGTCTTCCTGTAATCTCTTCCTCCAAAGGGGCAAAAAAGCCTATCCCTTTGGTCTCAGCGTGAGACAAATTCATCCCTTCTTTTCTCTCCTTTCAGTTTGTCATCTTGGCTACTGTCCCAACACCAAACTCTTTATTTCCTTCCTCAACTATAAAACAAATAAAGAAAAATTAAAAAAAAAAAACACCAACAACAAACCTCCTGGATACATAAGTGAATGTTTTTCTCAAGTCTTTAGGTTCCGTGATCTAAAATATGATCTATAAAGAGTTACATTTCTTTAACAAAACTCTTTAAAATGTTAATTACTGTCTTAAATACTTCTAATAGTTTTGAATAATAGAGTTTAAAACTTGAAAACTTATAAGAGTATATGAAGTAATTGTAAAAAAAAACTTGCATAACTTACAGTACTTTATTTCAAGACACACTTCCTTAAAAAAATGGGAATAGAACTGCCATATGACCCAGCAATCCCACAACTGGGCATACACACTGAGAAAACCAGAATTGAAAGAAACGTGTACTCCAGTGTTCATCACAGGACTATTTATAATAGCCAGGACATGGAAGCAACCTAGGTGTCCATCAGCAGACGAATGGATAAGAAAGCTGTGGTACATATACACAATGGAATATTACTCAGCCATTAAAAAGAATACATTTAAATCAGTTCTAATGAGGTGGATGAAACTGGAGCCTATTACACAGAGTGAAGTAAGTCAGAAAGAAAAACACCAATACAGTATACTAACACATATATATGGAATTTAGAAAGATGGTAACAATGACCCTGTATGCAAAACAGCAAAAGATACACAGATGTATAGAACAGTCTTTTGGATTCTGTGGCAGAAGGCGAGGGTGGGATTATTTGAGAGAATAGCATTGAAACATGTCTATTATCATATGTGAAACAGATCTCCAGTCCAGGTTCGATGCATGAGACAGGGTACTCAGGGCTGGTGCACTGGGATGACCCAGAGGGATGGGATGGGGAGGGAGGTGGGAGGGAGGGTCAGGATGGGGAACACATGTACACCCATGGCTGATTCATATCAATGTATGGCAAAACCCCTACAATATTGTAAAGTAATTAGTCTCCAATTAAAATAAAATTTAAAAAAAGACATACTATAAACTTCTGCAATCAAAACAGTGTAATATTGACATAAGATTAGAAGTATATCAGTGTAACAGAATAGAGAAAGACCCACATAGGTATGGGTCCTTGATTTCTTGACAAAAGCACCAAAGCACTCCAGCAGTGAAGTAAAGAATGACAGAAAGCTTGCTGGAACAGCTGGATATCAATATGTTTAAAACATTCAACCTTAGCCCCTCCTAACATCATAAAATTAATTTCCTGTGGATCACAGACCTAAATGTAAATGATAAAATTATAAAATTTTATGAGAAAACATGTGTTAATTGACCACTTATTAGTTAATAAGTACCATGATAGGTACTTTTAATTTACAACTGCCTGAGTGATAGTAGGTGAAAAATAAATCAAAAGGAACAAAAGCTCAGCTACTCTAGCCAAGGATAAACAGTTACTGGCTTTGTAGAAAATATATAAGTGTGTTTGCTTTTCAAGCTGAAGGGGTTATACCTTTCATTTTGGACCATGATAGCTTTCCTTATCAAAGGATTTTTAAAATTCCTTCAGAGGGCACAGCACATGAAAACTGCCTTTTTTTTTTTTTCTCGTGAACTAGAGAATGTAGCATGTGTACATGAGGCACCAAGTTCTTAAAATAGAAAAGAAAAAAATATATAGATCCACATAAGTAAATAAGTAAAGTCGCTCAGTCGTGTCCAACTCTGCAACCCCATGGACTGTAGCCTACCAGGCTCCTCCCTCCATGGGATTCTCCAGGCAAGAGTACTGGAGTGGGTTGCCATTTCCTTCTCCAGGAGATCTTCCCAACCTGGGGATCGAACCCAGGTCTCCTGCATTCCAGGCAGACACTTTAACCTCTGAGCCACCAGGGAAGCCCTTAGACAGAAACATATCAAGAACATATCATATATTAGTAGAGGACTGGATAACATAGAATATCTGAGTAGAAGATTCATCACCACAACACAGTTGAAAAAGACAAGAAACAAGTAATCAAGAGTGTATGATAAAAGAGACACAACTTTTAGTCAAGGATCCTCAGTTGCTCCTTAATGAGTGGTAACAGTAAAGGTAAATGAACCCTTGGCTAGAAGGTATTTACTCTTGCTGTTCCTAAGTAAGGTAAGATTAAGCTACTTCTCTTTAATGGAGGCTTTATTAGTCAAAAAATATCCTTTGTTGTCCATAAATCTCTTAGTCAAACATGCCATTCAAATGTCATCCAACATGAATAAGTGAACTGGATGATCCTCTTCTGACTTTTAATCAAGACTTTTATTCCTGGACAGAAGCACAGTAAATCATATCCTTCCCAAATTTGTTTCTTTAAAAAGTGGATTATTTCATAATCTGCTTAATTTATATGACCATTCTACCAGATGAATTTTTTACCCACAATTTACAGGAAAAAAATGAATTTCAGAAAGTATTATGCACCTTCATCAAAGAAAGATATCCCATAAGTAGTAGAAATAGGAAGTAAATATATAAATGGCATAGGTCTCTTTCCATACTAATTTTATCTAGATAAGCATCATATCTGTGAATGTTCTCTTAAACTCCTCATGTTTACTTGCATGGGAACATATAAAACAAGTAACTACAATTAGAGTGGTGATGTAAACAATAGTTTTCAATAGTCTTTCTGTATCCAATCTCCTATCTACTCTTCCTCTATCAAGCCTGATTCCATCCTTGCCATCTTCCGTAGTCTTACTTAGTCCTGCTGTGTCAAATATTCCCCACCTCCCCAACTCAGGGACCTTGCTCCAATCTCTTTCTAAAGATTTCTAAGCATTTGTTGATTCTTCCTCCAGTCTTTTGAAATGGCATAAACTCAAGTTTTGTTTTGTTTTGTTTTTAATACCAGGCTTTTGATTGTCAAGTGCCTTTTATCTAAGCAGGTCCCTGTCTTAAAAATGAAAGTTCTGGCTTCCAAAACTATTTGTCCATGATCTAGGTTTGTAGTAAAGGATAAAAAAAATGGAAATGTTTATGGAAATCTTATTTTTTTCATTTTTATGACAACATGATTTTTTTCAGATTAACTAGGAGAGAAGCTCACATATCTGGAAGAGCTGGAAAAATTGGTACAAATATTATTATTTTGAGTTTTCTAGGTAGGTTTTTTGTTTGACTTAGGTATATAAGGAAGAAACCAACCAAATAACAACTTTCTCTTTATAAAAGCAAAACTACAGTTTTTATCAGAAGATATAATAAAAATATATTGTATTTATCACTGATAAATGAAAATATCCAGTTTCATTCAGTTTTCCATAACTAGTGATTTAGTTAAACTTATTTTCAGTGACACAGTGAATTGATCGAGGACTGTTATATATAACTTAAGTGTTACATGTAGATGGGATCCATGTACATTTCTCCACTGGGGTTAGGGTTTAACTCTAGGGGTTAAGACAAACAATTATTATCAGTGAAAATTATTAAGTCCAAACACATAATTTATTTTAGATGGGCCTTTGCAGAATTAAATGATGGAAAAAAGTTTGGTCATGTTTATGCTTGAATCCAAATAATTAAACAATAATTGGACAACAAAATGCCATATCTTGAACTCATTAATATTATTATAAACTTATCTCTATTAAAATTGATATTTTAAACTGGTGATTTAAAAAATACTAAATTCTTTTGGATATTTTCTTTACAGAATCTTAAAACTTGGATACTTTTCAAAATTTGCAGTTTGTGTCAAGTTTTATACACCAGTATTACACCAAATTTTCTTTAATGCATAATGATAACATATCTTTATTATTTAATATTAATTTTTGCTTATAATTATATCTTTGCCAGATGTGTGTTTTGATAGAGTGCTATCAGATTTCAGAAAATGACAGTTGAAGGTATCAAAGTAATAAATTTGCATTGTTCAGCTAATTTTACATCTAATTTCCAGTGCTGAACAGGTGTTTCCAAATACAAAACTCTCATGTTTTAGGGGTTTTTTTGGTTTCATTTTTGTTTTTGATCTGGCATTTAATATCAGCTTCATCACTGAAACTACTAAGTCAGAAGTTATTTTTTCCGCATGTTAGCAAAGGGAAATTTGCAAATTCATGAAAATTTAGAGAACATGTTTAGTGCATTGTTTCTGTTTTATACTAACATTTAAAAGATAAGTATGGCAAATAGAAATGTTTATTACAGTATAGTTTTCATTCCAAAAATCATATTTGTGTCAGAGTGCTAAAGTACATTTGAGTTATCTAGTATAATAAATATACCTATTTTCCTTCAGACCATTAACTCAATGAAATTGATATTAATTATTACGTAGGAGTTTCAATTAATATTTTTTGGATTGTTATAAGAAAACCTTCAATTCAGTGTTCATAGCTCTGTGATGCCTGTTTCTTCATTCTGTTCATGACATTGTCATGCATCTTATAAAAAAACTATTTTTGTCACTGAAAGGCAAATCACATTTCTTTAGAAAGACTGAGAAGTCACAATGGTAAGTAAGTTGAAAGAACTAAAAAAGCCCAATACAAAGAACTACTCTGTTTCTGAAACATACTGTACTGTTTTGATTCAAAATGTAGGTACAGGCTTCACACCAGCACATGGTATGTTACCACTGTGGACAAAATTTTAATTTATTCTGTGGATAAATTTTCAAGCTAGCATTAAATGTTAGCTAGGTTAAATGTTAAATAGGCTAACATTTTGAAATCCATCAGACTCTTTCAGTTTTATAAAACTTTAGTTCAGCAGTGGTGCTTCTATCATTTCGCTTTCTTAATATGCTCTAAAGCAAACTAACCCCAAACTCAGTGGATTATAACAATAAGCTTTGATGTCTCGCTCATGCAACTGAGGTTTTTCTGGGGGGTCATCTGATCTAGACTGGTCTTGATTGAGCTTGACTCCAATCAAGGTAAGGTTAAGGCCTACTCCACATATCTCCTCTTGATCCAGAGACATAGGAACTAAAAGACAACATCCATAATGTGCAACAGTGAAACAAGGATGTGCTCACATTCCAAAGTGGGTCAGTGGGAGACACATAACATTAGCTAGTCTAAGAATTCTGAAATCCTGCTGAGCAAATGTTGCTCAATTATTCTACCCGAATATTGAGAATGCTCTTGATTACACCCTCATAATATTTCCTGGGAGTGGTTCCTCGGTCCATTGTTCTCTATAGGCCTTGGCTCCAAGGTTCCTCATCTACCATCATCTTTCCTGACCTGCGTTAAAGACGACATTGAAAAATGTGCCCTTCTTGGCATAAAGACATTTTTTTCAATCTGTTTCCTGCCAGTAGAAATTTAGATATTCATCAGTCTTTTAAAAATCTCTGAGAGTGTGTGTCATTTAGATTTTCTATATATTAACTTTTTAATATGGCAACCTAATGAGTGAGCTATACTCACTATAAATTTGATTAACAATCCTTCCTAATCCATGACTTCTACTAACGAGCATCATTGCTCATTTATGCATCTGTGACTTGTTTAGCATTTGGGTAGTGTCCTCTGAGCCTGGCTCCAGGACTCATTGGGATGAGGTCTGCTACACACGCCCTTAAATTCTTCAGAGACCAGCAAGCTATCTGGTCTGACTCTTTTCATGACAACAGCAGAAGATCAAGAAGACAAGACCAAATGTAAAAGAACATTTCAATCCACTCCTTTCGTCTAGTCCGCTCACATTCCATTTGCCAAAGCATGACATATATACAAGTCCACAAGAAGTCTGAGAGAAGCTAGATAAAGTTGGGGATCATAAAGGAAGCGTTTACAAAAAAGTCACAATGCCCCAGTGTACTTGATTGATGCTTAATTATTCATCTGAACAAACAGTTGAAAATTAAGATTCAATATTTGAAAAAGTTCCATGCAGAGTAAGAATTTGTCATGTTTTCATAGCAATTTATAATTTATAAAGAATCTACATATGTAACATGTCATTTGATCCTTATTACAATTTACTAAGGTAGATTGGATTGGTACCATTATATATAATTTTACAAATGATTAACTTAGGTACAAAATGGCCAGAATGTGGCAGCTAGGATTCAAATCTTCTCAGCCACTGCTTGTCTGCTATAGCACACTGAATTTTCAGTAGCAATTTCCAAAAAAACCAATTTCCTAAGCGAACAGCAATAATGGTAAAGAATGGGAAGTTTCCACAGAAAAGCTTGTTCCTTCCTTCTTTAGTTTGCATCACAATGTCTGGTTGAATTTCCAACAGCTTTTTTTTTTTTTTCCTGCTAATTTTATTCCATAGCAGCAGATACAGTCCTGGAATATTCATACTCTCTCTTAAGGTAATCATCACATCTTGATTTCTGGCTACTGATTTGTATAGGTAACTACCATTCCATTTTGGCTATATAGGAATTAAAATTGTTTTCCTACTGGAATTCTTCTGGTAGATCTTTAAAGTGTTTTCTACTTTTTAATAGCTAGAATGCACAGGTGGACACATCCAACTTTCTGGCTGCTTAATCTGAATAAATGTAAGACAGGATAATATTGTTGAATAATTTTGGCAAAGATAAAAGACTTTGTTTCAGATGCTTTCTCTCAATTTTTTTTAAAATAGGCGAGATGACAAGAAACAGCTAAAAACTAAATTTTTAATAGTTAAAAAATATCAAATATCTACTAAAATAATTTGCTTCACAGAGAAGTATTTTAGCTTATTCATATTGTTTGGAAGGACACATTTTTACTGTTTTCTTGTCTTACACAATTTATGTTTAGATTAAGAAACTCTTTAGAGTCATATTATTTGACCTTTTTGCCACTTGAATGACTAGTATCTTTTTCTACTAAGCACAAAGAAAAATAAAAGTTCATATTTTACTGTATTGAAATTTTTTGCTGCATATGCCTTTCTTATATGCTTCATGTGGTGCTGACATTTTCATAAAATTATGCATTCGAGAATAAAATTATTAAGGCAATTTCTTCAGCTCACTTATTAACCAGCTAAATTCTGATGGAGACGTTCCTAAGAAATAGATGAATTAGAACTAATGTGTGGGAGTTGATAAAAATTCATGAGAGTTATGTATAGGCACATTTAAAGAGAAAACAAAGCTAAAGGTGAATGGAAGCCACGTTCAGGTGATGAGTAATTTTATATAAATGTGAATGTCATGAACAGTTTAGCAAGGCAAGCCCCAGGATATCAACACATGAATGCTGAGGAAATGTGTCCCGTTTGCTTGCCACTCTTACTTGTAATGGATTTTTCTAAGTGCATCCTGAAGGCTTCCACTGAAGAACAAACTCAAGGAAACTTAAAATTTGTGGTTGTTTAAGCAGAATAAAAAAAAAATCCCATTGTAACTTCTGAAATGGAAGGTTAAGTAAATTTAAAGTGAGATCACTGCTTTATGCCATTGGTCTGAACATGATTTGGGGGGATTGGAGATAAGTGAAGCCTAAGGCTGATTTAGATGAATGACTCTTTGGAAGCTGAGCCTGAAGAAGTCGAATGAAATACCTAAGCAATAAAACTATAAAACGGCGCTGTGAAGTTATTTTGTTTTCCCTCCAAACTATCAAAGACTGAGAGGAAAAAAATCTACTCAAGATACAAGGGATACCAATATGCCTATACTGGAAGTACACATAAATATATCATCTCAGCCTGCTGATCAGCTTACTTCCAAGTGTATGGGGCAGTAAGTTTTCAGAGCATTTAGAAGCTGCTGTATGCTTTTTGGCTACAAATCTCAGCATTTTCCTTTTAATATATACTCTTCTATCATGCCATTTCAAGTATTTCTAGAAAAATTCTGTTTCTTAGAACAAAAATCATCTGCATTTAAAAATATTCCCCTTTCAGAATGCATTCTTTTCTTAGACACACTAAGTCATACAAAAGTCTTTCTCACATTGATAGAATCAAAATTCAGTGCTCAGATAAATAAATATTGAATACCTACCATATACAAAACATTATACTGTTTATTGCAAGGAATATGAAAAATGAAGGATACCTAATAACTATTAATTTACTATGCATCAGGATAAATATAATACAAAATGCATTGTCTATATTTCAATTAAATCTAACAACATTCCTAATGTCAGGTACTGTTATGCTTCTTTATTTTATAGTCAGAATCCTAAAGTAACATCTTTTTTAAGAGACTGAATAAAAAGTAGAATCTAAGCCATCAAGGTCCAGAGTCAGCACTCTTAAATGATTTTAAGTTTTAGTTTACAACTAGTGAGGATGGTGGGTGAATAAGACAAAGACTCATAGCACAGGATGACTAGTACCAACTAAGGGTGTATTACTCAACAAATCAGACTCCTGAATAGGGTCGCATTGGAATCAAGTAGCCAGAATAAATTGGCCAAGTGCTGGCATGCCAATTTAGCAGGAAATTCAGCTTTCTACAAAGGTTTCCATTTACAAATATTTCAAACAATCAGCAGGTTTGCTTACAATTTCCCACACTCTTTTGGGCACCAGCTTCTACCTGCCAGAAGTGTGCCAATGGATAAGGCTGCATTCTGCATCAACCAAACATTATCCCTCTATGTTCCAGTCATCTGTGCTCTGGCATGAATATTGGTCTTGGACAGTTATACTTTCTGATCACAGTGTAGAAGTCCTGGCCACAACACCAAGATGAGATTCTGAACAAGCTGGTGAGCCCTCTTATTGCATTCATGTCCACCATTTGTCACTAGGGTGTATCTCCACTGCTTTTTCAAAATGGAAGTGATTTGATAAGTTACAATAGAACCTACTTAGTTATGCCTAGTCAGCAGGACTCCACAGAAAACCTGACAAGGCTTCACTGATATAGTCCTTTAGTTTTAATATCATTTTGAATCTTCAAAAGGCATTTAGGCATTGTGTGTGTATGTGTTTGTGTGTAATTCACATGATGCACAGAAGTATCTAGGTAGGAAATTGATGCAGCAGGATTTCCCTAGTTGGCTTCCACAACAAAGGTAGCTCACATACTGAGCCCTTTATTTCATAGTTTATCTCCTCTTAAGAGTGACCGCTGCCTCTTTTCCCAATTGGGTTTTGAAGAGTATTACCTCATCTTCTCAGACGTATTTAAATATCTTCACTTATGATTTGTGGAAGAAGAGTTATGACGTTTATTCAGCGGTTTTAGTTGGACGTGCCCAGTGGCTGAGTGGTAAACTATCCACCAGCCAATGCAGGAGATGAGGGTTCATTCCTTGGTTCTGAAAGATTTCCTGGAGAAGGAAATGGCAATCCACTCCAGTATTCTTGCCTGGAGAGTTCCCTCGACAAAGGGGCCCAGCGGGCTACAGTCCATGGAGTCGCAAAGAGTCAGACATGACTTCTTTGCGAAGTTCAGCTGCTCAGTCGTGTCCGACTCTTTGCGACCCCATGAATCGCAGCGCGCCAGGTCTCCCTGTCCATCACCATCTCCCGGAGTTCACTCAGACTCACGTCCATTGAGTCAGTGGTGCCATCCAGCCATCTCATCCTCTGTCGTCCCCTTCTCCTCCTGCCCCCAATCCCTCCCTGCATCAGAGTCTTTTCCAATGAGTCAACTCTTCACATGAGGTGGCCAGAGTACTGGAGTTTCAGCTTTAGCATCATTCCTTCCAAAGAACACCCAGGACCAATCTCCTTTAGAATGGACTGGTTGGATCTCCTTGCAGTCCAAGGGACTCTCAAGAGTCTTCTCCAACATCACAGTTCAAAAGCATCAGTTCTTTGGTGCTCAGCTTTCTTCACAGTCCAACTCTCACATCCATACATGACCACTGGAAAAACCATAGCCTTGACTAGACAGACCTTGGTTGGCAAAGTAATGTCTCCGCTTTTGAATATGCTATCTAGGTTGGTCATAACTTTCCTTCCAAGGAGTAAGCGTCTTTTAATTTCACGGCTGCAGTCACCATCTGCAATGATTTTTTGAGCCCCCAAAATAGTCTGATGCTGTTTCCACTGTTTCCCCATCTATTTCCCATGAAGTGATGGAACCAGATGCCATGATCTTGTTTTCTGAATGTTGAGCTTTAAGCCAACTTTTAAGCCAACTCTCCTCTTTCACTAGACATGACTTAGTGACTAAAGAACAACAGCACAGATCACGTCTAAATGAGTTAACTAAGAATGTTTGAGGGTTGGAGCCAGGCATCAGTATTATTTTTTAATTGAAATTTAGTTTATTTGCAATGTTAATTGCAATAAAACTGTGTCGTATCCACTAGCACAGTTTCTGGTGTATGGCAAAGTGATTTATACACACACACACACACACACACACACAAACACACACTCTCTCATTCTTTTTCATATTTTCCCATTTTTCCATTATGGTTTATTATAGGATATGTAATATAGTTCCTTGTGCTATACAGGAGGACCTTGTTGTTTATCTATTTTATATATAATAGTCTGTATCTGCTAATCTCAAAATCCTACTAATTTATCCCTCCCCCACCCCCTTTTTTTTTGGTAACCATAAATTTGTGTTCTATGTCTGTAAGTCTCTTTCTATTTTGCAAATAAGTTCATTTGTATTTTTTTTTCTTTTTTAGATTCCACATATAAGCAATATCGTATGATATGATGTTTGTCTTTGGCTTACTTCACTAAGTTTGATATCTCTAGGACCAACTATGTTGCTGCAAATGGCATTATTTCATTCTGTTTAATGGCTGAGTAACATTCCATTGTATATATGTATCACGTTTTCTTTATACATTCATCTGGTGATGATGCCTAGGTTGCTTCCATATCCTGGCTGTTATAAATAGTGCTGCGATGAACATTGGGATGCACATATCTTTTGAATTAGAGTTTTCTCCAGATATATGTCGAGGAGTGGGATTGTAGGAGCATATGGTAGTTTGTTTTTAGTTTTTTGAGGAACCTCCATACTGTTCTCCATAGTGGCTGCACCAATTTACATTCCCACCAACAGTATAGGTGGCTTCCCTTTCCTCCACATTCTCTCCAGCACTTATTGTTTGCAGACTTTTTGATGATGGCCATTCTGACTGGTGTGAGCTGAAACTTCAGTGTAGATTTCATTTGCAGTTCTGTAATAATTAGCCATACTGCACATCTTTTCATGTTAGGCATCAGTATTTTAAAAGATATACAAGGGATACCATTGTGTAAATAAGTTTGAAAACCACAATACTTATCCATATTTCCCCAGAAAAAATTAGTCTATGCCAATGTAAATGTGTAGGTGCAAATGTTGATCATATTTACTTATGGCATAGGGCTAAAATTCATCTCTCTATCATCTGTGTTATATGTAGGGTGGCATTTGATTTTAACTGTCAACAGCGTAGGGCTTCCCTTGTGGCTCAGCTGGTAAAGAATCCAGCTGCAATTCGGGAGACCTAGGCTTGATCCCTGGGTTGGGAAGATCTCCTGGAGAAAGAAAAGGCTACCCACTCCAGTATTCTGGTCTGGAGAACTCCACGGACTGTATAGTCCATGGGATCACAGAGTTGGACACGACTGAGTGACTTTCACTTTCACTTTCACTTTCATCAACAGCATAAAAACTTCAGGGTTTGTGAAAATACCCTGTTTAATTCATAAAGAACTAGAAGGATTCCAAGAAGGATATTTTACCCTATTTGTTGACTCTTCAAAGACTTCCTGCAGAAGGAAAGAATTGAATAGATATTTGAACATGGCTAAGATTTCCATCTTCAGTCACCCTAGTACAGTTTGTTCAGTATTGTTTGTTTTTTATTTATAGCCTAATATTTATTTTAACACTTTATTTCAGATTTCAAAGGCTGAGAATTAGTGGAGGAGACCCTAACAAAACCTAATTACCATCCCATTTTTTTAGAGGGTTAAGGGCTCACTGTTAGGCTAATGGATACACAAACATTTTCAGCAAGCCAGCATAAAGGACTGTCTGCATTAGGTGTTTCTCTGGGAGCAAGTGGCTGCAACAAATCAGGGGCAGAAGTATTTCCTTCAAGAGAAGCAGTCATAACAAGAGCAAAATCAAAATAGCTCAGCTTCCTCCAGAAACATCAAACAGAAAACCCACCAGATGTATGAAAAGATTCTACAGGTCAGATGTAAGAAACCTCATGGAATTTTCAGAGCAAATACTTCTTTCTACAAGTGGAAGACCAGTGTTAGGCTCTCAGCATGGAAGTCATTGCCTCCTAGTACTTAAGATGCACTAAATAAATATTTGTTGAAGTGAATAGGGTTTTGAAATAGATTTGCAACAAGAGAGGAAAAGAGAGAGAAACAAAGGAAGGAATGAGGGGGAAGCAGGGAGAGAGAGAATTTTAGATAATATTTCTTTTTCATTCAGTTGGGTCAAGGTAGCAATTCTCATCTCTTGATCCCCAGGCTCTAGCCTATTGTCAGAAACATTTAAAAAGTACTGAAAAATTCTTCTTGAATAAATTCCTAAATAAAAATCTATGAATTTCATGAAACTAGTACTCACTAACCCAAAGAAAAGAACACTTGTTGATCAAGAATGATAGCATGAATGTGAAAAGTTTAAGATATTTAAAAATAACAAGGAGGCAGTGGAGATCATTGTATATTATGGGGTCCTCAACTGTATTCTACTGGGAGTTCACCATCCAACCAAACACCCACAGAGGATCTCATTTGAGTAAGCAAATGTGGAGGAGAAGGCAATGGCACCCCACTCCAGTACTCTTGCCTGGAAAATCCCATGGACAGAGGAGCCTGGTAGGCTGCAGTCCATGGGGTCGCTCAGAGTCAGACACAACTGAGTGACTTCACTTTCACTTTTCTGCATTGGAGAAGGAAATGGCAACTCACTCCAGTGTTCTTGCCTGGAGAATCCCAGGGACAGCGGAGCCTGGTAGGCTGCCATCTATGGGGTTGCACAGAGTCAGACACGACTGAAATTACTTAGCAGCAGCAGCAGCAAGCAAATATGGTATGTATTAGAGTAATTTTTGAAAGTCTTTAAGGTATTCTTTATGGCCATATATGTATACATATATGATCAATATTGGTAAATATTTTATGAACATGTGAAAATGTGCTTAAAAACCTCCAGTGAATTCCACTGACACATGAATAAAATCAAACTTGGTATAATACCTAAGTAATTGATGCTTTTGAACTGTGGTGTTGGAGAAGACTCTTACGAGTCCCTTGGACTGCAAGGAGATCCAACCAGTCCATCCTAAAGGAGACCATTCCTGGGTGTTCATTGGAAGGACTGATGCTAAAGCTGAAACTCCACTACTTTGGCCACCTCATGCAAAAAGTTGACTCATTGGAAAAGACCCTGATGCAGGGAGGCATTGGGGGCAGGAGGAGAAGGGGAGGACAGAGGATGAGATGGCTGGATGGCATCACTGACTCAATGTACACGAGTTTGGGTAAACTCCAGGAGTTGGTGATGGACAGGGAGGCCTGGTGTGCTGCAATTCATGGGGTCACAAAGAGTCGGACACGACTGAGTGACTGAACTGAACTAAAGAACTATATGTACTATTTCCTGCCTGTGTCTCAGGTTGTGTTTACTCTTTTTCTTTAATTAATCTTTTTATTGAAGTGCAAGTGACTTATGCTTCAATTTTAAAAAAAATCGACCTATAAGAGCTTCCCAGGTGGCTCAGTGGTAAAGAATTCACCTACCAATGCAGTAGACGCAGGTGACAAGAGTTTGATCCCTGGGTCAGGAAGATCACCTGGAGGCGGAAATGACAACCCACTCCAATATTCTTTCAGAGAAAATCCACAGACAGAGGAGTCTGGTAGGCTACAGTCCATGGGGTCGCAAAGAGTCAGACACATCTGAGCAATTCAGCATGAACACAATCAACCTACAACACAGTGTTAGTTCTAGGTGCACAACATAGTGATTCAATATTTACAGGTTTTATTCTCTTGAATAAAGACTCTGAAACAGTTTAGTGTTCAATATGTTTATTAAGGAACACTATTGAGATTATCACCTGTAGAAAGGAACAGAAAAAAAGCAAGATTAAACAGAGGGGGAAACAGAGCTCTGATACAAGCCTGACACTCAGCCAATCCCATGGGATCCTCCAGACAATATATCCAGTCTTCACAGTTGTCTTGCATTGAGCTGAAATGGTTTGGCCTTTGTACCCATGTCTTGATATGACATAAAAGATGGGACCACCTTGAGAAAGGGATGTGTTGAGTGGGGCAGCTCTCTGCCTCTGAAGTGATCCCTGAAAGGGTTGAGAACAAAAGGCTTTCCTCCCCTGATTCCTTGCTTTCCCCAGACACTGGCTTTCTATCCAGGTCTGCTAAGGGTCTGATTATGCTTTATTGCATTTATTGGGTTTCTTTGTGGCTCAGATGGTAAAGAATCTTCTTGCAATGCTAGAAACCTGGGTTCGATCCCTAGATCAGGAAGATCCCTGGAGAAGGGCATGGAAACCCACTGCAGTATTCTTGCCTGGAGAATTCCATGGACGGAGGAACCTGGCAGGCTACCGTCCATGGGATTGCAAAGAGTAGGACACGACTGAGTGACTAACACTTTCACTTTCACCTATGTCTTACAGCATGCTTTATGTAGGTTTGTTTTATTTTGTTTTGCTTTGTCTTCCCAGTTTGAAAGTAAGCTACCTGAGGGCACTGAGCTTGTCAATTTTGTCACCAAATTTTCCCCATTCCTCAGTGTAGGCACTTTATATATTTTTATTGAATGAATTAATCTTCAGTTGACTTTGCTTATTACATTCATATCTTTTAACGTCTTTTTTTTACATTTTCTATACTTGATAGTTCAGACTTTATAAGGAGTATGATAAAGGCCGCAGCCATAATGGAGGTTCATCAAATTTTCCTTTTATTTCTAGGAGGATTGTTTCTTCTGTATTTTAGTTATTTCCTTTGTCACATAAAACTCTATTACTGCTATAAGTAGTTCACACATCATTTTTTACAGTACCAAAATATCTTTTTATCATATTTAATGCATTTGGCTTTTAATTTCACTCTTCCTGATACTGAATTTGCTACATTGATGTTCCTGATGTATCTTGGTAAATGACCTACAACTATCTGAAAGTTTGTAAGATTTTCTCTCAACTTAGAACTCTGGAATATGTTCAATTAGAAAGGTTAAATTTTCTTCAGTCCAGAGGCATTTCTCTATGTATATATTCAACATATATGCACTAAAAGATACATACATGATGGTAATACAGTCACACAGACTTTAAGACAAATATCGTGATCCAAAAAGTGAAAGTGAAAGTTGCTCAGTCATGTCCGACTCTTTACAATCCCATGGACTATACAGTCCGTGGAATTATGGAGTGGGTAGCTTTTCCCTTCTCCAGGGGGTCTTCCCAACCCAGGGATCAATCTGGGTCTCCCGCATTACAGGCAGATTCTTTTCCAGCTGAACCACAAGGGAAGCCCAAGAATACTGGAGTGGGTAGCCTATCCCTTTTCCAGCAGATCTTCCTGACCCAGGAATCGAATTGGGGTCTCCTGCCTTGCAGGCGGATCCAGTCCAAAAAAGTATGTAATTATTATGTTGTCCTGTGAACAAGAAAGAAATTTTCATGGGCCAAAGAATTCAACAGTCATTTCTCCAAAGAAGGCATACAGATGGCTAACAAACACAGATAAAGATGCTCAACATCACTCATTATCAGAGAAATGCAAATCAAAACCACAGTGAGGTACCATCTCACACTGGTCAGAATGGCTGCTATCCAAAAGTCTATAAGCAATAAATGTTGGAGAGGGTGTGGAGGAAAGGGAACCCTCTTATACTGTTGATGGGAATGCAGACTAGTTCAGCCACTATGGAGAACAGTATGGAGGTTTCTTAAAACACTAGAAATAGAACTGCCATATGACCCACCAATCCCTCTGCTGGACATACACACTGAGGAAACCAGAATTGAAAGAGACACATGTACCCCAATGTTCATCGCAGCACTGTTTTTAATAGCCAGGACATGGAAGCAACTTAGACGTCCATCAGCAGATGAATGGATAAGAAAGTTGTGGTACATATACACAATGAAATATTACTCAGCTATAAAAAAGAACACATTTGAATCAGTTCTAATGAGGTGGATTAAACTGGAGCCTATTATACACAGTGAAGTAAGGCAGAAAGAAAAACAACAATACAGTATATCAATGCATATAAATGGAATTTAGAATGACAGCAACAACAACCCTATACATGAGATAGCAGAAGAGACACAGATATAAAGAACAGACTTTAGGACTCTGTGGGAGAAGGTGAAGGTGGGATGATTTGAGAGAATAGAATTGAAACATGTATGTTACCATGTGTGAAATAGATGACCAGCCCAAGTTTGATGCATGAAACAGGGCACTCAAAGCCGGTGCACTGGGCCAACCCAGAGAGATGGGATGGGGAGGGAGATGGGAGGCAGGTTTGGGACAGTGGACACATGTACACCTGTGGCTGATTCGTGTCAATGTATAGCAAAAACCACCACAATATTGTAAAATAATTAACCTCCAGTTAAAGTAAATTAATTAATTTTTAAAAAGAAAGAAATTTTCAGATGTGGTGGAAAAAAAAAAAATACCTCTATTTATTTCCTGGCATCGTTACTTAGTTATATTCCAGCTAGCCAAAATAGTATTCACATGAAGATTTTAAGAATGAGAAGGAAAGACATAAAATTAAAGGAATGATTGTATTGTATACTTTGAGCCACTAAAAAAAATAAGGTGTTCATTACATTTTATGTAAGCATAAAAACAATATGAAAAGTCACAAGGGAAAAGAATGATATATTTGAATAACAGCAGTGAATGTGTAAGCTTTTGTGTTATAAAATCATAAATCCATATGTAACACTAAGATCTGTTGGGAGCAAAGAGTTCAATATAAGTGTTAGAAGATAAAATTGAAGAAACCTTCTGAAAGAACAGAATAAATATTTTATGAAATTGAATAATAAAAGAAGTAGTAAAGATAATAATAGCTAACACAAATATAGCACTTCATATGTACAGGCCCATTCTAAGTATCTTCATTAATCTATCAATTCTCTTTATTCATTTAATTGAAGCTCCAGATTAGGGAAGCAAAGACAATTTTGAAGGAAATAACACAAGAAGATTTCTATTACTGAAAGATACATTTTCCATCAAGTACTTAAAACAATGAAAGTAATAAGATCCAAAGCAAAGCACATCCATATTTTACTGTACTTTCTCCAGATTTTGTTAGGGAAATAAAGCGTGACTTGAAATTCCTGATTATCCATCTCCAAACTCATTTCTCTCCAAAATTCTTCCTTTCTCAGAATAAACCACCACCTGGATTTAGTGGTACAAAATCAGAGTCATGGTTTTATGCTATGATTAAGGAAATATTTATCCCCAAGCAATTGATTTCCTTTTTTCTATTTGGATGTAAATTCCTTATTTCTGTAATTTTCTACAACTTCTGTATTTTGTTCAATATTATATTCTTGAGTTTTGTCGATGCCAAGAATTTTAATACTTGCTTGTAAATTTTAAATACTTAGCCTGAAAGCAAATTGCCCTGAAAAGATTTGTGTTTCTTCCTGGTGCTTCAGCAGTGGCATCAACCTAAAATTATTTATTCTTTCTTTTACTCTCTCTCTCTCTCTCATTGAGAATTCTTGAATCACTTAAATAGTGAAAAAATTGAGCTCCAAACTCTAGAAGGCAGGCTTGTGATTTTAATTTAAATGGGAAAATGTCTAACCTCTTACCTACCTGTACTCTGAGCCCAAGCCAAGACAGAAGCTTCTTTGCCATGTGCCTGTGACAGAATTTTTTGACCTACATTTTGTTAAGTGAGTAGTCTTTGAAAATTTTGGCTTTATTTATTGCCTCCATTTGCCATGTCTATGGACCGTAGGATGATTTCCTTTCCTTTGGGATTAAAAAATCTGCAAAACCAAGTCATTGGACTCAATCTTCTCTCTAGTTTTTGTTTGTTTGTTAGTTGGATTGTTTAATCTTATTGAAGTATAGGTGATTTACAATGTTGTCTTTAATGTCTGTTGTATAGCAAAATGCAAAATGACTCAGTTAGATGTGTGTGTGTGTGTGTGTGCTCACGTGTGTGTGTATACTTTCTTTTTAGTATTCATTTTCATTATGATTTATCACAGGACATTGAATAGTGTTCCCTATAGGACCTTATAGGACATCCCTGTAGCTCAAATGGTAAAGAATCTGCCTGCAAGGCAGGAGACCAGGGTTTGATCCCTGGGTCGGGAAGATCTCTGGAAAGGGAACGGCAATCCACTTCAGTATTCTTCCTGGAGAATCCCATGGATAGAGAAGCCTGGCGGGCTACCGTCCACGGGATCTCAAAGAGTCGGACATGACTGAGTGACTAAACCACCACTGAGTGAGTAAACCACTTATACATCCCATATATAATAGTTTGCATCTGCTGGTCCCAAACTCCCAATAGTTCCCTCCCCCATTCTCCCTCTCCCTTGACAACCACAAGTCTCTTTTCCATATATTTGAGTCTGCTTTTGTTTCATAGATAGGTTCATTTGAGTTATATTATAGAGTCTACAGGAGAAGGCAATGGCACCCCACTCCAGTACTCTTACCTGGAAAATCCCATGGATGGAGGAGCCTGGTAAGCTGCAGTCCATGGTGTCGCTAAGAGTCAGACATGACTGAGTGACTTCACTTTCACTTTTTACTTTCATGTATTGGAGAAGGAAATGCCAACCCACTCCAGTATTCCAGCCTGGAGAATCCCAGGGATGGGAGGGAGCCTCGTGGGCTGCCTTCTATGGGGTCGCACAGAGTCAGACACGACTGAAGCGACTTAGCAGCAGCAGCAGTAGCAGCATAGAGTCTACATACAAGTGATATCATATGGTGTTTGTCTTTCTCTGACTTACTTCGCTTAGTATGATCATCTCTAGGTCCATCCATGTTGCTGCAAATGGCATTATTTCATTTTTTTAAAAGGCTGAGTAATACTGCGTTGTATATACATACTATGTCTTCTTTATCCATTCATCTGTCAATGGAAATTAAAATTGTTTCCATGTCTTGGTTATTTCTAAATAGTGCTGCTATGAACATAGGGGTAAATGTATCTTTTGAACTTATAGGTTTTTGTCTGTTTATATGCCTAGTAGTGAGATTGCTGGATCATATGGCAACTCTATTTTTAGTTTTTTGAGTAAACGCCATACTGTTTTTCATAATAGCTGCACCAATTTGCATTCTCACCAACAGTGTAGAAGTGTTCCCTTTTCTCCACACCCTCTCCAGAATTTATTATCTGTAGAATTAATGATAACCATTTTGACTGGTGTATAGTGGTACCTCATTGTTGTTTTGATTTGCATATCTCGCAAAGAGTCGGACACAACTGAGCGACTGAACTGAACTGAATAATTAGTATGATGAACATCTTTTCATGTGCCTATTGGACACCTGTATGTTTTCTTTGGAGAAATGTCTATTTAGGACTGCTGCCCATTTTTTGATTGGGTTGTTTGATTTTTTGTTCTTGAGTTATACCACCTGTTTGTATTGAACACATTTTGGAAATTAAGCCCTTGTCATCACCTCATTTGCAAATATTTTCTCTCAGTATGTAGGTTGTCTTTTTGTTTTGTTAATGGATTCTTTTGCTATGCAAAAGCTTGTGAATTCGTTTAGGTTCCATTTGTTAACTTTTGTTTTTATTTCTATTGCCTTGGAAGACTGACCTAAGAAAACATTAGTATGATTTGTGTCAGTGGATATTTTGCCCATATTCTCTTCTAGAGTTTTATGGTGTCTTATCTTATATTTAAGTCTTTAAGTCATCTCGAGTTTATTTTTGCATATCATATGAGGGTCTGTTTCAACTTCATTGAGTTACATGCAGCTAACTTTCCAACACCACATACTGAAGAGACAGTCTTTTCTCCATTGTATATTCTTGCCTCCTTTGTCAAAGATTAATCTTCCATATGTGTGTGGGTTTGAGAAGGATCAGTATAAGTTCTTTATACATTTGGTAGAATTTGCCTGTGAAGCCATCTGATCCTGGATTTGTTTGTAGCGAGGTTTTGTTTTGTTTTATTACAGATTCTATGTCTATTCAAGTATTCTCTTTTTTTTTTTTTTTGTATTTCTTCAGTGTCAGTTGTTATTTCTGCTTTTTATTTTTTGTTTATTTAGATTTTCTCTCTTTTTGGTGAACCTGGCCAGAGGATTGTCAATTTTGTTTACCCTTTCAAAGAAGTAGCTCTTTGTTTTATTGATTTTTTTTCCTATTTTTAAATCTCTTTATTTCCTCTCTGATCTTTATTATCTCTTTCTATCAGCTGACTTCACTTTTTGTTTTTCTTCTTTATTCTGATTCTTTTAGGTGGTGGATTAGATTGTTTATTTGAGATGTTTTTTTTGTTTCTTAAGGAGGGCCTGAATCACTGTGAACTTCCTGCTATGAACTGCTTTTGCTGCATCCCAAAGATTTTTCTATTGTGTTTTCATTATCATTTGCCTCAAAGTATTTTTTTAATTTCTTCTCTGAGCTCATTATTGACTCCGTTTTTTTTTTGGGGGGGGGGGTTGGGGGTATCATGTTGTTTAACCTCCATGTAATTTTTTTTCTTGCTTCTTTTTCTGTGATTGATTTCTAGTTTTATGCCACCATGGTTAAAAAAATATGCTTGAAGTAATATCTTTACTCTTAAATCTACTGAGGCTTGTTGTGTGCCTTAGTATGTGGTTAATCCTAGAGAATGTGCACTTGAAAAGAATGTATTCTGCTTTTGGGGGGATGTACATCCTGTAAAATATCGATTAGGTCTCACTGTTCTGTTTTATCAGTTAGCATCACTATTGTCCAATTGATTTTTTGTCTCAAAGATCTGTTCATTCATGTGAGTGGGATGTTAAAGTTTCCTATTATTGTATTCCCATCAATTTCTAACTTTCTGTCTAATTTCTGTATATGGGTGCTCTTATATTGGGTGCATATATGTGGATGAGCCTCTCACCAGTTTTCATTTCCTTCAAAAATGCTGCATTTCTGGATGATTTGTGGTAGAGGAGATTTCTATATTACTAAAAATGGAGTTAGAAGATACCCCCAGACTTGCATTTATGTATTCATCTGGTTCCTTGTGACTTCTTGCATTGTTATAGATATTGCTAGTAATCCCTTACTAAAATCGGGATGAAATATTTCAGTTGAGATTCCAAAGAATGGAGTCAACAACATTCTTTGCTAATTAATAATGTTGTTGTCTATTAGGTATTTTAAATTTAGTATCTATATGAAGGAAGATGTGAGAATATGATGTTATTGATTTTTCAAGTCAAATTTTCAATCCTCTTGTGTTACCTATAGATGGATACCACACAGAACTCACTCACCCTAGGGGGAAAAAAAATTTGCCCAGCTGCTGCGATCAAAGTCAGCAGACAGACCCCTGCTGTCAGGTGCTTCACAGTTTGCATTTGTTGCTGGGAACTCCCTTAACCAATGCCCCATTCTTCCCTGAGCAACACATATCTGGTATAAAGTCCCGGCCATTTCTGCCAAACTGAGCAAACTGGGCAGCCTTTACTCCAGAGCTTCCTGCTGAGATGACTGAGAATGGTCAGGCCATCACAGTTTTTCTCCCCACCGTCCATCCTGTTTCCTCTCTCTTCCCTTCATAGACATTGATTCGTAATAAACGTTTCATCTGAAACACTGTTCCAGCATCTATTTCTGAAGAAACCAAGCTATGACAGTTGTTTAGGTCATTTCTTCTTCACTACTTCTGTTTTTTTAATTGGAGGCGAATTACTTTACAATTCTGTAGTGGTTCTGCCATACATTGACATGAATCTGCCACGGGTGTACCCATGTTCCCCATCCTGAACCCCCCTCCCACCTCCCTCCCCATCCCATCCCTCTGAGTCATCCCAGTGCACCAGCCCTGAGCACCCTGTCTCATGCATTGAACCTGGACTGGTGATCTGTTTCACATATGATAATATACAGGTTTCAAGGCTATTCTCTCAAATAATCCCACCCTCGCCTTCTGCCACAGAATCCAAAAAGTCTGTTCTGTACATCTGTGTCTCTTTTGCTGTCTCACATATAGGGTCATCGTTACCATCTTTCTAAATTCCATATATATGCATTACTAAGGCAATGGCACTCCACTCCAGTACTCTTGCCTGGAAAATCCCATGGATGAAGGCCTGGTAGGCTGCAGTCCGTGGGGTTGCTAAGAGTAGAACAGGACTGGGCAACTGGAAATGGCAACCCACTCCAGTGTTCTTGCCTGGAGAATCCCAGGGTCGGGGGAGCCTGGTGGGCTGCCGTCTATGGGGTCACACAGAGTTGGACACGACTGAAGCGACTTACCAGCAGCAGCAACAGCAGCATACTGTACTGGTGTATTTCTTTCTTACTTACTTCACTCTGTATAATAGACTCCAGTTTCATCCACCTCATTAGAACTGATTTAAATGCATTCTTTTTAATGGCTGAGTAATACTCCTTTGTGTGTATGTAGCACAGCTTTCTTATCCATTCATCCACTGATGGACATCTAGGTTGCTTCCATGTCCTGGCTATTATAAACAGTGCTGTGATGAACATTGGGGTACACGTGTCTCTTTCAATTCTGGTTTCCTCAGTGCGTATGCCCAGCAGTGGGATTGCTGGGTCGTATGGCAGTTCTATTTCCAGTTTTTTAAGGAATCTCCACACTGTTCTCCATAGTGGGTGTACTAGTTTGCATTTCCACCAACAGTGTAAGAGGGTTCCCTTTTCTCCACACCCTCTCCAGCATTTATTGTTTGTTGACTTTGGATAGCAGCCATTCTGACCTATGTGAGATGGTACCTCATTGTGGTTTTGATTTGCATTTCTCTGATAATGAGTGATGTTGAGCATCTTTTCATGTGTTTGTTAGCCATCTGTATGCCTTCTTTGGAGAAATGACTATTTAGTTCTTTGGCCCATTTTTTGATTGGGTCGTTTGTTTTCACTACTTATCTTTATCATGCCTTAATGTTTTTAGAAGAACCAACAACTGCATTTTCACTAGCTAGTCTCTTTCTCAATCAGTCTGTTGATTCTCATGCCATAATCACATGTTTAAATATTATAGTTTATTATGTAGTGTAAAACCAGAAAGGAAAATATTACTGTTCAGTTTATAAATGCTATCTATTTTCACCCATTTATTGTCATGAAGATGAGCCTCAAAATTGTAGCCAAGCTTCAAATTAATAATAATAATAGTCTATTGAAGTTTATTTTGCAATTGCAATTAATTATGAGATTACACATATCATTTATAAGAACATATATGTATATATAATTATATTCAGTAATATGGTGTGTGTGCTCAGTTGCTCAGTAATGTCTGGCTCTTAGCGACTCCATGGACTATAGCCCACTAAGCCCCTCTGTTCATGGGATTTCCCAGGCAAAAATACTGGAGTGGGTTGCCATTTCCACACCTAGGTGATCTTTCTGACCCAGGGGTGGAAACCAAGTCTCCTGCTTGGCAGGAGGATTCTTTATCACTGAGTCACCTAGGAAGCCCAATACTATGCATTTCTTTCTAAATATATCACTTTTATTGACCCTAATGCAGATCATTAAGTATTCTTTAAAATATGTCTCACATATTATTAATTTATTCATGTGTAGTCCTGGTTTTGTTGCTATTGAAACTGAAGACTTTTAAGAAATAATTTTGTAATTGCAAAAATATACCACTTATTGTATCATCTATTTGCCTTTCACCTATTCAATTTCTGACACGGTCATTATTTATGAATTAATTCCAGGAATTATTTTAGAATTTCAAGGCATATTATATACCATAAATGAAAATTTTGTTGCTTTTAATACATTTTTGTTGTTTTTGTGACTATTTATTTGCTTTAACCAAACATTCTCATTAATATTTTCCAAAATGGGTAATGACATTCATCTTTGCCATCTTTTTCTATATAATGTCAACTAATGCTTTAATGCAGATACTCACAATTATGTTTAAAAGTATTTTTCCTTAGGGTATGTAGTAGTATATTATACTACCTCATGACTGGGCAACTGAAACCTTACACTATGCTAAATAAAAATCATTAAGGCAAGATAGTCACTGAGGCAAGTGCTTGCAAATTTCACTTTTAAGCTCAATTTTTTCTTCTTCACCCTATTTTCAAGAATGTTTTAGTTCCAGAATACAGTAGATTATATGTGAGACTGGCTTACTCTGAGCAAAGGAGTAGAAAAGCAAGTATGAAGAGAAAAATCCTAGACAGCAAGCTTGCCTGTTTTAGAAAATGAAGTAGTGTCTAGTGTGCATTCTTCTCATAAAAAGAAAAGTTCCATGATTAAATAAATTTGGCCACTCTTGGAGAGTCATGATGCAAATTGACCTTTAAAAGTTTCTGTGATGTTGTGTGACAGAGAAATAAGTTCTAATTAATACCCAGAACTTTTAAAGTTTTTACAAAAATAATATAAACCTCATTCAAAATTTTCTTTAAAGAAAGAATTTATTTTATCGGTTAGACCATAGGAGAAATTGTCTGCAGAATGTCTGTATCCAAGAGCAGAATTTGCTTCATCAAGGGTTATCATTGTCTCATGTTGTTATTTCTTTCTGCACGTTAGTTTCAATTTACAGAGGGAATCTCTATACAGTATAAAAAAGACTGCTATCATGTAGATTTGATTCTCTCTGGTGAATCTGTAACTTGCATGTAAAGAAGTGCTATAACAAGACCCATTTAGGTCTTGTGCTTGCCACTGAAATGATCACTGATGACCTCAGTACTATGATTAGCCTAGCAAGGGTTACCTGGTTGGCTAGTGAAGCCAAAGAAGCAGGCTCCAGATGAAACTGAAGAATCAAGATATGCCATAGATTCAGTCCACTGTGTATTCCCATATTTATTTGAACATGGAAATCTTTTCTGAGAAATACCTTAACAATTTTTTTTTTTTTTGCAGAACTTAAACAAAGCATAGAATTTCCCTAAATGTAATTATTGATACCTATTGGGAATATTTCTCCTCCAGGGAAATCTACTATAATCACATTACAATCTTTAAATATATTAAAACATTTTAAATTATACTACTATTATACTATCTTCTTCATTATATTAGGCATAAAATTTAATTTTTTGCATTTATAATAATTTACTAAGGCTTTTAAAAAATATTTGTTTGAAAATATATTAGCCTAATAGTTTTCTTGATTTGTTTTATGATGATCAGCTTTGTCAACATCATAAAACAGAAAATTAGGTATGTTTTTCATTTTTCTTGGTTTCTGAACTGCTTTTAAAGTAAAGGAATTATTTTTTTCTGTCAGATTTTAAAATATTCACTACAAAAATCCATTCAACAGTTAGTTTTAGAGGTCATTATTTCACAATTATTTGTCCATTTCTTTCATTTTATCCTCCTCATGTTTCCTACCTCTTCTTTTAGCTAATTTGATGATTTATGGATAAAGATCCATTTTACTGAATGCTAAAAATCTGTTAACAGAATATAGTTGTAAACATGTTTGTATTGCCTTTCTCATTTCTAATGTATTTATAATTGCTGTATTTTATTCTTGATTTACACTTATAGGCAATTTTTTTACTTTATTTTTTTCTTTTTTGAAAATAATCTTATTAGAGATTTTTAATTCAGAGGCCATAACCTCATATTCTATTGATTATTAATTTCTATGTTAAGGTAAAACAAGAGCAGTAAGTTCTTGTATTTTTGCTTCTCTTTCTTTGGAATTGCTTAGATTTATTTGTTTGTTTAATTTAGACATTATTTTGTTATTTTCAATTAGTTATTTATTAAGATTATTACTATAAAAATTTAGAAATGAAAAAATATTTCATTATTTTCTAGAATATATATTATTACATTTTTTTACTAAATGCAAAAAAGTGCTTTGCTTTCCATTTCCAACATTTTTTTATTATTGACTGAGGTCTTAAGCTATGATTAATTATAAACTTTAAAGAATTGTCATTAGGTATTACAGCTTGTGTAATTTTTAGTTTATTTAATAGATGTTTGTAAATGTTTCAAGAAAGCTTAAAGTACTTCATTTTCTTCAGTTTTATTTTTTTAAATAGACCTATCACAATCTTATCAAATCTTGATGTCCCTGTTTTATTTTCTTGATGTGTTATATGTCAAAAAATATGTTATATATCCTCTAAAAACATGTATCTGCTACTGACTTCTAGGGTTTTTTGGTTTCTATTTTTATTATTTTACATTATTCTGTGCTTGTTAATGTAGTGCCATCTTTCTAAATCAGGCTCATTAAAAGTAGGAAAAGTTCAGTTTTCTTATTTAATGTTTATCAAAGTTTAGTTTTTTGATATTGATATTGCTACAAATGATTGCTTTTGTTTCAAGTGCATAACTTCATCTGCCCTTCTATTTTGAGATATCTTTCTGTGTGTATGTATGTGTGTGTTTTCTTTTTATACTGTATTATGATTTTGTCCTTCAAATTAATCATAGTATATTTTCTTATTTGCAGAGGGAAGCTCAATCTCTCACATTTTTATTCCTTAATTTATTAGCTTCATTTTTATGATTATTTATGCTCTTTATTTCATTTGTTCCTTGCCATTTTCTTTCTCTCCTTTTGCTTATACATTTAGTTAATATACAAGTTGACCATTTTAAGTGGTCAGATATATTCACAAGTTATTTGAAAATATGTCTCCCTCAATATATGATGGAAAATCTAACACACCTCTGTTTCTCTGCCACATCCTGACCAAACCCCATTCTTTGATAATTTAACTTAGAATTTTAACCAGTACACTATTATGTGCATTTATAATTGTCATTTATTTTTCCATTTAAGATTTTTGCTTTTTATTTTTATAATCAGGTTTCTATCTATGTTTATTCAATTTATCTATATCAAAAACTGCTATCAACACTCACTATATAATTCTTGAGTTTTAATTTTTGACTTGTTACTGCAAATTTTAGATTTGCTTGAAGAGAAGTTCCAGAGTGTGGTACTTTCTGTCACCACCCATTTCAGAGTGTGCTTTTATGGCCCTGTCAATTTGAAGAATAATTTAATTAGGTATATAAGTACAAACTCTAACTTTTTATCAGAGAATACAGTGGATTTACTGTTTTCATTTCTTCAGAGATTGAGATTAAACATATGAAATCAGATTATTATAGAGGGAAAAAAGAATTTATTCTTAGTTATTATAAGACATTGTTTTCTTTTTAATTGAATTTCAAAATGGATGCATTGAGGTCTTATTGACTATAACTAAAATGGCAAATATCAAATACTATTTGAAGGAAAAACAGTTTTCTGCAAGAAAAACTTTAACTAAAATAATGAAACCTAGGTATACTGTAATGTGATTTTTTTCTTATGTAAAATTCATTTGGCTCCACATCATTCTGTTGTCACTCACTCACTCAATGACCTTTTTTTTTTTTTTTTTTTTTAAAGAGGCCAGCTCATGCCTGACTCTTTTGCTATCCCATGGAGCATAGCCTGCCAACTCCTCTGTCCATGAAATTTTCTAATAAAGAATACTGGAGTGTGTTGCCATTTCCTTCTCTAGGGGATCTTCCTGAACCAGGGGTCAAACCCACATCTCCTGTGTCTCCTTGCATTGGCAGGTGGATTCTTCCCTGATAATTTTTAAAGAACACTTGGCAGATCTCTTCAAATCTTTTACCTTGTCTTTAAAACAATAATATAAATAACAGAGATATATTTTATCTAAGGCTTCAGAAAAGATTTCTTTCCCATTTTATCCCTGTTTCTTTTACTTTTCCATCTATTATTGTCAGTTGAGGAGCTATAAGTATCTCTAGTTTAGATAGAAATTTAAAGACATTAATATTTTGATTAAAAATACCCAGCAGCCACTCACTGAAAATAGGAAATAAAATTTGAAATTCCATTCTTTCCAAATTCATGGAGAATACTCCTGTTACCAGAACTCTTCCAAATGATCCCCATACATTAGGGCTTCATTTATAAAGAACTATACTTACCAGGGGGCTTCCCTGGTGCCTCAGATGGTAAGAATCTGCCTGCAATGCAGGAGACCTGGGTTTGATCCCTATATGGGAAAGATTCCTGGAGAAGAGAATGGCTACCCACTCCAGTATTCTTGCCTGGAGAATCCCATGGAAAAAGGAGTCTGGTGGGCTACAGTCCATGGTATTGCAAAGAATCAGACATGACTGAGAGACTAAGTTACTTATTGATACTTACCAGAATGTCATTTATCATCACCAGTTCATACCCATGATATGGCTTCCAGAACAACTATGTGTGTGATGAATACAGGTAGAACATAGTGGGCCGACCCATAATTCTTCAAATATTAGCCTTTGAGAGATAAATAATATCATAGTGTTCTAATTTTTATTGAAGCCAAGTAAAACACCGAGGAAAGCAAGGCCAGTGTAGCTCCCTTAGTTCAGTTCAGTTCAGTTGCTCAGTCGTGTCTGACTCTTTGTGACCCCATGAATCGCAGCACACCTGGCCTACCTGTCCATCACCAACACCCAGAGTTTACTCAAACTCATGTCCATCGAGTCAGTGATGCCATCCAGCCATCTCATCCTCTGTTGTCCCCTTCTCCTCCTGCCCCCAATCCCTCCCAGCATCAGAGTCTTTTCCAATGAGTCAACTCTTCACATGAGGTGGCCAAAGTACTGGAGTTTCAGCTTTAGCATCATTCCTTCCAAAGAAATCCCAGGGCTGATCTCCTTCAGAATGGACTGGTTGGATCTCCTTGCAGTCCAAGGGACTCTCAAGAGTCTTCTCCAACACCACAGTTCAAAAGCATCAATTCTTCGGCATTCAGCCTTCTTCACAGTCCAGCTCTTACATCCATACATGACCACAGGAAAAACCACAACCTTGACTAGACAGACCATAATCGGCAAAGTAATGTCTCTGCTTTTGAATATGCTATCTAGGTTGGTCATAACTTTCCTTCCAAGGAGTAAGTGTCTTTTAATTTCATGGCTGCAGTCACCATCTGCAGTGATTTTGGAGCGCAAAAAAAAAATAAAGTCCGGCACTGTTTCCACTGTTTCCCCATCTATTTCCCATGAAGTGATGGGACCGGATGCCATGATCTTCGTTTTCTGAGTGTTGAGCTTTAAGCCAACTTTTTCACTCTCCTCTTTCACTTTCATCAAGAGGTTTTTTAGTTCTTCTTCACTTTCTGCCATAAGGGTGGTGTCATCTGCATATTTGAGGTTATTGATATTTCTGCCGGCAGTCTTGATTCCAGCTTGTGTTTCTTCCAGTCCAGCTCCCTAGTACCTTCCAAAGAATGACAAGGAGAGATAAGAAAGCCTACTTAAGTAATCAATGCAAAGAAATAGAGGAAAACAATAGAATGGAAAAGACGAGAGGTCTCTTCAAGAAAATTAGAGATACCAAGGGAATATTTCATGCAAAGATGGGCACACTAAAGGACAGAAATGGTATGGACCTAAGAGAAGCAGAAGATATTTAAAAAGTTGACAAGTATACACAGAAGAACTATACAAAAAAGAACTTCATGATCCAGATAACCATGATGTTATGATCACTCACCTAGAGGCAGACATCCTGGAGTCCAAAGTCAAGTGGGCCTTAGGAAGCATCACTACAAACAAAGCTAGTAGAGGTGATGAAAAGCCAGCTGAGCTATTTCAAATGCTAAAGGATGATGCTGTTAAAGTTCCACACTCACTATGCCATCAAATTTGGAAAACTCATCAGTGGCCACAGGACTGGAAAAGGTCAATTTTCATTCCAATCCCAAAGAAAGGCAATGCTAAGGAATGCTCAAACTATTGAACAATTACATTCATCTCACATGCTACCAAAGTAATGCTCAAAATTCTCCAAGCCAGGCTTCAACAGTATGTAAACCAAGAAATTCCAGATGTCCAAGTTGGATTTAGAAAAGGCAGAGGAACCAGAGATCAAATTGCCAGCATCTATTGAATTATCAAAAAAGCCAAAGAATTCCAGAAAACATCTACTTCTGCTTTATTGACTATGCCAGAGCCTTTGACTGTGTGGAACACAACGAACGGTGGAAAATTCTGAAAGAGATGGGAATACCAGACTACCTGACCTGGCTCCTGAGAAAACTGTATGCAGGTCAAGAATCAACAGTTGGAACTGGACATGAAACAATGGACTGGTTCTAAATTGAGAAAGGAGTTCGTTAAGCCTGTATGTTATCACTCTGCTTATTTAAGTTACATGCAGAGTACATCATGCAAAATGCCAGGCTAGATGAAGCACAAGCTAAGATTGCCTGGAGAAATATCAATAACCTCAGATATGCAGATGGCACCACTCTTATGGCAGAAAATGAAGAGAAACTAAAGAGCCTCTTGATGAAAGTGAAAGAGGAAAGTGAAAATGTTGGCTTAAAACTCAACACTCAGAAAACTAAAATCATGGCATGTGGTCCCATCACTTCATGGCAAACAGATGGGGAAGCAATGGAAAGAGTGACAGACTTTATTTTCTTGAGCTTCAAAATCCCTGCTGATGGTGACCGTAGCCATCAAATTAAAAGATGCTTACTCCTTGGAAGTAAAGCTCTGACAAACCTAGACAGTATATTACAAAGCAGAGATCTTACTTTTCCAACTAAGCTATGTTTTTTCCAGTAGTCAGGTATGGATGTGGAAATTGGACTATAAAGAAAGCTGAGCACCGAAGAATTGATGCTTTCCAACTGTGGTGTTGGAGAAGACTCTTGAGAGTCCCTTGCAAGGAGATCAAACCAGTCAATTCTAAAGGAAATCAGTCCTGAATATTCATTGGAAGGACTGATGCTGATGCTGAAACTCCAATACTTTGGCCACCTGATGTGAAGAGCTGACTCATTGGAAAAGACCCTGATGCTGGGTAAGATTGAAGACAGGATGGATGGGGACAACAGAGGATGAGATGGTTAGATGGCATCACCGACTTGATGGACATGAGTTGAGCAGGCTGCAGGAGTTTGTTATGGACAAGGAAGCCTAGGATGCTGCCGTCCATGGAGTCACAAAGAGTCAGACATGACTGAACAACTGAACTAAATCGAGTACCTATTTTCAATACCAATTTATTTGCTTCACAGTCCTTGATGTTAGTATTTCTTCTGAATCTTTGTTATTAACCACCTCACTCCTTCTCTTTTCCTTTTTTGTCTATCTTCTATTTTAGTCAGAAGTTATGAATATGGAAGTCACAAACTGCTGGATGGTCTAGTTGAATAGGTTTCAGTATTTTAGGGTCCTTGAAACCATCTACATCCCTCAATGATTTTATGCAGAGAAACCAAAACAGACTTCACTTTAATCTGATATAAAAAAATATTTTCCTGAAGCAGAATTTTTTAAAAATAGAAAACAGATCATTTCAGTATTGTACTGCTGCTGCTGCTGCTGCTAAGTCACTCCAGTCGTGTCCGACTCTGTGCGACCCCAGAGATGGCAGCCCACCACGCTCCCCCGTCCCTGGGATTCTCCAGGCAAGAACACTGGAGTGGGTTGCCATTTCCTTCTCCAATGCATGAAAGTGAAAAGTGAAAATGAAGTCGCTCAGTTGTGACTTCACGACCCCATGGACTGCAGCCTACCAAGCTCCTCCGTCCAATTTTCCAGGCAAGAATACTGGAGTGGGGTGCCATTGCCTTCTCCACAGTATTGTACTATCTTTTGTTTATTTATACTCTGAAAATTATTTTTAAATTTTCTTTCCCAAAGTTGACTGTAAAGTCATAGGAACAAGTGGGACAGAGGGTGACTCATTTTCTTACTCAAATAGGTTGAGGAAAACCTAATTAACATGTTTTGAGTAGAGGCCTCACTTCTCACTCTTGTTCCTACTTTTCCAAGTATTAGCATTATTACTTATAATATGCTTCACTAGCTCTAACTAATATTTTGAAGAAGAAGTAAAACACAAAGCCATTGATTGAAACTCATAATTAAGAAAGAAATTAAAAAAAAAAAACATCATGCTCATATTGGTTCCAAAACTTATATGGGCTATGTACATTTAATAATATTGTGAAAGCCTATGTTCTAATATTTTCCTCTCTGTGGAAGTTGCTCTTAATACTATAATTTTATCTAAGTCTACCTTAAGTCCTTTTTGATGAAAAAGAGACTCCAGAATAGATTCTGTACCAATCATCATGCGGAGAAAAATCAATGATACTTTCTAACTACTTAGAGTGCCCATTTTCATTTCTTCAGTGAAACAAAATTGTAAACCTACACTCTCCCTGATCTTCCCTGTTCTATCATAAACATGTTAGTTCAGAAGGAAAAAGAAGTAAAACCTTGCAAGACAAACCAGCTATCAGAACCATTCAGTTATGCTCATACTTGCATTAGATAAATGGAAATTATAACTGGTGAGATCATCACATACTTAAGTGTTTACCTAAATGAAATGGAAAATATGCATGCAGCATGGGAAATAAAACTAATTCCCAGCAGGGTGGAACAAAATTACTTATGCATTAGTAGCAGACGCTATAAATTGCATATTTCATCATGATTCTTAACCATAATGCCAAACTGTTACCAGCCATGCTTAGTTTTTACTACATGCAATTTTCCATTTTTCTTCTACTATTAATTCTGGAAGCCACTAGAATGCAAGAGGCACAGCTTACATTTTGACTTGGGATTTGTGTTTAAAATAGTTTTCTTCCATATAATTAATTTGAATGTAAAATCATACCCAAACTTAAAAGATGTGCAAAGAAAGTTATCATAATTTATCAGTAATTATATATCTTGTGCATGCAAATACTAGAGCAACCAAGCTATAAAGTCACAAATGTGTTCATGTTATAGATGGGCTCATAGGTAGAAAACTAGATAAATGGATATAGAAAAGTTAGAACTTTGAGGGGCCATTTAAAATATATAGTTTTCCTTTTTTTATTCACAAATCTGATTATATTAAGTTTCAAAAATTTTAATAAAACTAGGAAGAATTGAAATAATATTTAAATACTTATATTAGTCAGATCCCAGGAAGGAAAAGAAATCCCTCACCACGTAGTTAAGAGCAAATATTTAACATTTTAGAAGAGACAAAAACACAAAGAAAAAACATTAAATAACCCAGGATTTTTAATATCAGGAAGTGGTTAGCCCTCCTAGGGATGGAGGGATAAAGGGGTAAGCTGGCACAAAAATTAACTCAAAATGAATTTAAAAGTTAAATGTAAGACCTGAAACCATAAAACTCCTAGAAGAAAACAAATGGGTAAAGCTCCTTGACAGTGGTCTTGGAAATGATATTTTGAATGTGACTCCAAAAGCACCTAAGCAAAAGTGAACAAGTAGAGTTACATCAAACTGCTTCTGCACAGCAAGAAGGGAAAAAAATCAACAAAATGAAAAGGCAGCCTACAGAATGAAAGAAAATATTTGCAAGCTGCATGGCTGAAAAAGTGAAAGTGAAAGTTGCTCAGTTGTGTCTGACTCTTTGTAACCCCATGGACTATACAGTCCATGGAATGCTATAGGCCAGAATACTGGAGTGGGTAGACTTTGCCTTCTCCAGGGGGTCTTCCAATCCAAGGATCAAACTCAGGTCTCCTGCATTGCAGGCAGATTCTTTACCAGCTGAGCCATCAGGGAACCCCAGGAATACTGGAGCACATAGCCTCTCCCCTCTCCAGTGGATCTTCCCCACCCAGGAATTGAACTGGGGTCCCCTGCATTGCAGACAGATTCTGATAAGAGGTCAATATCAAAAATATATATAAGAAATTCATGCAACTGAATAGCAAAATCATCATTATCCAATTTTAAAATGGGCAAAGCACCTGAATAGACTTTTTTTCAAAGAGGATATGTAAATAGCCAAGAGATACCTGAAAAGTGCTCAATATCACTACTAATCATCAAGAAAATGTAAGTCAAAACCACAGTGAGATATCCCCTCATACCTGTTAAAATGACTCTTAGCAAGAATATAAGAGGTAACAAGTTCTAGCAAGGATGTGAAAAAAAGGGAAACCTTATGCATTTTTGATGAGAGATAAACTGTTATAGCTTCTATGGAAAACAGAATATTTTTCGAGGTTCCTCAAAAAATTAAAAATAGAACTACCATATGGTCAGAAAATCGATATCTCATATCAAATAGACAGTAGTGCTGGTTTAGTCATTGTGTCCTACTCTTGTGACCCCATAGACTGTAACCCACCAGGCTCCTCTGTCCATGGGATTTTCCAGGCAGGAATACTGGAGTGGGTAGCCATTTCCTTCTCCAGGAGATCTTCCCGACCCAGTGATTGAACTTTCCTCTCCTGCATTGGCAGGCAAGTTCTTCACTAGTGAGTCACCAGGGAAGCATGAGGGAAATGGATGAAGGTGGTCACGCTTTCAGTGATTAAGATGAATAATTTCTAGAGATCTTACATTCAGCATGATGGTTATATTTAGCAATACCATATTGTGTACTTGAAAGTTCTTAAGAGAATATGTCTTAGAAGTTCTTACCACACACAAACACACACACCCACACACGATAACTTTTGGGGTAATGGATATGTACCATATTTTGGTAATCATTTTGCAACATATTTGTGTATCAAATCATCACATTATATACCTTACATTTTCACAATGTTATGTGTAAATTATATCTAAATGAAGCCAGAATATTTTTGTAAATAAAAAATAAAAATGTAAGGTTAAGAAATGCTGTTAAAGTAACATGGCTGGGCTGACAGGAATGAACTAAAACCATGAATGAAAACTTTTCTCTCAAAGTTGGAATCACAAAGGAAACATGTTGCAGGAGCAACAACTTCATGGAGACACTGCTTAATCAGATAGAGAAGGTGTAAATACTCTGACTTCTTTCACCCTTCTTTCTTCCAAATTGGTCGACTCTAACAGAAATCATTTTGTCAAGGCAACCTGGGAAATGTAGTTTTCAGGGTCAGTACCTGCTAGTGCAAGACAGATCAGAGGAAAGACAATAATGGGTATGAGGGCAAAGAGGATGTTTTTCAGTTTTTCAGTCCTTAAAAACATGACAGGGGCACATAATCAATAGGAAATCTCAGGAGATCATAGATAGAAATTACAGTTAACCTGAGAAAAAGTTCATATAACAACTATAGATGTTCAGTAAAGTATTACAGACAGAAAGTTGTAATCACCATTTGATTTCTAATGGTATTGATATAGAGGGCTTTTTGCCACTGGAAATTTATTTCATGCAAATGGAAGAGAGAGAAAGAAAGGGATTTATATATATATATATATATATATATATATATATATATATATATATGGCTGGAAAGGAGTCATTTTCCTACTCAAATGGCAAGATTTCCTAGGGAGGGAAAAAAAAAAAAAGGCTTCTGCTGAGACTCGGGATAAAAACCACAGAGTGACTAAAGCCTGGGTGTAATTACAGATAGTCTAGAAAAAGTATGAAAAATGGATAAGAGACAGTGAATTCCATTTATAAAGTTTACTTCTATGCCAGAGCTCTCTTAAATGATTCAACGGGTCTTCAAGCAAAACCTCTATAAGACAACAAAATATAGTCTGAATATTGGGTCCAAGGAAAATAATAATAAAATATTTGAAATACGATAACTTATTTGATTTGCTATGCATATATATAAAATTTAACTCTTGACATTTGGATAAGGAAAACTAAACATGACATAGTGACATAGTTCTTAGAATCAGAAAACTTACCAATTATTCAGAGGACTCAAAAGTATTACTGGATCTAAAGTCCTAAAAGTTCTCAACAGAGCTTTATCTACAAAGCATTTTATGATAAAGTGTACATTGACTATAATAATATTGAAGAGCAACGGTAAAAAGTATATACCATAGGAGTCTTTTTTATCATTAACTATGAAAGGATCTGTACAGTTCAGTTCAGTTGCTCAGTCATGTCTGACTCTTTGCAAACCCATGAACTGCAGCACGCCAGGCCTCCCCATCTATCACCAAATCCCAGAGTCCCCACAAACCCATGACCATTGAGTCGGTGATACCATCCAACCATCTCATCCTCTGTCGTCCATTTCTCCTGCTGCCCTCAATCTTTCCCAGCATCAGGGTCTTTTCCAATGAGTCAGCTCTTCACATCAGGTGGCCAAAGTACTGGAATTTCAGCTTCAACATCAGTCCGTCCAATGAACACCCAGGACCAATCTCCTTTAGGATGGACTAGTTGGATCTCCTTGCAGTCCAAAGGACTCTCAAGAGTCTTCTCCAACATCACAGTTCAAAAGTACCCATTCTTCGGTGCTCAGCTTTCTTTAGTCCAACTCTCACATCCATACATGACTTCTGGAAAAACCATAGCCTTGACTAGACAGACCTTTGTTGGCAAAGTAATGTCTCTGCTTTTTAATATACTGTCTAGATTGGTCATAACTTTCCTTCCAAGGAGTAAGCGTCTTTTAATTTCATGGCTGCAATCACCATCTGCAGTGATTTTGGAGCCCAGAAAAATAAAGTCTGACACTGTTTCCACTGTTTCCCCATCTATTTCCCATCAAGTGATGGGACCAGATACCATGATCTTCATTTTCTGAATGTTGAGCTTTAAGCCAACTTTTCACTCTCCTATTTTACTTTCATCAAGAGGCTTTTTAGTTCTTCTTCACTTTCTGCCATAAAGCTGGTGTCATCTGCATATCTGAGGTTATTGATATTTCTCCTGGCAATCTTGATTCCAGCTTGTGCTTCCTCCAGCCCAGCATTTCTCATGATGTACTCTGCATGTAAGTTAAATAAGCACAGTGATAATATACAGCCTTGACATACTCCTTTTCCTATTTGGAACCAGTCTGTTGTTCCATGTCCAGTTCTAACTGTTGCTTCCTGACCTGCATACAGATTTCTCAAGAGGCATGTAAGGTCGTCTGGTATTCCCATCTCTTTCAGAATTGTCCACAGTTTATTGTGATCCACACAGTCAAAGGCTTTGGCATATTCAATAAAGCAGAAATAGATCTTTTTCTGGAAATCTCTTGCTCTTTCAATGATCCAATGGATGTTGGCAATTTGATCTCTGGTTCCTCTGCCTTTTCTAAAACCATCTTGAACATCTGGAAGTTCACAGTTCATGTATTGCTGAAGTCTGGCTTGGAGAATTTTGAGCATTACTTTACTAGAATGTGAGATGAGTGCAATTGTGTGGTAGTTTTAGCATTCTTTGGGATTGCCTTTATTTGAGATTGTAATAAAAATTGTCCTTTTCCAGTCCTGTGGCCACTGGTGAGTTTTCCAAATTTGCTGGCATATTGAGTGCAGCACTTTCACAGCATCATCTTTCAGTATTTGAAATAGGTCAACTGGAATTCCATCACCTCCCCTAGCTTTGTTCGTAGTGATGCTTCCTAAGGCCCACCTGACTTCACATTCCAGGATGTCTGGCTCTAGGTGAGTGATCACAAAATCGTGATTATCTGGGTTGTGAAGATATTTTTTGCATAGTTCTTCTATGTATTCTGGCCACCACTTCTTAATATCTTCTGCTTCTGTTAGTTCCCTACCATTTCTGTCCTTTATTGAGCCCATCTTTGCATGAACTATTCCCTTGATATCTCTAATTTTCTTGAAGAGATCTCTAGTCTTTCCCATTCTATTGTTTTCCTCTATTTCTTTGTATTGATCACTGAGGAAGGGTTTCTAATCTCTCCTTGCTGTTCTTTGGAACTCTGCATTCAAATGGGTATATCTTTCCTTTTCTCCTTTGTTTTTCACTTCCCTTCTTTTCACAGCTATTTGTAAGGCCTCCTCTGACAGCCATTTTGCTTTTTTGCATTTCCTTTTCTTACGGATGGTCTTGATTCCTACCTCCTGTACAATGTCACAAACCTACATCCATAGTTGATCAGGCACTCTGTCTATCAGATCTAGTCCCTTAAATCTATTTCTCACTTCCTCTGTATAGTCATAAGGGATTTGATTTAGGTCATACCTGAATGGTCTAGTGGTTTTCTCCATTTTCTTCAATTTCAGTCTGAATTTGGCAGTAATGAGTTCATGATCTTAGCCACAGTCAGTTCCCAGTCTTGTTTTTGCTGACTGTATAGAGTTTCTTCATCTCTGGCTGCAAAGAAGATCATCAATCTGATTTCAGTGTTGACCATCTGGTGATGTCCATGTGTAGAGTATTCTCTTGAGTTGTTGGAAGAGGGTGTTTGATATGACCAGTGTGTTCTCTTGGCAGAACTCTATTAGCCTTTGCCCTACTTCATTCTGTATTCCAAGGCTAAATTTCCCTGTTACTCCAGGTGTTTCTTGACTTTCTCCTTTTGCATTCCAGTCCCCTATAATGAAAAGGACATCTTTTTTTGAGTGTTAGTTCTAGAAGGTCTTGTAGGTCTTCATAGAACAGTTCAACTTCAGCTTTTTCAGAGTTACTTGTTGGGGCCTAGACTTGGATTATCATGATATTGAATGGTTTGCCTTGGAGATGAACAGAGATCATTCTCTCGTTTTTTAGATTGCATCCAAGTACTGCATTTCAGACTCTTTTGTTGACTATGATGGCACTCCATTTCTTCCAAGGGATTCCTGCCCACAGTAGTAGATCTAATGGTCATCTGAGTTAAATTCACCCATTCCAGTCCATCTTAGTTCGCTGATTCCTAGAATGTTGATGTTCACTCTTGTCATTTCCTGTTAGACCACTTCCAATTTGCCTTGATTCATGGACCTAACATTCCATGTTCCTATGCAATATTGCTCTTTACAGCATTGAACCTTGCTTGCACCAGTCCCATCCACAATTTGGTGGTTTGTTTTTTTTTTTTCTTTGGCTATATCCCTTTATTCTTTCTGGAGTTATTTTTCAACTGATCTCCAGTGGCATATTGGGCACCTACCAACCTGGGGAGTTAATCTTTCAGTGTCCTATCTTTTTGCCTTTTCATACTGTTCATGGGGTTCTCAGAAGTTGTTTGCCATTCCCTTCTCCAGTGGGCCACATTCTGTCAGACCTCTCCACCATGACCCATCCGTCTTGGGTGGCCCCACACGGCATGGCTTAGTTTCATTGAGTTAGACAAGGCTGTGGTCCATGTGATCAGATTGGCTAGTTGTTTGTGATTGTGGTTTCAGTCTGTCTGCCCTCTGATGCCCTCTCTCTGTGCCTACTGTCTTACTTGTGACATATGTAAATACAAAATCTGTACATGTGACATTTAAGCACATTTTAGGAAAGTCAGTTGTGCAAGAGACTAACTTGATGTGGTACAAAATTAATAGTTTCACTGGGCATGTCTAAAATGTGCTCCAAGGAATATAGACTTCATAATTTTAAAAAAAGTATTCAAAATGCTCAGATAAGTTGTGACATGTTGTGTCTTATATTATAACCTAAGTACCTTCCTGGTTAATACGAACACATTAAAGGCTATGAATAGTTTCCTTATCAGTTCAGTTCAGTTCAGTTCCTCAGTCCTGTACGACTCTTTGCAACCCCATGAACTGCAGCACGCCAGGCCTCCCTGTTCATCACCAATTCCCGGAGTTTACTCAAACTCATGTCCATTGAGTCGGTGATGCCACCCGACCATCTCATCCTCTGTTGTCCCCTTCTTATTCTGCCTTCAATCTTTCCCTGCATCAGGGTCTTTTCAAATGAGTCAGCTCTTCACATCAGGTGGCCAAAGTATTGGAGTTTCAGCTTTAGCATCAGTCCTTCCAATGAATATTCAGGACTGATTTCCTTTAGGATGGACTGGTTTGATCTCCTTGCAGCCCAAGGGACTCTCAAGAGTCTTCTCCAACACCACAATTCAAAAGCATCGATTCTTCAAGTCCCTTATAGTGAAGTTTGTTAACAGTTGTTCAACCTAGTGTTCCCTAGACATGTTTCACCGCAGAACCTATTTGAGACCAATGCTAACTAATATTCTGTGTGTCAAGGTTTTCACAATTTTCTCTTTGGGGAACTTCTAGGCTCATTTTGTCACATGAATAAATTTAAAATGTCTAGAAGCATACATGAATACCATATTCATTAATATCATTAATAGTACACATAGTACTGCCCCTTATTAGGTGTTATTTATAAGATAATCAGTGCTGATAATAAGGATTACCATACTGAGCATCTCCTATAGGTCAAGTAACTGGTCCATAAATAATTCATTGCATCATAATCAATCAATAGACCTTATGCTTGTTTAATAGATCATGGTGACACTACTTTGAATATTAGAAAATAGAATTTTTTATTAATATCTTTTATTTGGAAAATTGGAAGAAAAAAAAACATCAGTGGAACTTTTCACAGCAAGGAGAGGACTCTATCTTCTGTCCCTGGATGGGAAGCACCTTCATGAAAATCCAGGAATTTTAATAGTACTCAAATTTAGAACTGCTCTAGCATTTGGTACATTTGGATTGTGTATGTTTTAGCAGGACACACATGAAAGGTGCCCTGGGAGCAAGTGGGGCAAGTGTTAACCACTCAAAATTTCTTAACTCAGAAAAGCATTAGTAGTGACAACTTGATCCATCTTATTTTAACCACTATAAATTCCTGATGGTCTTCATCCAGCCACATAACCTCATCTGCAACAAGTTAATATATGTAACCCAGGGGTGTTGTGAAAATTAATAGGTTCTGGGGAGACATTTTATTCCACAGTTGTTTTTTTTTTACTAATTATATATGAAATATTATAACAATGTAAGGTTATCATGCTAAACAATAAAATGAAAAAAAAAAACACAGACAAAACTATTGGGCTTATTTAACAGGTGTTCAATGATCATTTACTCATATTTATAGATAAGATAAATAAGTTCAGAACATTTCAAGCCTAGGTACACATTCAAATCTTCAACAGAGCTTTCAAACAAACAGCAAAAACACCATTGCTGCACCTATCATAGATCATTAAATCAGACTCTACATGGGGTAAGCAGATATTTGATTCTATCCAAAACATCCGTAAGACATTTGGTCCATGCCTAAAGGTCCCTAATAGCTAGTTATTTACAAAATCTCCATGAGCATGTTTGGTCCATGCCAAAAAGGTTTTGGATGGGATCAAATATCAAGTATCTTTTGGCGTGGACCAAATGTCCCCATGGATGCTTTGGACAGGCCAAAATATGATCAAATAGCAATGACTTTTTGGCATGGACCAAATGTCTTTCAGACCATTTGGACAAGACTAAATCTACTGCAAGACTCTGGCATAGCACCTGGACATCATTTTTATTTTAAAATTTTCCCATGTGATTCTAAACAGCAGCTAATATGGAAAAGTCTGAATTAGTTGTACATAGCATTTCTGGTAGAGACATCAAACAATGATGCAGCAATTGAGTAAAAAAAAAAACAGAGAGAGAGAGATGAGAAAGTACAGGAGCATAAATAAAAGAGAAAGGAACAGTATTCAGAGATGACTGAGAAAGTAAAGAATAAAAAAAAAATAGTTAAATGTGTAATGTTAACATAATTTTAATAGGAGCCTAGCCAACGAGATACTATAAGGAAAAACTATAAATATCTTTTAAAATGCAACTCCAAAAGAAATTATCTATAACAGTGATTTTTTTAAATCAAACCCTATTGTACAATTCAATCAGCAAAAGGAGACTGTAAAAAGTCTGAAACCCAGATAGCATCCCAGACCAAAAGAATCAATATTTTTGTACTCAGTACTTTTTAGTTTGGGGTATTCTCACTTTTCAAGCTCCATACATGATTCCTTTGTGCAGTACTGAATGTTTCTCTGACTTGAGTATTCATGTGACTAGGATAATCCTGTTAAAGTTAAGATTCTGATTCTGCAGCTCTAGGGCTAGACTCCAAATTCTGCATTTTTGTTATCTTCCATCTGCTGATGTTGCTGCTACTGCTTGAAGGAACACATTTTACATAGTAAGGTTTGGAACACTGGCTTTCAAACTTGGCTGCGTGTTAGAATCACCTGGGGAATTTTAAAAATGACTGATGCTTTGCTCTCAACCCCAGATAGTCTGGTAGATTGGGTGTGAGTTTAGGGACATTTTAAGCCCCTCATTAATAGGACTTTCATTGCCTTTCTGTCTTCCTCGCCTATCCTTTCCTAGTTGTTCTTCCCTCGATAATTATCACTTTAAAATCAATTATCTACATCCATGTCCTAGTATCAAAGTTGAATTTTAGGGAATCCTATGTCAGGACCCCATCTTTAGTCTTGTACCACAACTCATTCTGAGTATTCTCTTCCTCTTTGTTCTTTTTTTTTTAAGGTTCAGTTTTGTCATGACAATATTTGCTCTCTCCCCTCCAGTCTAATGCTCTTTCATTCTGTCAGAAAACAAATTGAAACAAAATAGAAACTGAGACTTTTCACTTTTTCTATCACCTCATAACATTGCCCCATGCACTCCCAATAAATTAAACTGTGGTTTTTATTGTTGTGAGTCTGCTCTGAAAATGATTCTGAAAACCTTTATGTTATTCTTAACAATTTTTTGCAAGCTTCAGCTCATTCTTATTTTATCTTTCACGAAATTACTCCTAGGAGTCCAGGTCCTTTAGTTTGCATTCATCGCTGGTCATTTTCTTAGAGTGCACTAACCTGGCATTCTCAACTTTCTGCAATGTGAGAGAATAGATAAAGGGAAAGTTTGTAAGTAAAGGTTATACAACAGATACTCAGCCATCCATCTGCCCATCCATCCACCTGTTCATTCAATCATTCAGTTAATATTTACTGAATATCTATTATGTGTCAACAATGTGTCTAAATACAAATATTGGAAAATAGAGCAAAAAGAGGACAGATGAACATTTTGACTAATAAATATTTAGTGACAATAAGGAAGCAAAAACATAATAATTTCATATTGTGCCAATTACCATAAAGGAAACACACAGAGTGATAGAGGTGGGAGTGTGTGCTGGGAAATACAACTTTATAGATAATGGTCAGTGATGGCTGGTCTGAGGAGGTGACATTTGAGATAAATTCCAAAGTCTCAGTCACTATTCACAAGAGAATGTTTTAGGCGATCACTGCATCCAATTAGTAAAATACAGCAGAGTTCTAACAAGTGAGATTTTTTGATTTACAAAGCCAGACTAAATTAGAAAATGAAACCAGGCTTCTAGATACAGGTTTGCTTATAATGCAAATAAAACTGCTAAATAATTAAAAAATCTCTATGCAGCAATGCAGGGAAAATTCCTGCATTTATTACATTACTCTTAATGAATAATTATATGAATTATATATTCTATTTGTATTTAAAGCACCTATATGCACTTAGATATGTATGTGGGGTGTGTGTATGTGTGTGTGTCTGTGTAGTCATGCTTTTTCAACTTTAACTGATATATATTTAAATATTCATGTGTATAGCTGGAAGTTTGCACAGCAAAATATTAGAAGTCATTACCTTCAAAGTGTGAGATTGGGGAGAAGTGGTAATAGGATTTTGCTCAACAATAATTTATACCCTCCGAGTTTGATAGTATATTCTTCTGTTGTAGTGTATATAATAATTACCAAAAAAAAGAAGGACATAGAAAAAATAAGGAACATGTAATGGTAAAGCCTCTTGATGAAAGTGAAAGTGGAGAGTGAAAAAGTTGGCCTAAAGCTCAACATTCAGAAAACGAAGGTCATGGCATCCGGTCCCATCACTTCATGGGAAACAGATGGAGAAACAGTGGAAACAGTGTCAGACTTTATTTTGGGGGGCTCCAAAATCACTGCAGATGGTGACTGCAGCCATGAAATTAAAAGATGCTTACTCCTTGGAAGAAAAGTCATGACCAACCTAGACAGTATATTCAAAAGCAGAGACATTACTTTGCCGACTAAGGTCCGTCTAGTCAAGGCTATGGTTTTTCCTGTGGTCATGTATGGATGTGAGAGTTGGACTGTGAAGAAGGCTGAGCGCCGAAGAATTGATGCTTTTGAACTGTGGTGTTGGAGAAGACTCTTGAGGGTCCCTTGGACTGCAAGGAGATCCAACCAGTCCATTCTGTAGGAGATCAGCCCTGGGATTTCTTTGGAAGGACTGATGCTAAAGCTGAAACTCCAGTACTTTGGCCACCTCATGTGAAGAGTTGACTCATCAGAAAAGACTCTGATGCTGGGAGGGATTGGGGGCAGGAGGAGAAGGGGACGACAGAGGATGAGATGGCTGGATGGCATCACTGACTCGATGGACATAAGTCTGAGTGAACTCCGGGAGATGGTGATGGACAGGGAGGCCTGGCGTGCTGCGATTCATGGGGTCCCAAAGAGTTGGACACGACTGAGAGACTGAACTGAACTGAACTGAATGGTAGATAGTCAGTATAGGTAGAAATACAAAATATGAAAAAATAATTTAAAAATTTTTAAAGTTATTTTTTTCAAGTAAAATATTTTTTAAAATTTAATTCTATTGTTTTTTTATTTTAAAGTAATTTTAAAAATAAAACCCATCTGCAGAATTTCCTGAAGTATGGATCAATTTTTCTTTGTTTCTTTTTTTTTCTTTGCCATTTTAACCTATAAATAAATGGTTTTATTATTGTAGGTCATTGAAATTTAATCAATAATTTTGATTTTTCTTTTCCTTAAGAAAAAAATTCTGTTACAAAGCTGATGTTACTATTTAGGAAGCTTTCTATCACAAATATTTAAAATAAGTACAAAAAGTTTCCTGTTTATGGAGATGTGCTTTAAATATGTGTGAAATGAACTCAGGAGTATCTCATTAGTACTTGACAAGTGAAATGTAGGTAATAGACCACAAAGGACTGAAAAATTTCCACTGTAAACCTATGTGTTTTGGCCCCTATTTCTCCCCATCATTATTTTTTTTTTAAATTTTGGATTGAAGGATAATTGCTTTACAATATTATATTGGCTTTTTCCACACAGCAGTGTGAATCACCCACAAGTACACACATGTTCCCTCCCTCTTGAACCTTCCCCCCACCCCATGCCATCACACTGAGAGGGTAACAAGCAGGAAAGCTAGGGGTCTCCAAAGGGAGGAAAAAGACTGCAAGTGTCAGAGGTTTCTTTATCTCTCTTAAGCGCTAAAAGTTTCAGATTTTTTTCCCTTCTCAATGCAAAATTAAAAGGAGGTTTCTTTTAGAATTCTGTGTCGCCATGATGACACCTGGTTCCACCTGAACTTAACTTTTCTCAAACCTTGAGCTAACCAATGTCTTTTTTTTTTTCTTATGGAAATGTTTTTCTTAAGCTATGTTAATAAACTATGTATTTACATTAAATTCTGTGTATCTTCAATTTGGTTCCACCTAAGACTCAGAACCCATAATGGCTCAAAAAACCAGTATGTTTTACCCATACAATTATTTTCCTAATCTATGTTAATGAAACTATATATTTGCTTAGAAACCTGCCTTTCTTCAAGATTCATGTCAATCATTTTATGGCCCAGGATGACTCACCTTGTGCCAGTGTTATCTCAAAATGCATGTTGTGGGTGAGGGGTCTGGTGCCACTCTTAGTTTTGAGACATTTCCTTTCTCTAATTAGCAGCCTGTTGGTAGATATATAACATACTGCAAAAGACTAGCAGGGGCACTCTTTCCGCTCCCTTCTAATATCTATGTCAGAAGCTTTCTCTATCTCTTTTATACTTTAATAAAACTTTATTACACAAAAGCTCTGAGTGATCGAGCCTCGTCAGTAGCCCAGGATTGAATTCCTCTCCTCCAGAAGCCAAGAATCCCAGCATCTTTCAAGGCTCAACAACAACCTTTCACCACCCCTGTAGGTTGTCACCGAGCGCTAAGTTGAGTTCCCTGTGCCCACAGAGCAGCTTCCCCCCGGCTATCTATTTTACACTTGTTAGTGTATACATGTCAATGTTGCTCTCTCAATTTGTCCCACCCTCTCCTTCCCCCACTGTGTCCAAAGTCTCTTCTCTATGTCTGAGGCTCTAGGTTCATGTACCTCTCTAGAACTGACTCAAATGTGTTCCTTTTTAATGGCTGAGTAATATTCCATTGTGTATACGTACCACAGCTTTCTTATCCATTCGTCTGCTGATGTACATCTAGGTTGCTTCCATGTCCTAGTTATTGTAAATAGTTCTGCTCTGAACATTGAAGTCCATGTGTATTTTTCAGTTATGATTTTCTTAGAGAATATGCCCAGTAATGTGATTGTTGAGTCATATAGTAGTTTTATTCATAGTTTTCTAAGGAATTCCCATTCTGTTCTCCACAGTGGCTGCATTAATTTACATTCCCACCAACAGTGTAAGAGGATTCCTTCTTCTCCACACCCTTTCCAGTAATTATTATTTGTAGATTTTTTTATGATGGCCGTTCTGACCACTGTGAGGTGATATTTGATTATAGTTTTAATTTGAATTTATTGAATAATGAGCAATGTTGCACATCTTTTCATGTGGTTTATGCCATCTGTATGTCTTCTTTGGAGAAATGTCTGTTTAGGTCTTCCCCCTATTTTTTGTGACTGACTTTATAATCTGGTCTCCAAAATCACTGCAGATGGTGACTGCAGCCATGAAATTAAAAGATGCTTACTCCTTGGAAGGAAAGTTATGACCAACCTAGACAGCATATTAAAATGCAGAGACATTACTTTACCAACAAAGGTCTGTCTAGTCAAGGCTATGGTTTCTTCAGTGGTCATGTATGGATGTGAGAGTTGGACTATAAAGAAAGCTGAGTGCCAAAGAATTGATGCTTTTGAACTGCGGTGTTAGAGAAGACTCTTGTGAGTCCCTTGGACTGCAAGGAGATCGAACCTGTCCATCCTAAAGGAGATCAGTCCTGGGTGTCCATTGGGTGGATTGATGTTGAAGCTGAAACTCCAATACTTTGGCCACCTGATGGGAAGAGCTGACTCACTGGAAAAGACCCTGATGCTGGGAAAGATTGAGGGCAGGAGGAGAAGGGGACGACAGAGGATGAGATGGTTGGATGGCATCACCGACTCAATGGACATGGGTTTGGGCGGACTCTGGGACTTGCTGATGGACAGGGAGGCCTGGTGTGCTGCAGTTCATGGGGTTGCAAAGAGTTGGACACTACTGAGCAACTGAACTGAACTGAACTACTTTTTGATTGGGTGGTTTGTTTTTCTGATATTGAGCTACCTAAGCTGCTTATATATTTTGAAAATTAATCCTTTGTAAGTTATTTCATTTGCATTTGTTTCCTCCCATTCTGAGGGTTCCTTTTTGTTTATAGTTTCCTTTGCTGTGCACAAGCTTTTAAGTTTAATTAGGTCTCACTTGTTTATTTTTGTTTTATTTTTCATTACTCTAGGAGATGGGTCAAAGATGATATTGTTGTGACTTATGTCAAAGAGTGTTTTGCTTATGTTTTCCTCTAAGAGTTTTATAGTTGCTGGCCTTACATTTATGTCTTTAATCCATTTTGAGTTTACTTTTGTGTATGGTGTTAGGAAATGTTCTAATTTCACTCTTTCCTCATAGCTGTCCAGTTTTCCACCACCACTTTTTGAAGAGACTGTCTTTTCTTCATTGTATATTCTTACCTCCTTCATCGAAGATAAGGTACCTACAGGTTCATGGGTTTATCTACAGGCTTTCTATCTTGTTCTATTGATCTATGTTTCTGTTTTTGTGCCAGTACCATAATGTCTTGATGACTGTAGGTTTGCAATATAGTCTGAAGTCAAGAAGGTTGATTCCTCCAGCTCCATTTTGATTTCTCAAGATTGCTTTGGCTATTCAGGCTATTTGGTTATTCAGGGCTTTCATACAAATTGTGAAATAATTTGTTCTAGTTCTGTAAAAAAAAAATGCCATTGGTAATTTGATAGAGATTGCCTGGAATCTATAGATTACTTTGGGTAGTATAGTCATTTTCACAATTGTGATTCTTCCAATCCAAGAACATAATATATCTCTCCATCTGTTTGTGTCATCTTTAAAGTCTTTAATCAGTGTCTTATAGTTTTCTGTATACAGGTCTTTTGTCTCTTTAGGTAGGTTTATTCCTAGACGTTTTATTCTCTGTTGCAATGCTGAATGAGATTGTTTCCCTAATTTCTCTTTCTGGCTTTTCATTTTTAGTGTATGGAAATGCAAGGGATTTCTGTATATTAATTTTTGTATCTTGCAACATTACTAAATTCATTGATTAGCTCTAGTAATTTTCTGGTGGCATCTTTAGGGTTTTATATATAGAGCATCATGTCATCTGCAAACAGTGAGAGTTTTATGAGAGTTTTACTTCTTCTTTTCCAATCTAGATTCTTTTGTTTTTTCTTCTCTGATTACTCTGTCTAGGACTTCCAAAACTACATTGAGTAATAGTGGCAAGAGTGGGCACTCTTGTCTGGTTCCTGATCTGAGAAAAAATGCTTTCAGTTTTTTTGCCATTGAGAAGAATATTTGCTATGGATTTGTCATACATCTCCCCACCATTCTTGATAAAACACAAATCACCCAGCCTTCAGCTCCCCATTCACAGAATCAATTCTTCTCTCTTTCGGGAACCACTATGATGTAATAATTCCCATGCCAGCTGATCTCTGACTGACCCTATCGCTAAAGCTAAATCTGTCCTTCTTCCTCTAAGCCAGAACATTCCTTCACAACCCACATATTGAAATAAATGCTTAAGTTTAGCAGCATTTCTTCTGGTTTTATTCAAAATATATATGTTTTACATAAAATCATTTAAATGTAAGTATTAAACTATAGAGCTTGGAATAATATAGATATATGAATAGGATGATATAATAGTATTAAAATAATGATATGAATAACATTGTGACAACACAAATTTATTATCTTACAATTCTGTGGGCCAGACATCTAGGTTGGCTCAGCTATTTTTTGGCTTCAGGTTTCAGAAGTCTGAAATTAAGGGGCTGACTGGCTGGGTTCTCATCACAGCTAGCAAAGACACATTCATTCCTTCTCATGATGGATTCTAACTTTCCTGTCATCCTCATCTCTCTTCTACCTCAAAGTAAGAGGATGTTCTCTGCTTTTAAGGCCTCATGTAATTATATTAGGATCACATGAAAAATTGAAGATAATCTCCCTACCTTAAAGTCCAAAGTATTGATGATGTGTAAAGTCCCTTTCACCATATAAAATAACATAGTTACAAATTCCAGGGGTACAAGGATGCATTATGTTAATTTACAAATTATATAAGCTTTAATAGTCTCTGGTAAGACTATAGGAATATACATGTATATGAAAAGTAAAAGTGAAGGTCGCTCAGTTGTGTCCAACTCTTTGGGACCCCACGGACTGTAGCCTGCCAGGCTCCTCTGTCCATGGAATTCTCCAGGACAGAATTCTGGAGAGGGTAGCTGTTCCCTTCTCAAGGGGATATTCCCAAACCAGGAATTGGACCCAGGTCTCCTACATTGCAGGTGGATTCTTTACCCTCTGAGACACCAGCGAAGTCCAGGAATACTAGAGTGGGTAGTCTATCCCTTTTCCAGGGGATCTTCCTGACTCAGGAGTCAAACTGGGGTCTCCTGCATTGCAGGTGGATTCTTTACCAGCTCAGCTACCAGGGAAGCCCATGACATGCATAGAAAAATTATGACATTTATACTTTATGTATGCTCTATTATCTGAATTTATCAAAATAAACATATTTGATTTGAAACTTCAAAAATAATAATTATTTTTAAAGAACGAATCACAGAAAAAGTAATATAACTTTATTTTAAATTTCCAATTGATTGCATTTAATACATATTTGGAATAATATGAGCAACTTCTTTTTTGTTACAATCAAATTAGAAACAAAGAGGCTGACTATTCAATATGTGAGATTATAAAACCTAATCCAATACACTCCTTATAACTTCTTGTTGCTAAAGAGTAAGGATTAGAAAGTATTACATGATATGTACTATCACATAAAGTATAAAATAAGATATATTGTACTGTCACTAACAGGTAATACACTGTAGTCTACTTGTAAATTACTACCAATTCCTTGGAGATACTAAAAGTGACAATAATCTAGAGGGTTTTATTCTGCTTTGTAATTTTCTTATGATTATTAACCATATAACTTTTTCTCATAAACATCAGAATATTTACATGCATTGAGGAAAATATATTTTCAGATTTTGGTAGTAGGATTATAGGAAATAGTTGAAAATCATGTTGGACAATTATCTAAAATATCTATAATACTTTTAAAGCAAAGCACTTTAAAAAATACCTACCAACTTATAGTTTAAGGGAAATCTTTATGTAACAATCAGATGTTCAACATAATTGTCTTGGTAAATATAAATTTAATTTTTTTCATAGAAAAATATTAATTTTAATTAATTATAAAACAACAAAAGCAAAGCTAATTTTTAAAATGTTAACTCTCAAGGTAGATTTTGGGCAAAGGTCTTTCCAATATTTACAGAATAATGTTTCGAAGCATAGTACAGAAACTGAGTTTTTGACCCTGAAAATACTAGGTACTCTATAAAAAGAACCATCAAAGAAACATATCTCTGTGAAGATGTAACTAAAATAAATAGTGCCTAAAATAAATAGTGTTATGATTTTGTAACCAGACATATTCTAACAGGAAAAAAAATGTGAGTCTGTAATAACTAGATTTTTCAGATTAAGCTTAAAGTAGGTAAAAATACTCATTGGAAAAACTGAAATAAATCAAGGAAAAGAGTTATAGAAAATAAGGAAAATCACACTCTAGAATTCTACAAATGTAAATTTCCTAGTCCAATGAGTAGCCACCTCTAATCATGGCAGTGCCTGTGGTCTAGATGAAGTGGTAGATTTCTAATCAGTGGTGAAGAACAGACTCCTCTAAATCAGTAAGTGCTTGCTAGTGCAATTGGCTGTCCATTAGGGAAATACATTTAATTCGGCCCTATTTCCCATCATACATAAAAATAAATTCTAGATGGGCTGAAGAGCTAAACAGTAAAAAATGACAGTAGTCAAAAAAATTAAATCTCAGTGTTGAAATGGCCTTCTTAAACACTACAGAGTCATAAAAACATTAACATATCTTAATGTAGATCATAATATCAAATGAAAAGATACAATGTAGGAAAAATTGTAAATCATTTTATAAACAAAGATTAATATCCAGAAAACATGAGGAGTCTCTACATGTTCCATAAATATGACACTACCCAATTAAAAAGTGGGCAAAAAGTCCAGACAAATCAGACAATACAAAATACAAATGACCAGTTAGCATAAGAAAAAGTGCACAAGATGATTAAAATTTACATAACATCTCACATGCTAGTAAAGTAATGCTGAAAATTCTCCAAGCCAGGCTTCAGCAATATGTGAACCGTGAACTTCCAGATGTTCAAGCTGGTTTTAGTAAAGGCAGAGGAATCAGAGATCAAATTGCCAACATCTGCTGGATCATCAAAAAAGCAAGAGAGTTCCAGAAAAACATCTATTTCTGCTTTATTGACTATGCCAAAGCCTTTGACTGTGTGGATCACAATAAACTGTGGAAAATTCTGAAAGAGATGGGAATACCAGACCACCTTATCTGCCTCTTGAAAAACCCATATGCAGGTCAGGAAGCAACAGTTAGAACTGGACATGGAACAACAGACTGGTTCCAAATAGGAAAAGGAGTACGTCGAAGCTGTATATTGTCACCGTGCTTATTTAACTTCTATGCAGAGTACATCATCATGAGAAACACTGGGCTGGAAGAAGCACAAGCTGGAATCAAGATTGCTGGGAGAAATATCAATAACCTCAGATATGCAGATGACACTACCCTTATGGCAGAAAGTGAAGAGGAGCTAAAAAGCCTCTTGATGAAAGTGAAAGAGGAGAGTGAAAGAGTTGGCTTAAAGCTTAACATCCAGAAAACTAAGATCATGGCATGTGGTCCCATCACTTCATGGCAAATAGATGGGGATCAGTGGGAAAAGTGTCAGACTTTATTTTTCTGGGCTCCAAAATCACTGCAGATGGTGATTGCAGCCATTAAATTAAAAGACACTTACTCCTTGAAAGAAAAGCTATGACCAATCTAAATAGCATATTCAAAAGCAGAGACATTACTTTGCCAACAAAAGTCTGTCTAGTTAAGCCTATGGTTTTTCCAGTGGTCATGTATGGATATGAGAGTTGTACTGTGAAGAAAGCTGAACGCCGAAGAATTGATGCTTTTGAACTGTGATGTTGGAGGAGACTGTTGGGAGTCCCATGGAATGCAAGCAGATTCAACCAGTCCATCCTAAAGGAGATCAGTCCTGGGTGTTCTTTGGAAGGAATGATGCTAAAGCTGAAACTCCAGTACTGTGGCCACCTCATGCGAAGAGCTGACTCATTGGAAAAGACTCTGATGCTGGGAGGGATTCAGGGCAGGAGGAAAAGGGGACGACAGAGGATGAGATGGCTGGATGGCATCACGGACTTGATGGATGTGAGTTTGGGTAAACTCCGGGAGTTGGTGATAGACAGGGAGGCCTGGCATGCTGCAATTCATGGGGTCGCAAAGAGTCAGACACGACTGAGCGACTGAACTGAACTGAACTGAATGTCTCTCATAATCACTTGTATTTATCCTAAACCACATGGTGGGATCTGTTTTTAATACGCACACCTGAGCATCAAGTATCTTAAAACAAAGGCAAGTAAGTACTAAAAGTATTACAATCTTAGAAATCAGACATGGAAGCAACATGTCAATTCACCCGGATCACTGTTTTAATTTTTGGTGGCAATATGTATTTCTTCTAAGGAAATTATTTGAAAAGCAATATACTTTTTTTGTTCAAATATTACTTTTCTGCCACAGTGTGCTAATGCTGTAATATATATTTCGTAGTCATAATTTTTGTCAAGCTTACTTACAACTTAAAATATTCATAAAATAAAGTTGAAATTTATTTATGCATTAGGAAGTAATAAGTGATAAAACTAGGAAAACATAATATTTGATTAATAACATAAATTTTATGTCATGCATTCCACATTTCTTCTTCCATTTCATATTTTTCTCTCTTAGATTTATATAAAATTATATTAAAAGCAAATATTATACTATTACATTTTAAAATAATCATAGTTAATAAATGTCATTTTCTGTTCAGTTCAGTTAAGTTCAGTCGCTCTGTCATGTCCGATTGTTTGCGACCCCATGAATCACAGCATGCCAGGCCTCCCTGTCTATCACCAACTCCCGGAGTTCACCTAAACCCACGGCAATCGAGTCGGTGATGCCAGCCAGCCATCTCATCCTCTGTCATCCCCTTCTCCTTCTGCCCTTAATCGCTCCCAGCATCAGGGTCATTTCCAATGAGTCAACTCTTCGCATGAGGTGGCCAAAGTATTGGAGTTTCAGCTTCAGCATGAGTTCCCTAATCAACACCCAGTACTAATCTCCTTTATGATGGACTGATTGGATAGATCTTTTAATTCTAACCTATTTTTCTTTTTATTTCTGATGTTTGTACTGTATCTTTAGGCAACTAATGCTAAAGGTGTCATTGTGAAGATTTAAGTGCACATTTTATTTTTTATTATGCTTCTCCATTTGCTTGTTAAGATTCTCTTTTTCCTAACCTTTTCTAATTATCATACAGTCTTTTTTCTACATGAAGTTTAATGATTCTAATCATATAATTATGATATCTAACTTTATGTATTAATTAACCTATCAAATATTTATTGAGTGCTTTTTAAAGGCCCTATTACTGTTTTAAGCTCTAGGGATTCAGTACACACACACACACAAAAGTCAATGTCCATCATGGAGCTTCTATTCTAGTAGGAGATGACAGACTACAACCATAATGAATTAACTTGTGCTACATCAGGGAGTAATAATTCTTATAAGAATGATGACAGGATGAAGGGAACAGGGGTATTGTTGAAGTAAGCCTGAAACATCTCAAAGTGATGTTTGAAATCTCTCGCCTACATTTCTTGGTGAGAGAGGGAATCAAGCTGGTATCTAGGGGAAGGAATTTCTAGGCAGAGGAAACAGGTGCAAATAACTGAGGCAGGTACATTTTTGGTGAGATTTCTAGAAGAGTGAGGAGGCCAGAGCACAAGAATGAAGGGGGCAGCTGTTGAGAGCTGAAGATAGGTCTCAGGAGGCAAGACTAGGGGTGAGGTAGTTCATGTAGGCATCTATAAGCATTTTTACTTTTGTTCTGTGTGAGATGGGAAACCATCGTAAGCTATGAGCAGAGAAATAACATCATCTGTCATGCATTTATAAATATCTCTCTTGCTGCTGTTGGAGAATAGGCTTTAATGGACAATGGCAGAAGCAGGGCAACAAGGAGGCTATGTTATAATTCATGTGAGGCCATTTCCAATTCTATAAATATAATGAAGGATATAAACTAGATGTAGGGCAAAAGAGAGAAGAATCAATGATGACTGTGATGCAGACAACAGGAATTCACTTAGTTTAATTTAGCTCAGCGCAAAGAATTATTTTGGGGATACCCCTGAACTAAAACAAGAACAAGGCTGGTTTCATCAGGAAACATGGCAGTGGTTGGATCTCTTTCTCCCTCCCAGGCACGGCAGAGCCTGGTGGGCTGCCGTCTATGGGGTCGCACAGAGTTGGACACAACTGAAGTGACTTAGCAGCAGCAGCAGCATATACCTTTTAATCTTCACATTCTGTTAAATTACAAAATTCAAAATGCTAACAGAAGGAAATAATTCTTACTAGGCATTACTTAATCCTTACATTTTAATTATCCTTGGGTGGGAGAGGGGCATGCAATAAAAAGCGTAAATAGCAAGGCCTAATATCTCTGCAATGACAAGTTTCTCTTAAATTGAGAAAGGATGAATAGCATGCTGAAGTGAGGGCTGCCCAGCCCAAGAGTTGCTTGATGAGGTGGGCTTTTTGTTTGGTTGGTTTTTGTTTTTTAAATTTCTTATTTGAGTTCATCTTCAATTGGTTGCCTGAAATAAAGTGGATTTCAACATCAAACCAGAAAGAATATCTGAAAATAAAGGAGAATGATCTTAAGAATAAAGAAAGAATGAAAAGAATGAAAGAACCTTGAAAATAGTGATCATTAATTACAAATAGAATTGAAGAGCAGAAAACACAGTGAGAGAAAACAAAATAATGTGATGGAATACTTTTAAAATACCACTGTTACATAATATGGCATTTTCATATTTAAATGCTTTATACTCAATAGCAAGCATTATTTTCACCAAAATTAAATATTTAAGAAATATATAAAAGGAAGTTCAATGGACTATATATATTTGTGGTTTTAATGTCAGGTTATCCAACAGTATTCCTTACCCTGAAAATGGAGGTTTTTTTACCTGATGACACTGCCATATTATTTTATTATACAACATTGCCAAGCTCAATTGCTGATCTTCAGAATTATTAAGCTGATACCATCTCCCCCTATTGGCTATTTGCGTTTTAGTCAATTAACATTATTAATAAAATTATTATGCTTTCATTCTGAAACAGGAACTATTCCTAAGGCCAAAGCAAGTATTATTATGGCAATTCCTTTACCACATGCAGCTTAAATATTTGGAAACATTGGGGTCACACAAGTCAATCAGTTTCAGATATGTGCATCTGATGTCAGAGTGAATATCTGGCATTTGTAATGATGCTACTAAATTTCCCCTGAGGCATTTGGGACCCACTTGCTTTTCTCTTCATCCGAAGTATAGTACTGTTGTTGGTAAAGTCATTTCTATATTTGATTGCTGATATATTCATTGAAGGGCTTCCCTGGTAGCTCAAATGGTACAGAATCTCCCTGCAACACAGGAAATCAGGTTCGATCCCTGGGTCAGGAAGATCTCCCGGAGGAGGGCATGACAACCCACTCCAGTATTCTCGCCTGGAGAATTCCATGGACAGAGGAGCCTGGCGGGCTGCAGTCCACGGGATCACAGCGTTGGACACAACTGAGCGATTAACACTTTCTTATATTCATTGAAGGAAATCTTACATTCTGCTGTGAAATTGATGGGTTTTATTATTTACAAGTAGAAGAAGTTTTATTATTTACAAGGTTATAGAAGTAACCTACTCTACTTGTACTCACTTGTGAGTGTTCACTGCCTTTGTAAAAATTATAATCTCTGAGGTGTAATGTTTTTATAAGAATACCTATATTTAGTATAAGAATAATATTTGTCCAGATTCTGGCCTAATACCTAATAATAAGGTTCACTATATTGTTCTTTGTAAAGGTCTCTACATTGCAATAAGCTCTTTTTATATTCAAAGAAAGAATTACTATTTTAAAAAGAGTTTAAGACATAATGAAAAACAATAAAAATTCATTGGACATAACGGTGATGAAAAGTATTGCTTTAGAAAAAAACTGTGCTGCTCGTAATATTTTCTTGGTAATTTTAATTCTGTGATACTTTTCAAGAGTTTTAAAATCATGAATGCCAAGTTGATGCTTAGTAAATATCTCTGAATGGAGATTTAATTTCTTGAAATTTGTGGATATTTTTTCTGACCTCTTTGACTTTGAACAATATAAAACAATATGAAAAAGGTTGCTATGTTCAAAAAGTGGGGCTGGGAAAATGTGCAGGGAAGATAGGAACATTTGATTGATCTAGCTTTGTATCGTATTACCCAGAAGAAGAGCTAATATGTAAGTAATATTACCTATAACTTTTCTAAAGAGAATTTCAGGAACTTGGGACCATACATACTTAGAATTATGGGTATTACCTTGTAATGTACACTGTATTTATTGAATTAATTGAATTATGAAATGAATGAATATAAATATTATAAAAATTATCCTTAGAATATAGAAAATGCAGGTAAACTAAATGCCCTTGGAGATCTTTTTACTTTCAAATTCTATAGGTACCATTATTCTAGGAAAAGTTGTGTGATTCTCCACTTGTATGGATGAAAAGACTTAAAAGAATGCTGGAAACATATCATTTATTAATAAAATTACTATAAAGAAAAGCTAGATTAAATTTTAGTCTCACAAATTATGATGTCATACAATTTGATTATAAGTAACATCTAATTAAGTCTCCCCTGGTGGTTCAGATGGTAAAGATCGACGTGCAATGTGGGAAACCTGGGTTGGATCCCTAGGTCAGGAAGATCCCCTGGAGAAGGGAATGGCTACCCACTCCAGTATTCTTGCCTGGAGAATTCTATAGACAGAGGAGCCTGGTGGGCTACAGTCCAAGGGGTCACAAAGAGTGGTCACAACTGAGGTCACAACAAGGGGTCACAACTGAGTGACTAACACTTTCACTTTGGCTAACAGCTGAATTAGGGGGGTGTGCGAGAGCCAAGCAGGAGGGGACATGTCTGCTGGCCTGCCCCTGCCTAGTCTCCCGGGTCTCTGGTTTATTCAACCTGCTTGTCTGCAACAAACTCCACACTTGGTGGTGGGGACACAGCCACCAGACCGACACTCCAACATGGTCCTTGCACCACCGTGCTAAGCGAGAAGCAGAACAGTTAAGGTTCAGACCTTGGTTCTGCATCTTAGCTTCTCTGTGACTCAGTTACCTCATCCATGCAATGGGATGACAAATATTACTACTTCATACACCCTTCTAAGGGTTAAATAAAATGGAGTCATTAGGGGAAAAAATGTGCATGTAAGAGAAACATAGAGCCCAATCAAACTCTAGGAACATTAATTTTGCAAAATGATATGACCAAAATTAGTTTCTTGTAAGGAATATGAAGTTATTAAAATTTCTGTTTAATGCTTATTTACTTTCATAATTCTTTCTTCCTTATTTCCACTGATAGAAATATTTGATAGTTGCCTTTTGCAGTGCAGTCGGAAAACAGAATTTGAAGAGAAGGTTATTGGCTTTCAAGTACTAGAACTGAAACAAATGGAGTGTTATTTAGTCTTACTAAACCCCCATTTCTCCAATCCCTCACATACCTTTAAGGGACAACTTCTTCCAACCTAATTCCCAGCATTCTGATCCTGGGGCCACTCCACCTCTGCTTCATCAATAAAGTCTGAGAAAAGTATCTAAAATGAATTCACACTGAGGTGTTGATAACTGTATCAGTATGGTTCCTTCACATGCATCTCCTCTTTCTCACTGTGAGTTATTTAAATGTAGGAATCATGTTTTATTCATGATTAGTCTTAGGACCTCTCATGGTGCTAAGGCTAGGGTGCAGTCACTACCTCAATGATTCAACAAAAACAATTTTTTATTGTAATGCTGAACAATTTGCCCTTATCTTGCTGTGAACCCTCTAGCTATTTTCTAAATGTGCTCTGGGATCTGAAGAAATAGAAAAGAAAGAAAGAAAGTGAAGTCGCTCAGTCGTGTCCAACTCTTTGCGACCTCATGGACTGTAGCCCTCCAGGCTCCTCTGTCCATGGGATTCTCCAGGCAAGAACACTGGAGTGGGTTGCCATTTCCTTCTCCAGGGGATCTTCCCAACCCAGGGATTGAACCTGGGTCTCCACATTAGGGAAGAGTAAAGTAGAGAAATGTGATTGACGATGGGGAAAAGTGAGCGAATAATGGAATAAAAACATTGTGCCAGGAGAAAGCATGCAAGGGATGTTTGAGTCAATTTGTCATCCTTTAGTAATAGGAGAATGAACATTTGAAAAACAAGGAGGAAAGGACATGTATTGAGGATCCCAAGGACATGTTCCTCCAGCCAGGAATCCTCATTGAATTACATCTTTGGAATCATTAACCCTATCTCACAAATGAGCAAACTGAGGTTCATAGAAGCAGCCAAGATCATGTACCTAGCAAAAGGTACAATCAGAAAGGGAGTTTATGTCTTTTTAAAATCTGTCAAAAGAAAAACAAAGATCACTGCATCATAAATAAATGAATTCTGAGATTCTTGATTTTTTAGATTAATATAACTTAGTTTTTTTTTACAACAGTTCCCCAAAATTTGAGCAGTTAGTATAGACAATTTTTTTTTAATTCTTCCATTTTCTATTATTATTAACATCCTGAATTAGTGTGCTGCATTTGTGAAAACTAATGAACCAATACTGATGACCCGGAGAGATGTTATGGGGAGGGAGGTGGGAGGGAGGTTCATGTTTGGGAACGCATGTACACCCGTGGTGGATTCATGTCAATGTATGACAAAACCAATACAGTATTGTAAGGTAAAATAAAGTAAAAATAAAAATTTAATAAAAGAAAAAAAAAGAAGTAAACGAACAGTTTTTGCAAAAACATAAAAAAAAAAAAGCTTAGCTTACATGAGGGTTCACTCCCTATGTTGTACAATCCTGTGAACTTCAACAAATGTATAATGTCATTTGTCTACTGTTACATTATCATACAGAATAGTTTCATTACAGAATGGTTTCATTGCTGTAAAAATTCCAAATGCTTGACCTCTTCATTCCTTCCCCATTGTAATCTTTTTGCAATAGTAACATCAAAGATCACTGATCACAAATTGCCATTAGTTCAATTCTGTCGCTCAGTCATGTACGACTCTGCCGCTGCATGAACCGCAGCACGCAAGGCTTCCCTGTCCATCACCAACTGCTGGAGTCTACCCAAACCCATGTCCATTGAGTCAGTGATGCCAACCAACCATCTCATTTTCTGTCATCCCCTTCTACTCCTGCCCTCAATCTTTCCAGCATCAGGGTCTTTTCAAATGCTCAAACTACTGCACAATTGCGCTCATCTCACACACTAGTAAAGTAATGCTTAAAATTCTCCAAGCCAGGCTTCAGCAATATATGAACTGTGAACTTCCAGATGTTCAAGCTGGTTTTAGAAAAGGCAGAGGAACTAGAGATCAAATTGCCAACATATGCTGGATCATTGACAAAGTAAGAGAGTTCCAGAAAAGCATCTATTTCTGCTTTATTGACTATGCCAAATCACCATAACAAATATAATAATGAAAACTATTGAAATATTGTGTGTTGTGTTAGTTGCTCAGCCGTGTCTGACTGTTTGCAACCCATGGACTGTAAGCTGCCAGGCTCCTCTGTCCATGGAATTCTCCAGGCAAGAATACTGGAGTGGGTTGCCATTCCCTTCTCCAGCGGATCTTCCAGACTCAGAAACTGAACCCTGGTCTTTCACACTGGGGGCAGATTTTTTACTATCTAGCCACCTAGGAAGCCCAGTATTGTGAGAACTGCCTAAATGTGCCACAGAAACATGAAGTGTGCTAATGTTGTTGGAAAAATGGTGCCAATAGGCTTGCTTGACTCAGGGTTGCTGCAAAGCTTCAATTTGTAAAAAATGCAATATTGCAAAGCACAGTAAGCTAAGCACAATACAATGAGGTATGCCTGTGTGTAACCTTTTCAGATTGGCATCTTTCACTTTCCAATCACCTTTAAGCTTCTTCCTTGTGTTTTATGGCTTGAAACTCATTTCTTTTTAGTGCCAAATAATATTCCACTGTTTGGGTATACCACAGTTTTATTTATAGTTTATTATGTTCATATTTGAGGGACATCTTTGTTGTTTTCAATTTTTGGTAATTATGAATAAAGCCACTAAAAGCATTAATGTAAATTTTTTATATGAACCTGTTTTTTTTAAACTTTATTTATTTCTGGCTTCTCTGGATATTCATTGCAGAATGGGCTTTTCTCCAATTACAGTGAGTGGGGGCTACTTTCTAGTTGTGGTGTGTAAGCTTCTTATTGCAGTGTCCTCTCTTGTTGAAGAGCATGAGCTCTAGGTTTCTTGGACTTCAGTAATTGTGGCACATTGGGTTAGTTGCCCCATGGCATATGGAATCTTCTCAGACCCGGGATCAAACCTGTGTCCCCTGCATTGTCAGACAGATTCTTAACCACTGAGCAACCAGGTAAGTCCCTGAACATATATTTGAGCTCATTTTTATAAATACACAGCAGTATGATTATTGGTCACAACTTTGGTCATAAGTTTATGACCAAACCAAACTTATGACCAACCTAGAGAGCATATTAAAAAGCAGAGACATTAGTTTTCCAACAAAGGTCTGTCTAGTCAAGCGTATGGTCTTTCCAGTAGTCATGTATGGGTGTGAGAGTTGGACTATAAAGAAAGCTGAGTGCCGAAGAATGGATGCTTTTGAATTGTGGTGTTGGAGAAGACTCTTGAGAGTCCCTTGGACTGCAAGGAGATCCAGACAATCCATCCTAAAGGAAATCGGTCCTGAATATTCATTGGAAGGAGTGAGGTTGAAGCTGAAACTCCAATTCGTTGGCCACATGATTTGAAGAGCTGACTCATTTAAAAAGACCCTGATGCTGGGAAAGATTGAAGGCAGAGGAGAAAGGGGGATGGGAGGATGGGATGGTTGGATGACATCACCGACTCAACGGACATGAGTTTGAGTAAACTCCGCCAGTTGGTGATGGACAAGGAGGCCTGGCATGCTGCAGTCCATGGGGTTGCAGAGTTGGACACAAATGAGTGACTGAAATAAACTGAACTGATGATTATTGGATTATTTAATAAGACTATGCCCCAGTTAGTCAGTTCAGTCCTTCAGTTGTGTCCAACTCTTTGTGACCCCATGGACTGCAGCACACCTGGCCTACCTGTCCATCACCAACACCCAGAGTTTACTCAAACTCATGTCCATCGAGTCAGTGATGCCATCCAGCCATTTCATCCTCTGTCATCCCATTCTCCTCCTGCCCCCAATCCCTCCCATCATCAGAGTCTTTTCCAATGAGTCAACTCTTCTCATGAGGTGGCCAAAGTACTGGAGTTTCAGCTTTAGCATCATTCCTTCCAAAGAAATCCCAGGGCTGATCTCCTTCAGAATGGGCTTGTTGGATCTCCTTGCAGTCCAAGGGACTCTCAAGGGTCTTCTCCAACACCACAGTTCAGAAGCATCAATTTTTCAGTGCTCAGCCTTCTTCACAGTCCAACTCTCACTTCCATACATGACCACAGGAAAAATCATAGCCTTGACTAGACGGACCTTAGTCGGCAAAGTAATGTCTCTGCTTTTGAATATGCTATCTAGGTTGGTCATAACTTTTCTTCCAAGGAGTAAGCATCTTTTAATTTCATGGCTGCAGTCACCATATGCAGTGATTTTGGAGCCCCCCAAAATAAAGTCTGACACTGTTTCCACTGTTTCCCCATCTATTTCCCATGAAGTGATGGGACCGGATGCCATGACCTTTTTTTTCTGAATGTTGAGCTTTAAGCCAGCTTTCACTCTCCTCTTTCACTTTCATCAAGAGGCTTTTTAGCTCCTCTTTACTTTCTGCCATAAGGGTGGTGTTATCTGCATATCTGAGGTTATTGATATTTCTCCCGGCAATCTTGATTCCAGCTTGTGTTTCTTCCAGCCCAGCATTTCTCATGATGTACTCTGCATAGAAGTTAAATAAGCAGGGTGACAATATACAGCCTTGACATACTCCTTTTCCTATTTGGAACCAGTCTGTTGTTCCATGTCCAGTTCTAACTGTTGCTTCCTGACCTGCATACAGATTTCTCAAGAGGCAGGTCAGGTGGTCTGGTATTCCCATCTCTTTCAGAATTTTCCACAGTTTATTGTGATCCACACAGTCAAAGGCTTTGGCATAGCCGATAAAGCAGGAATAGATGTTTTTCTGGAACTCTCTTGCTTTTTCCATGATCCAGCGGATGTTGGCAATTTGATCTCTGGTTCCTCTGCCTTTACTAAAACCAGCTTGAACATCAGGAAGTTCATGGTTCATATATTGCTGAAGCCTGGCTTAGAGAATTTTGAGTATTACTTTACTAGAATGTGAGATGAGTGCAATTGTGCAGTAGTTTAAGCATTCTTTGGCATTGCCTTTCTTTGGGATTGGAATTAAAACTGACCTTTTCCAGTCCTGTGGCCACTGCTGAGTTTTCCAAATTTGCTGGCATATTGAGTGCAGCACTTTCACAGCATCATCTTTCAGGATTTGAAATAGCTCAACTGGAATTCCATCACCTCCACTAGGTTTGTTCATAGTGATGCTTTCTAAGGCCCACTTGACTTCACATTCCAAGATGTCTGGCTCTAGATGAGTGATCACACCATTGTGATTATCTGGGTCATGAAGATCTTTTTTGTACAGTTCTTCTGTGTATTCTTGCCACCTCTTCTTAATATCTTCTGCTTTTGTTAGGTCCATACCTTTTCTGTCCTTTATTGAGCCCATCTTTGCATGAAATGTTCCCTTGGTATCTCTAATTTTCTTGAAGAGATCTCTAGTCTTTCCCATTCTGTTATTTTCCTCTATGTCTTTGCACTGATCACTGAAGAAGGCTTTCTTATCTCTCCTTGCTATTCTTTGGAACTCTGCATTCAAATGGGTATATCTTTCCTTTTCTCCTTTGTTTGTTGTCTCTCCTCTTTTCACAGCTATTTGTAAGCCCTCCCCAGACAGCCATTTCGCTTTTTTGCATTTCTTTTCTGTGGGAATTGTCTTGATCCCTGTCTCCTTTACAATGTCACGAAATTCATTCCATAGTTCATCAGGCACTCTATCTATCAGATCTAGGCCCTTAAATCTATTTCTCATTTCCACTGTATAATCATAAGGGATTTGATTTAGGTCATACCTGAATGATCTAGTGGTATCAATAGAAATTATAAATATTGCTTCACAGTATTTTCTCCAAGTTACCAAAATCAAAAGGAGCTTTTAGCATAGAAAAATAAGTCTAGTGGAAGAAAGCTAAATAAGGATCTAACTACAACATAAAGGTGTAAGCAAAAAAATACAAGAGCAATACAACAGAGCAGATTTAGATCATTAGAGGAAAATTTCAAAGAAACCAGAACTCAGTAGTAATGTGTTTAGAAATACAACCTATTCCATGCTCAGCATCTGACAAGATAAGATATATTAGCTTGCTAGTACAGGAAGTAAATAGAATTGCTCTTTAATAGGAATTGTAAAAAGGCCTGATAGGCAAAGACTAGTATTAGAAAAACAGAGGGAGTAAATATATTGAACACACAATTCCGGCCATCAGCAGGAGGTTAATGGGGGGAAAAGGTACTAAATTTTTCTTTTCCTAGTCATTAAAATCCGCTCTCTCTCTTAATATTGGGAGAATGTTGCCTTATGGAAAAGAAATAAAAAAGAGAAAGACTGACTCAACTTGATGTATTGACTATGATCTTGCTAATTGTAAATTCTGAGCACTCTGATATCAGTATATCAGTATATTAGGCTTACATACGTAGAAAATACACGCGAACTCTTCAAAGTATTATTCTGGTTATTGTGAATCTGGAGGAAAGATATCATATGAATAATTTGTCAGAGCTTGAAATACAGATGGAAAGATGTGTATAGCAGGCTTTATTGAAGCAAGCTAATATATGGCATTAATAATCAAAATAAAATGGAAAATGAAATTATAGAGGCATGCAGAGACTGCAACGCAGAGAGAAAGGAAGACATTGGCCCTTAGAAAAGAGTAAGGAACCATAAGTATGGACAGTGAGGCTTTTGCTAGTGTTTAAATTATGAAACAAAAGTATTGAGAGGGAAATCTGGAAAGACAGGCAAAGTATGTTTATTTTGCTTTATGTTACTAGGGACCCCTGCAGGCTAAATCTGCTTGTGTTTGGGGAGGTTCTTGAGAAGGCAGGAGGGTAAGATATTTGAAACTTTAAATTGAAGTATAGCTCAGTTGGTAAAGAATCTGCCTGCAGTGCAGGAGGCCTGGGTTCGATTCCTGGGTCAGGAAGATCCCCTGGAGAAGGAAATGGCAACCCACTCCGGTGTTCTTGCCTGGAGAATCCCAGGGACGGGGGAGCCTAGTGGGCTGCGGTCTGTCAGGTATAATAAGGAAAGCAGATAAAGAGGGCTTACCAGTATTTCCTGTTTAAAGAAGCTGAGGGTGCTACCAGAGTTAAGACACAGTATTGTTTTCAAAGACTGGGGCTGCAAAATCAACTTAATTTGTATTTTGAGAAAATATCCTAGGACTAATGTGCTAGGAAAAAACAAAAACAAATTGCATTTGGAGCAAGTTGTACTTAAAATTTGTTGTGTTTGAAGAGACATATAAACATTCTGGAAATTTTCACTCTGGAGACTAATTAAAAAGATAGATCAAGATAAGTTGCCAGGGAAGATATTGTTCTCTAACTGATAAGTCTTACCACAGCGACAATTTAGAGAAACAAAAGGAAATAAAAGGTAGACTCAGTACCATATAAAACTTTTTCTAATGATGAAGAATTTCTTTTAATAATTACTCATTGTTTAAATGAGTTCCAAAAATCATTCAACAAAATGGAGGGTTAATTTTCTAAACTTATGATAAAGCTTTCCAGAAACCTTAATCAATGTAGATCATAAATTTAAGTTTTTATAGAAATATGCTCCTTTCTTATTTTTGTTTTTTTTTAATTACCTAATCAGATATAACACATTTTACTGCTATTAATTTTGTTTATTAAGTTTGAATCTATATATAAATTCTCAATTTTGAGTTATTTTTAAGAACATCAAGCAGACCTATGAAATTTTACAATTTAACTGCTTAAGGTGATGATTAGCTTTATAGATGGTATCCTATTTAGAGTACAAGCTTTGGACTATTAATTCAACCTCTCTCTCTCTCTCTTTTTTTTTTTTTTTGATAACTAACAGTATTATAGACATCAATCTAATTCCTTAGCCAATAAATGCATTTTTCCATTTAATTGCTGTATTTTTCCTTGCATATTTACCTAAAGAAAAAAAATGACTTGGCTTGAAAATGAAAAAGTTAAAAATGGAAATTTGAGCTCCAGACAAGTTGCCAATGCCACTCTCTTGAAAACCTGAGAAACCTTAGTTTATTTGAAAATTTATAAAAGCCTCTGGATCAATAGATTCAAAAGGAAAATGTTTGTAGCCCAATATTAAAAATTGTATGTGCATCTAAGCATGTATATCTCTTAATAAATTTGACTGGAAGAGGTTATTAAATGGCAAACATTAGTTTCTTTTTGGAATTTTGTACTATTTTTATGCTAGACTATTATTCTAAATAAATGACTCTCACTGTAATTGAATCTTTTTAAATCAGCATATGCTGCAATAAACATATGATATTCCTTTCTGAACGATACTGCTTGGAGTTATTGTTCCTTATTGCCCAAATATGAGAACTAAACTCATTGACATTAAATGGATTCATTTTGTATATTTATAAATTTTTCTTCTCTTTGAGCTGAGGAAGATGGGGAAAAAGTAGATAATGCTATAAAGCACTAAATAGTGTCTGGTACAGGGTAAGTGGTCAAAAACATTAGTCATTGCTATGGCTAAGATATTTTATTTGTTTTATATTTCTTTCTTTTTTTCTATATCTATTAAATGCTTATGACCAACTTTGTAGCAGACCCAGAGATATACCACTCACATCCCTCTTCAAGACAGAACTTACTGACCAACTCCAAGGATGGTAATTAGTTGACAACCCCCAGTTGTTAATTAATGTCATCAGGGTCCATGTTAACTTGTGACCCGAGGTCATGACCTTTTAGGGCAGCTGAGCAATAATGAAGCAAGGTTATGGTCCAAGAGCCTAGCCAACCTCCCACTGTGGATCTCCTTAATGAGTAATCTTTCCTCTGGAGCTCCCAGTTGAGTTCAAAATTTTGTCAGGTCTGAATCATGTTCTGACTGATCCTTATATCTAATCTTACTTCCTCCCTTTTCCTTCCCCATTACTCTACAATAAACGTTTTGACTCTTAACTCCATCTCACTTTCTACTTCTCAGAGAGCTCTACCTGCAAGTAACATTAAATTTATTTTGCATATATTTGAAGGAAACGAGCAATACAAGATTTGAAACAGTCTGTCAAAGCATAAGTTTTGGAATAGAGAACAGAGAATGAACATGTCAAATATTCATTTGTGGGACCACTAAAACTGGTGAGGTATAATTTGAATAAAGTTAAAAACATTTTTATATGTGATGCGCTAATTTATGTCCTTCAAAATTCATATGTTGAAACCCTAACTCCCAGTACCTAAAAATGTGACCATATTTGGACATAGAGCTTCTGAAGAGGTGACTAAGGTAAAATGAGGCCATTGGGGCAGCTCCAAGCCAGTGTGACTGGTGTCTATGAGAAGAAATCTGGACACACAGAGTGACTCCAGAGATGCACACACACACACAGGAAGGGCCATGTGAGAACCAAACAAGTGGGTAGCTATCTGCAATTCAAAGAGAGAGGCTTCAAAAGAAATCAGACTTTCCTACACCTTGATCTTAGAATAAAGGCCTCCATAACTGTGAGGAAATAAACCTCTGTTGTTTAAGCTACCTAGTCTGTGGTACTTTGTTGTGGCAGCCCAGGGAAACTAATACATCAAACAAATGTAAATAAATCCATGTTAAAAAATTATTAAACTCATTAAAGATTCAATCACCAGAACGATGAAGCTGGTTCAAAAAACATTTGAAGAACTGAGTATATGGTGACACTGAAGAAAGACTTTTAGAATAAGATTGCTATATTAGATACACAATTAATTAAGGTCCTATAGGATGATAGAGTCACTGGTTTGTTTCTACCAGAAGGAAATCATTTGCATCCTTATCAGATAAAAATCTCCATTTAACTTCATCAAGTCTGTCCACAATTTCAGAGTCTATCCACAAACAGCAGTAATTAGTGTGTCAATAAAGGTACATTTACCCAAAGAATTAAATGATAGCTGAAGAGTTCTTTTAGACAGTATTCTAGCATGTTATTGAAAGGAAACATGCTCATACTTTTGTCTTATTTCAAGTTTTTTTATTGTCTTTATTAATGAATCACTGTAATTTATTACACCCTCTATAATTTATTTGTCCTTTGATTTTAGACAACTGGATTTTGTCATATTGTGTTAATTCCCACTTTAGTTAAGCCACTCTAGTATGACTTACTAGATAGTATACTACTATTCTACTGAAGTTGCTCTGTACAAAGTCACCAATATTCTTCTCAGTTCAGTCGCTCAGTCGTGTCCGACCCTTTGCGACCCCATGAATTGCAGCACGCCAGGCCTCCCTATCCATCACCATCTCCCAGAGTTCACTCAGACTCATGTCCATCGAGCCCATGATGCCATCCAGCCATCTCATCCTCGGTCGTCCCCTTCTCCTCCTGTCCCCAATCCCTCCCAGCATCAGAGTCTTTTCCAATGAGTCAACTCTTCGCATGAGGTGGCCAAAGTACTGGAGCTTCAGCTTTAGCATCATTCCTTCCAAAGAAATCCCAGGGCTGATCTCCTTCAGAATGGACTGGTTGGATCTCCTTGCAGTCCAAGGGACCCTCAAGAGTCTTCTCCAACACCACAGTTCAAAAGCATCAGTTCTTTGGTGCTCAGCCTTCTTCACAGTCCAACTCTCACATCCATACATGACCATATTCTCCTAGGTGCCAAAATTTAATATTCTTCTCTGTTTGCATGTTACTCCACTTCATAGCTAACACTGCCACAATTTACCTCCTTTTTAATATAAATATCCTCTTCTCTCAGCATTTCTGAGAGAAATTACTTATATTATCACTGGTCATGGTTTATTCTATATTACTTGTGCCTCTTCTATTCAAACTTTCATATTGAAATAATTCTTCAGGGTGTTCTCTCATCTCTGTCCCTTATCTCCAATCTCAATCTATGTGAGCTCATCCAATAAACATCATCTGCATTCTTAGGTCTCCATGCTTTTTTATCTCTTACAAAGCAGTCTCCTGAGTTTCAGATTTGTAAGTCAAATGGCCTTCTAGATGTGTCAATGCAGATGCTTGCTCTGCCTTTCAAGGAGCTTTGGATACACACTGCCCTGGCCCAAAATATTTCTTTTCTTTTCCACAATAATGTTCAACTGCACCAAAATTTCATTCAACACAGGAGATAAGAACAAACAAAACAAAAACAAAGAAACAAAATTGCTGGGCATTACCCTTCATTGGTCCTCATTCTTTACTCCTTGCATCCCACATTCAATTTATCAGCAAGCTCTAAGACACTTTTTTTTTCTAGAAACCATATTTCAAATCCATCCACTTCTCTTTATTGCCACTGAAAACTCAATTATTCTGGATGCCGTTATCTACCACTTAGATTACTGAAGTAATACTTCTGTGTCTACACTTCCTCAAATTCTATTCAGTCTCCATACAGCAAATGCACATCTGATATGACATGCCCTTTATTAAATATTGAGTGGCTTCTTATGTAACTCAGAATGAAGTACAAAGTATTTCACAATTTCCCTGGTTCTAGCATATGTCCTCCAACACATCTTACACCATTTTCCTCTTATACAGTGTGCTTCAATCACATTACTCACATGTATTCTTTGAACATGGCAAACTCTTTCCCAAACACTAATTTTGTACTTATTATTCTCTCTTTTTGAAATATGCTGCTTTCCCATCATTGTGCAAAAGTTACTCATTCTAATTCAAGCATTAGTCATAAGAACCTCTTCAGATGAGTCTCTTTTGACCACCTTATCTAAGTTTTCCTGCACATGCATGTAATATCTATCAAAACATAAAGGTGTCCTCTCCTCTTCACTTACTACAATGTGTAATTTCTTGCTAATTTGTGTGCTTCAGTGGATATTACAAAATTTTGGTCAAACATACCTTGCCAACCTTCTGTATGATCTGAGCTTAATCTGCCAGCCTGCTGTTAAGATCTAAATGGAACTCAAAATGAAAGGAAACACAACCAGTATTCTTAAGCCTTTTTAGAATCCTTGATGCCAAGGCTGCTTAAAGGCCTTTGAGAGTTTTACTGGACATAATGTTACTGCCTGCATTTATCCTACATATTGATGAGGTCCTTGAGGCTGCAGTAGTGCTCTTTACCAGGGGGAATCATGAGGAAAAGATTACTCAATTTTCCATAGAGGGTATATCTGAAAGAAAGTCATTGTCATTTATTTGCAAACCAAAGTTCACACACTAAAGTGGAATATTCCTGATTCGTTCAGAGGATATTTTCAAGGTGAACCCTTTCAAGTTTGAACTGTTAATACAGTGCATTCAGTGTCATGCACTGTTGTCACTCAGCATCTACCTTATCTGAAGAAAAAGTAAAAGAGAACTCAATAAGCAAACCCACAGTAGTGGCAAGAAGTCAGAAGAGAAGAAAAGCTCCTCTCAGTAGGGACGCTCAAGATTTCTGTCAATGTTGAGATAACTGTTTAAACTACACATGAGTTCAAATCAAGTGAGTGCTAAACCAGGTATCACTGTTGTCTTTGAAAGGCCAGGCAAATGCCTGTGGTGGTGGTGTATTTGTTTTACTTCAGATGTCTACTTCAGGGTTCTGAAGACTGGGCATGACTGGATTTTCATGATTAGGTTAAACACTAGATTAATGTGATCTGAGAAAATGTCGAGTGTATTTTGTGAGTTCAAGAGGAAAACTGAGAGACAAATATGAAAAATGATCCTTCTCCTAAGAATTCAAAACTCTTGAATTATTCTTGTTACTCCCAAATCTGCTTCCAAATAGAAAGCTTCCAATAGTTCTTTATTGAATATGTCAGTCAGTATGTACAGATGAAAAGATGTAATGGGACCAGTATGAGGCATTTCTAGTTCATTCATACAGTGCAACAGAAAAAGGCACTAGTAGTTTCTCATCCTGTATGTTGGTATTTGGCAGAGTCCAAGACTTCCATTGTGCCTCTGACGACAAGTAAATAATAGAAATGTCAGCAATCTCACCCAACCGGGGGTAACCTTATTAACCTTATTAGCTCAGAGGGCAGTGGTTTTGAAGCAGCATGATTTGAGCCATTAACATGCTCAGGAAGCCTTATTGGCAGATACGCAGCTACAAAAGAAGAGGAAATTATTCCATTAGAATGGGAAGGCCCTATATAATTAAAAAAGTTAATTCTTACAATATTTTTTGTGAAATGGTACGAGCTGAATGAAACTGGAAGAACACAAGTTACATGCTGCCTAACACTCATGGAAGGCTCCTAGAGTGTGGGGAGCTAAGATCTGTTGAACAACAGAGCTAGGATTTCCAAATACCGTGTCATATGTTCTATTGTTTTGACTTTCCAGAACTGAGTTAAAGGCCAGTTATTTAATTCACTCCCAAATAGCCACACGCCTACTCTGATAAGCCTTATGACTGTCATATAAGTAGGACTGCATAATTTCAAAAGTTGAACTTCAAAACTTACAAGTGTTATAGGGAAAGATATTATTATGTCTGACAACTATCCTTTTCTTTGTAACACTTCATTTTTATTGTCATATTTCTCTGAATATAAAACATGTTTGTTACTTTAATGAGCATTACATGACAAAACCAAAAAAAAAAAAAAGAAAGCAAATAAATCATCGTAGACCTCTGTTATTTCCTTTATGAATGTAACAGAGACTGGAAGCCAATACTTGGTTCTCCTGGCCTTCTTGGACCCAAAGCTAGACTGTAATTCATTATGTCCCACAACAGACAGGGTCATGTGTTTAACTCTCACCACAAGAATGAGAGCAGAAATATAATGTGTCACTTACAGACTAAGTTAAGAGAAGCTATCTCTGTTCCCCCAGATGCATTTTGAGTCCTGGATCCCTGAGTCACCTGACCACAGTCATACTTGTTGGACTGTCATTTTAGTGAACAGTGAACTGTGATTTTGCTAATTTAGTGAATTTTCCTTTTTTCACAGCAGTTAGGTTACACTGAAAAAGCAGAGAGGATGTAATGTTTGTTCTATCTGCTCAAGAAAGGGTTGGTTGAAGGTAAGAAGTAAATGCTCCATGCTTGATGGAAAGTAGCATACAATGCCCCTAAATGTGCCACTTTGGCAAGTGGATCATTTTGAGCTGAAGATAATTAAGACCCAGGAGATTCAAGAAGAGGTTTTTGCTTCTCCCTCAACTGCCTAAAATAATTCAGGTAGGGGGTTTGGCCCAGGGAAAAGAGCTATTTTCAAACATAACTTTTTTTTTTTAATTTCTTGAAGACTAAACATCTGTTCTTCTTATCTTCCTGTGAATTGCCCTCCTCCTCTTTGAAGCCCCAGGTCCCTACCCTACTTTTTGGCTCAAGACAGCATATAAGCCTCAGTCATTCGCCTTTGAGTCTCATGTCTTTGGGACTTACATACACACAAAATTTGTTTTGTTTTGTTTTATTTTTTCCTGCTGATCTCTTATGTCAAATTGATTATTAGACCAGCCAACCTAATTAGGAGGAAGAGAAAAGATTTCTGTTCCTACATTCTGATTTAAAAAAAAAATTGTTTCTGTCTTGAAAAATTTTAAATACAAGTTATTGTTTTAAGCAACCCCATGGACTGTAGCCTGCCAGTCTCCTCTGCTCCTGGGATTCTCCAGACAAGAGTACTGGAATGGGTTGCCATGCCCTCCTGCATGAATCATCTAGACCCAGGGATCGAATCTGCACCTCCTGCGGCTCCTGCATTGTAGGCAGTTTCTTAACCGCTAAGCTACCAGGCAAACCCTAAGAGTCTATATTATTCTCTATACATGCTGATTTAGTTCCTGATGTTAGGATGTGGAAAGATCTGCAAAAGGTTTTGGTTGTGTGATATGTGTCTGTGTGCTTATGTGAGCATTGGTTCATACCTCATTGACTGGTATTTTCACTTTGTCCAACTCAATATTTTTAGTTTAATATATATGGAAAATTGTAATAATCTGAGCTCTGATTCACTGCCACTACCAAACAATTAATACTAATTTCTAAAATCCTTATACCTACTAACTAAATATGATGGCTCATTCAAAGTTACCTTTCTTATCTGTAGTGTTATTTGGGAAGGAGATATATATATAATTATATACATACACACCCTCATTTTTGGATTTCCTTTCCATTTAGGTCACCACAGAGCATCAAGGAGAATTCCCTGTGCTATACAGTAGATTCTCTCATAGTATCAATAATGTATTTATGTCTGTCCCAGTCTCCCAATTCATCCTACCATGTGCCTTTAGCCCTTGGGCTTCCCTGGTGGCTCAGATGGTAAAGAATCTGCCTGCAATGCAGAAGACCCAGGTTTGATTCCTGGGTTGGGAAGATCTCCTGGAGAAGGAAATGGCAACCCACTCCAGTATTCCTGCCTGGAGAATCCCATGGACAGATGGGAGCCTGGTGGGCTACAGTTCATGGGGTCACAAAGAATAAGATACGACTAAGTGACCAACACTTTCACTTCACTTTCATTCACACATTTGTTCTTTATATTTGTGTCTTTTGTTTCTGCTTTGCAAATAATATCATCTATATCATTTTTCTAGATTCCACATATATGTGTCACAATAAGATATTTATTTTTCTCTTTTTTACTTGCTTCACTCTCTATGACAGTCTCTAGGTCCATCCATGTCTCTATAAATTCAATTTTGTTCCTTTCAATGGCTGAGTAATATTTCATCGCATTTATGTACCACATCTTCTGCATCATTTCCTCTGTTGATGGATATTTAACTTGCTTTCATATCCTGGCTGTTGTAAATAATGATACAATGAATATTGGGGTGTATATGTCTTTTTGAATTATGCTTTTCTCTGGATATATACACAGTAGTGGGATTGCTGGGTCATATACTAGTTCTACTTTTAGTTTTTTAAGGAACCTTCATGCTGTTCTCCATAGTGACTGTATCAATTTACATTCCCCAAAACAGTCTAAGAGTGTTCGCTTTTCTTCACACCCTCTCTAGCATTTATTGTTTGTAGATTTTTTGATAATGGCCATTCTGACTGATGTGAGTTGACACCTCATTGTAATTTTGATTTGCACTTCTTTAATAATTAGTGATGTTGAGCATCTTTTCATTTGTTTGTTGCCCGTCTACATGTCTTCCTTGAAGAAATGCCTATTTATGCCTTCTTCCTATTTTTTGATTGGGTTATTTGTTTATTTTATTTTTTTGACACTGAGCTTCATGAACTATTTGTATATTTGGAGAATTTGTTAAGCCAGACATACATCCATATTCTAAGGTCACATTCTAGTAGTCAATTGTCAATATAAAAAAATACTATATGCCAAATACAATGTAAAGTTTAAATAAATATATCTGAAAATGAGTTTATTCACATGTCATATTTTCATCATGTCCTTTTCTCCATTCAATGAATTATTTCTTTCTCAAGCCTTCAGTGTCAGGTGTGGGGCAAGACTGTTTCACAGCTCACACCCCCTAAATATCACTGGAAGAAGACTGAGAGGAAGGAGAATCATCCAACTTGGCATTTATGAATATTAATGTTGATACCACTGTTCCTCCCCATTCATCTTGAGTCTGAAGTAGGAGAAACTGTTTCCATAGAAACAAAGCTCTTGGACAGTCACTTTGTCACTTCTCCCCTGCTAAGTGAATCAAGTTTAAGTGGCATGAGCAGTACCATTTCATAAAAATTAACATCAGAAACATGGAATGCAAGAATAAAATGAATTATGTTAAAACATTATGTATTTTGAATTCTTATTAAGCAATAGTATATTGAGTTCTTAAAACTGTTTTAGTAAACAGTTAAAAAACTGTTGTTTTAAAATATTTTAAAAACACATATGATTCAAATAATTTAGTTGATTATTAGTGGGGAAAGCTGAAGATGGAAATTTGTTCCAATGTTTCATTTTTAACAGTAAGTACTATATCAATCAGCAGTCTGAAAATTAAGATTAAAATCTTTTAAAATATATATATATATAATAGAGGGTCACTTAAATACTGATGTCAGCATGTGCCTGACTGGGAGAAAACAGAAAGTAGAGAGGAGAGAGGGCAGTGATTTTTGGTGTTAGAAAGGTGGATTATATATATAGGATTTACTGTTTTTGTATCTTCAGGTGTGAGGATGAAAACCTTTTGTGTCAAGAAAGTAAGATACGTAGAGGCGACAGCCGTATTTGTTGGCATCTGTTTTTCCGCAAAGCTATGTGTCCTTGAATTCCTAATAATTGTACCTTGTCATCTGATTGAATAATTATCATAACATGGGAGTTCTCCCCGCCCCTCCAGTTTCAAATCTCCTATTAATTGCCTTTGTACCAGCAATTCATACATTCTGGGTCACGTTTCCTGACTTTTTAGGTTTTAGCCTTGTCCTGGATTCTTTTAAAATTTTATTCCAGATCTAACATTTTAGCATGCCATGTTGAGCTCCAGTGATCTCAGCTTGGTAGATTATAGAATACTGAGGAGGGAGCAAGAGAAAGAGCTGATTTCCATTGATTGACCCAGGCAATGTTTTACCTGGTCTTTAATTTAACTGTTTGCCACCCACAGATCACGAACATCCTAATATAAATGTCTAAGAAGGCTTTTACTGATAAGTGAGAACTAATAATAATAACAAAAATAATAGCCATAGCAGAGGATCACATTCATTTCTATAGGCTTTTTTCAAGGGCATCGTGTTAAGGGTTTTATATGCAGTAAAGCCCTTAATCCTCATGGAATTTCTCTGTGGCAAACACTGTTGTTATTCCCAGTTTACAGAAGATGAAATTTAGGCTTACTCCTGAAAAGTAGCAAAGATTATAACCTAATGTTTAAGAGGTTCAAAGTTTCAGAAAATAAGAATTTGGGGGACCCTCAAAGCTATTATATTAAACATATTGTCATAATAAAAATCTTTCTAAATAAAATTTCTTTACAGCTTCAGCTTCACAAATAATTCTGTTTCATTGGCCACATTCCACCGTCCTCTTTCTTCTGATATACTCTTTGTGCTCAGGAAACGTTATGACTTTGCTCTGTTGTGCTGAATCCAGTTATTCTTAAGTTTTTCTATGCAAACTACATTTCTTGTTAAAGTTTCTAACCAGTGTTTTGTTTTGTTTTGTTTTGCTTCAATCTTATTGTATGTTATACTTTCAATCTCCCTGGTTTTATTTTTGAAAGTCTCAGCAAAATACTTATATAACCTCTGCTTCAGGCCTTTTCACAAATTATCAGGGTGCTAAAGGGCCCATTTTTCAAGTCTCCCTCTTGCTATCTCAGGAAAATTGCTTCAGTCCCCATTCAGTATTTTGTATGACACAAACTTTCCTGAAAATTTCTGGAATTCCAAAGAAGCTTCTATTTTCATGGTGACCTCTGTTTTCTAATTTAGGCTTCTCAGTTTCTGGTTTGTTTACTGTTACTAAGCTCAGGTTTGGCTGCCTGCCACTTGAAAAGTCAATACATGGGAGGCAAGTACTAGTTGGGAAAGGAAAAGATGCTTTAATCAGGAAGCTGGCTACCTGGAAAAAAGGCAGATTTGTGTCCCAAAAACAACTGAAGATTTTGCTCAGCCATGAAATATTTTAAAAGGGAAATGAAAGTGAAAGTGAAGTCGCTCAGTCGTGTCCGACTCTCTGGGACCCCATGGACTGTTGGCTACCAGGCTCCTCCATCCATGGGATTCTCCAGGCAAAAGTACTGGAGTGGGTTGCCATTTCCTTCTCCAGGGGATCTTTCTGACCCAGGGATCGAACCCAGGTCTCCCCCATTGCAGGCAGACACTTTACTGTCTAAGCCACCAGGGAAGCCCAAAAGGGAAATAATCTCAGTTAATTATTAAGGTAGGAGGTCAGGTTCTTTGTCATTTTTCCATCAGGTGCAGACCTGCTGAATTCTGCTGATCTTCCTTTGGAAGCTGTCTTGCCCGCATGGTCCACCCACAAATTTGATAAGGGGGAAGTTGGCAGTAGAGAGTCAGTTGTTCTTTAAGTACCTAATTCTTCACTGTTACTCCTTTTAATCCAAGAAACAAATCAACAGATTAGGTAAAGTATTGTGTACATTCAATAGAGCAGAAGTCAGGAACTGGGTTAAATGTTCTGTAGTGGTCTTTTTTTTTTCAGTAATTTAGGTCTGAGGAAAACAGAGATGAGCAAACAGAAAAGGAGGGGCAATTACTACTTATATTACTATCCTTAAATGCTTGACCACTCAGATTTTGTGAAGATTGGAGGCTGATTTGAGGATAGTGGTTAGATGGGGACTGACTGTAGTGTTCAAAATAACTGAACATTACAAATCTGTTTTATTCACTTAATGTTGCTATAGCACTTCTGGGTAAATATCACTGGCTATCTATGATCCTTAGCCTTACAGTAGGTGCCCATATTTTTAGATTGTTACCCAACACTGGTGCCTTTTAAAGTAACTAACTTCTAATGGCAGCTAGAAATCTTCAGCTTCACTGTGGAGAGTGGATTTATCAAGTTCATCTTCAGGAATGACTAAGAGCAATAGAAGAACTTGCACTTCAAACAATATTGGGAACCCCATGGGGATTTTTAAACACATCGGGCAATTTGAAAAGAGAGTAGAAGAGAGGAGGGGACAGGAATTCTCTCAAATCTGAGATTTGGAGGCTCCAGTGTAATACTTGTAGTGATGGGGGAAGTTGTTATTTGCACACAAACTCTGACAAAACACATCAAACTGAACACTTAAAATTGGTGGAATTTGTTTTACGTAAATTATACGTCAATGAAAATAACTTTTTAAATGGCATGAAAATAAAAACTTACATTATCTCAAAGCCAAATATATTTGTCAGGTCCCTCCAGAGAAACAGATCCAGTAGGATGTAAGATAATCGAGGCTGTATGCAATCTTGCTATATGCAGGCTGGAGACCCAGGAAGACTGAAGATGTAGTTCAGCCTGAGTCTGAAGGCCAGATAAAAAGTAGTAAATCCCAGTCCAAAGGTTTGGAAAAATGAGATGTCCCAGCTCAGTGAGACAGGAAAAAAGGGTAGAATTACTCTTTCCTCAGCTTTTTGTTCTATTTAAGCCCTCAAGGATTGGATGCCGCTCAGTCACATTGAAGAGGACAGTTTAATTTACTGAGCCCACTAATTCGTATGCTAATCCAAAAACACCCTCACAGATACAGAAATAAAGTATAATCTGAGCACTATGCGGCCAGCCAAGTTGACACGTAAAACTAATCACCACAAGTCCACCCTTTGACAATTTAGCACCTAGATACATCTCCTTAAGCCCTAGCTTATCTCCAAATAAAGACAATAACAAGGTCATAATTCTGCCTAGACTGATACAACTATACTGCTTACAACTGAAAATTTATTCTTCCCCAGGAGACGAGGTAAAATCTTAAGTGATGCTTAATCTTCTCCTTGGTATCCCATAATTTAAAAGCTATTATGGAAAATTAGCAGTGCTTAAATACTATGATAAAAATATATCTTGTGCCAAATGATAAGGGAGTAAGAAAAAAGCAGAAAGAAAACAAACACAGACATAAACATAAATGTATTTATTGCAAAATGTATAGGAAATGCTCATCGCAATTATAGCCCTTTCTGTAATTGATCACGCAGTCATAGCTGGTATTTTAACTAAATTTTTCCACTACTTATTCTGTATTCCTACTTATTCTGTATTCTCTTAACCCATGGCCATTCAAGTTGACACATAAAATTAACCATTATACTAAGATTGGAAAGGAAGGTGTCCAAATCCAACATGAATTATCCTATTGACTGAAAATAATGAATGGTAATTTCAAAGTCGTAAGAGAAATCATGAGGGGAAAAAAGAAATGAATCAATAAATTCTTTTTGTCTGCAAATTACAGCCACAATAGCTTGTTTAATTGACAATTAATAAGTGTTTTGCTTTGTTGAAACTAATGTCTATTTATTGTAGAAAGCTCTTAAAATTATAAACAAGTCTTAAAAATCACTCATAAGGTACATTTCTGAGTTAATTCATATTCATATTTAATATTTAAAGAATTTCTAGCAGTGTTTCTTATGAATTAACTATACTATTTATATTCTCTAGTATTATAGTCATGTTAAGTAATATACATGTTTTTAAATGAAATTTTTCTATCTGTATAATATAATATCCATTCTGCAGATAAAATATTTTGACCATTCCTTTATTTTGATCATTGTACCTTCATTTAAAAAAATTATTATAAGATGTGTTGCAATTAATATCATAACATATACATTTTTCCTGTGTATCTGTTCAGTTCTTTAGGACTAAACTTTGAATTCTTGTACCAATAGCTATGAATTTTACTTCAAGTACAGAATGTAGATTTCTAGAAAATTTTCCATTTTAAATTCTCTGCTACACTGTATACAGCTGTCTAAACTATCACATTTTCAATTGTAATGACTATTAGACATTTTGTTTTTATGTTGTTACTCGGATATCTTAGAATGATCAAAATTGTTTTTCTTTCTTTTTTTTTTTTTTCATTTTCAGTGTTGAACTAGCACTGGGATGACCCAGAGGGATGGTACGGGGAGGGAGGAGGGATGGGGGTTCAGGATGGGGAACACATGTATACCTGTGGCGGATACGTGTTGATGTATGGCAAAACCAATACAATATTGTAAAGTAATTAACCTCCAATTAAAATAAATAAATTTATATTTTTTAAAAAAGAGTTTCAAACATATTTGTGTGTAATGATGAATATATCTGAATCTTCGAGCTTTAGTGGTCATTTTGTCTATCCTCCGATATAAGTATAGGCAGTCATCACTGGGTATTCTCAGGGAATTGGTTCCAGGACCCCCACAGACACCAAACTATGTGGATGCCTAAGTCCCTTATATAAAATGATGTGCATGCATGCTAGTCGCTTCAGTTGTGTCCGGCTCTTTGTGATGCTATGAACTATAGGCCGCCAAGCTCCTCTGTCCATGGAATTCTCCGGGCAAGAATAGTGGAGTGGGTTGGAGATTGAATCCAGTCCCTTCCCCTTACGCCTCCTGCATTGCTAGGCACGTTCTTTACCACTAGCACCACCTGGAACATTCCATAAAATGATATAGTCCTCCATATTCACGGTTAGTTCAGTCTGTGGACGTGGGGCTCCCGAACATGAGGACTGACTGTACACAATTCAAATTTGAAAACTCCTGGTGATAGAGAGCTCATTAAGTAAGTAAAGTCGCTCAGTCGTGTCTGACTCTTTGCGACCCCATGGACTGTAGCCTACCAGGCTCCTCCCTCCATGGGATTCTCCAGGCAAGAGTACTGGAGTGGGTTGCCATTTCCTTCTCCAGGGGATCTTCCCAACCCAGGGATTGAACCCGGGTCTCCTGCATTCCAGGCAGACATTTTAACCTCTGAGCCACCAGGGAAGCCCAGAGAGCTCATTACTTCCTATCATATAATAGTGAAATGATGCAATTAGATCTGTAGCTATACCCAGTTAGGAAAACCCCCTTAGAAAAAAAGTGTACTTAGAAAAAGTGGAAACATCCAGTTGAAGATCACTGTCAGTGATGTGGGCCATCCTGTCCTTCCATGTGCAGATTCAGAGTATGAAACAAATAGTCAAAATGATTAAATTAAGCATCTATTTAAAAAAAATGGCATCAGGTTGAAAATAAGACCAAAAAATGGTAACTTGAGTCTAAAAGAGACTGTTGAAATGGAAGTAAGATTTTTGGGGGCTCCAAAATCACTGCAGATGGTGATTGCAGTCATGAAATAAAAAGACGCTTACTCCTTGGAAGAAAAGTTATGACCAACCTAGATAGCATATTCAAAAGCAGAGACATTACTTTGCCAACCAAAGTCCGTCTAGTCAAGGCTATGGTTTTTCCTGTGGTCATGTATGGATGTGAGAGTTGGACTGTGAAGAAAGCTGAGCACCGAAGAATTGATGCTTTTGAACTATGGTGTTGGAAAAGACTCTTGAGAATCCCTTGGACCCCAAGGAGATCCAACCAGTCCATTCTAGAGGAAATCAGTCCTGGGTGTTCATTGGAAGGACCGATGCTAAAGCTGAAACTCCAGTACTTTGGCCACCTCATGCGAAGAGTTGACTCATCAGAAAAGACTCTGATGCTGGGAGGGATTGGGGACAGGAAGAGAAGGGGACGACTGAGGATGAGATGGCTGGATGGCATCACTGACTCGATGCACATGAGTCTGAGTGAACTCTGGGAGTTGGTGATGGACAGGGAGGCATGGCGTGCTGCCATTCATGGGGGTCACAAAGAGTTGGACACGACTGAGCGACTGAGCTCAACTGAATTTCATAAGAACAAGTTAAACCATCTTTATTGCTGTTTCTACAAAGTCATAGTGTTGAAGGAGGATGGAATCTCCCTATATTGTAGAAAAAGTGCAAACACATTGGAACCAGGGAGTCCTAGGTTTAAATCCTGCTATTTACTGCTCATATGACTTAAATTTCTTTTAATATTTGTTTGTTTGTTTTTTAATAAATGAAGAAAATATTTTTGGGGGACTACTAAAATTTAAAGGGATGACATACATAATTATCACAGTGCCTGGCATATAATAACTGTTGAAAAAAATGTTAGGTCTCATTTCTACCACCCTCATCCATTCAGAAACATCAATTTTGTTTTGCAGGTATCTTCTAAAAAATGTAGTATTCTAGGATTGTCTATCCTGTTGCTCCCTTTGCTCCCCTCCTATAAAATCACATTTTCTGACAGTCCTCAATGAAGGATTGGGTCGGTTGTCTTTTGGATCTCCCTCCATAGCCTCTTACCATTTTTTCTTGTTTTTCGTGCTGAGAGTGATGTCTTGTCACTCCAGATTTCTCAAGAAGCCCTCTCTAATCACCTGTACCATGGATTAATTGTGTTTGTATTTTAAAGTTGTTTTCAACATCTCTTTCTATGGGTTTTACCATCATGAAATGCTGTATTTTAATCCAGTCTTCTTTCCTTGGATTATAGCTCTTTGAAAGGCAAGAATTCAAGTTAATAAGCATTTGTAATGAGAACATTTTATTTGTCATTCTCAAATGTAAGCTCAGTGCTTTAGGAGACAGGCAAATTAATTCAAGTACTAACAAATGACATATTAGAGAGTAATATGAAAATTCAAAAAAAGGAAAAGTATACTCATATTCACTATTTCACTTGACATAAGCCAAGACTGTAAAAGGCACATTCCCAGAGGAATATGTTCTCAATCAAAAATAAAGCATAAAATGAAAACTGAAACACTTATTTTTTTTTTCCTCAACATCGATTGCTTTTTGGATTTATCTTTCCAAAACGAAAGTGACTGTTTAAGCTGACTCAAAATCATACCACTATGCACCCCGAATCACTGTTGCAGAAACAGACAAGGAGAGGGTAGTTTGTGATTTTTTAAGAAGAAAAAAATAGGTTTTTCTTTTGATGATGAATGAATATTGTAGTTAGTTTATGATGCTCAAAATCTTGTGAGAACAAAGTTTGAGCACTAGGAATTTCAGAACCACTTGATAATCAATGTTGCAGACGTCCTGTTGCTTATAAAAAAGTAACTGCCATTACCACTGTAATTTAGTGAAGATTGTGGAAAGAAAGTCTGAGTATAAAAATAAATCTGAAGGATTACTGTTTGGTCTTGCACATAGAGAATCTAGGTAAAAGTGGCACAGAAACAAGAGCAGTTCATTTTGTACACTTTTTGGAATCACAGGGTAGTCCAATAAATAAGGTTGAGATATGGAACCATAAAAGAAAAAGTAAATAAATTTCATTTGTTTAAACAAGAAAGAAATCAAATCATTTGCTAAATAGAAATATCATTCAAGAATGTTCTAAGATCATATAACCTATTTAAGAATCTTTAATAGAAACTCACATGTCTTTTCTCATTTTAAAATAAATTCACTCCAGTGGAATTCATTTGCAGAAATCATGTGTAGGGAGAATGCATTACTTTTCTATGGCTGCTATAATCTTAGAAACTTAAAACAACATAACTTATTAACTTTTACTTCTGTAGCCTGGAAGTCTGATAGAGGTCTCATCAGGCTGAAATCTGTCTCAACAGGACTGCATTCTTTCCTAGTGGCTCTAAGGGAGAATCGATTTCCTTGTTCATTCAGGTTTTGGCAGGATTCAATTCCATGTGATTGTAGGACGTCTTTTCCTTGTTGGTTGTCAGATAAAGGCTGTTCCCACCTTCTAGAGTCTGCCTATATTCGTGGGCTCCTGATTCCCTTCCTTCAACTCAGAATGGTAACAGCAGGTTAAGTCTCTCATGTTTTGAATCCCTCCTGTCCCTGCTTCCATTGTCCCATATCTCTGACTCACTCTTCTAACTTCCTGTTCCACTTTTAAGGACTCATACATTACATTGAGACCACTTGAATAATGCAAAATCACCCCCTATCTCAAGATGCTTAACATCTTTAAAATCCCTTTCAATAATTAAGATAATATATTTACAAGTTCTGGGGATTAGGGCATAGTTTTTGTTGTTGTTCTTTTTTTTTTTTTTTTTTTTTTTTTAAGGACAGAGAGTTACTCCGGCTGCCTACCACAGAGAGATAAAAAGATACCTGAGGTTCTCCCTTGACGTTTTCCTAAATTGCTCAGTGGGCATTTCAGAAGTTTAATTGGTCACAGAATTTGAGAAGATAAGTCAATGTTTGCAAATGATCTACTTGTGTGGTTCAGGGTGGTTGATATGCCTTTGAATTTTGATATGAAATCAGTTTCTCTATTATTTACTCTCAAAGCCATAGTTAGATTCATGTGGAGAGGGGTGTGGGAGCGGGAGGAGAGAGGTGGATGGATGATATGGCTCTTCCTAAAGCTCCCAATTCGGGATTTAACTTTTCTTTCTGAAAAATCCTCCATGAATGCATGCATGCATGCTAAGTCACTTTGGTCATATCTGCTTTTTACAACCCCATGAACTGTAGCCACCAGACTCCTCTGTCCATGGGATTTCCCAGGCAAGAATACTGGAGTGGGTTGCCATGGCCTCCTCCAGGGGATTTTCCTGACCCAGGGATCGAACCTGCATTTCTTACTTCTCTTGTATTGTCAGGTGAGTTCTTTGACCACTAGTGTCCCCTGGGAAGCCCCAGGTTGCTAGCTAAAACAAATTGGGAATAAAATTTCTTCAGATACAAATGACCAGTCTGTAAGTATGTTTATTTATATGTGTGCACTAAGTGGGTATGGAGGCTAATAGCATTTGACAACTTTAGGTTCTGATATAATATTATTTGTTCAGAAAAATTGGTTTTGTTTTAAAAAGTTGAAAATAACTCCACTTTTGAACATGTGGCACTAGCTGAGAAGCAAATTACGTGTTTGACTATATTTGTCTCCAATATACAGCTTGATTCATTACATATGGATTGAATAACACTCCATCTACATTTGAATTAGAAATGAGTAGTTGTGTTGGTATAGAACAAAACAAGGGCTTTTTTTTCTATTTTGTCTACTGAAATTAGGTACTAAATAGTAATACATTATCAGCTATTGAATCTGTTGGGAAAATAGTTTTTATAGGTATATGTTAATAGGTACTCACTGGAGAAATTTTATATTTACTCTATAACAAACCTAATTTTATTTATATAATGCATATTAAGGGGGAAAATTATTATTGAGTTGTGCCTAGTCGTGTCAAGAAAATCTGTAGTTGAAAAGTACTTATAGCAAAAAGTTACACTGGTTTTAGAAAAAATCAATATTTAAACTTGAGCAGGGATTTTGCAAACTGATATCTGAAATGAATTTTATTTCAACATTAATTTCAGCAAAAATAAATGCTACTCTTCAAGTGCTAGTGAGTAATAGAAGGCTGTAATTATACTATGCACCTGTGTCCTCCAAAATCTAAATTTCACAGGTGCTTTTTATGAATCATCTAATTGAAAAGAAAAATAAATAAATAAAAAGAAAAAAGTCATAAGAGACCTCTGAACACATTTTTTCCCTTGTATCTGAACAGTATACCAATTAGGTTTTGAGAACAATTATGATAATACTAGTTAGTTATATGGTTCATTTTGAGATGTTCTCTTAGTTATTGAAAAAAATTAATCTCATTAAATAATTGAACTTCAAAGACAGAATGATAACCTAACTTTAGCATCTTTTTTAGGGATCAGAAGGAGAAGAGATTCTCAAAAAATATGGATCATTAACTTTCTCCCAGTCAAAGAAAGGAAAAGGGAAGAGAAGAGAGTATGTCTAAGCTGCAATGCATATTAGAAATTACAATATGAAAAATTTGTTCAAAATAATTCCCTTCCACAGCTTCTCTGAAATAGTACATTGAATGGCTTCTCTGAAAATCAAGTTCAAGAAGTTTCTTGTAGTTGTGATACTAATAGAAAAGCCATTGCTAGCTGATGCTTAGAGACATATTATCCGGAGAACCATTCTGTACTTAGCTGATTCTGTACCACTGGTTTGATATCTTTGAGTTTTTCTGCATTTTAAAATAACTGAACTCAAAGGACATTTAAGCTTAGTACAAACCAAAGTATAGACAGTGAAATATTAGGTTAATGTACCTATAATAGTTTCCAGAACCCCTATGATCTAGTTTTAGTTTTGCTTGATAAAACATAGATGAGTTTGATAAATTTTTTTCCATTCAGATAAAAATACTTATTTAGCTCACTTTGCCATTTTAATTTAATTTTGATATCTGTTGAGGCCATTATAATTAGAGGTAGTTCATATCTAAATGGACATTACTTACTTGTTAATGTAATGTACAATGTTGTTATTGTTAAGGGAAAAATATATTTGAAATGAGTCTAAGTACCTTTTAAAAATAAATGTTTTATACTTAAACATCCCCCCACCTCAGTGCAGGTTATTACCAAAGGAGTTGCACAAATATCAACACCAACTCAAGCATATGTAAGAAACACTTTCCAATATCATAATAATTTAACTGTAAAGAGTTATGCCTTTGTCTCTTTTAGACTTACATAAAAACAAAAAGAGGGTTTCCTGTTCCGTATGTACGGAGCTTAGTAGTCACTACACCTTCCTAACAGGTAAAAGTTGAACAGACTGAAAAATCAACACTTCTTGGATTTATGAGTAGGAAGACCCAAGGCAAACTGCTGCCCCCATGACTGGAGGGACAATGAGATGAGTAAAGGGAATCACAGCTTATTAAAACAGAGACTCTCAAGCAGAAAACTGCCCTGGGAACCAATGCTGAATTAGGAAAACCTGAATGGTAATTGACAAATGCTGGATGCTCCATGTGGACAATTCTGAGAGTTTAAAAATTCCAGGGGGCCTGGGCATACAGAGGGCCCACGATATTGTGAGATTTATCTCCAGGAATTTCATCAGGTTCCCATGGTAGATATCAGAGAGAAATTCTCTCTTGCTTCTGGCAGGGGGAGGAAAAAAAAAAAGAACCGTTTTGAAGTAGGCCAGGGTACTCTGTTATTCTTAACAAGGCCTGTTCTCAGTAGAAAGAAACTAGCTACCCTGAACCTAACTTGCTGCCATAATGTTAGAGTCTGATTGACCTGGGGAAAGGATAACAGCCAATTTCAGTCCACTGCAGCTACCCTGTGCTACCTAAGTGGGGAGAAAAAAAGGAGATACTTTTGTAAGTTCACAGTCCAGAGGCACAGCCTTACTAAAAACTGAAACTTAGTTCTACGACTATAAAGTGCTTCCAGCCCCCCATACCTCTCCACCACATTTTAAAGGCCCATTTATACTAGTTCCTTTTACTCAGTACATTATATTTGGCTATCAAGAAAACAAAAATTGCAAAGCATGCTAAACAGGAAAAAAAATTATAATTGGAAGAGAGAGTAAAGGTTAGAACCAAGCATGGCAGGGATATTGGAATGTCAAACCAGGAATTAAAAACCTAGATGTCCATCAGCAGATGAGTGGATAAGAAAGCTGTGGTACATATATACAATGGAGTATTACTCAGCCATTAAAAAGAATACATTTGAATCAGTTCTAATGAGGTGGATGAAATTGGAGCCGATTATACAGAATGAAGTAAGCCAGAAAGAAAAAACACCGATACAATATACTAACACATATATATGGAATTTAGAAAGATGGTAACAATAACCCTGTATGCGAGACAGCAAAAGAGACACAGATGTATAGAACAGTCTTTTGGATTCTGTGGGAGAGGGAGAGGGTGGTATGATTTGGGAGAATGGCATTGAAACATGTATACTATCATATAAGAAATGAATTGCCAGTCTAGGTTCGATGCAGGATACAGGATGCTTGGGGCTGGTGCACTGGGATGACCCAGAGGGATGGTACAGGGAGGGAGGTGGGAGGAGAGTTCAGAATTGGAACACGTGTACACCCGTGGTGGATTCATGTTGATGTATGGCAAAACCAATACAGTATTGTAAAGTAAAATAAAAAATAAAACATTAAAAAGAAAACAATTATGATTAATATGCTAACTGCTCTAATGAATAAAGTAGACAACATGCAAGAACAGATGGGCAACGAAAGCAGAGGAATGGGAGTCCTAAGAAAGTCCTAAAGAAGTCCTAAGAAAGAACCAAAAATAAATGCTTAAGGTCCAAAAAAAAAAAATTAACAGAAATGAAGAATGCCTTCGATAGGTTTATTAATAGACTACAAAAAACTGGGGAAAGTTATTTGTAGTCAATTTGCCTGAGATTGAAGATATAGAAATAGAAATTAAAAACTGGAAGAGAAAAAAAACAACAAAAGGTTATTTTTTAAAAAAGGCAGACTATTCAAGGACTCTAAGACAACTAATATATACAAGTGTGAACACCATAAGGAAAAGAAATTGAGCAACAAACAGAGGAAATACTTGAAACAATAATGCTCATAATTTCTTGAAATTAATGTCAGACAAACATGAAATCACAGATCCAGGAAGCTCAGAGTACACCAAGAAGGATAAATGTCCCCAGAACTATACCTAGGCAAATGATTAACAAACTACAAAAAAAAAATCAAACATAAAGAAAAAGTTCTGAAAGAAGCCAGAGAGGAAAAATACCTTACCTACAGAGGAACAAAGATAAGAATTACATTGGACTTTTCCTTCGAAACTACAAGCAAAAAAAAAGTGGAGTGAAATATTTAAAGTGTTGAGAGAAAATAAACACCAACTTAGAATTGAGTACCCTCCAAAGTGATCTCTAAAGAGTAGAGGAGAAATTAACTTTCTCAGACAAGCAAAATTTGGGGGAATTTGTTGCCAGTAGACCTGCCCTGCCAGAAATGTTAAAAGAAGTTCTTGAGAGAAAATAAATAAATAAATATATATATATATATATATATATATATATATATATGTTAGAAACTTGGGTCTACATCAAATAAAAGCTTCAAAGAAGCAATGAGTGAAGGTGAAATAACTTTTATTTTTCTTATTCAAATAGTAGTTTATTCCAGATAATAGTGCTGACAATGTATTCAATTGTGTATGCTTAAGAATATATCTTATATATATGTATAAGTGAAATGAATGACAGCAATGATACAAGGGATGGGAGATAGTGAGTTAGGAATTAAGAATTAACATTAATAGGAATTAATATTATTATTAATATTTTCTGATAGATTCCTTAGGATTTTGTAGATTAAATTTTTTTGAACAGAGAACATTTTCTTTCTTTACAGTCTATATGATTTTCTTTTTCTTTGCTGGACAACTATAGCTACTAGTAAAATGTTAAATAAATGTATTGAGAGTGACATCCATGCTTTGTTTCCATTCTCAAAGAATAAACATTGAAAAATTCATCTTTGAGCATAATATTATTTGTGTGCTTTTCATAGATGCTATTAATCAATCAGACTGAAGAAATTTCCCTCTGTTCCTAATTTTGAGTTTTCACCATGAACAAGTTTTGAAATGTGTCACTTCCTTTTTCAGGCATATTGAAGATACATTTAGTTTTATCTGTTATTCTGTAAATAAAGTAATTAGATTGTTTGATTTTTTTTTTTAAGATTTCCTTACTTGTTTAATTTACTTCTGACTGCTGGTTCTCCATTGCTGTGTGGGCTTTCTCTGCCTGGATCAAGGGCTGCTCTTCCTTGTATTATGCAGGTTTCTCCTTGCGGTGGCTTCTCTCGTTGTGGAGCGCAGGCTCTACAGCACTTTGGCTTCAGTAGTTGCAGTGCGTGGGCTCAGTAGTTAGGCGCACAGGCTTAGTTGCTGTGCTGCATGAGGGATCTACCCAGATGAAAGATCAAACCCAGGTCCCCTGCATTGGCAGGCAAATTCTTAACGATTGGATCACCAGAGAAACCCAGATTGCTTGATTTTTAAGTGTTAAGCCAATCCTTATTTCCTGGAATAACTCCCTATTTGCTATGATATATTATCATTTTATTTTAATTGTTGGTTTTGTTCTATTGATATTTTCTTAATGGCATTTCCATGTATGCTCAAAAGTAACGAAAGGTGTATTTGTTTTTTTTCTTTTAATATCTTTGGCAGAATTTGGTACCAGACCTCTATGGCCTTCTATAATGAACGCGAGTGACTTTGGCTTTGTGGTTTTATGACAGAATTTCTAAGATATTTATTATTTCTGCCTTAAATAATAGATATAGCCAATGAATCCCTTTAAAATTGCAATGTACTTTAGAGGATGTATATCTTTATTCACATACAATTCATTTAATAGAAGAAAGGCTATTAAGGTTTTATATTTCTGTCATGTCAATGTTGATAAATTATACATTTTAAATAATTTCTTCAATTTTTGTCTAAGTTGACAACTTTATTGGCATTATTATTTGTAATATTTATCTATATTCATCTTAGTTTGGTAGATCCTGTAGTGACATTTTTCCTTGTTATTGATAATTTTTTTTCTTAATAACGTTCTTATGGTTTCATGAATTTTGTTTGAATTTCAAAGAATTAAAGTTTGGGACTTAAAACATTTGCATTGCTTGACACTTTCTATTTAATCGGCTTTTTCTCATCTTTATTATTTTTTTCCCTTTTATCACATTGAGTTTAATGTATTTCTCATTGTTTAGATGAAACTTGTCTTCTTTTCTAAAAATTATATGCAAAGCTATAAATTTTCCTCCTATTCATTTTTTGCCTTCATCTCACAAATTTTCATGTGTTGTCCTTTCATTATTATTGTTCACTTTCAGATGGTTTTCTGTTTTTTCCTTGTCCCTTGAATAGCTTAGATATTAGTTGCTGAATAAATAGTTGTATATTTTCTAGATACTTTTATTGACCTGTAATTTAATTCCATTTTGGCTGGAGAATATATGCCTTAAGAGTTCAGGCTTTTAAAGGGTATTGAGATTCATTTTCTGATTCAGCATGTTTTTAATCTTGATAAAAACTTTTTGTGCACTTGGTGACAGGCTGATGTAAATGACAATGCTCATTACTGCATACCATTCTGTTGTATATGAAAGTTATATTTCCTAAGGGATTCTCATTGCAATATCTGTTTTAAATACCTTAGCATTTTGAAGCACTGCGTGTATTCTCTCTCATGCCGAAGTAGGTATCAGTATGTCTGAACTGATCTCTAGATATTTTATAACATATAGTTCTTTTTTATGCTCACAATTTGTTTTACACCAATCTTATCATATTTTCTGAGACTCATGTTGATACAGTTTCATTTTTATGCAGCTCACATGTGAGTGATTAATATCAAGCTTGTCTAGTCAAAAAATTGCTCTCAGAAGACAGTATTAATAATCATAACAACGTCAAAACATACTGCATAAAAACACTTTGATGAGATATTGAGTCAGATAGCACAACTCTTAAATTTAAGCCATCATGATCTTGATCTGCAATTTCAAAAACTGAAGTCTTGTACTAATAATGACTTTGGCTGGCATAACAGACTGCTGTTGGTAAAAACTTATATCTATGTTCCTTTACAATTCCAAACTTCTCTTGCAGTTAAATTGATCAGGTGACTACTTTTGGCCAATAGAATGTGAGCAGAAGAGACCTTGTAGCCAAAGTAGTTAATTATCTGGCTTGCGTTCTCCACTCTCTCTTCCTCTTCTTTCTGGAAAGATGTGACAGGGCAACTCAGGGGATACAACACAGCCAGCTATCATAGCGGACACAGCCTGTGTAACCCACATACAATCATGACATCAACAAGACATAGATGTCTTTCCTGTTAGAGCCATGAGACCACTTGTAATATATTAATAATTCAATTCAGGTTTGGAGGGTGTTTTATTACATCGAATCTGTAAAAGTCCTTAATTCTATAATGCTAACTGCTGCATTTAAAAGGAAATATAACAGATAAGCTCATAAAGAATATTTTCATATATTTTTTTTCTGAAAGCAAAACATAAAACAACTGTTAGAAAAAAGATAGGAGAATGTACTTTCAAATTGGAATATGGCCTTCTCCTTATATAAAGCACAAAACCAAAGGCCATAAAAGAATAGTTTAATAAATCAACTACATTATAAGCCAAAATTCTTTGTGACAGATGATGCCACAGAAGTTTTTGAAAAGTGACAAATGTGTTAAAAATATTGACAACCTATTTAAGACAGAAAAACATTAGGATCAAGAATGAAAAAATATTCAGTAAGAAAAAATGAACAATCTCACAAAAATGAACAGAGGATATGAACTGGCAATTCACAGAAAAGGAAATACAAATGGCCAGAAATCATGTTTAGAAAGATGTTGCATCATATTTAAAAAGATGTTACATTTCCCCAGTAATTAGAGGACTAATTTTTGCAAAGTAAAACAAAAATATACTATTTTTCACTTATTAGTTCAGCAAAAGTTTTCAAGTAGAGTATAACAAGTGTTGGCAGGATTGGGGTAATAGATTCATGCATTATGAGAGGAATATAAATTGTATATGAAATGTATATAAGATGCCATTTTTTGAAGGGTAATTGGGCAGGACCAAAAGAAAAAAATTCACACCCTATATAACATGACATTTCCACATCTTTGCTTTTACCTTGGAGAAACATTGGCACACAATCCAAGGGAGATTGCACAATTTTGACTGCAGCATTACCTATAAGTAAAACCTGAAAATAATCTAAGACTATCAAATAAAATGTGATTGAATAAACTATATTAAATCCATACTATGCAATATAACACAATACTGCTGTAAAAGAATGCTACATATAAAAGAACGAAATTGGAGCATTCTCTAACATCACACACACAAAAAAAACCCTCAAAATGGATTAAAGACTTAATTGTAAGACTGGATACTATAAAAATCCTAGAGGAAAACATGAGCAGGTCATTCTTTGATATAAATCACAGGAATGTATTTTTGAATCCATCTCCTGAAATAATGGAAATGAAAATAAAAATAAACAAATGGGATCTAATTAAACTTAAAAGCTTTTGCACAGCAAAGGAAACCATAATCAAAATGAAAAGACAACCTATGGACTGGGAGAAAATATTTGCAAATAATGCTGTTGGCAAGGGATTAATCTTCAAAATATATGAACAGCTCATGTAGCTTAATGTCAATAAATACAGGTAATATATTTTGGAAACATATTGGATATAATACATATTCAATAACTATAAAAAATGCTTACAATTTTATTTGCTCAAAAACTGAGGCTTTGATTTTTATAAATCACAATGGCTAAGAGATAGTGTACTCTCACTAGATGATATCAATTATATTCCCCTATCAATTCTGTAAAATGAAAATGTTACGTATTCAACTAGTTTGTTCCCACTTGCATACCTAATAAGATTGGACTACAAAATGAAACCCAAGTCTTAACTTAAAATCAGTGGTTTTAACATTACAGTCAAGCAACCCAGTCTTTTCAGCCTTTCTGTATTCTTTTAAATAGACCTGGGTTTCAATTAAGCCAAGTGGAATCAGGCTAATTTTCCTAACATGTGCTGTCTAACCTATCAATCTTTACAACTAGAAACAATTTTTAAAAGAACTGGGAAACCAATGACTTTATTTCTTTATTTTCAATTTTCTCAGAAGTGTAGTTTTATTGTAAGACTTTAATTGTGAATGAATTTGTACGTTAAAATTTATCTGTTAATATATAATTTGATGAATGAGCAAGTAGATAACACAGAAAGTGTTAGGAGGTAGCTTTCCATGAGGAGTATTTGGAGTTGAGGAGTCTCTCACCTCTAAAATCACATAACACGGATGGCCATCTATTTATTGTTATTGAAGACCTTATTTAGCTAGGAACTTCCTGAACCACAATGTCAAAAATAAGAGTGTCGTAGAGAAGACTAATCTTGCCCTCCATCTTCAGCCTGATGCATGTGTCCCCAAAGAGTTAAAGAATTTATTGCAATAAAATTTTTATAAACAGAGTAAAATAAATATCTCAGTAAATTTTCCAAATTAGTGATTCTCAAAGTGTCCCTGGCATCATCATTATGTGTGAACTTGTTTGAAATGCAAATTCCTGGGCCGCATCCAGATCTCATGAATTACAGACTCTGTAATTGGTGAGATGGGTCCACCAATTGGTATTGTAACAACCCTCCAGTTGATTCTAACGCATGCTAACATTTGTAAGCCTTTTCTCTAAATCAGTACTGTCCACTACAGTAGACACTAGTCTGAGTATTGAATATTTGAAATGTGGCTTGACCTTTGGGGATGTGCTATAAAGTGTAATATGTATATATAAGATTTGGATAATGGAAACTATTTCATTAATAAATGTTAACATGATTAAATGTCATATTTTGGATACAACGGGTTTAAAAGGAATACAGACTCTCTGCCTTATGATGGTTCAACCTACAATTTTTTGACTTTATGATGGTAGGAAGGAAATATGCCTTAGAAACCATACTTTTGAATTATAATCCTTACTTCCACTAGTGAGATATGGTACAGTACTTTCTCATGACGCTGGGCAACAGAAGGAAGTCACAGCTCCCTCTGTGATCATGAGGGAAAGCAACCAATACACATACAAACATTCTGTATTCATGCAAGCATTTTGTTTTTCACTTTCAGTACAATAGTCAATAAATTACATGAGCTATTCAAAACTTTAATATAAAATGGGCTTTGTGTTAGATGATTTTGCTCATACATAGGTTAATGGAAATGTCCTGAGCACATTTAAAGTAGGCTAGGCTAAGCTATGGGCTTCCCAGGTGGCTCAGCGGTAAAGAATCCACCTGCCAATGCAGGAGATGCAGGAGATGCAGGAGATGTGGGTTCAATCCCTGGGTTGGGAAGATCCCGCAGAGGAGGAAATGGCAACTCACTCCAGTATTCTTGCCTGGAGAATCCCGTGGACAGAGGAGCCTCACTGGCTACAGTTTATGGGGTCACAAAGAGTCAGACATGACTGAGCAACTGAGCATGCATGCTGGCTAAGCTATGGTGTTCAGTAGGTTAGTGTATTAAAAACATTTTTTATTTATAATATTTTTAGCTTATGAGTTTATCTTTACATAACCTCATTATAAGTTGAAGAAGTTTTATATATTATTACAATATTTCACCTATATTGTTTTACTTTTAAAAATATGATTACTAGAACATTTTAAATTTTATGTGTGGCTTGAATGCTATTTCTTGTAGACAGTGTTGCTGGAGAAAACCCAAGTCCTCCAAATTTCCTATCTAAGCCTCTAAGTGCAAAAAGAGCTTCTCTGTCATTAATATCCCCAGTAAGGAATCATTTCAATTCTTGATTTATAAACACACGTTAAACTTTTGAGTGCCTTTCATGTGAACCTGAAAAATCTCAGCTCTTTCTGTTTCAACCAAGTTGTCACAAATTACAAGATTTCCTTCTTTCTCAGGGCTGATTAATATTCTATTATATATATACATATATATATGCTATTATATGTATGAATATATATGAACACTTAGGTTTTTTCCATACCTTGGCTATTGTGGATAATATTGCAATGAACATGAGAATGCAGGTATCTTTTCAATATTCCATTTTCATTTATTTTGGCTATATACCCAGAAATGGGTTTGCTGGATCATGTGGTAGTTCCATTTTTAATTTTTTGAGGAACCTCAACACCATTATCTATAGTAACTCTTATCAATTAATATTCTTACCAATGGTATGCAGAGGTCCATTTTTTTTTTCTACATCCTATCAACACTTGTAATCTCATCTATTTGATGGAAACTCTTCTAACGTGTGTGAAGTGACACCTCAGTATGGTTTTGATTTGCATTTCCTTTATGATTACTGGTGTTGAACACCTTTTTTTTATCTACCAGTTGGCCATTTGTATGTCTTCTTTGGAAAAATGTCTATTCAGTTCCCATGACTGTTTTTAATTTAATTATTTATTTTTATAGTGATCTTGCGGAAAAGCTTTCAAACTCTCAACATTAACAGTAATGTTGCTTGTGTATTTGTCTTATGTAGCCTTTATTTTGTTGAGGTATGTTCTGACTACAATCAATTTGTTGAGAGTTTTTATTGGATATTTTAAAGGATATTGTATTTTGTCAAATGACCTTTCTACATGTATTGAGATAATTATAATTTTTATCTTTCGTATTGTTAATGTTGTGGATCACATTTATTGACTGGTTGTATTGAACAACCCTTGCCTCCAGGGAATACATTCCACTTGATCATGAGTTATTGTCTTTTTAATATGCTGTTGAATTTGGATTGGCAATATTTTGTTGAGAATTTTTGCATCTGTATTCTCTAGGCATGCATGCATGCATATTCAGTCATGTCTGACTCTTTGTGACCCCATGGACTTTAGCCAACCAGGCTCCTTTGTCCATGGAATTTTCCAGGCAAAAATATTGGAGTGGGTTGCCATTTCCTTCTCCAGTATTCAACAGGGGCATTAGCCTAGAGTGGCTTTTCTTGTACTGTCCTTATTTGGCTTTGATATTAAGGTAATGCTGTCATCATAAAGTAAGATTGAGGTTGTTTCTTTCTCTTCAGTTTTTTGCAAGAGTTTGAGAAGAATTGGCATTAATCCCTCTTTAAATGTTTGGTAAAACTCACCAGTGAAACCATTTACTCCTGGGCTCTTTGTTGGGAGGTTTTTGATTACTGATTCAATATCCATGCTTTCCTGGTGACTCAGTTGGTAAAGAATCCGCCTGCAATGTTGGAGACCTGTTTTCGATCCTTGGGTTGGGAAGATCCCCTGGAGAAGGGAACGGCTACCCACTCCAGTATTCTTGCCTGGAGAATTCCACGGACTGTATAATCCATGGGGTCACAAACAGTCAGATACGACTGAGTGACTTTCACAGTCACTATCCTTACTCATTATTGGTATGTTCAGATTCTCTCTTTCCTCATGATTTCAGTCTTGATAGGTTTTATGTTTTGAGCAATACACACATTTATTCTAGATTATCCAGTTTTTTAATGTATAATTGTTCATAGTAGTCTCTTGTGATCTCATGTATTTTTGTTTTATCATTTGTAATATCTTCTTTTTCATTTCTGATTTTATTTATTTTTCTTAGTATACCTAAAGGTTTGTCCATTTTGTTTATCTTTTCAAAGAACCAGCACTTAGTTTTATTGATGTGACCCTGGTCTAGTGATGCAGGGTGCCAAATTCAGGGCCTCATGGTGTCATCTTGTCCGTGTGTAGGAGTGATGTCTCTTCAGCTCAGGCTGCTGGGTTCCACTGCATTGACAACTTTATAGTCCTTAGTTATTGCCTTGGGTCCACATCCAGAGTAGCTGCAAGGACTGTTAGGACCCACAGTGGCGCCCTCAGGTGCTGTAGCTATGGATTAGGGCAGGCAGATTCTGTGGCTGGAGCTGATGTTACGCACACACTCAGGTGTGTGGGGCCAGCTGCAGGTGCCTAAGCAGTGGATCAGTTCAGTTGCAGAAGCATATGCATAGTAGTGGGGGCCAAGGCCTGCAGCATATGCGGTTGCCAAATATGGGCTCACTGGCAGCTCTGGGGACTGGCTGTCAGCATGTTCTCCCTTGGCTGCTTACTTTTCCCCAACTCGTTCACACTATTGTGGAAGGAAGCTGATGATGTGTATCAGGCTGGTAACATTCAGGTACACGGCTAGTGTAGCTAGACCTGAGCGTGTACACAGTGGTGGGAGTAAGCTGAGGGATTCTAGTTGAGTGTTTTGTACTCCTGAAGCCACAGAAGTGTAAGCTGGCTGCTGGTCCTTTTCCGGGTCTGTGGCAGGGGCATTAGGGGAGGGAAAGGGCTGGGCACGATTAGGATGGCTCATGTTTTGCATTCAGTGGCAGAGACGTGAGCTTGCTTCTGATGTGGTTCACAAGCGCCTAGGCTCTGGCTGGGTGTGAAAGGGAGGGAGCAGGGTGGAGCTAAATAGATGGCACCCAGGACTACTGATACCTGTGGGACGAAAGGCTGTAAAATCTGCAGAGATCCATGACAGCTGTGCTGGTTATTGGTTTCATCACTGGTGGAATCTGCTGAGTTTGTCTGCAGAGCTGGTCTTTGAGCCACAGTTATTCTTCATGGCTGCTATTAATAGGCCTTTCTTTTCTTTTCTTCTGTATTAGTAGCTAGCTCTATATATCTCAGCTTCAGCAGTCTGGGTGGGGTAGAACCAAAGAGGGGCCTTTCTGTGGTGCCCCAAAGGCTGCAGAAACTGGTTGCTTACCATTCTTTTCCTTTTCTAGTGAGGAGAACTCTTCCTACCTGGGAAATTTCCTTTTGATGTTGAACAACATCAGCTTGGGAGATGGGACAATGCAGGCAAAATGAATCTGTCTTCTTTCTCTTTTTGTGCATTATTTCTCTGGTTTTTGGTGCTACTGTGTTGCTAAAATTTCTTAATAGGATGCCAGAACTCTCCCAGAGCTGTTTTTGTTTGTGAATAGCTGTCTAGCTACTGAGTTTTCTGGGGGGACGGAGAGGCAGGGGTTTCCTGCCTTGCCATTTTGGCTTCCTGTAATTGCATTTTTAAAAAGGTATTTGTAAAATGTTTCTAGTTTTCTAAGATTATCAAATGCCCACAATCATACTTTTATTATTGCTGCGATTGATTCTCAAAAATTTTATTCTGTAATATGTACAACAGAACTCATAAGAATTATACTTGAAACCTTGAAAAATAAGAATTTGTTATCATTTACTTTTTATGAGGAAGAATTCAGATTATGGAAGATACCATAGTATTTTCAGTTATAGTAACAGAATATTCTCTTGCTCTATATTCAGTTCAGTTCAGTCGCTCAATTGTGTCAGACTCTTTGTGACCCTATGGACTGCAGGACACCAAGCCTCCCTGTCCATCACCAACTCCCAGAGCTTACTCAAATTAATGTCCATTGAGTCAGTGGTGCCATCCAACCATCTCATCCTCTGTCATCCCCTTCTCCTCCTGCCCTCAATTTTTCCCAGCATCAGGGTCTTTTCAAATGAGTAAGCTCTTTGCCTCAGGTAGCCAAAGTATTGGAATTTTAGCTTCAGCATCAGTCCTTCCAATGAATATTCAGGACTGATTTCCCTTAGGATGGACAGTTTGGATCTCCTTGCAGTCCAAGGGACTCTCAAGACATCCAATACCACAGTTCAAAAGCATCAATTCTTCAATGCTCAGCTTTCTTTATAGTCCAACTCTCGTATCCATATATGACTACTGGAAAAACCATAGCCTTGACTAGATGGAACTTTGTTGCCAAAGTAATGTCTCTTCTTTCTAATATGCTGTCTAGGTTGGTCATAACTTTCCTTCCAAGGAGTAAGTGTCTTTTAATTTCATGGCTGCAGTCACCATCTGCAGTGATTTTGGAGCCCCCCAAAGTAAAGTCCACCACTGTTTCCACTGTTTCTCCATCTATCTAAATTGCTCTAAATTACTATGTCACTTAGGGTCCAAAAAAAACAATCTTTGTTTTTTCTTGTGATAGACTATAGATATATATCATAAGAGCTACAAAAGAAAAAGTCAGGAATCTAAGACAGGAGAGAGAGATGCTAAGGGATGAGCTGGTTTTCTGTTAAAGATTCACACATGAATCAGTTTTTTTCTTGATTCAATCTGCATTTTTCTTCAGAAAACATGACAATATGACTGGGTTTATTTTTAAGGCAATCCTCAAAATGCTCTTTCAACAGACTATAAAAATTAAATTTCCATTAAAGTACTAACTAAATAAGAATAAAGTCTCAATCAGCATGCCCCAAACCTCACAAATTGTTGCAAAACACCTCACTGGTCAGACTCTCTGGCTTTGCATCTCTCTGCTAAGTCACAGGAAGTCAGTGAGTGTTGATTACATATGGTGGAAAAGATCAACTTAATAATTAAAAGGCTGGGTTTTAACACCAGTGCCTGCTCACATCTTTTTGCCTATTCTAGTCTAGTCTATTTAAGTCTGTGTGTGTGTGTGTGTTAGTCACTCAGTCGTGTCCCACTCTTTGCGACCGCATGGACTGTAGCCCGCCAGGCTCCTCTGTTTGTGGGATTTTCCAGGTGAGAACACTGGAGTGGGGTGCCATTCTAGTCTATTCAAGTCTAGTCTATCCTATTCTATTCTATGTATGTTTGTATGTATTATGTGTTTGTGTGTGTGCATGCATACACCCTACTGGTATCACTTACTTCAGATTTTACTATTTCTGCTTGTGGTTACTGATCAATTGTCCTCCTTCATTTGGACAATAGGCTGCAGTGTACAGTGTCATACATATTTCCTGTCCATGTGCACACATACACGCACAAACCCACATTCTTACACACTCACTGTTCTTTTAATGCACCACAGACACAGGTCTTTTGAGATATTCTGGTGATACTTATTCGCAGGGACAAATCAAAAATAGAGAAATAGATGTTAAAAGAATAACAAAAAGAAAAATAACTGTCAGCACTGAAACATGTATAAAAATAATATTCCCCTGATGTCATGATAATATAAACTAAAATCTGCCAAATGCTATCTCTAGCATACCATTTTTACTCTATTTCTCTAAGTCTCATTATTATTTTCCTGAATTTGTTCCTTTTTTAATCCTGGAGTTAATTTCTTAGTTTGTCTGTCTTCAATAAGTATACTGATACTTATAGAGAGAATCTGTTATGCCTAATAGTGAAAATCTTACACAGCTGGGCATGGTGGATCATTAAATGAAGAAGAACTATAGGTATTAAATATGCATATAATTACGATAAATAGCCAGAACCCATATCTAGTTATGTCTTTTGCTAGTTATATATCCTGGGGCAAATTATTTAACTCTCTTAGTTCCTGTTTCCTCAACTGTAGAATGGAGAAAAATAATATCTCCTATGTAGGGTTATCATGATAATGAAATAAATTAATGCATGTAAATCACTTTGTTCAATGCTTGAAACACACTTGATAAATCTGTTTATTTCATTATTATTACTTGTTTAATTAGATGCAATTATATATTCTACAACTAGAATGATAAACAGAATAGTTCATGTGAAAAGATGAGATGTACATTTGAGAAAGCTTTCATATTTTAAATGGAATTAATTGAACAAAAGCTCAAAGATGAGATGAAAAATCTTGAGAGTAAAATAAAATATGTAGATTGGAGAGCCGATGAAACAAACTGAAAACCAAAATAACACAAGTAGAAATCTAATAAATGAGAAAAATTAGAGACAATATGCCTAGATGAAAGTAATTTCTATCAACAGGAAAAGCCTTTGTATATTCTTGGAATGAAGAGAGAGAGAGATAGAGACACAGAGAGACAGAGACAGAGATAGAATAATTAAACCAATCAGAGAGTATATTTTGACATCAATCAATAATGAACCAGTATAAGGATAATTGACATACCTAAAGAAAAGATACCCATAAATAAAACATAAAAGGCACTCACAGGTATAATACAAGAAATTTTAACTAAAATGAAAGGAGGAATGAATCTATAGATCAAAAGAGCAGATCATTTATCAGTGAAACTCATTCAGAACAATTGACCTCAAGGCACATCCTCTTAAGTTATTGAATCCCAAGGATAAAGACAGCATTCCACCTCAACCTGGGTATAAAAAAAGTCACTGACTAAGGGAATGATAAAGTATACCATAGAAATGTTCATAGTTACACAGAAACTAAAATAGAAATGTACAAATACCCTCAGTGTTTTGAAAGAAGTAAAATATGTTCTAAAATAATTTATTCATCCAAATTGTCATTCAAAAATAAAAGCAAAAAGCAATATTACATTACAGGTGACAGAATGCACATTGCAGAATTTAGGGTCTAGAATAGTGAAATCTAGTTGACCTAGAAATGATAAAAAACAAAGAACTTCTGAATTGGGATGTTGGGGTAAAAATGCCTGGTAGTATGAATTGATTCTCTTAAGTTATAACTCTCAACAAATTGAAATTAAAGTTAAAATGTAAATTTATCTTAAAAACAAAGTAAAAATGAAATAAAACTATTGTCATTATTAAACATCTATACATTAAAACCTATATCTTTAAAAGCCAGAGTGAATCCTACTGATAATTTTTCTTAACCTTAGTTGAACTAATAGTCCAAATTATAAGGAAGTATTTATCTAAAGTGTATTACTTTTTTCAGATTTATGTTCATGTCATTTCCTTCATTTTTCTATTAAATTCAAGGAAAGCTCATGTTATTTTCATATAGCATATAAGGTATGTGTTTGTTGCTCTGTCGTGTTTGAGTCTTTGCAAACCCATGGACTATAGCCTGCCAAGCTCCTCTGTCTATGGAATTCTCTAGACAAGAATACTAGTGTGGGTAGCCATTCCCTTCTCTGGGGGATCTTCCCAACAGGGAGCAAACTCAGGTCTCCTGCATTGACAGATGGATTCTTTACTGTCTGAGCCACCAGAGAAGCCCATATAGTGTATATCTTTTTAAAAACTGTCTATTTTCTACCTACAAGTATATGTCTCAGTTCTTCTACATGTATGGAAGAATAAATAAATGATTGAAAGTTTTCACCAGATAATTATCTAACACCTTTGGAAGGACTTAGAATTATGTATTTCATAATTTTAAAACTATTATTTGAATTTTTACAATATGCCTCCCACTTTTCCATAGAACAAAAATTTAATTTGGTTTTACTATTGCTAGTATTGTTGTTGCTATAATTTGTAATAGTACAGGATACAGATAAAATAAAGGAGTAGTATTCATGGGAGCCTATGAGGTCTTAGGAGTTAAGCTTCATTTATTTTGGTACCTATGTTTTAACATGTTATACATATTGGGAGGGAAGTGAATTTCTTCTTACTTATGTGTGGAACAGTGCTTCTGTGACAATTCAGTGTTCCTGCTATAAGATGTATCTATAAATGTAATACTTAGCATAGATATCAGAATTGTGAATGTTAGCATTTTCAGCAAAGACATCAGAAAATCAGCTTCATGTGGCTTCCTATATAATAGAAATTCATAATGTAGCTGGAGTGATCACATGATTTCCATAGTTAGCATTTTAATAAGCACAAGTATAAGACCTTTCTTGTAGTATCCTTTTCTGGCTTTGGTATATGAGTAATACTGGACTCATATAATTAGTTTGGAATTGCTGCCTCCTCTTCAGTTTTTGAAGATTTTCAGAAACTGAAAATTATTCATTATTCTTTAATGTTTGATAGAATCCACCCATCAAACCATCTGGTCCTGGACTTTTCTTAGTTGGGAAGTTTTTGGTTACTGACTCAATCTCCTTACTCATTAGTCTGTTCAGATTTTCTATTTCTTCGTGATTCAGTCTTAATAGGTTGTATGTTTCTATGATTTTTTTTCCATTTCTCCTATGTTATCCAATTTGTTAGCATATAATTTTCACAGTAAGCTCTACCTTATTTTTTGACAATTGTGACATCTCTTCTTTGTTTTCTAATTTTATTTGAGCCTTCTCTTTTTTTCCTTAATCTAGCCAAAGTTTTGTCAGTTTTGTTGATCTTTTCAAAAGACAAGTTCTTAATTTTATTGACATTTTCTACTGATTTTTAGTCTCTATTTCCCATATTTCAAAAATAGATAAGTGAGATGACATCAAACTAAAAATCTTTTTCACAGCAAAGGAAACTATCAACAGAGTTATAAGGCAACCTATGAAATGGGAGAACATATTTGAAAACCATACATCTGATAAGGTATCAATTTACAAAATATTTAAGGAATTCCTACAATCCAATAACAAAAAAGAAAAAAAAAAGAGGCAAAGAACTTTTATAGACATTTCTCCAAGGAAGACACACAAATGGCCAACAGGTATACAGAAAGTATTCAAATTCACAACATCACTAATCACCAGAGGATTGTGAATAAAAACCTCAAGAGATATCACCTCACACCTGCTACAGATGGCTATTAGCAACACAAACACACACACACACACACATGCACAAAAACAAAAGATAATAGTTGTTAGCAAGTATACGAAGAAACTGGAACTCTGTATTCTGTAGTTTGTTGTTGTTAGTTACTCAGTTGTGTCCAACTTTTTGAAACCCCGTGGACCATAGCCAACCAGGCTCCTCTGTTCATGGAATTGTCCAAGCCAAAATACCAGAGTAAGTAGCCATTTCCTTCTTCAAGGGATCTTCCTGACCCAGGGATCAAAACAGATCTCCTGTACTGCAGATGTATTCCTTACCATCTGAGCCACCAGGGAAGCCCATTTTGTTGGTAGGAATATAAAATGATTCAGCCACTATCAAACACAGTATAAAGTTTTCTTGATAAATTAAAGAACTACCATGTGTACCATATGATCATTAATACCACTCCTGAGTATCTACCTAAAAACTGAAATCAGGATCTTAAAGAGATAGCTGTACTTCCGTGTTTACTGTAGAATTATTTGCAATAATCAAAACATGCAAGGAACCCAAATGTCTATCAACAGATGAACAGATAAAGAAAATATGGTATATACAAACACTGGAATATTATTCAGCCTTAAAAAAGAAGGAAATCTTACCAGTTGCAACAAATTGAATACTTGGAAGACATTGTGCTGAGTGAAGTCAGTCAGTCACAGAAGAATAAATACTGTTTGATCCTACTTATATGAGGTATCTAAAATAGTCAAACTCACTCTCCTGGAGTAGGAAATGGCAACCCACTCCAGTATTCATGCCTTGAGAAATACATGGACAAGGAAGCATTATGGGCTACAGTCCATGAGGTTGCAAAGAGCCGGACCCAACTGAGCAACTAACACACACACAGAAGCAGAGAATAGAATGGCCATTGGCGGAGAATGGGGACAGGAGAAATGGAGAGCTATTGTTCAGTAGATATAAAATTACAGTTATGCTAGATGCATATGTTTTAGAGATCTGTTAAGCATAGTGCCATACTGTACAGGGAACAATGCAGTATTGTGCACTATAATCTTGTTAAGAAGATAGATCTCATATTAAGTGCTCTTGCCACAAAGAAAAACAGCAAGGGGACACAAGAAATCTTTTGGAGATGGTGGAAGTATTTATTACCTTGACTGTGGTGCTGGTATCAAACATAATTTTCTAGATCCAAATCAAAAAATGTGTACATGAAATATGTGCATTTTTTATATTAACTATGCCTCAATAAAGTAGAAAAAATTCTATTTCCTATTGAATTTGTGAAAGTGAAAGTGAATTCACTCAGTCGTGTCCGACTCTTTGCGACCCCATGGACTGTAGCCTGCCAGGCTTCTCTGTCCATGGGATTCTCCAGGCAAGAGTACTGGAGTGGATTGCCATTTCCTTCTCCAGGGGATCTTCCCGACCCAGGGATCGAACCTGGGTCTTCTGCATTCCAGGCAGACGCTTTAACCTCTGAGCCACGTAAAACCTCTGTACATGTACTATGCAAAGCTGTTTATGTTTACTTTTTAAAAAATGTCGGTAAATTTACCTAATGGTTTTCTACTTTGTTAAATTCTGAGCCTTGAGCATTCAGGGAGTTGTAGTAACCTGAAAACATGGGAACAGAAAAACAATGTACAGAATGGAAAAACAATACACCTCTCAAGTATTGTTTATTGTACATTTTTCTGGTTAAACAAGAACATTGTCTCTGCTAGCTATTTCTTAGTACTGATGATTACCATTTTAAATAAATTTGTAAAATGCTTACTTGTGTCTCAGAGGCAGACTACCTGACTACCCAAACCTGAGCCTTTACAACTACTTATGTGCTGTAACTGTCTGAACAGCTGGATGAGAACATAGAAGCTGGCAAGCAGCCACTGCTTCCCCTTGAAGTCCCAATGAAAATAGTCCCACAGCATTGAGGGGGACGTTGAAACTGCAGATTTGTTCTACAGCAGACAGTTGCTATTGAAAATCTTCCAAACATTCTTTATGTTGTTTCTTGCTTCCCCAATTTATTAAACTCACCTATAAATTATTGCCACTTTGGAACTGTTTTTTAGTCGGCACCTTAATTCATCCCACCAGGATACTTACTCTTTGAAAACAGTAGGATGTTTCTTGCCCTCAAACTAAAAAAAAAAAAAAAAAAAAAAAAAGCTTTCCTGTTATCAAAGCTAGAAATATGAGAAATATGTACCTCAAAACTATAATTCCTTTCTGCTTAGTTATTATCTTTTTGATATTATATGTGTAAATATTATCATTTTTACTTTTGTGTATCTTTCCTCTGCACCCACTGAAATTCTGAATCAATTCTTTAAAATAACTGAATATCTTTCTTTTTTTCTTTTCTTTATTTGTATTTTAAATATAAATTTATTTATTTTAATTGGAGGTTAATATCTTAATACTTGATTTTTTTTGTCAGGTACAGAGAGTCCCCTGTGTATGAACCTTCAAGTTGAGAACTCTCAAAGCTGCGAACATGTGTTCACACGTTCAGTCACATAAATTAGTCCATATGTCTGGCATACGTTGTTTCATGTGAGTATCCTCTACAAGTGGTTGTGCTTTTGGGTACTTTGCTGTGCCGTATAGATTACAGTAGTACAGTATCTTTATTTCAAGCCCAGCATATAAAGAAACAAGTGTAAAAGTTTACTAATTTTGTGTTTGCTAGTTTTTTATGTATTATTTGTGTGAATAGTATGATGAACCTGTTATAGTTCAGTACTACATAGCTGGCTGTATTAGCTGAGGTACCAAGGCTTATTTTTGTTGGACTTATGAACAAATTGGACTTACAGACACACTCTCTGAATCGAACTTGTATGTAGAGGACGTCCTTATGTGTTATTTATAAGACCTGTCAATAAATTGACTTAAAAAATCATCCTTTTCAGTTCAGTTCTGTCACTCAGTCATGTCCGACTCTTTGTGTCCCCATGAATCGCAGCACGCCAGGCCTCCCTATGCATCACCAACTCCTGGAGTTCACTCAGACTCGTGTCCATCGAGTCAGTGATGCCATCCAGCCATCTCATCCTCTGTTGTTCCCTTCTCCTCCTGCCCCCAATCCCTCCCAGCATCAGTCTTTTCCAGTGAGTCAACCCTTCACATGAGGTGGCCAAAGTACTGGAGTTTCAGCTTTAGCATCATTCCCTCCAAAGAAATCCCAGGGCTGATCTCCTTCAGAATGGACTGGTTGGATCGCCTTGCAGTCCAAGGGACTCTCAAGAGTCTTCTCCAACACCACAGTTCAAAAGCATCAATTCTTCGGCGCTCAGCTTTCTTCACAGTCCAACTCTCACGTCCATACATGACCACAGCAAAAACCATAGCCTTGACTAGACGGACCTTAGTCGGCAAAGTAACGTCTCTGCTTTTGAATATGCTATCTAGGTTGGTCATATCTTTTCTTCCAAGGAGTAAGCATCTTTTAATTTCATGGCTGCAATCACTATCTGCAGTGATTTGGAGCCCCCAAAAATAAAGTCTGACACTGTTTCCACTGTTTCCCCATCTATTTCCTATCAAGTGATGGGACCAGGTGCCATGATCTTCGTTTTCTGAATGTTCAGCTTTAAGCCAACTTTTTCACTTCCACTTTCACTTTCATCAAGAGGCTTTTTAGCTCCTCTTCACTTTCTGCCATAAGGGTGGTGTTATCTGCATATCTGAGGTTATTGATGTTTCTCCCGGCAATCTTGATTCCAGCTTGTGCTTCTTCCAGTCCAGCGTTTCTCATGATGTACTCTGCATATAAGTGAAATAAGCAGGGTGATAATATACAGCCTTGACATACTCCTTTTCCTATTTGGAACCAGTCTGTTGTTCCATGTCCAGTTCTAACTGCTGCTTCCTGACCTGCATACAGATTTCTCAAGAGGCAGGCAGGTGGTCTGGTATTCCCATCTCTTTCAGAATTTTCCACAGTTTATTGTGATCCACACAGTCAAAGGCTTTGGCTTAGTCAATAAAGCAGAAATAGATGTTTTTCTGGAACTCTCTTGCTTTTTCCATGATCCAGCGGATGTTGGCAATTTTATCTCTGGTTCCTCTGCCTTTTCTAAAATCAACTTGAATATCTGGAAGTTCACGGTTTACCTATTGCTGAAGCCTGGCTTGGAGAATCTTGAGCATTATTTTACTAACATCATCCTTTTAGTTAAGTTGAAAAAACTAATTTCAGACTTACAGAAATGTTAGAAGAATAGTACAAAGCATGTTTGTATGACTTTCACCTAGATTCCTCAAATGTTGCCACATCCTCTCCCGCTCACTCTCATGTTGTAGACACAATGCCTATACATTTCTAAATATTTCAGAATTTCCTTTAAAAACATTCTCTTATACAACCATAGTATATTATCTATGTATAAATAGATACTATGTATCTATGTATACCATAGTATAAATCAGAGAATTAATATTGATACACTATTATTATTTAATTTAGTGACCTTTAAAAATTTCATCAATTGACCTCATGTTCATTATAGCAAAAAAAAAAAAAAAAAAGAAGAAGAAAGCATTTTTTTTTTTCTTGGTTCAGGATCCAAATGACACACATTTAGATGTTATGTCTCTTAAGTCTCCTTTTGGGAAGAGCTCCTATCTTTGTCTTTCATGACCTTGATATTTTTTGAAATGGGCAGGCCAGTAATTTTTTAGAATGTCCCTCATGTCTTTTATTCCAATACTCTAGAGTAGACTATTATAAGATAACCAAGCATATAAAATCTTCCTCAGACTTTTATTAGCAATTGTATTAGTTTAATATCTGTGAACTTTCCTTTCAGGCTTGGTTTATATAGGCAATTGCACTCAACTGTGCAACAAAATTTTATAGTATGCCTACTGTGTGACAGGTATTCTGTTACAGATATTAAGTGTTTCTCTGAAAGACGGTACTGCCTTTTAGCCACACAGGTCTTTACGGAAGCATATTTCTAACTGGTAATATCTCTCTTCTCCTCAGATAGTTTTGAAGAAGAGATGTGTGATTCTTTTTTTTCGCTTGTTTCTTTGTTTAGATTTTGTTCACACAGTTTTTTTTTATTGTTATTGTTGGATTATTTGGTTTTTACCTTAACCTAATGTTAATCTTTGAAGTGTAAAAACAGAAGAAATTCTCTTAGTAAGTAAGTAGGCTGGATGTTCTGATATAGAGGGAAAAAGAGTAGAACAATTTGATCCCTATCTATGCTTTTTAAACGGATCTTGTCAGTCTTTAAGCTTTCTAGAGATAGGAGGTGGGTTTTTTTATGTACTTGGCTTAGACATTGATTCATATTTTTTCCTCTTAACTTTATTTTGAGTGGTCAAATTTATGGTGAAAATAGATATCTTACAAAGAAGATATCATTTTGGTTAAAGAAAATTGATGTGAGCTACCCTTGAAAGCTGAATTGCATAAATTCCAAAGGACATACTTCTATGTAAAACAAGTATGTATAGTACTTGATTTAAATGCATATTTATAAATAGAACATCCCATTGAATTCTATGTGGATAATCCATTAAATTGACTCTAAAATCTCAAGAATTTTGAAATTCAATGTCTATATCAATTGTTTAAAAACATAAATAAGATAATTTAAAATATATGAAATAATTATATAAAGTAGTAACTATAGAGATGGTTTTATATATTGAAATATATATACATTTATATATATATTTAAAAATAATAGGTAGATAGATGTTTCATAAAATATAAATGTGGAGCATTTTACCAAGTGGAAGAATGTATTTTACAGCAGGGAGTAAAACAGTATCAGAGTATTGATGGAAACATTATCCTGCTTTTTCTATTTGCATCTCCCATCAGTATTTTTCTATTTGCATCTCCCAGATTTTTCTCCCATCAGTAGCCCATACAATTTAAAAGAAGTGAGCAGCAAGAGTATAAGAATTCAGAATATATTTAAACAATCTCCTCATTCATTAAAATTAATTACTGCTAATCTCTTGCAGCAATAATCTTCAAATCTATGACAAAAGATCTCAAACAGTAAATCACCCTTTAATTGCTACAGCAATTTTTGCATAATAATTCTAAGGAAATCTAAATGTGATTATTGTGTTTAAACATTATTTTCTATTCTCAATGAAAAAGCAAAAAAAAAAAAAAGAGCACCAATACCAGCTCCCACGTGTACTGAAAGCCCAGCTTCTTAGTTGTGTGTTGCTGAAACATGAATACATTTGTTGAAAATTTTAAGGAATTCTATAGAAGAATTTGAGAATCTCTACCCACTGCTTAGCTCTAGGAATTTCTTCTTATCCTTGATGTGAATTTGAACTATGGGTTTCTAGGTGAGTTTCAGTTATGTCATTTGTCCTGCTCTTTGTACAATAGGTTCTTCCAATATCAGGATCCATGTACACTTCCAATTCTGGGACATTTTCATTCATGATTTCTTCAAATATTTTTAATCCAACATTCTTCCACCCTCCCATTCAGAAATCTTAATAGAGAAACGGTGGGACTTCTGAATCTATTTATGTCTCCAGAATTTTCTTCCACAACTTTCTTTTTCTTATTTTTTTGGTCTGCTTTAGATACTTGCTGAAGTGAAGTGAAGTCGCTCAGTCATGTCTGACTCTTTGCAACCCCATGGACACCAGGCTCCTCCATCCGCAAGATTTTCTAGGCAAGAGTACTGAAGTGGGTTGCCATTTCCTTCTCCAGGGAATCTTCCCGACCCAGGGATCGAACCTAGGTCTCCTGCATTGTAGACAGACGCTTTACCGTCTGAGCCATTAGGGAAGTCCTAGATACTTGCTACACTTGACCTTTTAGCCTACTCATCTATTCTTCAGTTGTGATCATTCTTCATTTTGTTTTCATTTAGCTAAAAGCCTGTGCTAAGATTTTTAATCTATTTCAACATTATTTCTTTTAAAAATGGCAATTTGTTTTTCTTCATAACTGTCTATTTATTATTTCATTACTCTTTTATAATTTGCAACTAACAAAATGGATATGATGACTTGTTTTTTTGAGGGTATGAAAAGCATTTCTTTTTAGGCCTGAACAGCTTACTCTAATATTCCTAGTGCCCCAGCATAAGTGTCATCTTCTGTTCGGGGGTTTCTCCTCCTGCCATTGGCCTTATTTAGATAACTGGTGTTCAGACTTAGGCTCTCACTTTCCGGTGAGAATATTTTCTCAAGCCTTCTTGTAAGCATCCTGGATTGTGATTACCTCCAGGCCATATTAGCCTAAGCTCTAGTGTTATAGTACTCACGTTGGCCCTTTTTCTCAGGGAGACATCAATCACTGCTCATCTAATTGCTTTGTTTTCTTTGTTGCTTTTGTTGCTTTACTGTGTTTATAGAATTGCCTTTCTGTTTCTTGATACAGCACAATTGTATATGTATGAGAGTGCATAATATACATCTTATTGTATACATGATGTTAATTTGAATGCAAGCAGGGAAAATTCAGTGTCTACAAGTTTGAAATATGAACCATATTATCTTTGATATAACTATGTGGTTTTTAATATCATATTTCAGTGTAGAATTGTCATGACAGCATGTTCCAAGGCTTGTGTAATTTCTATGGTTATTATTCATAACAGTACTTGCATCATTTTTTCTTCTAAATTCCCTTGTGGATGCTTCTTTCTAAAAATGGAATGCCTTCCTGATTTATCTAACTTGTATTAATTTTTTCTTAGTATAGTATATTCTGAGAAACAAGAGACCTAGATTCTAGTTATGTTTCTGACACCATGAAATTGTGGTATATACCAGTCCATTCTGAAGGAGATCAGCCCTGGGATTTCTTTGGAGGGAATGATGCTAAAGCTGAAACTCCAGTACTTTGACCACCTCATGCGAAGAGTCGACTCATTGGAAAAGACTTTGATGCTGGGAGGGATTGGGGGCAGGAGGAGAAGGGGACAACAGAGGATGAGATGGCTGGATGGCATCACTGACTCGATGGACACAAGTCTGAGTGAACTCCAGGAGTTGGTGATGCATAGGGAGGCCTGGCGTGCTGCGATTCATGGGGTCACAAAGAGTCGGACATGACTGAGCAACTGAGCTGAACTGAACTGAAGTAATAATGAATTTCCCTGTCCTTAAAACAGGGAAAATATTAACTCTGTCATCAGTTTCTGAAGTGAGATTGTTTTAATTTCTAATGGTGCATTGTTCTCAGTTCAAATTCTAGATAAAGTACATTAAGACCCCACAGAGTCGGACAGGCTAAAAATCATTAATATTTTTAAGGTCCCTCTTAAAGATAGATGGAGACTAGTAAGTTTAGTTCTCATTTCTTTGCTTTATAAGTTGTGTTCTGAAGAAGTCAATCAAGTAATCAATGAGTCTAGAAATAATGACCTATATTGAAAATAGCAATGAAGAGAATGAGAGCATGTAGTTTCTAAACAAAGTAAACATGCCTTTAATTATAAATCTACCCACAATTCCTGTGCTACTTTGGGTAAGCTAATTAATATCTCCATGCCTTACTACCTCTTGAACATTCAGTGAGATTAAATTATACTACAAATTTTAAATCTATAAGGTATTTGATGAATTTTACGTCACCTCTTTGCTGTTAAATTGACTGAACTTACTGTTCATAAGCTTTTCTAAGGTTGTTTTGTAATATCTAGTATTCCACCTCCATATTTTTTTTGCATCTGATGTTGTAAGTAGGAAGTCTGACAGCCTATGATTAATTTTCTTTTGGAGGGAGGTGTATGTTTTTTCCTGTGTGGAACCGTTAAAGATTTTGTTTTTATTCTTACTGTCCTAATATTTCATCACTATGCACTGAAGTATGGATAGTTTCATTCATCCTATTTGCCAAACAACTGGCTGTTGGGCATTTAAATTTTAAGGGCAAGTCCTTTTTTCCAAGTCTGGGGAATTTTATTCCACGATTTAGTGATTTTCCTCCTTAAATTTCCTCTATCCTTTCCTTCTGGAAATCCAACTAGAAAAATACCAGTTCATATGCTCTATACAGTCAGCAAAAATAAGACTGGGAGCTGACTGTGGCTCAGAACATGAACTCCTTATTGCCAAATTCAGACTTAAATTGAAGAAAGTAGGGAAAACCAATAGACCATTCAGGTATGACCTAAATCAAATCCCTTATGAGTATACAGTGGAAGTGAGAAGTAAATTTAAGGGACTAAATCTGATAGGTGCCTGATAAACAATGGAATGAGGTTCATGACATTGTACAGGAGACATGGAGCAAGACCATCCCCAAGAAAAAGAAATGCAAAAAAGCAAAATGGCTGCCTGAGGAGGCCTTACAAATAGCTGTGTAAAGAAAGGAAGCAAAAGTCAAAGGAGAAAAGGAAAGATATACCCATTTGAATGCAGAGTTCCAAAGAATAGCAAGGAGAGATAAGAAAGCCTTCCTCAGTGATCAGTGCCAAGAAATAAGGAAAACAATAGAATGGGAAAGACTAGAGATCTCTTCAAGAAAATTAGAGATACCAAGGGAACACTTCATGCAAAGATGGGCTCAATAAAGGACAAAAATGGTATGGACCTAACAGAAGCAGAAGATATTAAGAAGAGGTGTCAAGAATACAAAGAAGAACTGTACAGAAAAGATCTTCATGACCCAGATAAGCATGATGGTGTGATCACTCATCTAAAGCCAACATCCTGGAATGTGAAGTCAGGTGAGCCTCAGGAAGCATCACTACAAACAAAGCTAGTAGAGGTGATGGAATTCCAGTAGAGCCATTTCAAATCCTGAAAGATGATGCCGTGAGAGTGCTGCACTCAATATGCCAGCAAATTTGGAAAACTCGGCAGTGGCAACAGGACTGGAAAAGTTCAGTTTTCATTCCAATCCCAAAGAAAGGCAATGCCAAAGAATGCTCAAACTATCACACAATTGCATTCATCTCACATGCTAATAATGTGATGCTCAAAATTCTCCAAGCCGGGCTTCAGCAATACATGAACCATGAACTTCCAGATGTTCAAGCTGTGTTTAGAAAAGGCAGAGGAACAAGAGATCAAATTGCCAGCATCCGCTGAATCATCGAAAGAGCAGGAGTTCCCCAAAAATATCTGTTTCGGCTTGACTGACTATGCCAAAGCCTTTGACTGTGTGGATCACAAGAAACTGAAATATTCTGAAAGAGATGGGATACCAGACCACCTGACCTGCCTCTTAAGAAATTTGTATGCGAGTCTGGAAGCAACCATTAGAACTGGACATGGAACAACAGACTGGTTCCAAATAGGAAAAGAAGTACATCAGGCTATATATTGTCACCCTCCTTATTTAAATTATATGCAGAGTACATCATGAAAAACGCTAGGCTGGAGGAAGCACAAGCTGGAATCAAGATTGCTGGGAGAAATATCAATAACCTCAGATATGCAGATGACACCACCCTTATGGCAGAAAGTGAAGAAGGACTAAAGAGCCTCTTGATGAAAGTGAAAGAGGAGAGTGAAAAAGTTGGCTTAAAGCTCAACATTCAGAAAATGAAGATCATGGCATCTGGTCCCATGACTTCTTGGCAAATAAATGGGGCAACAGTGGAAACAGTGGCTGACTTTATTTTGGGGGGCTCCAAAATCACTGCAGAAGACTGAAGCCATGAAATTAAAAGATGCTTACTCCTTGCAAGGAAAGTTATGACCAACCTAGATAGCATATTAAAAAGCAGAGACATTACTTTGCCAACCAAGTCCATCTAGTCAAGGCTATGGTTTTTCCAGCAGGCATGTATGGATGTGAGAGTTGGACTATAAAGAAAGCTGAGTGCTGAAGAATTGATGCTTTTGAACTGTGGTGTTGGAGAAGACTCTTGAGAGTCCCTTGGACTGCAAGGAGATCCAACCAGTCCATCTTAAAGGAGATCAGCCCTGGATGGTCATTGGAAGAATTGATGTTGAAGCTGAATCTCCAATACTTTGGCCACATGATGTGAAAAACTGACTCATATGAAAAGACCCTGATGCTTGGTAAGATTGAGGGCAGGCAGAGAAGGGGAAGACAGATGATGAGATGGTTGGATGGCATCACTGACTCAAGGGACATGAGTTTGTGTAATCTCCGGGATTATTGATGGACAGGGAGGCCTGGAGTGCTGCAGTCCTTGTGGTGACAAAGAGTCGGATACGACTGAGCAACTAAACTGAACTGACCTGATGAACTATTTTGACAAGTTTCAATTTTCCTCTTCAGTTCAGTTCAGTTCAGTCATTTAGTTGTGTCCGACTCTTTGCAACCCCATGAATCACAGCACGCCAGGCCTCCTTATCCATCACCATCTCCTGGAATTCACTCCAACTCACGTCCATCGAGTCAGTGATGCCATCCAGCCATCTCATCCTCTGTCTTCTCCTTTTCCTCCTGCCCCCAATCCCGCCAGCATCAAAGTCTTTTCCAGTGAGTCAACTCTTCCCATGAGGTGGCCAAAGTACTGGAGTTTCAGCTTTAGCATCAGTCCTTCCAAAGAACACCCAGGACCAATCTCCTTTAGAATGGACTGGTTGGATCTCCTTGCAGTCCAAGGGACTCTCAAGAGTCTTCTCCAACACCACAGTTCAAAAGCATCAATTCTTCGACGCTCAGCTTTCTTCACAGTCCAACTCTCGCATCCATACATGACCACTGGAAAAACCATAGCCTTGACTAGACGGAGCTTTGTTGGCAAAGTAATGTCTCTGCTTTTCAATATGTTATCTAGGTTGGTTATAACTTTCCTTGCAAGGAGTTAGCGTCTTTTAATTTCATGGCTGTGGTCACCATCTGCAGTGATTTTGGAGCCCTAAACAATAAAGTCTGACACTGTTTCCACTGTTTCTCCATCTATTTCCCATCAAGTGATGGGACCAAATGCTATGATCTCCATTTTCTGAATGTTGAGCTTTAAGCCAACTTTTTCACTCTCCTCTTTCACTTTCATCAAGAGGCTTTTTAGTTCCTCTTCACTTTCTGCCATAAGAATGGTGTCAATTGCATATCTGAGGTTATCGATATTTCTCCTGGCAATCCTGATTCTAGCTTGTGCTTCTTCCAGTCCAGCATTTCTCATGATGCACTCTGCATATAAGTTAAATAAGCAGCATTTACTCATTTAACCTGCCTTCATGAAGAAATCTTTGGCTCAGTGTTACTTGAGATTCACTCCTCAGCAGCATCTGTTCTACTGTTCAGCTATGAACTATCAAGTGTCTTTTTCCCACTTAATAGGCATTTGGGAATGTTCAATCTGCTGTTGCTTAATTTTATCATTTTTCTATATCTATTATATCTTTTTACTTCAGAGATTTAATAATTCATATCTCTGTTCTCAGTGTTGTTTTTGAGCACCTTGTCCTCCTGCCTGTTTGTTGTAATCTCTATTCTGGCTGAACAAAAGAAGAGGAAGATGCTCCTTATTGGGGTGTCCTTTGGCTTGAGGAGATCCATGGTTGTCTAATGGCAATCTGAGCTGTTTTTCCTCTCCAGCCTAAGTACCCACTGCTTTGATCTTTAGCTTTCTGCCAGATTCTTAGCATAAGTAAAAGCGAGGTGAGGGGAGGGGTGGACAATAAACATAGCTTCTCCAAACTAAATTCCCTAATCATCCTGATGATCACTTCAGGACCCTCTTCTATTCCTGCATAAACAGACTGAGCTTTCAGCTACTACAGAAGAAGCCATCACCTGTAAACAGCATCTTTCCTGACTTCTTCAGTCAATACCATTGACTGCTACCTGTTCGGACTTTCTCAACATTTCTGGTGCACTAGTGGTAATGTCCCTTATTTCCCACTGCTTTAATGACTTTCCCCCTGCAAGACTTTTTTCCCCCTACTTTTTAATCATCTGAGTGGAAAGAAATGTATGCCCAGTTCACCATCTTGTTCTAAACTCCCATTAGTCTATTGTGAGATGATTCATTGCAATCTATTCACTTCTCCACATGAACCAGTAATTTGACAAGTTCTTCCCATAACTGGTTATATTGTGGTAACAAATAATGTGTTGGGTAATATTTCCAGAGCTCATTTTTCCCAGAAGTGCTTAGGAAATATTGCACCTCACTATTCTCCTCTCTCAGCCAGGCAGAGAGCTCTTTTTTATTTTCCTTTTCCATATATATTTTAATCCAAGTCTTTCATAAAAACTTACAAAGATTGTCACCTAATCACAATATGATGGGGAAAGCAGAGAATATTATACCTTTTGTTTTTTTGCATCCAATACATTTTTGTATAAGCAACATGCATTTTCACTTTGCTCAAGGCCTAGCAGGCCCACCTGGCTTTCCCGTATCTGCTAAGAGCAACATGAATTGTTTCTTTATATCATACACATATAATACCTAATATACCAGTAATGGATGGAAACCATTTCCCTTTCTTCCCCTGACATACTCTGAGTAAGAGTTTCATGGTTTGCTAAATTTCTTACTGAGAGAGGTTGAAAACTCTTTCTGCTTGGTCTGTCTAAAGTTTTCATGTGACATCTGAAAACTTTCACAGTTTGAAAAAACAAATGACAGAAGTTAAATAAGAGGTATTTATCTTTTAAGACTGGGGACATGTAGTTGAGTTTTCCAGCAACATTTGATTATATCATTAGTACTTAAGTGGAAAAAGGTATAATATTCTTTGAAGACCTTAAGTTGGTTGTGAAAGAGCAAGTCATATTAATGTCTTAAAAATTTACTTTTCTTACTGCTGATCAGGGCTAAAATACTCATGTTTACAGCTCAAAAACTCTGTTAAAGTAGCTGGAGAA